>NC_047536.1:24388359-24994898 GCF_012275295.1 Melopsittacus undulatus
TATTTAACAAGTGACTGAATACATGCAAACTCCATGGGGCTTTGCTTAATGGGGCAAGCAAGTACTGTTCACCAAAGCTGAAGATGTCATGGATGCCAACTTAGAAATACTCTTTTCTCCTGAAGTTCAGCTCTACACATAATAAAGGAAATAAACTTAGCTGAAAAGATACAGTTTGGGGGGGTAGGAAGTCTCCAAATTTCAGATTTCCTTTTTTTTTTTTCTCTTATGTCCCTATGCTCTCTTTTTAAAAGACTATATACATAAAGCAAATAATATCCAGATTTCCTTTTTATTTTCTTTTCTCTCCACTGAACTGATGTATCAGTGGCATTTCAGCCATTCTTCAATTCTTGCAAATGTACAGAATGGAAAACAGAAAAAGAAATGGAGGTCAAGGGAATAAAGCAACAGGGAAGGAATCCCAGTACCTGCATAGCAGGAGGCTTTCGTAACAACCTAAATATCATAAAAATACTTGGGTATATGTACATAGACTGATTTTTCATTAGAATGAAAAAAAAGAGATGACTTTCCATCAAAAAGTAGGCTGGAGTGAGAAGCCTTGGCTGACACCGAGTACAGTGCTAATGAAGCAAACCTTCAGGATTTCAACAGTCAAGTTTCAAAAGACCCATTGCTGCTCACCTAATCAGGATGATCAGTAAACAGCTGGAAAAGCACTTCTTTCCCTTTACAGTCCTTCTTAAAATCTCCAGTAATGGATCTACAAAAACAATGACAGCTTGAATTGGACAGCTGAATATCAACACTGGTGTATTGCATCCTAAGAAATAGAGTCTCTTGGGTTATTCAAGCTCTTTCACAAGCATCTGTGGTCTTTTTCTTCTCCTGAGAAAGCAAGATTTAAGGAGAAAAGACTGGATTTTTTTTTTTTTACTACAGTTCTTAGGTACATAGCACGCAAAACATGAACACAACAGCAGCAACACCTCAAAGCCTCTGATTTCTTACTGCACTGTCATATCTGAGAAATCATAATGAGTTTCTCTCCTGCATATAGAGGACAATCCTAACAATACCCACAATCTACAATGGGTACCAAATGGCAATGTTCAAAACACTTTCTTTCAGCATAATCTGTTATTAAGGATCTCCTGGATATTATTTTGAGGCTCATGCCAGAAGCTGCGGGGTCCAGAGAGTGTCTAATGTATGACAATGTTATAGGAATCTCTCCAGAGAAGTGTGGCTTCCAGAGTAAAGGAAAAATATTAACCTAAACATTTCTAAGGGAAAAAAATAATGGTGATAATATGGTAATAAGATTTAGCTGGATAGAACTAATTATTCATGTGAGCAAAGGCTTGCTTTGGCAGTTAAGTGCAACTACTGACAGCAAGAAGTAATAATATTAAGAAATAAGCAAGAGTAATAAGCTCAACTATGCACTTGCTTAGGGGAAAGATTTTCAGAATTCAGTGTATGGAAGTTATTAGATTATAGGAAAAATGTCACAAAAAAAAATGCAACTTTTCCTTATCCATGACATACACAGTGGACTAAACCTCCTGCTTTCTGATCAGCCTTGCTCTATCACAGAGGCATTTATTTTCAAGTAATGAATGACTGGATTCAATTAAAATATAAGCCCACCTGTCAACTAAATGAAGATGGAAACTCTCCTGATAGTCTAAAACTATCACTAAAACTCACCAGTTATTACCAGAGGCAGCTATACTTAAAACTATTCTTACACAGGAATAGAATAAGTTCTATTACTGGATTAATGTAAACCATGTAGTCTCTAATACCCTGCTGGGGGTTAATTTAAAGAAGGAGAAAAATGATAGCACTTTCAAAGGTCCAAGGACTTTTTTTTTTTTTTGCTTCTAGCAGCAAACATTACAATAGCAGCATCATGGGTATATGCAAGGCTGTCGTAAATTAGAAGGTGACTTAATAAGGCAACAGAACTTTGCATCTACACTTAAAACCTGGCAATTCTTTAGCAATTTTATTGACTCAAACTGCATTGCATTCAGTGTAGCACAGCTTTGCCAACATCTCAACTTACTTAAAAATGGATTTGCTACATTTAAACATACATCTTCTTAGTTTCAGGCTGACTCTTAGCTTATCCCACACTGCTAAAAATAAAGTAAGGTACAAATGTTCATATATGTAAACTGAGTACAATATTTCCTGATGGATTTGGTCTTGAAGTTGTACCAAACCACCTTTTTAAGCTCCTCTAAAGAAAACAAATTAACATTTCATTTTTTACAATTCCTAAGCTCCACAGAAAATACAAAACCTATATTGTACCTAATGCAACCTATAGTACAGAGTTCCAAAGGGAGACTCTAGGTTACTCATGGTGCTTGCAGCAGCTTCATTCAATACCAACCTTACAGTCACATATTGGATCCTTTAGCTGTTAAGGACTTATGCCTGGGGGGTGCTGATGTTTTTTTTTTTGTGGCATGATCTATTTATCCTGCTCCTACAGAAGAAATGCTCTTGCTCACTATCTTCACCAGGTGAGACTTCCCTTCAGCAGTGGGAATAGTGAGGGACATAGCAATGGAAGCTGGTCTCTCATGGGAAACTTCACTGCTCAAAGAGTAAGTGGTTATTAGAACTTTACTAGGATTTCCTCAACTCTCAGGAAGGAACAATTCCCTTGTTAATAATAAGCTCTACCAAATACACAGCAGTCCTGGGAAGCAGGCTGATGTTAAGCCGCTTGGAACTTGTTATTCCTGAGCTTTGGGTTTGGGGCTTTGTTTTGTTTTTCTCTCTTTTTTTGTGTGTGTGCGTTTCTGAAAAGCAAAAAACAGAAAAGGTCACTTCATGCTTCTCTGTTTTTCTTTAGTTTTACATTTAGTAGAAGTGTTCATTACTCCTTCCATTCTTCTATTGATCTGAGTGGAGAGGAGGCAAAGAGGGAAAATGACAAATAGGCTGCATTTGTCCCTTCCCTTCTGTCATTTGTTTCATGGGTGAGTAGAAATGAAGACGACATGTTCCATGCTGAATACTGAGAGCATAGAATATGGCCTCTAGCTGAAGCACAAATAATTTCTATGCATGATGAATCCTTTCAACAACAAGAGCTCTGCTAATGTGGGATCAAATCACAGTCATTAGCTCTTGGCACTGCTCTTAAAAAGATGATATAGAAATCCGAACAGCATCCAGCCATAGTCCAGTATCACACACAACAGCCAGTATCTCAGATGGTAATTTACTTCTCATCAATGTATTGGTATAATTAGAAAAAAAAAAAGGCATCTGATAGGATAAATTCCTCTAAAAGCAATAGTCTGCTTAACAAAATGATGGACCGTTCTAAAATAAGGGGGTGTGGTGTAATTCTACTGATGCATGAATTGACTCTGAGACAGTATCAAGTCCTGTAGCCCTGTGTGACAAGTGATTTTCTATGGCAGGTAACAAACTTCTGAAACAAAATCAGCCATTTAGTACTTGCTATTTTCAGCCAACACTGCATTTTCAAACCATGATAGTCACAGACAGAGCCACAGCAAAAATACTTTCCAAATGAGTTCAGGCTCTTTGTGATCCAGAAGCTTTACGTAGTCATTTAAAAACACTTCTCCCTGCCTCAAGCTATTCTTTCGCTTTTTAAATATATTTCTAATTATTATTTTTACATAGTAGCTACTTTCCCCATTTTAATTTATAATACCATTATTTAGTATTTTATCTATTGGAAAAAATTATTGTTCATACCCTGCAATGTGTGAATTACATATGCTCTTAAAATCCCCAATCACTTTTCCTCGGTTTAAGCATACAGGGTATTTTATTTTTAAACAGTCCTTTCTTTCAGTAACTGTGCATCCATGAAGATATGTTACATTTCATTCTTAATGGATTTTTCCATTAAAAGAAAACTAGTAATTAGTAAAAAGAGTTCTACTTAGATGGCTGCTCTGTATTCCCTGTGTTACTGTTCTTTAGGGAACAGTGTATGGTAAAATAGATACTGCTGTTTTCTAAATGAGTTTCCACAGAAAATTAAACTTTGGCCTGTGTTTCACATTCTTTCATTCCAGATAAGGGATGTCCCCTGTGTATATGGGTTTTTGCCAGTAACTGTACTAGAATAACTACTGCTTTCATAAACAGTCACTCTGCTATTGGATTTGTTAGTTTGATACACTAATAACATTCTAGGTCTGTTCAGAGTTTGTTGAATAGAAATGGACTCCATTTATCATCAAATTGGGCTGTGGAAAAATGCTAGTTAACAAATTTTCTTTAATGCCAGCTGAACAGTATGCATGTGGCCATGGTACCCATGGGGTATGTGTCACCCCTAATATCATGTTTGTGGCTAGGGAACATGCAGTTCTCATTCTACTTAAATCAAGATAGCCTGATAATAAAAACTGGACTCCTAGACTGTGATAAAAATCCTGCTGACCAAATAATTTCAAAAATCCTTGATACTTTGCTAAAACCAGAGGTGTCATTAACATGAAAAATCAAATAATTGAACAAAGGAGACACAGTAACTGATTTAGCTGTTTTCTACACTGATTTAGTGGTTCATTTCACCACAGAACACACTGCTTTCTAGATATAGAAAGCAAACTAAAATCCTCAGATTTGACTTGCCCGGACTAATACACAGATTATACCCTCCCAGGCCAGTATTTGGTAACATAACAGAAGAGACAAAAGAGGGGTGTCATGGTTAGCGGATAGCTTTCCCTGTTGTTATCTGCATTAAATATAGACATAGCACTGCAGCAGTCTGTATTAAACTGAGCCAAAAAAAAAAAAAGAGGATAAAGTGAGACAACATTCTAAAGTTGAATCAATGCATGCTTGTTTTGAAAACAAGTAATGCTGCCATATGATCTCTTCTGGAAAAATATAAATGTTTTCTTCCCAACCTGCTTTGCTGAGTTTCTATGCAACAATTAAAATAGAAGATAGGGAAATAAATTCCCACTGATTTTTTTTAGTTAAAAAGAGAATGTAACTCTTTTTTAGCAAATATTCAACTTAAAATAGAACATGACAGAAAAACATCTGCACCTAGCATTCTTCTGCTGCAAGCTACCATATTTTACATGTTCCTTCTTAAAAACTGGTATGTATTTGCTACAATGTAATATGAAGATCAAAATTAAAACAATGCTTTTATCTTCTATTCAGTTTGTCTTATCTAAAAGAAAAATCAAAGCTTGAGCTATGTGATCTCAGCAAAAGGTAAATCTCAGTTTTTTATGTACCAGGACTTCTTAGTAAGCTATTTGGCTGAATTAAGTTCAACCTTCCTTTTTTGTGACAACTCATGTAATGACATTAAAAATCACATTCCTTTATCCCCATCACTTTAAATTATGCTATCAATATCATAAAGTGATTCAACAGAGAATTTAATAAATGCCACAGAATTATTAAAATCATAAGAGGTGACTGATTTCCACATATTCCTGTAGTTCCTCTTATGATTACAGTGAACACTTTACATTCTCAATAGGAAAAAACCAGGTGCCTTGAATATAATGGGAAGCAAGCTGAGGACATAAGTCTGGGGAGAAGTAACTTAAATTCCTGTCACGCCATGCCTATAATCATAGCAATAGCACCATGCATGCATTCATTAAGGAAACATTCAGTTACCCTCTTGGCAATCATGTTTAAAATTATTTAGCTCAACACCCTATCCCCAAAAGCATACATCTGTACTAAAATAAGAAATAAATAATTTAGAGGTATAAATGTTTATTGAAAACATTTGCATCTGACTCAATCAAGTGTTTAGTTGTATACTTTTCAGTATGACTATTTTACTTCCATGTGGTTGCTTAGTTTTTAAATGAGAAATTTAGGTTCCATTTTTCAAACAGAGCCCTTTCCTGCTCCCCTCATCTTCTGGCAGATAGTCCCAGTCTAGTTGCTAGAAGATGACTTGGGGTTTCCTATTGAAAACACGATATGAAAGTACATGCATAGGATTGGACAGATCTCATATTAAATCATAAAATAAAGAGCAGTAATACAATTCATATGACATCTGAATGGAATTGCCTTTGCAAAGCAAGCCCAACTCATTTAACAGAGACAGTGCCAACTATCATGGAGACCAGACAAATTTGCATCAGACTGAAACAGATTTTAGCAACATGTTTGGGTCAGAGTAAGTCACTTTGAATCAGGAACCTCTCACAGCTAACACAATCCAATCTTTCTTCATATAAAGAAGTTGGCACAACCACCCCTAATCTCTGCTTGTTTCTCTCTTGTATTCATCTCTTGTATCACTCAACACTCAGAGTGTAATACTCTTCTGAATACTTCTGAGTAGAATAAAATGAGTTGCCACTCCAATCAGCTTAGAAACCTTGTATTAAGGTACTGAGTAAGCCTTAACTCCTTCAAGATCCCAAGAAACTACTACACAAGGAACTAGATAACTTGTTCCAAAGACAGCTAGGCTGCCCCCATACCAGCATTATTTGGTAAGTGAGGAAGTTTCCCATGGAGGGGGCACACATGGAGGCAGCAACAGAATCAACAATCCCCATCACCTCTAAGTCCAGGGACTGCATTCCCAAGTACAGTTTCCACTTTGACCTTTTCTTAATCATTTAAGTTACCAATGGAGTGCACAATTCATATTTCCTTAGTGGACTAGTTATTTAGTCTATCAACTGGATTTCTGTTTATTTCCTGAAGGCTTGTATTCCACCTAAGGCAAAACAGTTAAATGCATTGAGGTTCCACACTGTATCAGATCACATATACCACATCTTCAGCATTAACTTGTAATGGTTTACCAAGTTACCAAAAAAAATTGACTTTTTCTTTCCTACAGCATGTTTTCTTTCAGTGCATCATATGGAGCTCTAACAATGCCCCTGCAATATGCCACACAAAGCCATGTGACCAAATCAGTTATCAACTATCACAGTTATTAGTTTCTATTTTTATTAAGAATATATGTCAAGACTAGAACCCATTTTGCTAGACAATGTGCAAATATACATACTAAAATTTACTCTAAGGTGTATAGACCAAAATTATTTTAATTTCCTTTACTTGAACCATAATCCACTATCATGAATGTATTGTGTTAAATGCTGCACATTATTTCCAATCTAAATATTTATAGGAAAAAATAGAAAAAGCAGCTAGTAAATGGGAAAACAACACTACAATTAATTCTGCCTCATGAATAAGAAGGCAGAAGAGATTAAATTACTACATTCAAGGACACACGCACACACACACACAGAGTGAGTGGCAAGGCTGGGAACTGAATTTCATTTCCTGAATCCTACTTCAATACCTTAACTACAGTCCCACCCAGCCTTTCAGCCTACCTGTTTTCATTTAGACTAATCTGTTGAATGTCCAATCAAAGAAAAGCTATAATAAATGTGCTTAACAAAAGCTATTTAGTAAGGAAAAGGAAGAAAAGAGGAGCCTCCAAAATTAGATATGGAGCTAACTATGTGTAAAATTAGATGTTTTAAATCTTTTAGTTGAAGTAAATATTAAATATATATACAAGGTTATGGGGAGCATAGGAATACCAAGGGAGAAGAACCTTTCAGTAGCACTGGAGTTGGAAAGGAAAGAAGGAAAGAGAGAACTGAATGTAAAGTGCAGCAGTGAAGAGGGATGGGAGAAAGGGAAGACTGTGGCAGCAGGACAATGAATGAAAGGCTACCCTAGTGAAAAATAACTTCACATCAAACATAACACTGCAGACCACCTTGGCCAACGGACCCTGCTTATATTTTTCAAGTAAGTGAAGTCTGATGGTCTTTCTTCCTGCCTCTCCCACCTGGAATTACATTTTTTGTCCCTGCGGCTTCCAGCAAGATTTCTACCATGTGCTAAAAAAAACACTTATTTTAACAATCACTTTTTTTTTGCACAGGAAGTATAGATCTTTACACCTCAGATTTGCTCTTTTCCTAGAGACATGTCTGAGGATGGACACATTCAGTACTGCTCACCACAATTGCAGGCACTTGAGCTGAATACACAGAAAGAAAAGAGCACAAGAATCCTTCTTGCTGCCTAGTCACATTTTTTTGTGATGTTAACCCTTTGCAGGTAAAAAGTCAGTATCTCTGGGGAAACAGAGTTTGCCTAAGACACATTTATACCTAAACTAATTAAAAACTACTGACTTAAAACATGGGATCTACAAATCTGTGCTTGCCTAAAGTGTCAAAATCTAGTCTGGTGACGGAGAATTTACTTTTGCTAGGTTTTGACTGTAGTCAGTGCAATTCCTATGAAAGGCATTGAGACTGCTTAGACACAGACAACTTCACAAAAAAAAAGCCTAGGTTCAGCACGAAATGAACAGACAAAATCATCTCTATTATTCTTTGGGTTGAAGTTATGAAGTCACCTTTTATTCAAGGCATTAGTGACAGCCCTTGTAGAGATTTTGCACACTGCTCACGATAATACATAAATAGTTGTTTTTCAGCTCACGCACACTCGTGGTTTCATTCTTCAATTTTAGATGTTGAAAAAGTTCCTGAGTTACTACAGAAGAATATACCACTATAGATAAATATAATTTTCAGAATGACTGGTTGTCAGATTCCATATTGTTCAGATCTTATTCATTAAAACTGTTAGAGAGCATGAAGTTGCTTACTCTAACTCACATATAGCAGCTTGGTGTACAGATGTTTGAGATTCAGTAGTCAAAAATCCCACAAAGGAAATTCACAGCTATTACGGAAAACTTTGCTACATTCATTTTCAATTGTATCTCTGAATACCTCTGAGCATCCAATTTCAAATCTAATTGTCTGAAGGACAAACTGGAATAAGCTATATAGGATTAATGTTTTGTTTTGAAATATGAAAATTCTAAAATATTATGAGATGCTTTATTTTTTTCTTTATGAAAAAAGTATTTTAAAATACAACTTGACATTTTTATACTTTTGCATCCAGAATATTCCAGCAAATTTCATCTTGTTTAGCACTTGCTATACTTTTTGTTCACTCTATAACCTTCTTAAAATCATCCAGTCAAATCATTGTGAGCTAATGTATTTAGTTTCTAAAGTACATGAGAAGAGAGCAACACAAACACTTTCCTACCTAGGAAGCAATGACTGTTAAGCTAACTCTTGTCTGTCTATCCACTAATTACAGGCAGCCCCACTTCAGATAATTAGAAGTAAACAGAGCACCAGACCCTTATTTCTCTCCCAGTCAAGCCTCACCTCCAGAAAAACCAAGACAGATTCTACAGACTTTTAGGTATGAGTAACTTTTACTCAGGCAAATCTTAATAAAGTCAGTATTTCAATTACAAAGCTAGCAACAACTCACATGTAAAGTTCTACTGTACTGAACCCACTAAAAAGATTACAATGATAGAGAATCATCTAACTGTATGTATTATAAGTTATGGTTCAAAATCTTTTGAATCCATTAGCTCAACAATAAGGCTCCCACTGCATGCTAATCATTCAATGCACCTTCCTTTCTTGAGAGCAAGGACCAAATCAAATATGTTCTTTTTAATTTTGTTTGTAAAGAAACTACATATAGTTTTGGAACTCAAGAAACAATCAGTAGCAGCTCATAGAGTAGTCATATTCTGCTGGGAATCTTATACAATGAAGAGAAAAACTCTGAATAATTTACACTCAAATCAGCCTGATTTACAACCTTCTGTTCTATCACTGTGGTAGGCAGAGTACAGGAATGAACCCTCACAGGAAATTTACTTTTAACAAAAGAAAAAGTTACTAAGCTCCAAAGACTGACTAGGCCAACTTAACCCTGATAACGAGACACGTAAATCCCAAAGACTCCAAGAAATAAAACAAAGACAAAGTTCTCACAATAGCTACCAACTTGCTATTCCTATCCAAGCTGCGACAATGCTATAATGGATCCGGTCCCCATGGTGTCAGGTGCTGTGCAAACACATCAAACTGACTCTCAGGCCAAGGATCTTGCAATCAAAGTACAAAACCATAAAAAAAAAAAGATATATACAGATGAACACTAGAGTCCAAGGAAACAAAACCCCAGCATTAACAAGGGCAGGAGACCACACTGCAGCAAGCCTTGCTATTGTTGAGTTTTCTGTAGAAAAGGGGAGATTGAAGGCACACAGAGGAGAGGAATGCATCTTTCTAATTGTTTACAAGGAGCCTTTGTCAAGCACAAGAGCAGCACAGAAGAAATCACGGAGACTTCACACTGAGCTCATGGATGCTGCTGTCACCGGCCACTATTCCAAACCCCACATTTGAAAACTTCCACCAGTTCCGAAGGCAAATGTTTAGACTCTTATACAGGCAAAAACACCACTGGAAAAACAAAGTGTTTACCTGAGCATAGAATGAGTAAAGGCTGAACAGGGTCCTCACATAGTATAGCCTAACTTTGAGAAAAGATTCCTTTGTAAGGAGTCTGGGGGCACTTACTGCAAATATGGCTCTGTTGGGAAAAAAAAACCAAACGACCAAACAAAACTGCATTTTAGGCTCTTAAAATCTTACTGTTTAGCAGGGGATTAATTCTTGAATATTCATAATTTTGCTGAATTCGGAATGCATGTTGGAAAATGAAAAATCAGGAGATGTCAGAAACAAGGGAAAACAGCCAGACTTCTCCAGTGTGAAACATATGTGTTTGATTTGTCTAAAACTAAGGAAAAAGAAGTTCTTTACAGCACATAGGTAAGCTATTTACAAACACAAAACTCCCGCTGAGATCTTTACCTTTCCTGCAGTCAATTCCTTGACATCAGCTCAGGCATTAATTACATAAATGACCCTCCTGCTATAACAGCCATGTGCAGAACACAGAGTGCAGAGATCTTCTTCCATTTAGGAAGACAAGGATTTGGCCTTCAGGAGGCTTGCGACTGCAATCAGCTATTGATATTGGTTACTGTCAGATCTACACAGCAGTTACTTACACTGCATAAGTGTTCCATAAAGATAATCTGCTCTTTGTGGGGATGAACAACACAGACAATAGCCATGAACACAAGAAAATGGTTTGCTGAAGAGGTAGCTTCCAGAAGGTGTTCTATACCCTGAGAGACTGAAAAGGCTCTATGCTCCCCTCAACAGAAGGCTCAAACAACTGGCGTGGGGTTTTAAAAACTATTCTACAAACCAGTTCCCAAGGATCAGCTGCCAAGGATGAGCTTTGGAAAGGATGTTTATTAAATCTCTTCAAATGCAAAGGTATAAAAGACAAAAAAGAAAAACAGTTACTGCTTTTCAAGGGAATATCTAGTTCCTAAAAGTTGATGATATTTCTCGTACATACTAACAAATTTCATTTAAGAGCACTGATGAATGGAACAAGAATCTCCTATGATATATCCTGCACAGAAAACATTGCTTATGCAAAGACAGGGAGATGAACTGAAAATAATCTGAATTACTTTATCAGAGCTGTAGATACATGGGACTAGAGGCATTTAGACATAGCCTTCAAATTCAAAGTGTGTAACTCATACACTGTTTAAGGTATTCCATAATTTTGTATTACAGCTTTAAATAAAGGCATTTATGAGAGGGAAACACTGGCATTATGTATTCTTCATGAAATTATTTTAAGTATTATAATTATTGTGACTGAAGGACTGAGTTCTGGAATAGCCTCCCTCCTTTCCTTGGGCATTCTGATTATCTGTAGGAAAAAGGACATACGTGTTTTAAAGGCGAAATGTTTCGGTTCTGCTAAAATACCATGACAACCTTCAGAATTATTCACTTTCAAAGCTTTTCCAGAGTAATCTGTAAAGAAACATCAAATATTTCACACTATTAAGGCAGAAAATAAAAAGTGTTCCATTTCATGCTTAATTTATTTTCTAATTATAAATCTGTTGGTAAACAGTACCATAACAGGCTTTGCTTTGTGCCTGCTTATGCTTTTGAACTATTTGAATTTTAATATGGTTTCAATACAAACAACATGATAATATTTAACTGTTCTTCGAAATGACTGGCTAGATGGGCTCATCCCAAAATAAATCTTAGCATTCATCACATACACCTGTCAGTAAAGGACATTAAAGAAAACAGACAAAAACAGTCTGGCAAATTTTAAGCTTCAGAACAGGAGTAATCAATTATAACTAGAACAATTTAATATTAATTCTACTATAACTATAGTCCTTTCAGAGAAATCAGGAAGAGTTTTCAATTAAAGCCACTTTTTGTACAAAAATGTTAAGCTAGTATATAGGTAGCATCTCACAAAACTCATTTTATTATACTCTCTATAGGTAGCACCTCACAAAACTAATTTTATTATACTCTCATATGTACTCCTGAAAAGAAGATGTTTAGCCTTCTCTTGAGCATTTTGACTTTCCATTGCTCTTTCTTGAGATTCATGATCACTTAAGGGGGGGGGGGGGGGGCTTGTATTTAAGCAGTTATATTAACAAAATGAAAGACTAAATTCACTAACAGACAGCCTACACTGAACTGTAGAAGAGCATCTTTTGTTCTGTTTCACTGTTGCCATACATTCTCCTTAAAGGAGGAGTAAGCACTATCCATACATTGAGAATCAAGTCCATTAACAAAAGAGCCTCCCTACTTATACATGAAATATGTAAACTTAGAAATACTTTTTTAAAACAGTCTGTCCTTTAGGAGTCTTTGCTCATGTCCACATTCAGTCTTTATTGATCAAAGTATCATCACATCCTCTAATATCTCTAGTATGGAGCAGTATTCTGTGTAATCCATCTGCTGAGTTGTTAACAACTTCACCACCAGCCCCAAGAGGCCTATGCATGTGCAGAACAAACAGATCTTGGAACTTCTATATCAGCAGAAACAAGCATAAATATTTGCTGGATATCAGAGAGTCCATAGTTCGATGACAAATATTAGGTAAAACAGGGATTTGTACATAAGAGACATAGTTCAGTTTATACGGCCTTACATACAAATTCAGCCAGTTTGGTATTTCAGCTTCGATTAATAAAAAAGTTCAAGTAGCCATGCCCCTTCCAACGATTTTATCAGACCAAAGAGACAACAAACTCTAAGGCTCTTTCATCACTGTAACCTGAGTAAAAAGGGAAAGCCTAATAGGCTGTATATGAGTGGCTACCTCTTCAGACAGAGTGACTATGTTATGAATACAAATTTAAGGACCAGCTTAGGTAGGTGCCTGTGAAGTAGTGAGCATTGTGGCACTTCTTTGCTGAAGTCTGTCAAGACTGCATATTCCTGAAGATATGCTTTAAAAGAGCTAGCAAGATAGCTGTCACTCAAATCAAGCCATCAGGGGCATGGAAATAATTTGAACCGCAGATTGGAATTCCCCTATAGCCCTCCCTCTCCCAGAAAATCAGCTCCTAAAAAGAGAGTCAGAAAGTGACCGAGTACTTTTATAGTGAAATATACATTTAAAGTAGTCGGTAAGAACAAGAAGAGAGTGGACAATTGTGAAATAAAGAACCTGAAGTTGAAATTTGATTGAGAAACTAGGGTATCTTTTATATAATGTTTCCATGCTTACTCCTTCTAGAACCACTGAAGGTGTAAATACTCTTGTTATATATTGGTACCTTTTGATACACAAACATCTGGCTTTATTTGTCAACTTGTATTTTCTTCCTTTCGTCAAGTTTTTTAATTGGTTGAGAGAATGCTTTAGTTCACATTTGTTTCTTGAAAGCATTATTAAACCTTTTGATGTCATTCCTATTACAAAGCTAAAAACTGTTTTATGCAACTAAGTTATCTTATCTATACTGAGGAAAAAATGGCTATAAGACCAAAAGTATGTCTTTTCATGTCATCCTTGTGCAATGTGGAAAGACTGAAGTATGAGAATGTAACTGTTCTTCTAGAATATGATTATTTTCATTTATACAGATTATTATCATAACATTAATCAAATATTATTCCAATTATAACAACAGAAATAATAAAATGGCATTGCATGATTGTTAAAGTTGTTCAGGGACACATTCTTGTACCAAATAGTCCGGCTATTTTAGATAAGGCCAACATTATCTCAGGTTTTCTCACAAAGTCCAAAAGTTTTCATCATTAACTCCATAAATTTTCCTTACAAAGAAGTGATTACCCATTATTCATAATTTATTATTCACCTGAAAAAAAAACAAGTAAATTCCATGCAAAAATAAAACCAAAAAAAAAGCTCCAAAGAAAACCAAACCCAAATTGTAATTCAGGCATAAGTGATCGATTATGGAAACAACAGTAGAACAGAGAAAGGAAAAGGTTTTGAGAGCAGGAAGGGCAAGTCAGTGTTTCAAGTCAGTGACACTGGAGCTCCTCTTTTGTATCTAATCCCATCCTTACATAATCAGCTGCAAACAGAGCAGTTCTAAAAACAGCTGATAGCATAATTTGCCTACAGAAATAGCAAACACATTTAGCAGTTATGTCTATATGTATTTATCTGCATGTGTATATACAAACAAAAGCAATTAAAGGGAAAAGACTGTTCTACTGGATAATTTGTTTGCAACAAATGATCTCACTAACTCCTTGAAAGTTATTAAATCAATTCTAAATTATGTACTAATAAAATATGCAAAGAACACACATGCTTTCCCTGTGTTTACACAGTACTCAGTATGCAGGGATCCCGATGCAGGACTAACAGCTTTTACTTTTGTTATTTTTTTTCCTTTGCTCTCTTCCTCAGAATAGACTTATTCTAAAAATCTTAATGCAACTGTCACTACACTCTGGAATTAGCATTAAGAAAATCTTTCTGTATAGTCAGAAGGAATATTTCTTGGCATAATGTTTCCAGCATCATTTTCATTAAGGGAACCAAACCTTTGTTCAGTGGAAGTGCTGGGAATGATTCCAAGAAAAGAATAATATAAATTTATACAATAGCAAATTATACCAGTGGGACCACAGGGTTATGATGGACAAATGATAAGTTGAAGACAACACCAGTAGATTAGGTACTGCAAACCTAAAAACCTTCTTCTCCTGAAACAGGGAAAATCCTGCATCAAGCAAATTGTTTTTAATATCCATATAAACACACCTCCTTAAAATCAAATTCCAGATAACAATGACCTCTGTCTGTTTACTTTAACTGCATAGCTAATATTTCAAAGTTCTCTGACTCAACAGGTATCATCTGGGCATCTAATTGCCAGCTTGTGGCTACACTAGAGCTATGGAGACTATGCGGTATCTATAATTTCTATGGAAGTCACAAGAGCAAGACAGAGCTACACTGCTAGTACTAGGTCTAATACACACTGATTTATCGGCACATGCTCAGAATCATAGAATATTTAGAGTTGGAAAGGACTTTAAGATCATCTGGTTCTAACCCCCCTGCCATGGGCAAAGACACCTCACACTAAACCATGTCACCGAAGGCTCTGTCCAACCTGGCCTTGAATACTGCCAGGGATGGAGCATTTACCACATCTTCGGGCAACCTGTTCAGTGCCTCAAGCACCCTCACAGTAAAGAACTTCTTCCTTATATCTAATCTGAACTTCCCCTGTTGAAGTTTAAATCCTTACCCATTGTCCTATCACTACAGCCCCTTCTCCAGCATCCTTATAGGTCCTGTTCAGATACTGGAAGGCTGCTATGAGGTCTCCACGCAGCCTTCTCTTCTCCAGGCTGAACAGTCCAAACTTTCTTAGCTTGACTTCATATGGGAAGTGCTTCAGCCCCCTTAAAAGCACTTGAAATTATGGAACTAAAATTTGGCACTGTTAGCGTGTTAAAAATCAGCAAATCAAGTCTACTGTGCCTTTAAAAGTTCTGGGATTTCTAAAATATAAGTGCAGCTTTCGAAGACCTGCAATCTTGATCCCTCCACTGTTACAGTGAGACACCATGTTCCATACACACAAGAATCAGGATGCTTAAGTTTCTCATTAAAAAAAAAAAAAAAAAATCACACATTTCTGGGCAACACAAACTCCAAAACTGTACCTTACCAGGGGACTCTATGGTCAAAATGTATACAACATTTCGATTGGATTGATTGAGAAAGGCTCCAGGTTTATTTTCTCTATATCATCCAAGTAGAAGGTCATTTAAAAATCCTGTAGAGTGATCATTTTTAATGATTTTATTATAAGAAATTGATTTACAGACTTACGCACTTTGCAGAAATGATAAATCTCTAAAGACTTTTTGAGCAGTGAATGATGAACTTATTCAGGAAACTAAATCAGAGTGTTGATGAAACTGACAAAGGCAAGGGGTGGTCTTATCTCTACACTGAGGTCAAATGATTTCTGGTTGGAAGCAGCAAGAGAAACAAAAACACTGACTTTCTAACACAGAACAATGCAAGACAACATCAATGTTTCTTGTGCAGTTTTACAGTTCTGTCTTAATGTCCTAAGCAGGAATTCTTGAGAACGAAAAACAGGGGACCCTGACTAAAATTTAGCAATACAAATAAGAGGATTATTTCTCCCCCACATTGAAAAAGAATGATGTTTGAGATTTAAAGGGTGCCAATTCTCTTCATATTTTAAAGCAATCCCAGAATCAAGTTTTTAGTTTTTGAAATACAACTTCTTGTCTTTACAGTATTTAGACATAGGGTCTTTAATGCTAAAAACTATAATTTGGGAATGCTATTTTTCATTTCATCCTAATATTTCCTTCATTAAATCCTCTGCATCAATGCAAAGCAAATAAAAGACAATTTATATGACTCTGACATAGAACACTTTAGGGAATTCAGTGGTCATAATAAGAACTAAATCCATGGCATTGGCTTAAGCTTGGTAATAAGCAAAAATCTGAACAGCTTTGATTGTCCAGAGGTGTTATCCTAAATCAAAATCAGCAGACAGCATGACCGAGGCGAACATCTGCTTATGCATACATTTATACTTCTCTAAAATTTCTGTTCTTTCAATTTCCTCCCTTTAAAGGTCAGCTGTTTGGTGTGATACTCTCTATCCATTTTGCCCCCAGTACCATTATGCATTATAGATTCCATGATTTTTTAGAATACATGAATTTGTAGCCTCACTTTTGTCCCAGAGGCAGCTACATTTTGATGAATGAGATCTCAGACTAGATAGGTAAATAGAAAAAGGGTGAAGGATGTAAGTTTGCAATGTATAATTTATTATAAGCGCCACAAAATACCAATGCTGAGAGAAAACAAATTATTGGCCTCTCATGCAATGACCATGAGAAGGTGATAAATATTTCATAATATAGTGCTCATCAGACATTTGAATAGCTCATCTGTCCTATTTATGCCAGCTAAAATGAATTCAACCTATCAGTGGCAAATGTATTTTTAATGTTTCTCTTTACCTTCTGTGAAAGAGGCAGCTAAAAAGTCCATCTTCCACAGGAATTATTCATTTCATTACATACTGTAAACAGTTTATTTGCGAATAAGCTTTTCCTGTTAAAACCAGCCCTGAACATCTTAAGGAAATTTCACATCCAATGCTTATTCCAGCTACTAGGAAGCAGAAATTGTCAAAGTTGTTTTCCAGTATTTGGTATTTTGATAGGAAAACACATACTCGTACTGAATTTCAAAACATTTGGAGACATCCTTGGGTACCACTTCCTTTGGAAACGGAAAGCCTAACGGAATAACACCATTTAAGCTCTTAAATGCCTTCTTAAATGGAAAAACTGTATCATATTTTCGTGCAACAGAGCATCCGTTCTTGTACAAAATATTTCAAGTTGTCACATCTGTATAACATAATTTAAGACGTGCCACTTAAACAGTCAAGAAATAATATAAGAACAATCTGTGATGTGGGGGTACCTCAACATTATAGGATTGAGGTGGCATCACAATAAATAATAATCCTATTGACAACGCCACACGAGTCACATAAACTCTGAACAGTTCTTAATTAAGTGGCCATGTAGTCAGCACTCAGTTGATTTGAATTTTATACTTTCTATTACTACTTCTTAGAAACTCCATCTTGAAAATATGTCCTTCAAAAAGCCATGCCTTTGAGGAAGCTTCTAAGTGAAACCAATGAAAATGGCTATAGGATGCTACTGGGAATCTAAAAATAAGGCTGAAAGCCAATATACAAAACTTTTGACATAAAATTTGGCTCTAAGAGCATACGAGAAATGGCAACCTCTGTATATGCAACTTTGTCATGGGTTTAAAAAAACAAAATTTATACAGGAAAGAGGTCATAACTTGAAGTGTCCTTTTGTAACAAATACAAGCTCAAAAATCAGCAATTGTCTAAAGAGAAAAAGGCTTCAGCCAGTTGAATTTGTACCTGTTAACTATCAACACTGTATATATTTGTTTTCCAACTGAGAACTTTCAAAGATACTCAGAAACTCCACCAGGGAAATGAAGTTATAAGAGCCTGCTACAACTAACTCATCAGAATAAGCAATTGGAAACCATCTATTACCAATCCTCAGTTAACTTCTTTGGAATATGACAAATACTGTAAGCATTCACTTTATGTTGTCCTTGCTATTCCTGACTCCACGTATTACCAATTTAAGGCCCTATTATAGCCCAAAAACTAAGATCAAGAAATTTAAAATTCCTGGTGCTAGGTGCTACTCTGCTTTCCAAAACTTCTCTCTTCTAGCAGTCATTCAGGCTGTTAGTTCTACTGTTGCTAATCCTAAATGTTACTCTAGCTTTAACATGGACTTGAGATGCTACTGTCAACCAGAAATCAAGACTACAGAATTCAAAGGATGCCAACTCTCAATTCACCCTTCTGTAACTTCCTGAATACCATGATTCATTCAGGATCAGAAGCTACACAGTTGGTTTCTAACCTAAATTTTTCTGAAATATAGGAAGCAGCCAAAAGAAAGCCAGAGCTATGCTTACATTTTTTTAAGCATACTTTGTTGAATACTGCAGTTATTCTGACATATAGCCTCTACTTTTCCTAAGTGTCTTTCTGGCCTTAACATTTAGCTTTAGTCCCACTACAATCTAGCAAGTTTAATAAGGAAGTCGAAGCCACTTACCTGACTAGAACTTTGCTAATACTACCTGCACTGAGCTTCCACAGATGGTTCTTCTCTTGGCTTCATCCCTAGAGATAGAAGAATAGACAGGAAAACATGAAGAATTTAGAGTCTTGAAAATACAGCTACCAACAGCTATTTAAAGGTTATCTTTGGGGTTCAGAAACAGAGAATTCCTTTCATTTCTATACATCATTGATATTGTTTGACTTGCACTGCTTATAATCATTCTTCTGTTGCCATGATGCATATCGAGCTCACAAGAGTGAACAGGTTCACTGCCTCTACACTGACAATAGCAAAGAACACAGATGGTCACTGCTATTATTTCCACTCACTCCATGTGTCCTTGTGCACTTGATGGGGTCTGCAAAATGGCTGTGTTACTCCACCCATGTAATACTGATCATAACAAAAGCTGTTGGAGCAGTAATAACAAGACTGAGTTTCAAAAATTCCTGCTTCCCAGTAACAAAAACATATGAGTGCTTACATCAGACACAGAAAGTCCTATCAAGGCTATTGAAATTAAAATAATTGAGAAAGTATGCTTTGATAACACCTGTGTAGATTAAGCAAACAGAATCAACAATAATAGGGGCTGTTGATAGTGGCTCAGTCCTCTAGTCCTCATTGGAATAAAACCAGCATGGAGATCATCAGTAGGTTAGCATGAAAAAACCTCAATTGTACCAAGAATCATCAGGTGCTAAATGAGCTGATTCATCAAAATACAGCAGAGAATACTTGATCTTTTCATATTCCCCATGTCCCAGTGAAACATCCCATCTCTCTGAGACTTTTCAAAGGCATTCTGTCTTAGCTATATCTGGAAGTAGATTGCTCTGGTAGAGGCAGTGTTTTGGACACTAGGACACAAGTATGTCTATCAAGCCTGAAGGATAAGGTTAGTATATAATTACTGACAACTAAGCAACTTTGAGTAGTGAAAATATTCTTGTGGATAGCTAAATATTTAAATATCAGAACAGCTTAATTTTAAAACTCAGTTTTGTTAAGATGTAAATATTTTGTCTTAGTATTTTATGTCTGAACAATGTTTCTGCTCCTCTGCATTTTCCAGTGATGCTTAACACTAGCACAGTTTCCTCTTCTGTGCTATATTTTGTGGATGAAAGCACAGGTGTTTCAGCTTCCAATGAAGCCTGTAATAACTTCAATGCCAGTAAAATCAATGATCAAAGCTTAGTTTGGAAGCTCTCTTCAAACACTTGAGAATAAGTTTCCATGTGCTTTCTGCCTAAATAAAACAATTTTCATGACTGTCCTGGGTTCAGCTGTAGCAGTTATTTTTCTCCTTCCTAGTAGCTGGTGCAGTGCTCTGTTTCAGTTTTATCTGAGAACAATACTGATAACACACTGATGTTTTAGCTGTTGCTGAGTAGCACTTACCCTGATCAGTGACTTTTCAGTCTCATGCTCTGCCAGTGAGGAGGGGCACAAGAAGCCAGGAGGCAGCAGAGGCAGGACACCTGACCCAAACTAGCCAAAGAGGTATTCCATACCACAGTACATCACCCGCAGTACATAAACTGGACGCAGTCAGCTGTAGGAGCCAAACTGCTGCTTGGGTTGGGCATTAATCAGTGGGTGCAGAGCAATTGTATTGTGCATCACTTGTGTTTATTGATTTTTCTTTCCTTTCCCTTTTTAGTTTTATATACCTCCCTTTGTTATTTCCTTTGTCATTATTATTATTAGTCATAGTTTTATATTATACTCTCCTGGACTGTTCTTATCTCAACCCATGGTGTTTACACCCTTCCATCCCACCCAGAGTGGGAGAAAAGGGGGAAGTGAGCGAAAGGCTCCATGGTTCTTAGTTACCGGCTGGGCTTAAACCACAGCAATGACAGGATGAATTCCAAAGATGTTTTAAAACAGAACTGAACCAGGGCTTTACAATCACATCTACTAGCAGCCAGAATTATATATAGGCCTGTGTTTTTCTTATAGGTTTTTGGTAAACGCATAGAATCTCACTTCTGAAGAGCTGTACTAGCTGGATCTTATAACACACTAGCTTTCCAAGAGACTTTATTCCATCTTATGTTTGTTGCAATACATCTGCTAATTGTTCTGCAGGTGCTTTCATATTTAAGGAATCTAATGAAGCTTTCACTATTAAGTTATATCAAGATTTGACTAACAGTCTGTCTTCAATCTATCCAGTTTTGTTGATTCTTGTTTATAATTGACAACAGAAGAAAGAGAAGGAAAGGCAGTCTGAGGTGGGTTTTTTTCAGTATATAAAAGAGACTTTATATCCACTATATGCAGAAGAATTGTGGACAAAAGTGGCTTTGAAAGTTATTTTGCTTTAAAAAGTTATTTTTCTTCAGATGCTCCCTTGTTTTGCATTTATTAACAAGTGATTTATGAAGGAAAGTAGTTAATATTAGAAGTATGTATTTTTATAGTTCATCTTTACTCAACAATTCCAGATATGGTTTTGCTTTATTATGAATTCTGAACTCCGAATTCAGTAATTACTCTTTATAGCAACCTAAATACATACTGCATTATTTGTGAATTAGAGAGCAATTTATGAATCTCATAAAATTACTTTTTTTCTAGGAGCCATTTTACAGTCTATCCATTTTCTTTTATCTGAGATTTCCTCTTATGTCACATGAGTCTTTAGAGATATTTCATACAGATGTGAATTGCATTATTACAGGAATGAAGAGATCCACCTTTGATTTTATCCAGAAGGAAAAATAAGGCTCTACAAATGCTAGACAATAACTAAGGTACAACACAGGACCTTATATAGGATCACTGTTAGGAATTATATAATATATATACACACACATACATATAATGAGATGCTGCAGTCACATGAACTTGAATCTGACAATCAGCTCTAAGTTATCACTTCAGTATGAAGCAGGATTGCCCCTGCATCCTCCTAAAATAGCTTTCAGGAATTTCCAGACCAAGAGATACTTTCCCTATGAATTAAAAGACTTCACCTGACCCTAAAGAATTCTTCCAGTTGGATTTTGTGAAAGCTCTTCTTTGCATATTGAAATTAAGTAAGCATTAAGGGCTCAGTTCAAGACAGACATTTCCACTGGAGACACCTGGTACATAAGATTAAATAAAATTTAACTACAAAAAGAAAACTCACATAATTCAACAACCAACACTTGGCAAACTACATCATACACACACAGCAGCTAAAAAGAAACATATTTTTGCTACACATTTAATGTGCTAATGTGCCGCAAAGTAATTAACACTTGGAGTTGAAATGATTTAGCAGTTCTTTTTCACATGTAACCCAGGTGCCAAAAAGGCCACTTGTGTTTTTATTGCTTTCTCCTACTTCACTCTAATGAACACTGCACACAATGGGAAAGAAAACAAAGGCTGTGATGTTACTCATTAACAAATCAGGTGAATTTAAACATTTCAAGAGTCTGGACCAAATAAAGCTGTCTCGGGCAGACAGCTTTATTAACCTGAAAACAAGGCCAACTTCACCTTTTGCTTCCATTTCAAATCTGTAAATTTTATAAAATGGTTTATATAAAAAGTACAGAAAAACAACATATGCAGAAGATAACCCACTGGATGGAGGAAAATCTTCTACCTAGCAGGGCTTGTGCTAAAAACTAACCTACCTATACTTATGCTGGATGCTACATCCTGCCAGAAGCTCTGTCTCATCCACTGGCTGAAAGCTGGTTTTGCACAGTTCTTCAACCCTTCCTCTCCACAGGGAGACTCCCAATCTATCCTCTTATGCCAGCTCCCATCTGCTTCTGAGCTCTTCCAGGAGCCTGAAGAACCAGGTCAAGGTGTTTCATCCCTATGTTGACCGCAGTTTCAGTGTGTGCCAGATCAGAGATTAGTAAGAAATTGATTGGAGTTTCTTCAGTCATGTAAAAATTCCTTTAATACACCAACAAATACCTCTGGATCTAGTTTATTGACAGTAACTAATTAACAATTCAACTATAAGAAAGAGCTGATAGTAGACTTTGAATAAAAGGTTTAGCTTAACTCGGTAGTAATGTAAATGACAGGCTGAATTAAATGCTGGTCCAAAGAATGAAAGCAGATATATCAATGCAATATCCAGCAGGAAAACAGAATGAAGGCCATTAACACAGGAGGATGGAGATGGACCAACAGAAAAAGAGCAAAACCTAACAAAGTAGAATCCCTCTGGATTATAAAAATCTAGTGCATGGCAGCTGTATCATCAATGTTATTCTCATCTCAAGCAGCTCAGTAAAGTTTTCACCTATGGAAGTACCTGTTTAGTAAGGAGGGTGTGTTTGCTGCTATAAAGGTGCTACAAAGGCCTCAACACATCCTTCAAGACTGGTATCCACAAACTATTCTGAACCCTTTTTAATATATCAGGAAACTGGATTTGGAAATTTGTAATCAAGTTGCAACCACATTTACCAATAAAACCGCCTATGACTCCTGTGTGTGTTTTTGGAGTCAAACCTTTTTACAGGCTCCTCAGTGACATTTAATTGGAAATCTCGGTGGTACATCTAGCCCCATGGCAACAAAATGCCTTGAGTAAACAGTAGTAAGCAAACTTCAATGCGTTTATTTACCACACAGTTAATAACTTAGGTGAACTATTTGGACTGGGTCTAATATTTATTTTGGCAGAAAACTTGGTACACATGCTTTATTCTTTTTGCTTCTTATATGTACGTAAATTCCAGAAATATCCATTGACAAATAGCAAAGTTCAGAACCTTTTCCTGAAAATAAACACTGCTCTACTGCTTTTGTATCAAAATGTTACTAAGTGTAGAATTCACTCAACAGAAAACAAAAGGCTGTCTTACTGTCTCCTACTGGCATCCTTCACTTCTTTTAAACAATCAGTAACACTCTGAAGAGAACATGTACAACTGAATTACTTTATTTACAATAAAATCCAGCAGTGGTACTATAGTAACTGTCTTCACTATGATTAACACAGGAAACATTTGGAAAGCATGTTATTATTCTTATAAATTAAATTTTGCTTGAAATAATTTTTATGCACAGTTCCTAACATATAAAGAGCTATGAATTGCTAATTGTAACATTCATACTTGTGAGACAAGTCGAGATTTTAAGAGCAAGTACATGTTGCTGAAAGATTTTCAGTTTGAGAATTTGCAAACTAAAAAAAAAAAAAGTGCAACATATTGTAGAAGTCAGTCTGCGGCTATCAAACCGAAAGATTATAGTGCCAGTGATGTCCTTAATTAAAGATTTCTGTTAAACTTCAAGACCATAATGCACTTTCAGCTTAATGCTGTAACAGAAAACAATTTTCTTCTGCACTCAGATGGTGTTTCCCCTCTTATCAGTATCGTTAAGTGTTAAATCCTCTCTTGTCCTATAACTCTATTATCTGTTTTCCAGGCGAGATAACAGATTTACTCTTAAAATTGTGACAGATTAAGATGTACTGGGATTATCAATAAGATAATACTGAAGGGCCTGGGTAGAAGTTCTCACTGTAGATTTTGCAGATTGCTTTAATGACACCTTTGGAAACCCTTATCTTCAATCCACACATTCCCTAGTAAATATATGTTTCACATATACAGAGAAGTATACAGATGTGATTGAAAAACAGTATGGAAAAAACCAGACTCTTCCTCCCATACTTTCCCACAGCTGTAAACAACTGACCCTACAGGAGACAGACCTGGAGATGGAAAGAAACAGAACTAAGGGCAAAACTAAGACCATTTCTCTATTGAAAAATGAAGCATAGAAGCAGGCACTGAAGGTTTCATAATCACAAAAGCCCATTTGCTCCAGTCTTCCCTAGTAGTAGCCAGACTAAGCAGCCAGAGAGATAAACTTTCCTGTTTGTAACCAGCTATACCCCAATTACACTTTCTGTGCAAAGATTAAAGCTTGACAGAATTGAGAGATGCTCAATTCTAATAAGACAATAAATGCTGCATCTGAACTTAGCATTGCCACACTAGATTTCTTTTCAATAGCAGTCAATTCGTGTACTGACTAGTTTGCCTACAATAGTCTTAAAATCCTAAATAGCAATATCAGAAAACTGAAGGGCAGTCAACCACCATTGATTTTAGATAACTGGCATTAACATGGTTTTGAAATATCTCTACAGAAAACAACTGATAATTCATTTGTATTCTGAAACACTTAACTGTGCAATATTCATGGATAAATCAGGAAAAAAATTAAGCCTAAAAATTAATCAGTTGTGGCAAATCACCCTTCTCTGGAGTTACAACACTGCTTTCTCAAACTTGCACTCCAATTATTCCATGCTTCAATATCCCAAAGGCAATTATGCATTTTTCAAGTTACTGGATAGTAATCACTACTTTCAACAAGACTTCCATACAAAGCCTACCCAATGTCTTATTTATTAATAATGGCACACACTTTGATTTATATTGTATGCATTCAGCAAAGAAACAGGCTATCTCTTGGAAAGAAAGCACCCTCATTTAGCAGATAAAGATGTTTCACATTCAACTTAGACATTTACTGAGAAGTAACTGCATCAACAGCCAAAAAGAGCCCTGTGGTTGTAGCCCTTTAGAGAAAGAACAGGTCTATCATAAGGACTAAGTTGAAAACAAGGAGTATGGATTGCATAGATATGTACAATGTCGCTAGTATCATGGTACAGTTATCACTTGCATAATGATAGCAGCAGCATTGTAACCCAGTCAATGGTCAGTTCTATTGACATCTCACTTCTCTGCCCCTTGACATCAGTGAGCATTGATTCAAATTCTGCATTTACCATTCCCTCAAGAAAAATTGTCCCTTGTCCTTATTGTGGCTTTCCTCTGTGGTTGGAGAAACAAGGGCACTTGTGATTGCCTCAATTCGCTAATAACTTAGCTAAGCAAAGATCTTTTGAGACTGTGCTTTCTATAGCCCAGAGTTTATTTTTCTTTCCTGCCACTTCAGGCTTCTGTCTACACTCAGAGAACATTCTTTCATAAATTGCAATTAGACTTTATCTTGAGAAGAAAAGGATTAAAAGAGCACAAATAAACTGAAATTCATGTTTCTCTTCATTAAATGGGGATTGGTCATTTTGCCTGCTTTAGAAAACACTCAAATATAGTGAATCAATTTTTGTAGTTATAGAAGAAACCATAAAATTTAAAAGGAAAGTAGGAGTGTCATAAGGGGACAAAAAGAAGAAAAAGCAAACTGATTTTAAAATACATTACCAGTATCCACTTGATGCTATTTAAGTTTTTTGAAACCCTTTTATGCATAATATATATCACTGATTCCTTTTTAGGCTGAAATACTCCATCCCCTTGAAAAATTTATCTTCGAATCTCAGTTTACAGAATATGTCAGCACCAAAGAATATGAGAAGATCCTGGAAAGTTTCTTACCTTGTCAGTCAAAATAAATATCTTTTGTTTACAAAAACAAACCCCACCTCAATCCACAAACAAGAAAACAACTAAAAATTTTTAGCTTAAGGTGTTATATACTGCTTTATACTGGAGTAGCTGCAGGGATAGCTACCTCGAAAAATACCATTGAGTCACCTTGCATCCTCAAAACATCACAGAAGCATTTATCCAGAGACTACATTCAGAATGAGAAAAATCGAAGTTCTGCATTGTTCATGGTAGAACTACCCAAACTGTTACTGGGCTGAATTCATACATAAACAGTGATGTATGAGATGTCACCATAAGGTCAGAGACAAGACACAAGAACACAAAGTACAAAGAGGTTAACTTTAAAACTCTGCAGGTATTATCTGGAAGTGAGCTGGTTGTCAGTGACTGAAAAAATAAAAACAAATATAGAGACGAATTGGAAAGACAGAATACTCCCCTTACAAAAATGAAATCTGAGAAGGAATATGGTTTTATTTTATAAATTAAATGAAGGTACAAACTCTGGACAAGATGACCTATTCAAGCTAGAGCACATTTTTGGCACTGACATTTTCAGATTTCAATTGAAAGAATTCTCATCCCTGGAGATATTAAAAACTTGATGGACAGTGCCCTGAGTAGCCTGTTCCATGCTGTCCGTGCTCCAAGTGGGGTCCCAAGCAGATAACCTCAAGAGGTTCATCCCAGTCAGCTATTCTAGGGTTCTATTAAAAAGATTCTAAGGATTAAAGCCAATGTTTCTTAGAATAGCCCTGTAATGGAAGCAATGAGGGCAAGAACTTCACTGCATCAAAATGATATGGTAAATACAGGAAAGAGGCTGTAGATGACAATGCCATCAACAACAAAGAGCACGTCTCAGTGCCCAAGAAAGTGTCTTTCAGTCCTGCATTCCTAAAAAAGATGTTAAAACAATTCCAGAATGGCAGATATTAATATGCAATTGACTTATTCATTTCGTTGCCATCTGGCCTAAATTTCTTTCCATTCCATTGAATTACCTGCATTATTAACTAGCATTTCAAAGGGAGAGTGTCTACACAAATGCTCTATGTCATTATGGTTGGTTCAGCTTTTACACATTAAAATGTCTGGGGCTTGTGTGAAAAAATTTGAATGCTGTCTTCACAGCTAGTATCTGTAAGGCAAGAAAAATAGTAAATGGTAAGATAGTGTCTGGACAGATGTTATTGAGGAGCTCAACTTAAGCCATTGCAAGGCCAATATATTTTATACCTTTAATTGCTGCTCAAAGTTCACCATGGCATTCTGCTTATGTGCCTAAAATAGTCTTCATGGGTGCTGTTAGAGTTGATTTGACGGTAGTGTCGTGGTTTAAACCAAGTCCCCCAACTCCCGGAGAGTTAGGAAGGAGAATCCAAAGAATGTAGCCCCCACGGATTGAGATAAGAACGGTTTAATTGCTAAGGCATAACACAAAACCCCTATTGCCATTTACTACTACAAATAATAATGATACAGCAAACAGCAAGTGAAAAGAATACAACACCCCACCAGCCACCGACCCATAACTCACTCCACCCTGCCCGGCCGAGCACCATGTGCTCCCTCCTCCATTTTCCTCCACAGCACTACCCTCCAGCCTTCTCTTTCCCAGTATGCATCCTGGGCATCACGTGCTATGGTATGGAATACCTCATTGCCTAGCCTGGGTCAGGTGTCCTGTCTCTCCTTCCTCCCGGCCTCCCCCTGGCTGGAAAAAACCTTAAACAAAAACACCCTCAAAACATGCTCAAACCATGACATTATCCACCCCTTATTCCATACCATTCACGTCATGCCCAGATCCCACATTTTCAATACACCATCACTCTTAAGTCCACCCCTCGATCATGAGACATCTCTATGTTGCATCTCTGGACTGATAGCCTGAAGTATCTGGGCCCACCAAAATCATTCACCGTCCCCTTCAGCAGTTCTACAGCTTGCTGCTGGGGACTCCATACAGCTGCCTTCCACCTCCAATGCTTCCAAAGCACTGGAGGGGCCCAGTGGATCAGATACCCGGCTATACTGTCCCACATGCCCTGCCACTCATGACTGTCCAGCCTTGGGGACAGTCTCCTAGTGCTCCTATATCCTTGTCTAACCCTAGACAAGACCCAAACCTGACTCTGCTTAACTTTTGGGATCAGACAAAATGGTTGTGGGTAGAACACACTCTGTGTCTGTGCCATTATGCTGACCCCTATAACAATCAGCAGGCAGGTCCCAAGGGCACCCAAAAGCCATTCATAACCGTCAGAACTCTCAAATGATGCTGCTGCACTTGTCACTGGGGCTGATGTAGCTGTCCTGCTTGCCAGCTCTCCCACTATCAGCTTCTCTTCTCCCGAGTCCGGATCTTCCTTCTCTGCCTTGCTGGGAAGTGCTGCCTGGTCTCCTGTATCCTGCTGGGGCTCGGCGGGTGACTTCCGGGGAATATTCTCGGATGCTGCGGGGTTCGGAACGGCGGCGGGACTCGGTTCCTCCACTGCCTTGCTGGGAAGTGCTGCGTAGTCTCCTGCATCCTGCTGGGGGTCGGCGGGCGACTTCCGGGGGACACTCTCGGCCGTCGGAGGGTCGGGAACGGCCGCAGGACTCACCTGCCCGGCTGCCTGATCCCCCTGCTCAGCTACCGCCCTGCTCCGCTCCTCCCCCGCCTGCTCCCGCTGCTCTGCCACAGCCGTTTGGCTCCCCGTGCCGCTCTCCCTTGCAGCCTCAGCTGCCGGCAGCTCCCGGGGCCGCTCCTTCCTGGCTTCACGCAGCTCCACACAGACGACGACGAGGATAAGGACAAGGACGGCGAAGAGCAGCGGGACGGCCTGGTACAACTCCAAGTCCACGGCCACGTCCATCCCCCCCTGCTGCCGGAGCCCCACCGTATTACAAGCCTCCGACACAAACACATCCAATCCATACACCAAGTACCCGGTAAAATCCCGAAACAGCGAGATCCAGAGAAAAACCTCTAAGAGCCAATAAATCAGCATTGTGACAAGAGACCATAAATCCGCTCAGATCTGTTCTTATCTCAATCCCTCGGGCCCCACGTTGGGCGCCAAAAATGTCGTGGTTTAAACCAAGTCCCCCAACTCCCGGAGAGTTAGGAAGGAGAATCCAAAGAATGTAGCCCCCACGGATTGAGATAAGAACGGTTTAATTGCTAAGGCATAACACAAAACCCCTATTGCCATTTACTACTACAAATAATAATGATACAGCAAACAGCAAGTGAAAAGAATACAACACCCCACCAGCCACCGACCCATAACTCACTCCACCCTGCCCGGCCGAGCACCATGTGCTCCCTCCTCCATTTTCCTCCACAGCACTACCCTCCAGCCTTCTCTTTCCCAGTATGCATCCTGGGCATCACGTGCTATGGTATGGAATACCTCATTGCCTAGCCTGGGTCAGGTGTCCTGTCTCTCCTTCCTCCCGGCCTCCCCCTGGCTGGAAAAAACCTTAAACAAAAACACCCTCAAAACATGCTCAAACCATGACAGGTAGTTAAGGTATAATGGGCAATGATCCAGCTGAATGCCTGTCCCAGTCATTTTGATGTGTACAGCCTGTGCAGAAACTTCTTAATTGCTCCAATATTCTTCTGTTGTTCCTGTTTACAGAGTCTATGAGAAAGGTCATCAATCACTGTATGGGAAGTTTTTCTGTTTTGCTTGCTTAACAAAGCACATTTAAAGAAAGTAAAATCAGATAATAAGAACTAAAGGAGGTTAAGATGTTTCCTAATAGCAAAATTTTAACATGGATGATTTAGTATCTGTGTTACAGGGAAGGCACACGGTTAGTACTAAACCTTGCTCTTCCCTTATTCATGCTTTGCAATAGAAAGCATTCTTATTTAGAGGTGATAAATAGATTCACAGTCATTAAAAGCTTGGGATATACTGAAAGGGACTGATTAGCTGATTAAGAATGAGACAGGATGCCAGGAAATCCCATATTCCTGTCCTGGGCTTGCCACTGACTGAGGCAGATTTGGACAAGTCGCTTATTAGTCTTACATTTTTGATTAGCCATGAAGGAACACAACCTACATATACTGGCATGCAATGTCTATACAGGTCTGAAGACAGAGTAAGTTCATGGCTTTAAGGGTGCTCTCATTTCTAACACATGACTAAGATACTTCTGGCCCTTACATTGACAGCACAAAAATGTTAAACCTAGGTGCATGTGGTTTTTTTCCTCGCCATAATCCACATATAGCTGTGAAGAAGGTGATGAAAAGGCTGATGGGTTGACTTTATTTCACTGGTCAGCCCCTTTGCTTTGGAATAACCTTGATGCATAAGAAAGCACTTTCATCCCCTGAGAGATACCAGGTCTGATTTGACCCTTTATATCTAATACTGTATACATTTCAGATTGTATCAAGGTTGCCATAGTAACACAAAAGATTTGTATTGAATGGCAGAAAATTCAAAAAATTATGTATAAATCCTGCATAATTTGTTGACACCAAATATTTGTTGCCTGAGGCTTGTATCACTTAAAAATCACACATTTTTGCTAAGAAAAAGATAGAAACCTTGAAAAAACACAAAATTTTATAGAATATTCACATCTTTTCCACTTGCTGCTTTTGGAATTTATTTTTTCTTATACCATCTCCAGTTCAGGAGCTTTTCCTTGTTCACCAGTGGGTATTTTAAACAAAGAAATTTGCTATTTATGTAAGAAAACACATGAAATTAACCTCTACCTTCCCACTTCCTCTTCATACATCTTTCCAGTCCAGTCTCTCACTGTAAGAATATCTTCAAAGACTCTCAGTTTTTAGCATTTTTCTATTCCCCAGCATTAAGTAACCCAAAAACTAAACTATCATTATTTGCTTTTTTGCAAATATTTTTCTATCTGCTGTTACAATGCTTCAACCTCAACACCTTTTCTTATAAGCCAAAATCATACCAGTAAGTTCTTTCCCTAATTTTTGATATAGTAACAGATGGATCCCAAACTGTAGAAAGACACCCACTGACTTCAAACCTGTAAAGTTTTAAAGTGCATCTGTAATGTGCCAATCCCCACACTGCCTTCCACATTCCTGCAGAAAACTATAAAGGAGAGGATATGAGGATCCTGATAGAAGTATCCTGAAAAATCGCCCTTTCAGCTGTAGTATTTCTTCCCTAAAGTGAGACCTGCATGTTGCCAGTTTTCCAGCTGCCAATTGCAGTAATAAATAAGATATTGTATAAGTGCAACCCTGACCTGGTTGTACTGCACCTCTACTGCACTATTCCTCATTGACACTAGAAACTGCCCCATTAAAGATCTTATATTTTCTTTCCCAATTTGCTTCCCCATCAGCATCTCTCACCATGAGAAAACCCACAGTGCTACACACAAATTCCTGTAACTGCTCAAAAGAGCAATTGCATGTCATTTCGGGAAAGGAATCCTCATCTGATGACTGAATATGAATAAATGAAAAGCTTTAGCATACCCGTGGATTAAAATTGTGGTTTATATGTGCAAAAACAAGGAAGTGCCCCTTAATCCCTGTATGCATTTACCAGGAGTTATTTTTATGGACGTTTCAGACATCGACACATCTAACAACATTGACAATGGCAGAGGATTACCAACAATTTTGGCATGCATTCTGCATTTTCATAACTGCAGGGTCAGGTTTACTGTGTGATAAAAAGCAGTGGAATAGTCTTAAGAAGTTTTGTGGAAAGATGAACATGGAACGCTCCTCCATTCCACCATCAGTCTTACTTGATTACTAAGATTTTCTTCACCTTCCAATGCAGAAATAACAGGCTATGTGGCTTTCTCTTCAACTTAGTGAATACCTACATAGTTGTTTCCAAAAGATGCTGTTTAATTTGTTTAATTTTAAGGACAGAAACTATTGTTTGAAGTTGAAGAAGTATCCTCAAAGTCATTCATCAAATTGGCCTTTTTGTTCTTTGGACTTGATGTATCCCCCAGAGCACTGTGAAATAGTGGAAAAGAAAGACACATTTTCCTATCTATAAAGAAATTCTACTGAGTAGGAGATTTGGTACATTTTTGTCCCTCTGAACAGACTAAGAAATAGAATACTGTAACTGGAACAGATTCAATGTAGCTTTCATTATACAGAGACCAGATAAAAGTCATGCATATATGGAAATTCTAGTGCAGCATTTGTTTCAGCAATTGAGGAACTGAGGAATTTGCTATAGTCATTGACAACTAGAAAGAGACACTCATCTCTTCCCATTTTACACTGCTGTTATTATATACCACTCGGTGATGGAAGCTCTATTACTTAATATGATTCAGAATTATCATGCTGGCACATGCAGGCAGAGTTTTTCCAATTCTGCTCTGTTGCAGCTCTGAGTTCTGCAAAAATTCAGATTCTCTTCTACATTTTTGTATTAATAACCTACTATAGTCTTGTTTCTATTTGAAGTATATTAATAAGATAAATGATACTGCAAGCCTAAGAACTAGTTATTACAATAAAGCACATCAAGATCACTTAGGGTACACTCTTACCTCCTCCTGACTTAATTTTAAAGAACTGAAAGTTGGAATTTTTGATGACCTGTGCTCCAACTGACTGACATTCTCTTCCATGACTTACTTGCACTCTATTCTAATCAGTAGTCCTCACAGTATTTTTTCCAGCCACGTTATATAAAATGCTCACATATCCACCAAGATTAAGGTGATGGAACAAGGAACGCAGATACAAGGAGTTTGGTTTCAGTTCAGTGACAGGGCAAAATACTCTATTGTATCACAGTATCTTTCAGTTCTGAAGCAGGGGTACCTTTCTCAGCTCTGTAGGAAAACAGAAGTAAACTATTCTGGTATTTTATTAAAGCTGAGCATTCCTTTCATTAGCAAACATTTCTGCTTCAGAGCATTTGTATCTTGGCCTATGCCTAGTCACAGGAGGCACTATTTATTTTTAACTTCACAAAAAATAATTATGGTTTTTAAAAGCTCTTCAAAATATTATACTAGATATAAATGGACTGAACTTTGCCTCTTGGCTGATCAAGAATGTCAACTAATTAGTTTTGTGCTACTGCCACAGGCTTGGCAAGAAGTGAAATAAATACCAAGCAATTGTATTTCCATAAATTGCATGACACTGCTGACTTCCCTGCATTGAAAGAAAGAAGTCATTACTTAGAGCAGAGGCAGAAAAAAGATTTTCTTTGAATGAAATTTTGCATTCTACACCTGAAAAAATAATGTTGAGCATCACTGGTATAAGGTGATCTGTGTATGGAGGTGAGTCAGCCACATCCTGAGGGAGATACAAATTTCTCTCAGTATTTTTAACTTTTTGATGTAGATGGCAGTTTAATGCAGGGATCAGTGCCAAATAACTTCCATAGATTGCAGGATAACATGAATCAATGAAGAGTGGAGAATAGTGTGAGAGGAAAATCAAAATGGCTCCAACAATCTTTGGAAGAGCCAAAAAAGTCTAGAACAGAAAAGCAATTCATTGATGCTCTCTATCTGGATAGCACATAGAGAGAAGAAAAAATGAAAACCAGACAAAACCCACAACTCTGCATCTGTTTCTAGACTGACTGGGAAGCTTATTTGGAGAGACCTTTAGAGAGGAAATACCCAGTGAATTCAGGGACTATTTCAGCAACAGTTCTATGGATCTCTACCCATTAACCACATCAGCTTTTTAAGTCTCCTATAGCTGTAGGCATGTGCCCACAAACTCATCCCATATTGAGACAGTATCTTACACTACCCTTTCATATTACATCTATGTATGCAGCATATGGTGTTTCCAAGCTAGTTTTTGAATTTTCAAAGCATGGGGGCTTACTCCCCTGAGAAAGATCCAAATTAATCTTCACTTCTGTTCTTAATTCTTATGACAACAGAAAGACATAATGCAAACCTCTATGGCATGTTCTATCTGTGTTTTAAATAACAACATTCACTTAATTTTTCCCCTTTCTTTATAACAGCACCACACAAATGTTTGGAAAACTCAATTAACATTGGTTTTTGTATTCTTACTGTAGTGCTTAAAAGGAAACATTCAGCATGGGCATGGTTAAGATGGCATTTCATACCTAAAAGCTGTAATTGAGCAGAAAATTTATGCATAAAGATACATCTCCCCCTCAAGTAAAGTATTATAACATGGTATTTACAAGAAAAAATACAGCACAGGTTATCTGGCTTTTACCAGTTCACTACAAGTAATTTCTTAGCTTGTCAAAAATATAAATACATATTGCATTCCAGAAGCAACTTCAAAAATTCTTATTCTAGTAATGAAAACAATTTACAGTCTCTGCACATTGACCTGCATTCTTTCCTAAACCTGTACGTTTTAATAAACACTCCCCACATGAAGGCAGCACCATTGCGAGTCTTAGGAGACAAAAAGGCCAAGCTGAGAGAACCCACAGAAACATTTCTTTCTAAGGTATGGTTTGTAAGGAATAGATTCCTTTGGTCTGAGTGTTTTATCAAACAATTCTAACATCTGAATTGCTGTCTTGACAGAGATGTATGCATGTGAAGCATTCCTGGAAGTGGAAATAATGTGGATTAACCCTTTCAACTCTGCAGTCATTTCAATGCTAACAGAGTTTCTGCCTTTGACAGACTGTCCCACACCTGTAAAATGAGGATTTGTAGCAAAAGCTTGATATACTGAAGTAATCTCGATGCCCCTGTGGCAACCTCGGCAGCAAAGCGCCAACAGATCTAAAGTGTCAGACTTAATTCTGCCTGCATCTCACCTGAATCCGTCCATCCCACTTCGGACAATCCCCTGCAGAAGTGCATTCTGCAAGGATAATCTGCCTGCACAAAGCCCAGCCAGCCCTGGCTTTCCTTCCTCAGAACACCTTCCTGTCCACCCCTCTCCATCTGTGCTGTGCAGTCTAAACAAAGACCTGGGATAATACACTTCAACTCTACAGAAGAGAATGTAACAATGACCCGAATTATTAGCAATGTTAATGTGCGGTATTTTCTCAAGCCAAACATTTTTATTCATTATCTCTTACACTTTAAACAATGTTATGCTATATAATAATTACTATTGCTTTAGTTAATTCTCGAGTTAACTCATGCTTCAGTCAAGTCAAAATTTTACTTCATAATTAGAGTCTTCTACCTATTAACCTCTTAACATTTTTTTGCAAACAGTTAAGTACATTTCTATTCTTTCTTCATAATTAGGAAGAAGTTTAGTTTCAAGCCAGACCCGAGCCAACAGAGGGGCTCAACAGTCTTTGAGAGGTTTGTTGGAAACAAGTTTCAATCTCACATTCAGAGAAACAGAGCTAACTTCACTCGGAACAGTCTGCTGCTCCAGTGCAGCAGTGAAATCTTGCAATCCATCCTCTTGTGAAAACACCAGTGAGTGACCTCAGCATTTATCAACATTAATAAAAACTTGATTTTTCACATGAAGGAAACAGCATAATAGGATACTTTTCACTTTTAACTATGAAGGTCACCAAATTGCAGAGGTTCACAAGCATAGCCTTAGTGAGGTTTTGAACAAATATGCTGGCTGCAGAGAGGTGATTCCCCTAAAAAAAACCCCACTTTTGCCAGATGCCTCACTGAGAGAGTGCATCAAATCATAAAATCATTCATCTTACTTGTATTAGATAAGGAAATGGAGAGAAGAACAATATTACATGATCAATCTTTACCAAACAGCATTTGCAAAACTGACTTTGCAGCAAATAATCAACAGAATTAGAACAAAATAAGCTGCAAACAGTTGAGTAAATTATACTACCAAATGAAATAATTTTGATCTTTCTGTGGACATTCTAGAAATGGAAAATAATTCATTCCCTAACATTCTTCAATGATGAACATTTGGATTTATTTCAGAAGGAAAAAAAAGAGTCAGAGTGAGGGAATGTAATGAATTTTGTGGCTGATACTGGGTAGCAGTGCAAATGGATCTACTGTTTTCTGCTTGCCTATTAATGTTAATGCATGTACATAGAAAAGAATATAATCCATAATATAGTCACAAAATCTGCATTACTGTTGGTGCAAGAATTATGCTTGTCCTTGGGCTTCAGCAATATTCTCTCCTGGTGCTCTTTTGTTTAATAAAAGTATTATTATTTTTCCTTTAATTGAATATTTATACTTCAGAGCAGCATTACTAAGACCATTTTCAACTGAATTTTTACTATAACTCAACAATCCTCCTATTTATATTTCTTTAGGGATGAGTTAATTTGCCTCCAAAACCTGATAGGAGCCAAATACAATTGCCTTTGAAGGTTCAAAAAGAGTTTAAAAGCTTCTCTTATGAATTAGTTTAATTTATTCACTTCTTTATCGTTGCATAAAACATATAAATATCCTGCTGAAGGAAGTGATTTCCAAAAAACACCCCTCTGCACCTGAGTCAAATTCTCACTGACATCAATTGGGCCAAGAACCTACTCTTGAAAATTTTCCTTAAGACAGAATAAAAGTGAATAATTAAAACAAACCCCCCAAAACAACAAAACAAGACATTTCCAGATCATCTTTCAAGCCTGAGATGGTTAGACAGATATTACTTATTCATTCATGTGCTTACTATCTTTTTACATCACCTATTATGTATACCATAACAGTCTTCAGCAGTGCAGAGGTCACAAGTGCTACAGGATTCTTTTCTCTGCAGAATTAGAGTGGATTTGCTAAAGTTGATACTTCTGTGAGATATTGCATTCACATCTATCTGTTATAACTGCACAGTGAAGTTCTCTATTGAACGGGGAAGTAGTGTTTCTGGAAGAACTCAACCATTCATGGAAACATGAATACCCACAATGTCAGTTTTAAAATTGCAGCAATAAAACTATAGCCCTGGTTGCTGCTTCACAAGTAGAAAAATGACAGAAATATGCATTCAATAAGTTCATTTCTAGCTTGTCCTATTCCTACTGCAGCCCCAGAGTTTCACCTTCAAGTGCAAACTGCAGTACTTTGTCACAGTATCCAGAGAGGACTTGGGTGAGAGTGAAACTTACGCTTCTAGGAATGCTAAGCCAGGATAAACAAAACCAATAAGGTTTGCTTAAAAAGCAAAGAAAGAGAACAAGAATGAAAACAAAATCAAGACAACCAAACAAAAAGAGTAACAGCTGGGATAAAAAGGAAGGGGCCATTTTAAAGAACTGGGATTACAGAAAAGATGAGGTGCCACTATGCACTTCAAGCTTTCCTCTGTCACCAGCATACTATTATTTAGTAATTAGTGTCTAATTTCTAGCACAATTCTATGACTCCAGGAACTGGAGCATTAAAAACCACTGGAGCTGTAAACACTATCTTTTTCCCTCCACACATGCTCCCATCTGCTGGCAAATGCAACATTCAGAGGTTCTACAGCACACCCATGCCTTGCTCAGAGCAAACCCAGGGCAGTGAACATAGCATTAGTCCTGGCCTTTGCTGCTCCTGTTTTAGACGGGAAAAAGTAAGCTGCTATTTCTAGTCTCTGCATGCAGAATTGTCACTAAATAGGAAATGCCACAAAAATGAGGAGTTAGTCTCAGGAAATAAATATTTTAAAGAACAAAAAGCCCAAAACACTATTGACAACATACAGGGGAGAAAGAAAAGTAAATATCTGCCTGTGCTTGTTCTTCTTCCTGTTTTGCCAGATCTACAAATTACGAATGGGATCTTGACAGTCCACAGCAATATTTTTACTCTATCATAGTCTCTAAGCTAAAAAGGGAATGCACTTTGGCTCGTTCTAGTCTCATTTTCCATTCCTTGTTCTTCTGTGAACAACAACAAAGCAAAATGTTTCTGGCTGTACCCAGGGAAAATCCCCTGATAGATCCGAGTGATTCCTGGGCAGAGCATGCCATCTGGGAAAAGCATTTCTAAAAGCAACAGTGGTGATACATTCAGATAAATTACTATATGGATTCCCCAAACAATTTTACATGTTTCCTTTTCTCCAGCTGAGGTACCCAAGGGGGAATGTCTGCATTTGGTAACAAATAAGTATAGCAAATAGTATTTTCACCAATTTCCTCATACAGGTTTCTATTATGAATATTCTATAATAGCCTTTATGTAACAATTCAGTTAATGACAGGTAATAACCTGAGCCAAATGCCTCCCTTCTGCTGAGCTCTTCCAACATCCAGCTTGAAAGTCTTAGATGGGAACATTTCATTTGAATGCTTTTCTAACATCTGCAGAGTTCCAATGCCTTAATTTCTCTCCTTGGATGGATTTGGACACAAAGCAGCAAACAACCCCCTGCACTGTACACCCCAAACTGTTCTGAGTGTAGGAGAAGGTTGAGACTAATGTTGAAACTGAAAGGGAACAGGAGAGATGGAAACACAAACCCCACACCTCAAAAAAAGCCCCCCACCTTAAAAATTACTTTCAAGCCCCTTAAGTATTGCCTCCTACTCAATCACAATGCCAGGTTCAGAAAGGCCTCTGAACATGATTGTGTCTTGTGGTATGAATTCAATTTTCATTTCAGGTCCTGTAATGGAAACGACCCTAATTCAGATTCTCTAAAGAAGACATTTGCCCCTTGTCAACAGCTTAGATTTAATTTAAAAGAACATAAAAAAATAAAGGTATAAATCACATCCCTGTGTTTGCTGTCCTAACATGATTTGTGTGACGGAATGCTGGAGAAATAAAGAGCAAAGCCAGAACCTGAAATGTTTTGACTGAAAAAGCTTGTAAAAAAAAGGGTATTTTTTCTGTCAGAACAAGATGTCAGTAATAGCCAATTTTTCTAAAAATGAGACTTAACAACATAATGACCAGTATCTAAATGAACGAGGCATTTTTGGATCCTTGCAGTTTAATGTGTAAGGTCTCCAAGATTTGATTCCCCATTTTGCCAGAGCATAAGAAACAGACTTACACAAGAACAGATTTACTTTATCAAAACCAAAAAGACAAAACCAAAAACCAAAACCAATCACCAAAAAAAAAGAACAAAAAAAAAAAACCCAGGCCTACCCCAAGAAAATATAAGCAAAACCCAGGTGATTTATATTAGTAGAGAATCACATGGAACAGTTTTGTGCTTCATTGCAAGCCTCCTGTTCTATTTACTTCCATCATGTTCCCCAGCTAAAGCCCCACCATGGCTCTCCTGCCTTCAGGACAGGACACAACTCAGGAAGTCCTGCAAACATTTTACATGAGTTGGAATATAACTAGCAGAGAGTGGTGGCATTTTGTACCAGGCTGGTGCAAGTGCAAGCAGCTCACCAATGCTAATAATTTGACCTTCACAGCTTGAAAGGCTGGTTATCTTATTTCAGTTACTCAGCACATGGAAGTCTGAGGCACATTTTTACATGGTTATGAATTGCAAAACTATACAAAAGCCTGTGACATTCTTCTTGTGCTCTCGTAGTCATGTGGCTGCAAGGGCACATACGTGGGCATAGTCAAATATGCTCTTATCAATCAGGTTGAATAATTCAGTTGTTCAGGGTCTGCTCCCTCCTTGAAGGTTTTTTCAGCAACTAAAATAACATCAGGTGGCTGACTGATCTGCTAGACATTTGGGATGCAAAATAAAACTTGTTTGCTTCACATATCTCCAGTGAGCACCTCTGTGTTTAGGAGTATGTACCTGCATAAGCTATACAAACGGTTTAGTGAGTGGGCTATAAAATTCTATGTGAGCACAAACACCAGAAGGGCAGTTAAATGTTTTAATAGGTATTAATCCCACAAACCAATGTTGTATTTGCACACACCTCCTAGAATCTGATTGTCAACAGCTCCTGTATTTTGTCTTCAATTACAACATTATTAAAACCAGGCTGACACTGTTAAAATCTGCATTTAGATTAATAAATACACATTTCATTGGTTGAGGAAAAACATTTTGGGAGAGCTTTGTCATAGGATCTGGTTCCTAGTAAGTTCCAGTTCTTACTCTCAAGTTCAGGAAAAGAGCACAGAAAGAATGCCAGCAGTCACGCAATCACAGATGAGCAGAGTAATCAAGTAAGATAAGTTTCAATTCCTTATTTTGCTACCTTAAAGTAATACAAACGAAAAATCGTTCTGCTATCCCACTTCCAGAAATACATTAAAGAATAAAATCTCCTTCCACAAGCTTCTTGTCAGTAATAAGCATTCTGTACCCAAATATACAGCACAGTAACACAATTTACTCTGTTTAAATATAAAAGATATGTACAAACCGCAGCTATTACCTAGTTGCTGGAAGGTATTTTCTTCCAATCCAACAACCCTTGAAGACATTTTAGGGCAATTATTTAACAAGTAAGTTCTGATTCTCAGATTTCAATGAATGCAGGCAGTGTTTTAGGTGTAAAATAGGAGCACTAAGGCCTATCAGCATATTTGGGGCTGACAGGTGCTATTTCGGGCAAGTTGGATGGCTTTTCTCTTCTACATTCCTGCTGGAGTCTCACCAAAAGGGGAGGGAAAGAGGCAGCAGAATAGAACAGTTCCTTTCCCCAGCAGCATGGGGCCTGCCCATACTGCTTAAACCTCCTCTTGCTGATGAATTTAACAGCTGTACTCAGAAGCTGAAACCATATTTGAGGTCTCCTGTCAATCAGCTGTGTTCCCATTATGTCAGGCAGTAGCCAAATCTCCAGGGTGGCTTTGCAGTGGCTCTACAAGCCTTCCATTTATTCAAGGCATACTAGCAGCCAAATTATTTCTAAAAGGTATCTCCTCATGGAACACAGTCCTTATTGATGGGAAATTAAAGCTGACTGGCCACATAGGAGTACGGTGTTTACTAGTATTCCTGGGAAAATACTCCTGGGAAGGACCAGGAGTATTTTAACCTCTTTTTTCTCCCTACCACTGGTCTTGGTTCGAGTTACCCTTTGTACCTTTTTTGGGGGCAGCAAAAGCACAGACAATGTCTACTCTGAATCCAAGCAACACCAGCTCTGCTCAGCAAGAAGTCAGCACATGTGTACAGACACTGTAACTGGTAAAGTTGATAAAGCACATTAGAATTTGCCTTCTAAGTATGAATTGAGACTAATTCTTTCAATACATGCTCACAAGCTTGGCTACTGATACTTTCCATTAAAAAGGAAAAAAAAAAGCTAATTTAAAGATGCCACTGGGACAGCTCTCATAGGTTGCTGTTCCAATGAGACAGGAAAACAAAATACAAAGGAAAAAACATATTTCTATCTGCATAGTGCAGAATAAAATAATAAATTGCATCAGACAGTGTACAAGTCTCTGTCCCTTTCTATTAGTGGCAGTTGTAGACAGACCCAATGTTACAGAATGCTTCATTCTACAGCTTTCCTTTAGGTGTCACATAAATTAGCTAGAAAAAAAAATGTAACTTTCCTCAGGAACAAGCTGTCTCTGTCACTTTGTCTTGACTTTATCTGTGCATTAGAGTCTGCCTGAAGAGTTCTCTTCATCAGAAAGAGAAGCTGCTTGCTTTAAATCATAGTAACAACAGTGCCCATCTTAGTTGGCAAAACAGAAGGAAAGCTGTCTCAACTGCAACATTCCCAAGGTCTAAGCCATGAAATCCTGGTTGCCTGAAAAACAGGAACATCATTCCATTTTCCCATTCCAGCTGAAGGAGAGAGAAGGGATTTACGACCAGAAAAAAAAAAGAAAAAAAAAAAGGTAAGAACCTTTTGTCAAATCATTTACAGATATACAATGATGACTATATTGCCTCCTTAAAATAACACTGCATCAGTCAAAAATCTTTCAAACTGTACGTACCTCTATGAGCTAAGAGATAACCAAATGCATTATTTACATGAGCATATTCTGAAAAGGACTTTGAGGGAAAAGGCATAAACCAAATACCTGCCGCTTCTTCACTTTACTTGAGTGTTCATTGAGACAGAACCTAAAAGACAGAGCCAGAACCTGTGCCTGAAACTGTTAGCACACATTTCAGAAGCAGAAAACGTAGGTCAATTTCTGCTTATGGGTACGATGGAATAAACTTTGAGTGCAGGTGCCTACAGCCCTGGTCAGTGTTCCACCTACTAGAGCATTTCTTCTGTTGTCTCTTCCTCTCATTTTCTCCACCCCACAGCAAAACAGAGTTCAAACTCAGTACAAAAGCTTAAGTTTTTCTGCAAAAACACTTATGTCATTCCATCTGCAGTGACAGATGCATCATCATCTTGACATTTAGCAAAATATGGCAGCTACAAGCAAGACCATAAAGACACCGACATGAACCATGTAACCTTCCACTGGTCTCTGTTCCAGAACATAGTGATGTGTCCTCCAAGTCCCAACAAATTGTACCACAAGTTTAAACCTTACAGACTCTTAATCTACACATTTTAAGTGTTGAAACAGAATACATTTAAGAGACATACTGAAAGTTGTGTGATAACAGCCCACCATGCAAAGACATACACTGAATTTTACACTGTTAGCAAAATCCAGTGTTTAGGGTATAATCTCATCAGGATATTTCAATTTCATTGATATGGATTGCTTTACATGTCTAACACATGAAGAAATTTAAAGTGAATTGTGCATGCACATGAGTAATAAGGTTGGGAAGAACACCCCCAGCTGCTCACCCTGCACATCTACCATTGGGAGTAGCTCGCTCAGCACTATTGTTCTGTTTGGAGATGTCAGCAGCCAAAATTGCCCTCTCCACTTTGCTGCTCACACAAACACTTTTAGTTCCTTTTGTGGCTGGATTTTGGATATTCAGAAACCTATCTCCAAACACAGAGGATCTACTGCAATTGAATGAAGGCCCTTTTGTGTTCAACATTGTATGGGTCAGATGTACTGTTCAAAATTGCATGTGATAAATGGTGTAATACAGGAGGCTTATTTCAAGCTGGAGCTGGTTTACAAAAAGCATTTTTCCTTGACTGTACTGCACTTCAACAGTCCATACATAATTTAAAACCAATATATTTTCAATTATTTTGACCTTCCTAAAAGCAAAAAAAAAAATGTGTGGATGTTAAATATATGCAGGTAATAGTTAAAATGTTGCTTGTTTTACTAATTTTTTTGCAGTTCAAAAAGTAATGTTAAAATTTTTTTTAGTAGTAAATGAGACATCTAGGGAGGAATGGTTAGAAAGAGTTTTAATCAGATTTTCCAGAAAGAAGAGGAGATTAAAAAAAATCAGCAAAACAGCTTGCAGTTTTCCTGCTCTTTTGGAATCAAAGTCAAGCCCAATAACCCATCCATACTAAAATTATTTCAACAGCAGTGTGTTCCTAATTTCATGAAGAAGCACTATCCAAGTCAACTGCGGGATCATACGTGTTTGGGCTGGATTGTCCAAAATACTCAGCTTTCTAGTTTAACACGACTTCATTATTACTAAATTAAATCAGAGCCTTGTAGGTGATTTTCAAATGCCTGCCAAAAGTTACAGAACTGACAGCCTAGAAAATGATCTCTCAGTGACACCTTAGTAAGAAGTCAAAAGAAATCAGCTTCACCTTCCTTGACTACTAGTTCAGTGTCCAAACTACTAGTAGGCTACAAATGTTGTCCATGCAAAAATACATGGTCAAAGATGGACAGACATGTTGAGTCCCACAGTTTTCTTGTAAGTATAAATGACTCTCATTAAAATCCCATGTTCAAATTCAACATTTCCTGGAAATTTATTGGGTTGTTTACGACAGGGGAAGAAATAGTGCATTGTGCCTAATGCATTCAGATCACCTGCTGCTTCACTTCTGAACCACCAAGTTTGCGCAGTTCCTTTTTACATTTCTTGGGGTAGTATTTTCAAAAGCACTGGGGGAGTGAAAATTCCTTGGTTAATTACTGTTGAAAATGCTTCTGCTTTCATTCAATTGGGATTGATGCACTACAAAAAACTTGAGATACTCTCTCAGTTTTCATAGCATGCTTTGAGGCTGGTAGATCCCCAACCTCATGAAAGAGACTTATTCACTCATGGGGGGCCTCTGAGACTACAGAGAATTATTTAAACAGATGCAACACATCCAAGACATTTTCTAGTTTGGGAGCCTGTGGAAGTTTTCTTATCTCCACTTTTTGCAGAGGTATATCAAGAACCAGGTATATTAAATTGGATCTTTGTTGTACCACTCACCATTTTACAGGTGTATTTCTAGGTAAATTATGTAAAAGGACTCAGTGTGTTGTCTTCTCTCTGCCAAAAAGTCTGCCAAATTTGAAGGAAGAAGTAAACATTTTATTTGGTGCAATCCCAAAATTGTGCAATCAAATATTTTCACATAATTTTAATGTTTAAGCAGTATATTAGCAAGCACTAATTATAATCACAGTTGACAGCCAAATTCTCTGCTGCCATAAGCAATGGCATTGGCTTCTGGACTGCATCTGCTGCTATCCAAAGCAGGTATGATAAAACACAGAACCAAAAAGGAGATCCAAAAATATATCCAATGTCTAGGTTACTTAATATCCATGAAATATTGATGAACTCCATCAATTACAGTCAGGAAGTCACCTTCTTTTCCAATTATTTTCAGACAATATTTTCCCTATCAAGAAATTTTCATGTAAACACACTTTTCTGTATCCATGTACTGTTCCAAACAGTAAGAATTCTCTCTCCTATGTAAAATTGATGTGACTATCTGATTGAATAAGTTCACCTGCTAAGTAGGGATGGCCTAAGTTCATCATGTTATATACATCAGAGCAAAACTAGGAGTTAAAATTATTACTATATTTTTAGATTCCTCTTCAGTACTTTCCCCTACTGAGCACAGTGATCATAGTAGACATTTAGTCCATTACATTAGGTGTTGCCTTCCTCCTTTGATATTACATTGGTAAACTTAGCATGAAATGGTCTGGTAAAGATTCCTAACAATGACATTTGGCATTGGGATTTACTGATGCGAAATCAGCTTTACTACAGTCAGTTTAAGACCAGATCTTATGAAATTAGCTGGAAATATGTTCTGTAAATTCATGCTGGTTGATTTATATACTCTTTAAAAAGTTTATCATACATTTCTGAAAAGTAATAGTCAGCATGGCAACTGCTCCATCAACAGATCCTTTTTCTGTGTGCATTCCATCAGGTTTGCTGACTGGACTTGCCAAGTGCAGGTTTTGCTGGTCTAGTGTTCTAATTCCCAAGAGCATGCCTGCAAGAAGCCAAACTAAGGCTAGACCTTCTTCACACTAAAGGTAAGGAAATCTCAGTTCAGTGAAACGATGAAGAGATTAGGAGATAAGGACAGAAAAAGATTATTTAGGGAGTAACTATAAGAAGTGGACAAAGAGAATGGTGAATCAGGGTCTGGCTAAAAAACAGAGAGTGAAGATATTAGAAAAATAAGAACAAATCTGGAAGGATATATAATTAAAAAATAAAAGAAAAACACAGATGTAATAGTGTTCCTTTGTTTTTCTTACATTTTTCAAGTACAGTGATAAGCCAAAGTAACATATACCTATTTAATGCAGAAGAAATAGGAGAAATGGAAAGAAAAACACATATGCATGGAGTTCATAAATTATATTGCAAGGTATGGTATTGATAGGGAATTTAGTGCTAGGATGCTACAATAAATAATCCAATAAATAACAACATTACTATAGGGGACAGCACAAACTGGGATTGGAACATCTACTGAAGTTTATGGAGGGCAGAGAAATGCCTAAAGCAGGGCTGGTGCTGTGCACCATTTTGGGGAGAGATGAAGAGAGCCAGAATGATATCTTCAGTATTGTAAATTACACGAGTTTCTAAAATATGCATCAAATGGAATACCAGAGAGATGAGAAAGGCCCCCCTCTTCAGCAGTAACTCTAACCTTGCTGCCGAAAGTCAGACAGCTAAGGAAACAGCTACGTATGGGTAGCTGACTGCAGAGCTGGGTTCTCTTCGTTGCCTTGAGGGATACTCCCCTATCTATGTGAACCATTTATTTTTCATCTAGCCTCAATGAGCAGAAAGTGATATCCTAATCAGGCAGTATAATTTGTTCCACTAGGACACAGACGATTTGCTCCACGAGTTCTAAGGATTATACTCCTAAATTACCTGATTTAATTTTTATATTACCAAAAATCAGGCACCTCAGTGGAAATAAGGCAGTGAATATAACTCTCCTAAATATCTTGGGGAAAGGTTTTTCATGCTAAGAGCATGACCTGAAAGTGCCCATCCAGTACAGCATTACAACATTCTATTATCATGGAGCTCCTGTGTTTGATATAGTACCACTTAGGACTCTGTTTAAATCTTATTTATGAACATTAGAACTAGATTATTTAATATGAAAGGAAAATGCTTCACATGCTTGCAAAAAATAACCTCAATGAACATTTTTTTAGGAGCTGCTATTAGAAGAATACATTATGTCCTGTATGTTACACAGTATGGCGTGCTGTGTTTTGTTCTGTTATGTGCAACTGGAACTTAAAAACACAGACCCCCCCCAAAAAAAAAAAACCAACAACAAAGAGTCATATGACTTAGTCTTCAAAGATCATGTTCTGAAAGCAATCTGGCCAATAGTAAAGTTCATGAGCAAGCTGTGAGCCAAATAGTTCTAACAGACTTGGCAAAAGCTTGTAATTGCAGAGTATATTAAGAGAACTGAAAACAATTAGGTGGATGTATAGATACATGCATATGGACTGTACCTAAAAGACAGTCAAAAATAGTGGTGTTCTCATTCAGATAAAACACTAAGGAATTATAATTTTTAATCAAACACTAATTAGTAATCAGAAGAAATTTAAGTTGCTATATACATGTGTTCATGAAAATGAGCTCATGCTTTGTGAAACATGTCCCAAGACATAATTCACTGTGTCTTTTTTAAACTTTCTGATTTCTTCTGTAATCTTTGTAATCCATTCTCTAAGATTTGAATCAGGAAAAAAGTGCAAATATGTATAAAGAACAATGATCCTAAAATAATTTCTATTGTGTCTCGAAGAAAACAATGCAAAACTCGTTTTGAGAAACATGGAGGTATCATCCACATTTTACCTTGTATGTCAAGCTGATTTGATATTTAACATTCAAAGTAAACCAAACAGTGCAAACAAGCTTCCTTTAGAACTGGAGATGAAAAGCAGATAGTAGCTTATTGATTCAATGAAACTATGATTTTAGTACAAAGTTCAGCTTTAAACTTCAACCAGAATGCAATGGGAGAATAATAATAATAAAAAAAAAATGTTATTTAAAACATATACCTGAGCTTATTTTAGGGATTTGCAGGAGGATGACAATGAATAGATGGGGAAACAACTGCTGAGTTCTGGTGTTATCAATACTTTTTCCATAACAGTCTTTTATTCCATTTATTTGATGTACTTAGACCTACGTTTGGATGAGTTCTGTCTAAGAAGCAAGCCCTCAAATATTTAGCAGTTCACATTGAACTACTCACTTCAAACTACTTGAGCAGCTTTGCTTCTTGAAATGCTGGGACTCTGGCAATACCGTCATTTTCCAAAGGGAGAATGGGGGAAAAGAGAAGGAGGTTAGTCTGTAACACCTTGACTCTAGCTAATAATTCCACATAGGAATTATTATTTGTAGTGAAATTTCATAAACTGGTAATGTAGATATCAGACTACAGGACTACCTGAACAAAGCAGAGACATAAGCAGACATTATTGCAGCACTTTCAAAAACTTTACTGGCAACAGTTAAACAGACACAGAAGTGCTCCCTTCTCAGACAAGCAATTTCAGATGGAAACACTGTGGAATGCATAAAGGAAACCCAGTCACCCACAGATTACATCAGATTCAAGCTGTGTGTTCCAAACAGTGATTCATTCTATTTTTCAGTTTTAGAGCAATATATTGTTTATTTAAAAAGAGGAAAGTCAATGTATGAATATCTATATACATATATATATATATATGCATATTCTGTTTTAAAATCTTGCTCAGAAAAATGAAACAAATTGAAACACTAACCCAAATATAACACAACTTAAGCATTACTAGATTTCTTGCCTTTTCTGCATGGAAGTGACAGAAGTGGGAGTCACTGGATACATGTGCACTTGAGTAACTTGGCAGATACTCGCTCTAGGCTTGGCGTCTGACATAAAAATCTCACAGCCTTACCTCTCAGATGTTCCTTAAGTTGAGACAAATGTCCATGACAATAGAGTTTACCAAAACTCAAACAAGGACTGGAATAGTCCCTCCTGACACAGGTCATTGTTTCAGAGTTCGCAGCTCACACTTTCCAATAGATGGCTAGCAAATCTTGCCTTTCAAGAGTTTAATTTACTTCATATTTAATAGCAAGTTTTTTTCCAATTCATGCTGCATTCTTTATGGGTCTGTACACAGCAGAACACAACGGCTTTCAACTCCCAATTGTGTATCAAAGATTACTGATAAATAAGAACATACGCTGACTATTACACCTGTGAAAATGCACAGTATTAATCCATGACTTGTAGTATCAAAAACATTAACTCAGTGTTTGCATAATCTGGAGAAAATGTCGGCAGGTTTTTCTGTATACAGTTTTGGAAAAAACAACATGAGGAAAATTACTGATTCATTACCAAGTCTTTTAGCTTCCCACAATACTCCACAGTATATTTCAAGATAAATACTGATGTACCTTGCAAGAGTATGATATATATTTTAATTATAAATGCAGTTATAAAATGTGAAGTTCTTATGGACTGTACTTCAGAGAAAGGAGATCATAAAATTCCCTCAGATAAATTGGATTTTATCACTTAAGATTGCTTTCTTTAGGACCTATAAACACTATATACAACAAAAATAGAAGAACTTTAACCTTTGCAGTCAGTCAGAGAGGTCACTCACTGTTCACCTGAGAGCAGTGCTACAGCCCCAAAAACTCTCCACAATAACCATTAAACAGTCATTGTTCATATTGTCTAAATGCCTGCAGAAACATTACCATGCTTTTGTTTGATCTGACAATGTATCACCTGCAGGTATTGTCATATATCTCAAAACAAATCTCAGAGACAAGTTCATGGTTATGAATCATGCTTATAACAGGATAAATACTGCCCTGAATAAATCTAACATACAGTGCACCATGTTAAGACATGTGTGGGCTGAAGGACTGGTTGTCTTCAAAATAAGATGTATGGTCAAATTACAAAATGTAGCCTTTGTTAATTATTCTGTTATTTTAAAATATCACAATATTCAATTGTTTTAAAAATTGAGAGGAATGGGAAAAGGGCTCTCAAAAGCATTCAACTAATCCCTCCTCTAGACCGTAATGTTCAAGGACATTTAAAACACAATGTAACAGAAATATAAACACCATATTAGCCAGGGCACTAGGACTACAGTAAGTTCAGCAAGATGTACCTCTTATGTCCCATTGAATTCACATTCATAAACAAGCAAGTTATTGATTAGATGCACATGAGTTATTTATACTATTGTTGTTTAAGAGTATCTCTTACATGCAGTCTGTCATCCATTACATCCCAGCCATTCACACTTCCATATTCTGTATCAATGTCAACAAAAGGACTGCTATGTCTTTGTCAGAGTCCAGCAAGTAGGGGAGAGCATGGTAACAGTCTTTAGCTTCTAAAGAGATAAGCAATAACATGATCTCCAATGTCAATAAATCCAGTCTATCAGTCTTCCACATTATATGACTAATTCCATTTTTATCAAACAGTAAACATTAGGTGGAGAGATGAAACTGATGTTTGTCAAAAAAGGATCGATGAAGATGAAAGCACTCCATTTACTGATTACTAGATGCTCCTTTGAGTTAAAATACTACTAATGTCTCAATATTTAAAAAGTAATGACTTGCTATTTTTTCCTGTAGTGTGAGATAGCTGCTGGATAAAATTTTCCTTTTGCCAACAGACACATATTCAGAAGTTGTTTTACTAATATCTCTTTTTTTAAGCTATGTTCTAAATTACTGCTGTCAACATAATTCAGTTCTGTGTAAATATTTTAATTGGTAATCTATGTGTTTGACCCAAAAGTAGTTAAAATCATTTGCTCAAAGTTCTTCAAAACTAAGATACTTATATTACCATGTGAGTTTTATATCATTTAAACAGGAAGAAGACAACAACATGTAGAGTTCCTTGGGTAGACCTAAAAAGCTCCACGTGGAGACCTTTATAGTTAGAATGATGTAGATAATCTTCAAATTCATCCCTCAGCATCTCCTGTATTTGGTTCATTGTTATGAAAATGCACTTCTGTTTAGTACTCAGCCCACTCCCTCCTCTCAGGGGTCTGAAGGAATATTTTGTATGAACAGATCTAAGTCCTTCATGCCATGATAGGTCTTAGAAGTTTTCATCTGCTCTGGAAGAGTATGAGAGTTTTTTTGTGCCAATATTTACAAACAGTAATTTTAGTTCAAGTGCCAAAACTGTCACAAAATGCACGTGTGACAGATACAAAAAAAAAAGATCAGTCAAGAAATGCTGGAGTTCCTGCCTAGGCCACTTGCATTGTGTACTCAAGCAAGAGGAATAAGGGAAGAGGTCATTGTGGTTTAGTTCTTCAAGTCTTGCAGTTTTGCTGCCATAATTTGATCTGAGCATTAAAAGATTTGGGTTTTTTTTTCCAAATGGGAATAAGTATAAAAAGCTTTTGGGGCTTCACTAATTCTGTAACATACATTTTCCTTCACTAATACTGGAAATCACATGTGGAAATTTCATAAATATGGGAAATTATTGTAAGAACTTGCAGAAGTCAGGTTAGTCAACTGCCTGCTCTGCTGCCTTTTTAATTTCTGAGCCTTGTTAAGTAAACCTATCCCACAAAACAAAACTGGTATAGTAAATCCATCCTGGCTTTTAGATCATACTGGGGAGAAGAGTATACATCTATAATAACATGTCAATATATTCACATATTGTCAAGGATCATGCCACACTTCCTGCAAATTTGAGAGCTGGACAATCTGTGAGATTCTGAGATGCACATCTAGGGGAAGAATAAATTTGGAGACATAAGCAAAGCAAATGCCAGCCACCCCACCTTTCAACTCAGTCCCTTTGTAAACACGCCTCCAAGAACCTCAGAAGAGTACAGTTCCTTCACAAACTTTGCATCTGTATGCTTTATTTGAAAGGAAAGCTTATGGTTCTGCATTTACACTAAATTATAAGAGCTAGAGACTTTGAGAAAACTATCGACAAAATCACAGGAAACAAAAAACCTTGCATCTCGATATAAAAAAATGGATCATTAAATGCTACTGTTATCAACCTTGCATCTCAATATAAAAAACATGGATCATTAAAAGCTACTGTTATCAGCAGAGATTATACAATTTTCTGGACTTTCTATGACAACAAGAATTCCTGAAAATACAGCTGACTACCATCAGAAAAGAGTTAATTTCAAATGTCTCATTCTTTTTCCGATCTATGATATCCCAACTTCATTCCTCCCAGGAGATGGAACTTGTCCTGTAAAGGGATACACAGTCAGAGGCATCTGACAATACTTCAACAGTTACTTCAATAGGCCAAACTACAGCTTCCACGTACACCTTTACACTGTTGTACTACCAGAATATTTCAGAGTTTTCTGAAACTTTACAGATTTTGATTTCCAGTGAAACAGCAGATTTTTAAAGCAGTTCTATCCACAGCAAACAATGAGGATAATTTGGGGAACTTTTCACACTATCTCACAAGAACAGAAAACATTTAGTAAGGATTGCCTTTAACCTGAGATAATTCTGGTTCTGTAATTTTAAAATCTGATACTTAAATACTCTAGAAATTAGTCCAAAAGACTGATAAAAAGTAGTAAGCAAATTACTATTAAAAAACCATTTCAGCTGGAGCAAATTCAGCATTTTCAGATATTCTCCAAAAGAAATTCATCATGGATGCGAAGAAAGTGGATTTTGAAAATATCACCAATTAGGTTTCAAGTGTTGCAAATAAAGAATGAAAACATTCAAGACTGGGAAGAAAAAGGGAAAGACTGTAGCAGCTGAAACTGGGTGATTGTTTCTTTTGCTTCTTACTGCTGCTTTGAGGACTTCAGTAGTCTCAGGATAAGACTGCCTCAGTAGCTGGTACCTATTAGAGGTGCAGTGTTTTTATTTTCTCAAAGCTATTAGAACTACCTATTTTCCCTAAATTCACATTTATAGAATGGTTAAAACACGAAAGACGTGTAACAGCCACTTTAAATACACAACAGCTTGTTTGAATATGCAAGGGATCATGTTTTTCTCTGGAAAACAGAACTGATTGGTGTTATGGTAAATAGCAGTCACCTCATTTTTATTCCTAATCTCCAAGGACCTTGATGTTGTACTTAACTTGGTTTACAAGCTATCCCCACATCCCAAGAGCCACAGATCTCAGAGCCTATGAGTATTTGGTTTTGCCTTTAGTGAACATGCAAAAAGGAAAGTCATGAGGCTCACTTTCTTAACATTCTTAGTCTTGTACTTGTTCATTCTACTGTACTAATTACATCAACAACACTCAACAGATGTGCAAATGAAGCTGACTATGGGAGCAGAAGAAAGGAAAACTGGCAGCATAGCAACAAAACCATATGAAATAGCTAACAGTGCATTCTTGTGTGCTCTCAGAGTAAGTGGACACCAATACTTCATTTCTCCACAAAGTCTGATTTTTTGCAGCTCTGCAAAGTCACTTCCAGCAATCCTTTCGTCCCCACTTCCCCAGAAGAGCTGGATTATCATAAATTCAGCAATCAAATTTACAGAGCTCTGGAGATGCAAGTAAAATGAGTATTGTATCTTCATTTCCTTTGTGGCACTTTATCAACCTCTTCCTCTGCTGATGGTAGAAGTCAATAAAATCCTATTAACACTAAGATCTTGTATTAAGTTTGACAGTTTACAAATTGCAGGGGTTTGCATTTCAAATATAAGCAGCTTCAGATACTCTGGAGTTTCACTGTATAAAATCATTAAAGTTTGAATAAAGTTGATAAAATCATTTGGGTTTATTTTTAACTCTTCTTTTAAAAGAAGGCAGCAAAAGCAAGTCAGATAAAAACCCCAGCCTTTTCAGGGGCTTTCCTGAGAAATTCACATTAGTCTAACCAAGAAGATCAGAAGAATCATATGAGATCTATACTTAGAGCAAAACCTTCACCTAACCACTGTCTGGGCCTGATCCAACTGCTATTTTAAAATAACACAATCCTTCCTAAGGATTCCATAGGCTTTGTATCAGGTTCTGTTGCTCTCTGTAATCATAAGTAACCACTCTTGCAAAATGAGTAACACATCCCAAGAGGAAAAGGCTTAAAGTAACTGAACCTTTAAATAGGTAAATAAATAGAGATACCAGCAGCAGGGATGGAGTTGGCATCTGCAAAAACAGCAATCAAGGGTTTGGCTGACCAGCTGGTAAATGAATTAGGAATTATGCCAAAATAAACTTTGGATCTAAACCTAAAGCTATTCCTGCAACTGGGCAAAATGCCATAATCTCTGCACTTATCCACCTGGTGATTTAAATTCCTGTTAAATATTATTTGAAGGAAACAAACACCAGTCCCAGCTGGTGCTATTCTTCCAGTAACAGCTTTCTTCATCAGAGATCTCTCAGAGAAGAATATGGTATCAGAAGACATTTAAGAGACCTAGGAAGCTCTCCTAAACAAGAAATGTAGGTATAAGTGGGTAACTGGGAACATGAAAGGAGGGAGAATGGTTAAGAGGACGAAATTTGGCCCAATTTCAGGAAAACACACAAGAATGTGCAGTATGGAAATCTTAGTAATTTCCCAGGTAGCTTAAGAGGGTATTGGGGGTGGACCTTAAAAATCATCTAGTTCCAGCCCAGCGCCATGGCTAAGCAGAGAATGAGAGGCTAAGAGGTGTGGACAAGTTGCTATTGGAATGAATGGCAAGCAGTGTTTAACACAGCTTTAGGTTAAATTCCAGTAGCCTTTTCAAAACCTTCCCCAAACCTACAGTACCATTCCTGAACAAATATGAAATACTCTTTATTCCTAGCAAAAGCTTAAGATTTTTAGTGCAGAATTATCTTTATTCTTGCTCTTCTACTTAATCAAGAAGAGACATTTAAATCCTTCCCCCTCACCCCCCAAATACACTTCCTTTTTAAGCATACAATCTCAAAGCCTGTAAAACATGTCAAATTTACTGGACATGTGAAGGGTATGGATTCCTCCGATTATTAATCCATGATATCAGGATAGCACCACTGAGATGATCCAATCAGAAAATAATTACAGGCTTTGCATCAACACAATGTCAATACCAGCAATTCAAAACATCACAGAGTCTGTGACTATACATTGATTCCTCAGATCACCACTCTTACTGCATAAGAGAGTCTTGCACTGCTCACAAGACAGAGTGGGAGGTTTTATTTTAAAGCAAACGTTGCCTCTACTAAGGATGTTTGCATACAGCAATAACTTGCCAGTGTTTAAGGCCAGAAGAATTCTTAACACCCACTTACAAACATTTAAATAATTTTTTTGCCTAGAAACTGCTTTATGACAGAAAACTTTTTATGCTTCAAGTAATTAGTCCACATATGATACCAGGTAGACTGTATTTAGCCATCTATCTGTCACACTGACTTCATAGATATTTACCTACACTAAGAGTGCATCACATATACATGGGCACTCCAAAGTTGCTGTACTGACATCTGATGCTATCTACTCTCCTCCCACTGTCCTTGAGCTCAGGGTACAAGGACAGTCCAGGATTCTGTGAGTTCAGCACCAGTTAATTTATTGGCACCACAATTTCTTTGTTTTAAATGGTCAGAAGTAAAATTGCATAGGCTTAAATTTCCCCCTAAGTAGCAGAATATAAAGATGCCTTTGTATGGCTACTGGAGAAAGCAATTGGCTTGTGCAGGTAGAATTTCAGGGGTGAAACATGAATTTGTTTATAATGGATCACCTATCTAAATTGCCAATTAAATCTTTGAGCAGGCCAAGTGAAACATTTATACTTTGATCTACACCCCAATACCAACCACAGCCAAGGCCAAGATTTGAAAAGCAAAAAAAAATCATAAACCCAGGAATATAAAAGCATTTGAAAGCCTTTCTTCACAAAAATTGGTTGAGCTTTGTACTATGTCACCTGATCAAGCCTTTGCATTCAAAGCTATGCATTCAATGTGTCAGATCTGGTGAGCCACACTACTTTAGGCACAGTGTATTTTTGAGCAACTGGTGCACAATGAGAATAGCTTAAGTGTCCAAATCTCTGAAGAAACGAAGAGATCTTAATACTGCTCCCTGACCAAAACTGAAACAATCTCATGCTGTCAAGTCAGAAGTAAAATATAAATACAGTGCAGAGGACTAACCTTCTCTCTGCCTTCCTGTGATATCATTATGACTGATGTATTTTTATATCAGGAGATAACATCTCAACATCCTTTGGTACTTTACGGCAGTGCTGACTAACAAAATACAGCATGTGACCCTTTTTATTTTCTGGTTCATCAGTTTCATATTCCTATTTACTTGCCATACATTTTAAATCTGATGATACCCAACACAGGCAGCTCAGAACATGCTGTACTTAGAAGATACCAGCTGACAGAGTCTTTGATTTCATAAAAGCCTGTTTTCAAAATATTAGCTGTGTATGTGTATATTTTTTAATGCATAATAGTCAATCAAGCAGAGGAGAGGGAAGGAAGAATACTGTCTTCAGTTTTGGACCCCTCACGACAAGACAAACATTAAGGTGCTGGAACAGGCTGTCCAGGCAAGCAATGGAGTTACCATCCCCGAAGGCCTTTAGAAGATGTGTATATGTGGCACCTGGTGACATGGTTTAGTGTTGGACTCAGCAGTGCTCAGTTAACACTTGGAAAACGATAACAGAAAGGTCTTTTCTAAATTAAATGATTTTATGAATCCAAGAAATGCAGATTCTTCTGTAATGCAGATTCTTCTGTGTTTCTCAACTTGGAGAAACACCACAAAGTTAATCTCTGCTGTACACTCTGCTGGAACAGGCATGGACTTTGTTTCCTTGCTGCAAAAGTTGATAATGCAATGGCCTTATATAGAGGTCCAGATGCTCAGCTAGGACTAAATGACAGCAGTCCACTGATCTTCACATCCAACTGTGTGCATCTAATTGCACTCCTAAGATCTATTAAGGAGACAGTCTCCAGCACATTTCATTATTCCCCCAAACTCTGCTTTTGCTCACCCTGTGATTAGAAATGGTACTGCAAAACCCTAACTGCACCTCTGCTTTCCAGTGAATGAGAAATAAAACTCTTTTCACAGTCTGCCACTATCATAACTTGAATGATTTTGCTTCAACAACCAGAATAATTGATTTTGTATGATAATCAACAACTGTCATATCAACTGCTAGACATCTTACTGTTTAGGAGAGTCCTTCTGTGAGTGGCTGACAACATGTTATTAAGTTACTAAAGAGGTAAAAGTCATGTTTTCAAATGGAAAAGAACAATATCTAAAAATTGTGTTTTGTTCTTCTCACTAAAATAGTTAATGTGTTGCCGATACCCCAAAATAATGAAGTTGAGCCCACCTGCCATTAAGAATTTGGACCTGGGAATAACTAATACACTCACAGATGTAAAGAAATTCTCCTCTAACCAGAAAAAATCTGCTACCTGTAGATGAAAAATTGTAACTTTAAAAGTATACTTTTAATCAAAAAAAACCATGAAACAAAAGCTATAACTGTACTTCAGAGCTCTGTGTGTGGTATATTGTTGTTTTTTCTTTTTATTTAATTAAATACTTTGCTCTTTCTTCATGGGTAGGCTTTAGCATCTCTACAGTAAGTCTTTTATTAGAATTTAAGGGAAAAGTGTGTATTCAAATAGTCTCCCCATCCTGTTTAGATTAACTGAAAACCTTTGTCTCACATAAATCTAGGATGTTGGAATCCTTGACTTTATCTCCTATAAATAATAATAATAAAAGAATGTTTTACAAATACGGGACTTTGAAGGGGAAGTACTTGGCAAGGTAACAGAAATGTATTTCAGTACACATCTGCCTGCCTTCATTTCTTAGTTTGGGTTCCCCCCCCCACCCCAGTACATTTCTCTTCTAAACCAACAACTAATTTGTGAAGTCTTTGACTTCCTTAGCCCCTTCTGCTTTCACTGATTCAGCAGGAACACTGTCAAACACCTGGTGCTTTGCTGCTCCTGAGTAGTCCAATTATCACTTGGATTGCATCAAAATTAGGTTCTTTTTACAAATGGCTCAGCTGCCCTCTCTTGAGATTATTTTCATGCTCAAACAGTGGCTCTCTCAAACAAGGGGTGGTGTATCATGCAGCTAAAGCAAATTTCATCTGCCTCTCTCTTTTCAACTTTCCTAGGCTTACAACTATGCAGAGTAACTGAGAATGGGAAACAGAGGTAAATAGGAGCAAAGATGTGAAAAGCCAAAACACAAAAGCAGCCAGAAAGCCACCATTACAGAAAATAACAGACATCAGGGCAGCTTTAAAATAGTTGAGAACCACTGCAGTAGAGGTCAGTCTTCTACATCAGTCTTCCAATATCTGAAGGGGGCCTACAAGGATGCTGGAGAGGGACTCTTCAGCAGGGACTGTGGTGATAGGACAAGGTGGAATGGGTTCAAACTTAAACAGGGAAAGTTCAGGTTAAATATAAGGAAGATGTTCTTGCCTGTGAGGGTGCTGAGGCACTGGAACAGGCTGTCCAGAGAAACTGTGGCTGCTGCATCCTTGGCAGTATTCAAGGCCAGGTTGGACAGAGCCTTAGGTGACATGGTCTAGTGTGAGGCATCCCTGCCAATGGCAGGAGGTTGCAACTAGATGATCTTAAGTTTCTTTCCAACACTATTCTATGATTTTACGATCTAGGGACAGTGCAGTTCAAAACCCTTCTTCCCACTGCCCCTTTCCCTCCCCCTACCCTACTGCATGTGTATTCAGCATTCGCTGGCACACAGCTCTACTCCTCTCCTGCTTTTCCATCAGTAACCCTAGAAGAATTCAGGGAAGAAATTACCCATTATTCTAACCATTCTGTCACATATAACACCTGAAGGCAAATACAGAGCTTGTTCCATTCTGTTGCATAAAATCAGTTACTAGCCAATATAGCATGAACAGACAATGACAAACTTTCTAAATATGGTATTGTTTTAAAATATATTTTGTCCAAATAAAAACCAAAACCAAACAACCAACTACCTGATCCAGAATCAGGTTTTAGAAGTAGCTGAGAATATGAACAGCATTCTTCAAGCCAGCACTAGGTCTGACTCAAAACATGTTTGAGACCAGAACGTGCAGAAGACAAGAAGTCACACATAACTCTGCAGTCTTAAGTTACCTGTAACACCACTTCTCTTAAGTCTCATCAGACAAGCAAGAACAGGTTACTGCTGGAATTGGATAAAATGCTAGGGCATTTAGTTTAATAAAGTGTTTATGTCCTTGATCAAAATATTATGTTAAAACTGTGGTCAGGTTAAATTGAATTCTTAAAAGAACAATGAAAGAGATTTGGCCACAGTACTAAGAAAATGGTTTCATAATAAAACAAAGTACAGAGAAGGTATTTGAGGCAATAATAGGAATCAGTAAATACATATGCTTTTCCCTTTAAGAAATACAATTTGCTGTTACACTAATTTGCTGCTTTTAGTTTTCCTCATGAATTCACTTACCCTCTCTTCAGAAGCTCATGTTCAGTAAAACTCTTCTCTAAGCATTAAGCAACCAGAGCAGTTCCTCATAAAAAAAATGTTTTTTCAATACAAATAGACTTTACCTTAATTTGAGTAATACAGAATAAAATACGCACAGGCTTAGCTGTCCTAATTTTCTCTAAAGCAACCAAATAACCAGCGGGAATTATGGGTTCACTGGGGTTATGAAATCTGCTAACCAAGTAAAAAAATCAGAAAAAAAAAGCCCTATAAAAAGTTTGCTTTTAGGTATTTGCTATTTTTGTTTTCATGTGTTGTGCTGAGACAGGCTAGTTATACCTCATTCTGCAAGCTCACAGCCAAAACTTCTATCTTAATGATAAACTCCACCAGTAAAACTCTGCCCTCAGAAGCCTTATGTTCTTTTTAAATCTCAAACCGTAAGAATTTGAGGCTGATATTCTAGAACATTTTTTCATTATAATTTATCCCATTCAGTTATTTTGCATCCCACTCCATAACTAACTATTTTTGAGACAAACTGTATAAAAATCATGCAACAACCACTTTTCAAAGTATAGTGGACATAAATGATGCCACTGACAAAAGTGAAAAGCAAGTAAATACTCAGCAGTTAATAAATTCTCAAGACCAAATGTAAACTTAATTTTCTACAAGCTACAAATTGGACTTCTCACAGAAATATTCTCTTAGACATAGCAGCAAAAAGAACCTAGAAAAAAGCCTACAAAATAAAATTTATATTCACAGGAAAACCAATGCTAATGCAACATAACTGTATAATTTAACACAGTGTTCAAATGGTAAGAGTTTTATCCTACTAGTGAATTCAGTGACAGTTTTGCTGCTTCCAACCCCCCACTGGTAACCCAAACAGACAATAGCAAACAATAAAAAACCTTGTATGCAGGAACTCTTGTATACCTAGTCTGGACTATTAGTAAAACACAGTTTTAACCAAAATATTCAGGGCTTTATATTGTCTATTTAGGAGTCCATGACTATTTAGAAGTGTATTTCAAGAGAATTTAACATAATAATATAAAGTGTGCAGCAAAGATTCTGCTTAATAAGTCATCAGGTACAGCAAGTTTTTGCTTATATACAGCAATTTCACAACACTGACCAAGATTTAAAAGGCAGCTCTTGTTATAGAACATCTCTGCTTTCAACCTCTATTCCCATATGTTTACTCTAGCTGTTCAAAGACCTGTTAGATCTAAACTCTTTGATATATGACCAGTTACTCCAGCACAGCTTTTTGTTAACTGAAATCTAAACCCAGCAGGGAAAAGGACAAATCAGTTCTTTTATCAAATGTTTTCTGTATCAATTTACTATGAGCAGGCATGTTCTTTGCTTTGTTTATTTCACAGCTCCACTACCTCAGGAGCTCAAAAGAAAGACAAGTGAAGAAAATAATTCAGCTTTTTACTAATGCATCTTTAAAACTATTATTTCTGAGTACAAATAGGAATAAAGATTCCAGTGAAAAGTTCTGGACATACACACTGGATATGGATACTTATTTCTCCTGACAAACACCACTCCTGAAGAGAATGCCAGGCTACCGGTACATGTCCACACAGAAGGAAATTCTGGAGTCAGGTCTCCCTTATGTCAAATAGTAGTTTTAAGAACTAAGAAACAAGCTTCAAATTTAGTTCAGACATCTGCAAGCCATAAGTATGTTTTCAGGAGTCAATAAATAAGAAACATCCAGCAAATCTTCATTCAGTCCTTGAAAACAGATAGCTACTCTTTCAAAACACTAATAGCAATGAATTTGATGTGACTACATTCTATTGTGTCTATAATATCCCAGAGACAGCCTAGAACAGTGATATAAAACTACATTTTCTAACAAATCCAAAGCACCACAAAACCAAACAAAACCCCAAAACACTACACACACCAAACTCCCATTCCAAAGCCTCATGTCAAAATGAAAAAAGTCATCTTCCAACTGAAAGGCAAAAATAGACTTAGGACCTATGCAGAGCTGAGAAGTGGGTCTTAGCTACACATACACACATGGTATTAACTATCAATCACTGACTGTTAAAAACAAAGTCAAACACTGACCAAAAGAATTCCTCAGTGTAGGAAAGTCAAAAAATGCTTCAGTATTGGTTTGTATGGTGCAGTTCTGAAAGCAAACAGAACATGTAGTATAAATTGCTCATCTTGCAATAGTCACAAATTACATCCACAGAACAGCATTTTAAACCTGCATTATTTGTGAAAGAAGTCCTCACACAAATCTGTCTACCTCTCAGCTCTGAATTTGAATTGAGCGAGCAGAGTTCTACAAACTAAGTAAATGACGCATGAATGCGTATAGATTCAAAGTTCAATTTCTTCAATCAAAAATCCAGAAGGCACCTGCTAAAGCAGGCCTGGAGGAGAAAAAAAAAAAAAACACACCAAAATGAAGGAAAAACAGCATCTGCTAATAATAAACTGACTCTGCCACTCCACACAGAATGACAAAACCTCAGCTAACAACAGAATAATTAGGCATACATAAAGCAATAATTGGCACAACATCAGAAATAGTCTTTAGAAAAAATAAGAAAGGCACAAATACCAGCACTTCCACTAGTATTCACTAAGTCTCTGGCTTTTGCTTCCGCTGACTAGCTCCAATCAATGAGTCAACTGCGGCAGGTCAAAAGCAACTGTGATAAAATGCCACCTTATGAAGTAACTGCCTTCATAGATCTTACCAAATGAGTCATAAAACTATTCATCAATATCACAACTTTGCAGTATAGCACAGTTATGAGGTAAGCTCAGGGAGTTCTCTGATCAGAAAAGCTTACTCTGTTATTTTATTTGCAGGCCATAAATCACAAGTTCTTACATTCAGTACCTCCATTAAGTAAGGAATGAAACCCTCCACTATCATTAGTCCACAGCTAACAAGGCATTAACATTTTCATTAACAGTGTTGACAAATTCAAATCGATTTTAAAAGCTCATTTGCATCATATCCTAAAAATGTGATGTAGAAAGCAACAGCCTGACAACTTGATTATATGCTATAGCTTAATTTTTTGTTTTTCTACTTAGATATAGATGTGAAGTATACATCACACCTGGTTATGTTCTAGTGCCCTCAGATTTTTAGTTTGCAACTGCTGTATTAAACATACAAATTTCTGGCATGTACGTGACATTCCAACTTCAACTTGCTTAAACTAACACAAATCAAAAAAAAAAAAAGGTAAACAAAGAAAGCCAGAACCTTGGGCTTTTTTTACCTGAGAAGCAGGGGCAATAAAAGGGACAGAATGAGGAAACATCACAGTATGGCACTGAGATAATGACATCAGATATGCAACATCCAGAAACACAAACCTAGAGTAATTCCAGAATGCAGAAATCCCATTTCAATCCAGCCTGAAGTGGCCCTTGTAGAACAATTACTGACAGCAGTGACTGTTCTCAAACTTGAGATTATGCAGAAATTATACGTCAAAGAGGGTATAATGAGGAACACCGCAATTGCAGAGATAAATGCTATGGTGCACTCAAAGACCTGAAATATGCAGCAGCGATAGCCTTTGAACAGATTGAATTTGTGAGAGACCCTGGGTTGAGCCCTTGCTTCACCTCTGCTGCACCAGAGAGAGGAACTAGTTCCTCACATGCTTTGTCTCCTTGCTTTTTGGATGGGTAAATCTTTTTTCATGGAATTAGGTACCTACGGTTCAGGGTCAGTCTTAAAAGAACCTAAATAGTCACTCAAAATGAAGGCCTGCAACACATACTAGCCACTGGTGAAGTTTTCTTTGAGTTCCAATAAAATATCTGGTATTGCTTTCCAATTTCATTCAAAAACCTTCACCCAAATTAAGCACTGATACAGAGGAAAAAAAATCATTCCATTATAACAGCCTCTAAAATGGGCTAATTAAATCGTTTCAATATTTAAAATTTGGTAAAAATTTCAATATTTAAACTTAATCTTGTTTCCTTTTAGCAAAAACACTTCTCATAATAGAGAGCATGTAATTCTGAGAAAGATATTCATACAAGTGTGTGTTCAGGAAGAGTATTAGGCAACTTCCAATTTATAGATACCTTAACAGGAAAACATACAGCATTTATTTCTGTCATTAGGGAAAATTAATTTTTCAGTTCTAGAGTGTTTGGGTTTAGCTACATGCATTTGGCAACTGATCTTTTAATTCTAAGTAACAGGAACCTATTGCAGTCACAAAGAAAATGACGAGATTAAAAAATCATTCCAGAACTGGCACCTAGGAGGCTGTGATGAGGCAGCTTTACTGTAAGTCATGGTGCTGCAGAGATGATCCCGAGAGACCTGCAAATGGTATTGACTAAAAATTCTAGACTGGCCATGCTCTGCACAAACTCACTGTACAAATTAGGTGCATTGTACACTGCCTCCATCAGTTGCTTTCATTTATCTCTCTAGAGGAACACAAGAGGGGATCAGTGGTGCATTTACCTTCTCCCATTTCCATCTGTAGTCATCAGGTTCAAAGATGAAAGAAAACCTGCTACTAATTAAATGAGCTTTGAATTAGATACTGCTTGCCCAGAACAACTGCTTCATAATTAATTTCCCATAAATTAATCCTTACAGTCAAAGCTAACATGCTTTGCCATGTTGGCAGCAGGAAGCTGAAGAGCATCCAGTGCATGGTGTGGAAGCTGGTATCTTCCTCCAAGAAAAAACCTCAGAATGACTTCTCTTATTCTGGCTCCACTGACAGTAACAAGAAAAGGCTTCTCTGTGCTGCCTTGCAAAGACTACATGAGGCTTTAAAATTGTACCTATAACATCTGTGTCCCTTAAGCTGTATAAGTTATATAGGGTACAAGGCAGACCCCCCCAAAAAAAAGCTAACAAAAAAATCTGTTTTAGATGCCAGCAGCACAAGATACAGATTTAAAATATTTTAAGGAATGTATGCCAAAAGGAGAGTTCTAGAAAAATAATCAACATTAACAAATACTAAAATATCAGAAACTTTCAAAGTCACACTAGGAAATCTCTTTCAAGAGCCAGACATTTCTGCCAGACCCAGCCAGTTCTGATGTGTTAGCTATCTGATACTGGTTTCCTAGGGCAGAGGGGTTGGAATTACATGATCTTAAGGTCCTTTCCAACCCTACCTATTCTACAATTCTATGATTCAATTTACAAGGATTGTTTCCTAGGCAATTTTGCAAAAAGTTACTTAAAAAAAAAATCAGAAATTTTCATGTTCTATTTGCCAGTGCTTCTGCACCCTGTACTCATATATAGTTACATTTTTATAACTTTAGTCTGTGTGCACCTTTCCTTACATTTTTGTAACTAAAATTAATAGGACCCTTGTTAAAAGTGGTTTTCTGAAACTGCAAAAGAGAAATAATTTTGGGAGGTAAATAGCTTTTGAAGCTAGCTGTCCATGTAATCGGATTTAAAGATTATACCTCACTTTTCTTAGTGCAGCCTTAGGTAGTAACATGCCTTCCTCCAGTCCACCACAAGCCGCTGTAGTTTCAACAGAATATACAGTGCAATAAAATGAGCCAAGTTGGTTCTAACTTCTTGCTTGGGACTGAGAAGGAGGACTAATATCAAGTGGGAGCACACTAAACCCCATATTAGTTGTGTGAGTTTCTCAAAGGGACACTTACAAGATGTAACCAATGAAACCCAGATTAATATCTAAGTCTGTAGAGATACTGCCAGCTAGAGTTGAACTTATAAAATAGCAAATCAAATGTCTGTCTTTAGGCAACCAGTTGCCTTAAAAAAAGGCAGTCCTGCAGCTCTCTCACATTTTTGACTATAGAATAAATTCAGCTCTAAGGTTTACTTGGCAGCATTATTCTAACCACAAAGGAATTTAAAATGATAAGTTCTGCAGAAACAGGATCAAAACCAAACCTTCACTGAAAGAATCAAGTGGGTTTTTTTTTTCAGCTAGCTCAAATACTGATTTTGTTTTTGTTAACTATTGTTTATAATACAATTTGACACATGTACTCCATATTGCTGCCAAATGAGATACAATGTTTAATTAGTTCTGTACAAACACACACGGTATTTCTCAATATAGGGAAAAGGTGTCTTAAGTTGCCTCAAAAAGTAGAAGGTTTTCTAAAATAATTAAAGAAAAAAAATTTAGATTTTACAGAAAAAAAAATTACACGGATTACCAAATTTGTTTATGTTCTTTAAAGAAGTAATTTTCTCTAAAAAGGTTTGTAATGCTCAAACAGCAGTGCAAAACTATGAGGCAGTTAATTCTGATCAGAATCTCCGAGCACATGGCCATTTTAATGCCAGGTGCCCAAAATATTTTCCATAACTTGCAATTCATCATTCCTTCCAACAGGACCTAGACAGAGAATAAGTACGGGAACAAAAATAAATTATATACTGTACACACATTCAATTTGGGTGCAAAATAGAGCATTTATTAATTACTTTCACCATGATAAATCCAAATTCTACTGCAATTCACATCATTTAACATTCCAGAGAATGAACATTTCCCTATATCTGACATGCTGTAAAATAGAAGTATCTAATAAGACTGCAAGAATTAAATGTTCAACTAGTTAGGGAAATACAGATCTTCTACACCAGCAGATTTACAGTAATCTGAGATAAACAACATCATTTGTTAACTCAAGACTTTACAAGCTGGTTTTAATACCTATACATTTTAGGAAAACTTCTGCTAATACTTGTTCCACAGGCATTAAATTGCTCAAGGTACAGTCTGCCTCTGCACATGCTCCATGGCCAGATTTACTCAGGCTCTAATCAATATGTTCTATGCATCTTGTCTATATTGGAGCTCCTCTTATTACATGCTCAATTGATTTACTGAACAACAGCAAGCTGTAAAAGGCTCTTGGATAAAGCAGATGTTGTTCTGACCTCCACCCACTGGCTCAGATAGTGAGTTTTTTGTCTGTATTCAGTAAAGAAAAATATCTTGGCTATGCCCTTGAAAAATAGATATTACATTCATTATTCAGAATGTTCTTGCTGACTTTTCCCTTACTTGATTTTACAAATCCCTAACACCAACATAACCCCCCACCCTGAAAATCAGAGTAAACTTCCTATTCCTAAAAGTTTTAGAGAAATATCCCTTATTTTGAAAAATTTGCACACAAAATTCTAGAAGGCAACACTAAAACAAAACAAAGACAGTTCTCTGAAATTTCTACAAGCTATAGATTAACTCAGAAATGCCATGGAATAATACAGACCTAGTAAAACTTCTCATTCTTGAATTGTTATCTTTAAAATTAAGACAGCATGAGAAGAACAAATAAAACCCATCAAATCATAAAATTAAAAAGAAAAATAAAAATCCCCTTCTTGGTGGAACAAAGGAACCTGATAAAAATAGGAAAAATTTAAGCAGGAGGTACAAAAAAAGATCCTGAAGATAGCACCGATAAAGGAAATGGAGGTATAATGGGAGAATTGTGATCTGAAAGGATGGGATATTGCTTTTGAGGATATCTGATATAAGGAATACTAACTTGAGATACTGATACAGCAAATATTTGTTATATTCAGAAGACTATTTAATAGGTTAACCTGAATGCTAGGAAAGCTGAGGGGCAGACATAAAACAGCAAGATCTCCTAATAGACACAAGGAAAGTGAATGTCATTGCTAGTATCTTTGAATGACAGACAAAACAGATTTGTGAGAGGAAAAAAAGGTTTCTAAGACAACAGTACATGTAATTGCTTAGCCCCACCCACTAGTATTACAGGATTTAGAAAAACCCTACAGAAGTGGATAGTTTCATTACCTTAAAGAACTTGCGATCTGTTTTCATCAAGACATAGGCTCACTCAACTGCTGGCACAAAGCTGCTAGTCAAGTGCTGAGTACCCACAGCAGCCTCCCAACCCACCTGATAGAACCAGAGCAAACAGCCCGAAATGAGAAGCACTTACCACTTAAATGGGACATCTGTGAACTGAAGGACTTTACAAGAAGCTCAGCTGTTACAATCAGTAAAGTATTTAACACAATCCTTTACCAGATCACAGTTTAATTTCTGTCAGATTTCACTTGCTGTGTTCCAGGAATTTCAAGTACCAGGTGATTATTTTGCTGAAACCAAACTCAAGCATTTGATTAATGGCCTTTCTAAACTGATGAGCATGACACAGGTGCTTTAATTCCATTTATTCAAGATTAAGGTTTAAGCTTGTTTCTAGGGAAGTTAATGGAGTTGTAGCTGTAAATATGCATTTCAGGCTCTTGCTTCTCATTAAACAAAAAAATCACTTAATGGAGATAAAATTAGACAAAAGTAATCTGGTTTCTTCATCCCTAATATATATTGACAGTATATTCTTCTCATGTGTTCGGATCCATCTTCCATCAGATCACACTCTGTCTCACCCTTCCAGGTTCTACAGTACAGAGTATCTAAAATAAAGCTTCAGGGCACTTTCTCCTGGTATCTGAGAGGGACAAGTGCACCTGTGAAGGTTCTGATGCTGTTAATAGTACTCTGGTGGGACAGTAGAAGACTCAGAGCTTTTTTCTTGTTTTTTACAGACTAACCCAGACAGTTTCTAGGATATTTCTGATAGCAAAAAAAAAAAAAAAAAAAAAAGAAAAAAAAAGGGAAATCTCATGGACAATCTGATCAGCTGAAAGCAAAATCCGGGGCTTTAAACTGCAAACTCCCTAAGGTACCATCCACATATATATAAAGAGAGGCTGGAGAGGTGGGGGGAAGATGTTTCTCCACTCCCTATTCTGTATGTTTTGAACTTCAAGATCTTTTGTGAAAACTTGTTACATCATAAATTACATGTACAGCTACAGGTCAGTGACAACCCACTGAATAAATTTGGAACTAAAGTCCTATCAGGATTTTAGTACCCACTGTACTATTAGAATGTTATTTTCAAGTAAATCTTAACACAAGGCTTTTATTTGTGATTAAAGAAAGCTTTGTTTCTAAATTAATGTAGTTCACAATAGCTGTGCAGAAGCAGTTTCATTTCTAATCCTGTCAGGGCTAGTATTAAAAACATATGGTTATGGCCTTTGTTTGGTATTCTGAACCTCATCTTTTCCCACACACACTTGTGTGTGTTTAGCACTACAAAGCCAATGGAAAAGGAAACATTTTAGGAGCAAGGTGCCTCATGAACAATGAAAGAAAGTCAATGGCAAAATGTAACTGCCTAAGACCTTCTCTACCACATACTTAAGTTTTTTTTTTTGTTCCTGGTTGGCTACAGTTTTTTTTCACCCAGTTCTTAGCTACTGCATTATCAGAAAAAGAAAATAAACTGCTACAATTACTTGTCACTCCTGCCATCTCTCAACACTAGTAAGTAGTTCCATGATTCATTCAAGTGGGCTGTAGCTTAGATTAGAATGTGAAAAATAGTCCTGTCTTAAAAAGACAGTTCTTATGCTTATAGGTAACAAAATCCAAGTTCCATCTGTATAATACACCTGTTACTCCTTTTTTAATTGGAAAGAGAATGTCTATAACTTCATTATGCTCCCTCTGTGGGTGTAGGAATAGATGATCTCACTCCAGTGGAGGACTGGCAAAAGAAGTATAATAGAAAAATTAATAATTAAGTTTAGTTGCAGAAGTGATAGGTATTAATTATAACACCTAATGGGAGGATTTTAACTTTTCTTAAAATCATAACATAATCTAGTTCCAAACCCCCCTGCCATGGGCAGGGACACCTCGCACTAAGCCATATCACCCAAGGCTTCATACAACCTGGCCTTGAACACTGCCAGGGATGGAGCATTCACAACATCCTTGGACAGCCTGTTCCAGTGAAGCACCACTCTCACAGTAAAGAACTTTATAACTAACCTAAACTTCCCTTGTTTAAGTAGGGAATTGTCCTGTTGCTACAGTCCCTAATAAAGAGTCCCTCTCCAGCACCCTTGTAGGCCCCCTTCAGATACTAGAAGGTTGCTATGAGATCTCCATGCAGCCTTCTCTTGCTTCCTTTAATGTTATTACAAAGATGTAAATACATTTCCCTCCTCCACAAAACATTTGGAGCATTGATATTTGCTAAAGACCAAATAAATTTTAGTTTAATAAAACCAAGAGAGTTTAATAGAACCAAGAAAAATGAGGAAAAAAAAAAGAGAAAACTGGATTCAAGGGGATGTTAAAACATCTTTCTATACTCTGCATATAGAAAGCAATTTGAAAGTCACATCTGATACTATTTTCAAATGATGTCCCCTAAGCTTTGACAGAGCGTTCTCTAGAAACAGCATGAGAATTGTTAATATTTGGAAGTATACGACGGATGAAGCAATAAATTGAAGGACATAGGGCCTGGATTAGAAGAAAGGAGTTAAGTGGTAATATTCCTAAATACACTAGTTTCTGCTTCTGCTTTGCATAAAAGATTATGATTTACAATTAAGCCATGAGGAGAAAGATTTGCCCTTTATAAAATACTACAAACATGCTCCAGTGAACAACTTGCCATCAAGTTCCTACAGTACCTTGATCTCTTTAATCTTTGCTTTCCTCTGGGTCTGTGTGTCCATTAGTAATCTTTCACTGTTCATTACATTATAATCTCTTTGTTTCTTAAACACAAGGACAGAGTTCAGTGAAATGAGGGCCTGACACCTGGCTGGTCTCACCATGCTACCACATTTTAAACAACTATGTTAATAAGGAAGATGAAATGTCTGAAAATCTTGATAACATTTAAATAGTTTATACACTCTATTTCTACTCATCTATGATTTTTAATTAATTATATTTAGTATATTTGATTTATTATCTGGATTTTAAATGACATTAACTGATGATTCTTCATTGATTTTCTTTATTTTTTAATCAAAGGGCAAATGTTTTTTCCAGCTGGGGGTCAGGAAGCAGCAATGTTCCTTTATATAGCAAAGGGAGAAGGACTCCCAGATAATTACTTCTTATTCTCTTGTTAAGTGCTATCATTGTCCTGCCTATAAAGTGAGAAGCAGCACTGGACTGGTTTTTCATGGTAAAATAACTAAAATAATAATTGATACAGGGTGGGATGTATTCTTGAGCTTTGTTACAAGATCTGGTGATACAGGGACTCTACTTCCAACCTTTAATAATTTTTGAAAAGAGGTCAGTATACACTTACTTATTAGGAAATTAGTAATGAAAACCAGTTCTATTTAAATTTTCTAATTTAAAGGATGCATTAAGCAAAAGAGTTCACATAAATTAATGTAATTGATGAAGGGAATTAAAATATAATTTTCACTCTTCCATCTAATAACAGTGCTCTTCCAAGCTCTGGGGATATCTTTTAAGCCAAAGGTGGCAGTTTCCTTGGTAATTCTAGGTAAGAATAGATACCCTTAAAAGAAATGAATAGAGTAAGAGGGCATGAATAAGCAGCATTTACTAAATTGAGGGTTAAGGAAATTACAAGAGATCCCTGAAGAAGACTTATCATTGCAGATAAAATATTAGAATGAAGAATAAAATGAAGGTTAATCTTGATAATGAAAGGCTTGAACCCAGAGAAAATGTCATTATCCACATGTTAACATGTGCAGAGTTGGGGTGAGAATTGGATGGCTTGAGACAGTCAATGATATATGTAGCTTTTCATCTGCTGCTCATTAGAACTAATTTAATTCTGCTAGCATAGAGTGGCTGTTTGAGAGGGAGCACCCTTGTGAAAGTAGCTGTCTATTCCAAGCAAAATAGGGATAAGAGTTTAACAGACCCACCAATGGCTCCTTTAGAGTGCCCTGCTGGATAGTTTTACTTCAGGGTGAAAGCCATTATTTATTTTACAGTTATTAAAAGCCCTAACCACAACTCTGGCCTATTATGAACATTAGCTCATTTCCCTGCTATGCAGACCAAGCTTGAGAAGATAAATATTGACAATTTAAAGAACAGTAAAACACCACAGGCCTTAACAGATACCTGAATAAAAAGCCCTAGTGAAGTTTTACAAGCAGCTTATTGCACCCACTGTGTGCACTCATGGGACAGTGTGGAGTACTGTGTAATTCTATTAGTCAACAGCAACATTGGTCTCAACTGTTAGTAACTGTTATCTTTGAGCAGGAGTTCAAAGATTTATTGGAACACCAGCTGTTATCTGTTTGAAATTTATGTTCCTGCAAATGTCCAAGTGAACTTTCATGTCCAGTAACTTGCTTCCGATCACTTATTTTATATTTTGGTCTCCATTTCCTGCTGAGTTCACAACTCTTACTCAGAGAAGCACCTGATAGGCTTATATGAAAGAAATATGAAAGGCAGGCAGAAAGGGAAAGGACTCTTAGAATAATTGCACCTTCTGTGTTTCAGTTTAAGCTTTGTATTTTGGGAACTTGGTTATTTATGAATAAAAGTTAAGGTTCTGTTGAAAAATGGCTGATGACTTTTAAGGTTCATTTTGTGCAGGAAGATAAAAAACAACCTCACTGCTGTCCTGACTGTGAAGAGTACTCATGGTAGGTCAAAGACTCCCAGTGAAGAGATGAAGGACTGAGAGGACTTGAAATAAAAACACCTGAGGAATACTTTTGTTGAAACAAAAAAGACATCAACATTATGTTTGAAATTGAATTTAGAATTTAACAAAGGCCTGATCAAATAAATGCTAAACCTGAATGATTAAGATTCAGCAACAGAGGGAAACAACAAAAATATTTGATTTTGCTTGTCTTGAAAAACCAACAAGTTTATGCAGCACTATCTAACACAAAATAAGCAACCGCTGAGGGAAATTGCCAATTGATTACTTGTTTGCTTTCTGTTCTGTGAAATGGAATTATAAATCATTAGACTTTTAAATTCAATGTTACTTTTTACCTTCATTTTCTTTTTGAAAGATTTTTAGTATATTTTAATGGAAATTTCCAGAAAGGGTTGTTTTAAATACTGCTTTTACACTGTTGCTACAAGAATCCTAGGAAGGTTAGGGTTGAAAGTAATCTTAAAGCTTATCTAGTTCCAACCCCTCTGCAACAGGCAGGGGCATCTTCCACCAAACCAAGTTGCTCAAAGCCCGGTCCAACCTAACCAACCACAAAGGTTTAGCCAGGAAGATATTTGAATACTTTTCAGAAGTACCTTCCTTGTACATTATACAATATATTTTTTCCCACTTTCAAGAGGAATTAAATTCAGTATCAAAAACATCATTATTTCTAAGTTTAATGAAGTTCTCATAAAGTTTAATTTTTGTGATTTTTTTGAGTATCAATGAAAACCACATCTTACTGCTAGTAAGAATTATATTATTCTGTTGTGCTCTGGTCTCCATTAGACCTGGTATATCTATTCAACTATAGCAACTATATTAAAAAAATCAAACAAAATATGCCCCATTAAAATCAATTGATTCTGAAATCATACCTAGTGATGAAGTATTATATATATATATGTGTTGCATTGTCAAGCCCCATTTCCTGTTCAAAATGCATAGGCATTGCTTTTTGCATTGTGCTGGAAATCGAACAGAATATTTTTGCCATATCAAATAAAGTTTCTGTATCTCTATTGCAACTTTCCTTTAACCAATTAAGTAGGGGAAAAAAAAGTTCTTCTGGGATTTACACCAGTTATACCTGACATGTTTACAAACAGGTTGCAACACGTTGCAGCCTCAAGGCAGAGTGGGACGACTTGCCCAGGCTTTAAACAATTGAAAAAAGGATGTCATATTGCAAAGAGGTCAGTCTTGTACTTAGGCAAAGAATAGATCTCCATAACACAAAATAGTAGACAACTACTTTGAATTTCAGAGCAACATCCTAACAAGGTAGACTAATTTTCACATTCACTCCTAGATGTTGTTTTACATGGACCAGTAGCAGATGCTTCACAACAACAACTGAAATATCAGCCAAATTATACACTATATTGTACTGTCCTTGAAGAAATCTTTTAACCCATTATGGGTATTATGGGTCAAAAATCCTGGGATTTTAATAACTCAAGCTTTCTAAACAGAGTGGTCATTCTAGGTGGAGCTTTAAATGGTATAAACTGAAACATAGTTTAGTTTTGTTGGGTTTAGTGGCATGGCAGCTTAACAAGCTTGTGCAACTCAAACACTGAAGGACCAGGAAGAACCTTTTAACAAGGCTCTAACTGCCTAGAAATGATCAAAAGTCTTGATATGGATCAAATTGTGCCTCCACATTCTAGGTTGTACTCTTTACTGATCTCTGAGCTGCATTCAAAGAGGTTTGTGAAATATCCTGGCCAACAGCAAATTAAGACGTTTTATGACATAAATCTATACCAGCATTATAAAATAAGTCATATTGACCCTAAAAAATTTGTAAAGGGTATAAATCCTGTTGTGACTGCTTTTTTTCTTGTTATTTTGGTTCTGGTTCTGTTGGTTGGGTTTTTGTTTGTTTTTTTTGTTTTTTATAAGACAGAAGAACAAAAAATACCTATGTGAGGACAGAAAAGGTTCATTTCATCCACTGTAACTATTTTGTGATTTTTAGCAACACAAAAGACAGGTAAAACCAGACTTTTTATCTGACAAAAAAGGCAGAGTCTAAATTAGCAATACCTGTCCTTTATCAGGGACATCAGAACCAGCAAATAATGTGACAAATCCATAACATAAATCAGGACAGTAACATTCTATAATTAAAATAATAATAAAGTGCATTGTAAGGTTTTTGAAATTAACAAACTGCATGGATAAAATTAAATATTTAAAAACTGAAGAATCTGCAAATATCACTGTCCCTGTAGTTTATTCAAGTACATGGTTTACACTATAATGGAAGACAGATCCTATTATTTCAAATCATATATGGTCTATTTTATCTTCAGCATAATGCACGACCATATGAAATAGCCATTTTTTTAAACCACAGAAAAGGATAAGCGTATGGCAGTTGTTTAATGGGGTGGTTTATTCCATGAACAGTTGCACAAGAGAAAGGCTTAAATATTTGGGAAAAACCTGGTATTTCTTCTTTCTTTATGAAAGAGTAAAATACCGCAAAAACATGTTTTGTTGAAAGACTATCTTTAGTTTAATCTGTTTCCTCCACTCGCACCCTTGTATTTATAAATCTGCCTGTCACTCCTAGAAAATTGCTACAATTTCTCTTTTCCTCTTCCTTTGGTTTTAAAGCTGTATTTTATTTTCCTCTACTAATTACTTCTTGCCTCAAAAAAACCCACTTAATTCCTTTTTCTGTTTCTCAAATCTGTTTTCTAGAGATCAGAATCAATGGCAGGTCATGGGAGACCACTTTTATGCATTGCTTCCAACCCCAGTGACTCGCATTACCCATTCAGTTGTAATGAGCTCCTAACTTACTTCGGTGCTGATAACCCCATACAGCTTTTCAGAACAGGGACAGATGTCTCACTTCTGCTGCCTTTCTTTAGAATCTTTTCCCTCTGCTTCTCTGGTCATTTATTTCCTTTGACTTGAAGCCTGTTTTCACATGCAGCAAGAAATTAACCTGAATTAAACATTCTGAAAAAAACACTTCACTTTTAAATATAATTTGACATGCAACTGCATAAACAAACTTCCATGCAACTGCTGTGTTGTTTGCTGTTAGCACGATGCCTTAGGCACACAAATTGGGTAACTATGTAAATTCAGTATCTTAAACATATTAATGCCATAATTTTTTGTCTCCTACAGCATATACTGCAAATTTTTACTGGCACTGACAAGCTGTAAAGTATAAAATATGTAAAAAAATACATACCAAAGATTACAACCCTGCCACCTCCTGTTGCCAGAATGTTTAATTTGCCTCCCCTCCCTCCAAGGTATTCATTATCCTTCCTACAGTAACAGATACAGAAATGAGGCTACTATGTAAATTTGCTGCCTTATCTTTTTTCTTTTTTTTTTCAATTGATGTACACTAGTTGCTAAAAAAAAAAACAAAACAAACCCCACAAACAAAAAAACCCCACAACCCAAAAACAAAACAAAAAATCCCACACAAACCAAGAAGACCACTTGGAAGTATTAAGTGTTATACCTAAAGTTTCAGAAACAAGGACAATAAGAGACCTTTGATTTTGGAAATCCAGTGTTTTTCTTATCCAGACAAGGTTTACAGTTCTGCACAAAGTCAACCCAAAGTCATAGGAATCAAGTAAACACACAAAAAAAGTTCCTCTCTCCAAAGTGATCACTGATAAGGAATCTTTCAGCTTATGAGTGGATTTTCAGGCTATGTAGAATATTGCTACCAGCCATTAGTATGGAAAATGCTACTCAGATCTGCCTCTTAAAACAGAGCTTTAACCTCCTGAATCCAGGTGCCACTGTATGGAAGAGGAAGAGGCAGCTCTTCAAGCAGCAATAGTTGGTGGGTTAGAGTTTTTATTTTGGGTTTGATTTTAAAGATTCCTTCAATGCATCCAAAACCCAAATGACAACTCTTGTGGCTGAACCATTTACTTATCAATTTATTTTACTCTGTTTCTTTCTGCCTATGTCATGTTGACTGATTTGTTTTACAATCATACCCTTTAGTACACCAGACACTCTGTTAGAACAGGTAGGTTTTAGTATTTTCCTGCACTGTATTATTTGCCTTTCCATTCACAAATGTGTAGAGCATTGCTGAGAGCAATTGCTGTATTTTCTCAACAATGCTGATAACATGACAGACAATATTTGGGTGTGGAGAATGGAAGAGAACAGGGAGCACTGCAGAACATTCCTTATATAGAAGAATGCCTGTAGAGGTCAGCAGGGTTAAGGAATTATTCTTCAAATTGTAAGTGAAAATAATTTGTCATTAAAGAGAGTGACAAAAGAAAAAGTCATTATGGGTTAGTCTTGTTTATATTAATCTGACAAAACAACTTTTGACACTGACCTGTCAGCTATCAGTAATTACTTTACTAGATGTTATTTAGCTGGGTAATTTTGAGCTCTGAGCAGTATCTCCACCAACACAAACTATCCAGTTCTTCAGCAAATATCTGAAGTTTTTAGCAGCTGACAGTTATTGATCTTTTTCTTGAAAAAAAAAATAGAAAAAAAAAATCAATGCATATGTTCAGTAAAGACTTTCAGCACACAAGAAATAGTGAGCAAGTGCAATGGCTTTCACTTTATCAGCCATTCCACCAGGAAAATCTTCACCGCTGTTGGATAAGAGCTCCCTGCTGTAAAGTACTCATTTAAGACTGTTCCATACATGGGAAATCCACCTTACATGGTATAACTTCATAGCTTCATTTAGGAAAAAGGCTAGGATCTCCTGTTGGTCTGAAGTTTGCATCAGTTTTATTCATCATCATGAATGCTTTTAAGTTGATGATGTTAATGAGATCTACATCACCCAGTTTTCAAGCTGTGATTCAGCAAGACTTCCCAATTCAGCCTTTCTAAACACACCTTTTACCTTCCTTTCTGTCACTACTTCATGACACACAAATTGATGTTTCATTTAGCTAACTGGATCCTTGCAGGTCTTAATTTTTTGCAGATATACTATTTTATAAATGAACCAAGAAGCTTCATCTTTGAATATAAAGCAAATGTTCATTCATGTTCATTCTATTTATCTGTGCAGGGTAATGCAAAGCTACATCTCTACCATGTGATGAAAGGTAGAAGCTCTTTAATTTTTGGTACACCAATCTATATGATCTTGGTTGGTCAAGTAAATTTTTATCCATCAGTACAGACAGACAAATCCATGCAAATAATTTATTTGGTCCAGAAAACAAATAAAGGAAAATAATTACTTTTCTTGCCCTAATATCTTTTAGGATGTGTTCAAGGTGTATTCTGCATACATGCCTTTGGACATGACTAAAGCTGCCTGGATAAGAGTCAGCTTTTACCCAGAAGCTACAGAAGTCACATTAGCACAGTACTCAGCTCAACCTGTGTTCCTATCTCAGCATCTATTAGGTTCAGCACCCAGATACTTCATGTGCCCAACTGCTGTGTAATTAGCTGCCATCTGATTTCAGACAATAGTCAGATCAAGCCAATGAAGGCAGAGCTCTGCAAAGATTGGAAACAAAGACGTCTCCAAAGAACAATCCTACCTCAGAATATGAAGGGATTAAAAAAAGAAGTATCTAAGATTATATTCCATCTTTGACATCATATGTTCATTTGCAGAACAGCCTACAATGCTACTTGTTCATTCTTCATATGTGCAGACTATCACTTCTGCAGGAGAAACCTTCTCTGTTCAACTCTGGACAGTGTTCTAGCACAACAAAACCATGCAAATCTATTTTTATAGTTTGTTGGTACTTTGCGAGCTGGGAAGAGATTCTGGATCTTCCTGAAACAAAGGAAACTCATGTAGTCAACTGTCAGAAAAAAAAAAAACAACAGGCTGACAGCTCTAACAGACAGATGGAAGCCTTTACAGGGAGTCTTCTGAAATAAAGCTCACACCCACCATCTTTCACTTTTGTTTTCTAACATAGAACCACCCAGCTCACTGTGGCACATAAGCCAGATAAAACACACTTAACGTACAGCATCTCCCTGTATTTAGAGATGGAAATTAACACAATCAGCAGACTTCTAGAACTGGCAAAAAAACATGCTTGACTGGGCTTAAATATCTGTTAGTGTTCAATCCACTGGTTTCAGTACTTTAACCAGTATTTAAATCAAGATTGTATTGCCAAACAGAACTCTAGTCTAGTGAAGAAGCTGTAGGGGTTTCTGTTATAGCCTGTCATGCATGACGCAATCATCACTTTAGTATCTCAATCTTAAGCTTTGGAATTATGCCCTTCTGAAAAAGGCATTTTAATAGTAAATAGTTTTCAAACTGTCCTGAATGTTCACATCGAGCCCCCAGTTTTCATACCCTTGTGATGAGCTTGGCATCAGTTCTTGCTCTCCAGACAAGATTACTACTTAGCCTAAACATCAGGAGAAGAGCAAACAAGTTTTCTGTAAAGGTAACTTACTGAATCACACTTTTTTACACCTGGGGCTTTAGAATAATGGTATGTCCATTTCAACAAACTGAAAACAGTTCAAGGTGTTCCAATGCATGTAAACTGAGCTGCCATTCAAGAAAGAATGGAAAATTCTGTATTTTAAGGTTGTTTCAGCTCTCTGCATCTCCACAGGAGTAAAGAAAAGTTAGCAAAAACTTTTTCATGCCCTGAAAAGTTTCTGCTGAATAGCAGTGTATAGAAATCTTAGGTCTCTAACCTTTATCTGAAGAGAGCACTCAGCATGGTGCACTGTAGCATGAGAAAATTTAGAATACCACTATTCAGAAAACTTTTATATGCTATACTGAAATACTTCAGATGTTATGCACAACAGAAAAGCTTAGGAACAAAAATGTTTGCTGAATAAGAGTATAATATTCAATAATAAAAAAAATAAAAATGAATAAGTAACAACTTCACATGAAATTTGGAATTCATTTTATTCACTGTAGAATTTAAGAAGGAACACTCACTTTTGTAAGTTGAGGATTTGGCTGGTTAGCTATTCCACTATTTCTGAATAGAGGAAAACTGATACATAGAAAACTCATGCCATACAAATATAGGTCCATAATTGGAGAGTTTTCTGTTAAATTCCATTGCAAAGTACACTCCTTGGCATATTCACAGATTTTTATACTCCCATTCTGCGCTCTTACCAACTCTTTGGAAAAGTTTCAGACAAGCCACCAGCTGTTCAAAGCCTCTGTACATTGAACCTTTCTCCTACAGAGTATTTAAAGCATACAATGAAATTATCTAGTGAAAGATGGGGGTTTCCTTATGTCCAGAGACAGTTTTCACATAAAATATTCAAACTCTAGGATCTGAAGGCATTGCTACATTTTATTGGACAGCTGACTGCATCCTACAAGCTTGGATTATAATGATTACAAAAAGCTGTTCATATGTGAAGGCAGAAAACAGATAATAATTCTCAGGCTGTATGGCTTGTGCATGCAGCAGTGCTACGAACACACAACAAGGTAGAGTTTCAGGTTTGTTTACAGTTGTTAGGCTAAGACTTTATGCTTTTTTTTTTCTTTTACATATAGTTTTTTTTTTCCAGTCTCAAATTTGCCAGAAAGTCAAAGTTCATTGACAACTCTGTAGTTACAGCCCTAATTATCAAGCATATACATACACATACACACACATATATATATCCTGGTGAATATAAATCTGATTTCACTGCTACCACACTCCAATGAAGAACATGTTCCTTGTGCAGGATGACAATGTCTGCTTTCCTTTCAAACACTGGAACCTTAAAAGTACTAACAAAAAGCCTGTCAAATTTTTCAACCATCTTTTGGCCTTCAACACTCCTGTGATGACATCAATTATCTTTGATAGCAATTTAGCTTTTGTATGTACTAAAGAATGCAAAATGCTAACAGAACTCTCTATGAGCAGGGAAATTGCTTTGGGGTTTTTTTGCCTTTGAGCATATCTACCTTAGAAGCGTCTCTCTTCAGTACTGAAAGTCATTCACTATTGTTTCAGTGAAAAAATATCCTCCATGATGCAACAACCCTTTAAGAGAGCTGGGAATACACTAAATATGTACTAAAAGCCACTATATACTTGTTACCCTCAAAGACTGCAATGCATGAAGGACTAGTGTCTTTTTGCTAGCACTGTGCCATCTTATTAAACAGATGTCCAGAGACAGTTTTCATATAAAATATTCAAACTCTAGGATCTGAAGCCATTCCTACATTTTTTACAAATCACTTTTGAAAACAGTATCCTGAATGTATGTATTTTTTAATAACACACAAAAAAAATCCCCAGGAACAAGCAGCTATTAGGAAGCTAATAACAGGAAAAGTCTACTCACAGATACATCTAGTGAAACTACAGATGTAAGTGTATAAGGTGGGCTAAATTACAATTTCTGGCCCCCTGATAACAAGACAAACTTGGGCATCTTTCCGAATGGTTAGGGAATGGAGATGCAAAGCTGCTTCTTTTCAAACCTGCTACCAAATTTGGATCTTGAATCCATAGTTTTCTTAAGTGTGACAGACAAAACACTGAAGAGGGCTGGTGTTTAATAAGGTTTTATCAGCTTTACTGCCCTTTCACAGAATTCAGTGTTTTTTTTTTTTAACATAATTTTCAAATCCCATTAAAAAAAACATTTCTAACCTAAAATTGTTCAAACCTAAGTATCATACTAAATCAAAATTTTGTATGTAAACCTTGGATTAAAAACACTATGTTCTTTCGATTCTGACCACTTCATTAGTCCTAATAAAATGCAGTAAGCGCTGGAGGGTGACATTCTTTAAACCAGTATCACAGAATCACGCTCATCTTTTCATTTTCCTTTAAGTTACAGAAAGGAGCTATTTTATTGATTAACTTTTTTTAAGGAGTCCTCACCATATGAATAACCCTGTCCTAGCTACAGTCTCATCAGCTTGGGAGCTATTCTTCAGACACTTCAGATGTTCATAGTGTAAAAACCAGCTTTTCCCAAATCTACCTTCCAGATGACTCAAAACCTGAACATATTGCTAAAAGTCTGGCTAACCTGAGTATTGCAAGTAACATTTGTCTTTATGCCTGAATGCTCATACAGGAAGAATTAAGTCTAGTATTTTCTATACACTTTGACTTATTACCACATGCACTTCCTTGTTGCATCACTGCATTAAAAGGTGCCCATCAGAAAATATTTGGTTGTTGGAAGGGTCTAAAAGCTCTGATTGACTTGTGGCCTGCTGTATCGTGATAAAACAGATCTTCAGATATAGTTTTCTATAGTACACTACATGCTTAGCGTACTTTAACATTATTAGATTTCAAAAGATTTCACACACATTTGCAATTTTGACCATTAGAACAACCTGATGTATTTAGAAGTTTACTAAAATTATTTTAGAAAACCATAATGCAAATCATCAGCAGTTTTCAGTTGCATTAAAACACACCACAGACACTGTTTGTTCAGCCTTCTCTTCCCAAATCTGCTAGTGGATTTCTCTGACAAATCTTTAAATAGCAGAGTTTGGGTTTGGCCATTGTTAACATTTACATTGAATTAATCAAATTCATTCATGTGAATGCAATGTGTTTTCAGAATAAAATAATGTAACTTCTATTTTTGGGCTTTTGAAACTTCAAGTGACAGGAATATCAGTAACGGTTGGCTAGATTTCCATAAGACAGAGCTAGAGTAAGCAAGGAATATCCTCTTTATGAAGCACTCTTAGACAAGGAGACAAATATCACACGTTCCTCTATCCCAGGCCACCACCTTTTCTGTCAATACAGCAGAACTAACATGAGCAACCAAGATAAAGACTTCTGCTGACACTTGAATGACTCCTGACACTTACCCTTCACCCAAAAGTGGCCACCAATCCAGCCTGGTTATTAAAATATGCATAATCACAAAGCATCAGAAATCTTCAATTACAGCAAACAGAAGCTCTCTTTTAATATAATAATTTGCAGCAACAGCAATACTATAGAGCCATATTTTGCAGGAATAAATCTCCACTCTGGAGTGACTGATGAGTAAATAAAACCTAACAAAAACTAATTTTAGGGGGTAATACTCCCAAAAATTATGTTTACAGTGAAAAAAGATCTGGAAAATTTATTACCTAGGGCAGTATTTCATTTACCTTTAGTTACACAGTGTTAGTATTGTTTAATTGTATAATTAACCAACATTCATTTCAAAGTTTATTTTGACTACCGAAGTTATTTACTTGAAGTGCAGGTTTCAGAAAATGTAAACACACACAAATGTGCAACTCAATTCACATATTACTAAAATCACCTTTGTTATGTACAATTGGGGATTTTCTGAATTTTTAAACAATTACTTTCACATTTTAAGATGCTGCCAATGTTACTAACCTGAGGTGATTCTGGTTTTCTAGAAAATTTCTTACATATACACACATCCCTCCACAAACTGAAATTATTCTACCAAGAAATCCTAAGCTATCTACAATATTAATTCCAGCTTCCAGTTTATTTGTCATCCACTGGGAAGTTCATTTGGTTTCATTTGGGTTTCTGATTTTATTTACTTCGGGGGAAAAAAGGAACTGTAACTTCAACTGGATTAATGTACATTAGTTATATCTTATCCTCTTCATAAGATAATATGCAGTTCAAATTCAGCTCCTTGCAATGCACTGGTCACTACCATATGAACAGTACTACCAAAATTGTTATTTGAGGCCACAGGCTTCACAACTGTCCTGCCATTACTCAGCTTACTTCTCTTTAAGGTTTCCCCACATATTAGTGCTCTGAGCTGAGGTCTGAAAATAGCTCTCTTTCCTGAAGAAAATCACGGGGTGTCCAGTCCTCATTTCTGTATGTACAGATCTAAAGACCATGTATTTTATTGTTCTCTATACATACTGTACTGATCTAGCTATACAGAACTCAAAATAGCATTGTAGCCTGTAAAACAGCGATAAAGGCTTCTTTTATTTTCACATTAAAGCAACTTAATGTAAATCTAAATTAGTCTTTCAACTTAAACACATCATAAAATACAGATTGTGGCTATTTGTTCAGCATGCAGTATTTCATAGACTTCTTTGTGTCTAATTTGTAGTATTTTGCTAGAGTGCAGCAAAGCAGCATCCTTTATATTCTCAGCAATAACTTCAGCCCTTTGGTTTTTCTATGGGGACAAGCTGACCTATGAATCTGCATATATAATCTGGCAAATGTCTAGGCCAGGTCTAGCACATTCTGGATAGCCTGGCCACATTCATATCACATGGGATTTGGCTAGGTGCTCTCTCAAACCCAGATGCTGCTCCTGAGGCCTTGAGACATGCTATTTTTTGCATGGGTTTCAGTTCAGAATGCTTGCAGGTTACCAGTTTGAGAGGCTTCTTATCCACTGTGCCATGCCTAGGTTCAACTGAGAACAAATCAGTTGATTGGAAAGTCTAGAAGTAAGTTAGCACTAGACTCAGGCCTGGGAGAAAAATAAGAGTCAAATTTACAGCTTAGGTACATTCATATAGTACAGTTTTGAAAAACCCAGGGAGCAGTCAAAGTAAACACTAGCAGTTTGGGATCCTGATACTGAAGGAAAGTATTCAAAGAGCAATGCCACACTCCACATCCTTCCTGTATCCCCAAATTAGACACTGATTATTTACAACGCAGACAAAGGATGCCTCTAAAAATATAAAAACCCTCTAAGATGACCTGAACAAGGGTCTCTGCTCGCAAAAGTACATCTGATTTTTCAAACTATTTCAGATGTTCCTATAAAAGCTATTTCCTCTTGTCCAGTCAATGACCTTTAGATCATAACCTCTAAAGCTAAATACCACTGGAACGACTCAGTTCATCACAGTGCACCCATACTCAATCTCCAATCTCTTCATGTAGGTTACAGGAGGAGGTTTGGGGAATATTGTTCATTTTAGCCTTCATTTTAGCCTTTTTTTGTTAGGTTCTGTGTGAAAACAGTACTCGTTCAATGTTTATCATGTTGGTTTGAATTGTGTTAGTCCCAGGAAAGTATTTCTACACAACATACTCTCAAGAGTTATGTGTGTTCCCAGACTATACGCTTGCCCAGAGCAAGCACTTTAGGAAAGTGATGATGCAAAGGTGAAGGAAAAACAGGAAAAGCTGAAGGTATGAAAATAACAGTCCTTGAGGAACAGACAAGTGACAGGCTGAAGTTCACAGGAATTTTAAACACAATAAGGCAAAAAGAATAAAAGGGACTGAGTTTTAAAGAAATTTTTCAAGTACACAGCAAACAAGATGCTGACAAAAGATAGAATAACGCCTCTGAAGGACAGCATATTTACTGCTGGAAAATACGTTTTAAAATTAAACAAAGAAAGATGTGCGATAGATACAGAGCAGATGCATTTACTCAAGTTAGATTACATGAACACCAAGAATTCTAAGCCCTTTAATCCTTTTCAATGCCCAATCTATAATACCTCCCAACACAAAATCCCATGCTAATAGTGGGAATATAGCAGCATCCCATAGGAATTCAGATGACTCATTTTCAAAGAATTCAAAATCGCTATGATTGTCAGCATACAAATACAAGCTGTATTAATAAGCCCCACGCTCAGAAAACGATTAGAACTGAAAAGCCATTTTATATTTTTAAAACTATCAAAATTCAAAGTTTGTGCTTTTAGTCTTTCTTCACCTGCTTTTTTAAGGGTCTGTTTGGTTGTTATTTTAACTTCAGGGTATGCATAGATTCGTATTTTCCTCTGCAGCCATCACAGCCAGATATTTCCTTGGAAACAGAGGTATGATTCATAGTCATTTAATGACTTCTGAACATAAACATTTAGGAACACCACCACCACTTATTACAAGATAAAAGCTAGGAGCCTATAGTAGTAAGCATGTATTGTCTACGCTTAGTAACTCATTAAACAGACCTCTTATACCAAATTCCTTAGTTTCATTTTCCTCTGAGAAATGCTGTTTGCTTTGTGGTACAGAAGTCGCTACACGGCTAGACTGGAATAGATAACAAATACTTGTAGAACTTTAAACATTCATTTCATTTGTGCTCCTACCTCCAATGCTCTTTTCTCAGTGAACAGATATAGGAGGAATAGTTTTGGATGGGCTAGAAAGCATTCAAACTGCAAACATGGAGCTGCTTTTCTGTGGAAATTTCACACCGTTATCCTATTTCTAATTGGAATAAAACCACAACATGCAATGTAAGTGACCAATCCAGTCAAATATTCCCAGCTCACTTTCAAAAATGCGTCATAAACCAATGACTGTTGATACTGAAATGTATGAAAATACGGCAAGACATTTATGTGAACAGAAATGGAATGCATAAAGCCTTGTCAGGAATTACTTTTCCACAGATACTAGAATGCATTTAAAAAGCCCTTACCTGCTGTGCAAGAGCTAGAGTGTGAAAAGAGAAAGAGGTTAAAGATGGCCTTGGAGCATCTTTTGTAAAAGATCTATAATAGATGGCTAAAAAAACCTGAAGCAAAATACAGAGATACTTTCCTCAGTTCAAGAATGCAGCTGAAAAGGGTTTTTTGAGATTTGAGCTGGACATTTATAATCTTCAACAGAAACTCAGGATAAATTTGAAGTTAACTGTGGTAGAAGAGTAAAATATTGTCCTACAACTCACCACAAGGAAAGAAGTTTCAGATACAGGCAAACCTCATCAGTGTTAAAATACACATACAAATTACAAAGCATACAAGTAATTGTACCTTGTGAATGTTGCTACATTGCATAAGTCTGCAGTTTTTGTTTGCCAACTTGGAGGGAAATTAACAGCAGGTCACACTCTCTCTTACTATTTGTTTTTCCTGCAGCCCTCTGAAAGCAATAAAATGCTTTAAAAAAATTGGAGAAACCATATATTTCTAAGACCTTGATGTTACCATATGGCAGTTTCACAGGGAGTATTCGACTTCTGAAACATCTGTCAGTTCCAGGCTGCCATTACCGACTGCACAAGTTTGTTGAGCTGAGCACTCCATGTGTTTGCAGGATTCTCTACAGTTCTGGCAAATCCATTGCAGCAGTGCAGAATCAGTGCCACTCACCATACTTCCCAAGAAACACTCAGGATTTTTTCAGCTTATTCTTAACAAATAAAGTTTGGATGATCAGCAGTACCATGGCTATTGGATGATCATTTAAAATGCAATAGATATTTTTTCAAGGAACTCATCTTTGGAAAGAAAAGCATAAATAGTTATTAAACATGTGTTTTAACTTTCTGAAGGTAGAAGATAGATTTGACTAAGCCACTTACGTACAAAGGACCATAAAGTTTAAGTGAGCAAGATCTAGTTATGTAAATAAGTTTCCCAGAACTCGTATTTTGCTAAACCTACCATTACTTTCTATATGGTCAAACAATTACTAAAGACAACAGTAAGAATAAGAACTTATAAATAACACTAAGAAAAAAAAATATAAATCAGGTATAGGTCAGGAGCAAATGACTTGAAATAATGGATTGTACCTGCTTAAGAAAATACAGAATTTTATTGTCTCCTCAACAGTACTGAGTTACCTCATTAAGGTTAACAATCAAGTTCCATAGCCCTCTCAACTCTTTCTTCTTTAAAGACAGAGCCAGGATTTCAAAACACTTAGTTCTTCTACCACTGTATTCTAAAAGTAAAAAAAAAAAAAAAAATTAGAAGTTTTTCTTCTCCCAAAGAGCACAGCTCAAGTTTGAAAGATTCTGATCCCTTGGTGCTGGAGGATCAAACTCATTTAAAATATCCAAAAGAAGTGTCTGGTGAAGAAGCTCTGAAATCTCAGAACTGCATATTCAGTCCATCACAGCACTTAAAGATTAAAATTCAAAATTGAGAAGAGCTAGGATACAAAGTGTGGGCATTATTTAAAAGCCTGCTTGAAGTCAACCAATGACTTTCAAGTTATTCTGATGAATTTCAGAGTAGGACACATGAACATATAATACAAGAAACATTTTACAGTTACTGTAAACCTGTTCAGAAATGAAGATTAAAAACATCAAATAAAAGCACATCTTCAGTTACTCTAAAACTGAATACAGTTTTACTTTTGGCCAATATTTGCTCTGTGTTTTGAAGGAGAAAGCTTACAGTCCTGAACTACTAATATGTAAGCATTTTAAAGTGAAAGAGAGCTAGAGCAAGAGTCTCATATCTTTTAGCCCCAGATCAAATTACAAGTCTAAAAAAATGTAGTCAAACTATTGGTTATTCACAATGAGAATCATCAGCCATTGGAATAATCTTCCCAGGGAAGTTGTGGACTCCCCAACATTGGGCATTAAGATTCAGCTGGACAGGTTGCTGGGACATCTAGTCTAAGTCATGCTTTGCCTAGAAAGGTTGTACTAGATCCCTTCCAGACTGGGATTCGATGATTCTATTGGGACTCAAGATATATGAAAGTTTAACATTAGTTACGAGCAGTGATTTTCTAGACATCTTGTTATGTAGTAGCAATGTCTTCTAACTTTCAGGTGTTATGAAATGTCTACATATGTCTGTTTTGGCTTTCATTTCACAGCGGTAGCAAAACCACCAGGTATATAGAACCTAGCCAGTAGTTGTCCATAAACGTTTCAAAAACCTCCCTTTGATACAAAATTGACCCTAAATCAATTGAAAATTAAAGAATTGTGATCCAAAGTAAAAATTTCTGGGTTAATTTTTGCCTTTATTATTTAACTTTAGAAGTGCGGCACTTCATATCACATGAGAATAAAGTACCTGAAAATGACATGCCTTTTACCTCAAAAGTCAGTTTTGGTTATTTCCATGCTGGTTTTGATGCTTCCCCCCCCCTCCCTCTCCCCCCCAGTTCACAGAATTGCTTTAAATCTGTCCTCAATGAGGCTGTTTAGTGGAGGTTTAAATGACAGAAGTACTATTTCTGCATGCATTTTTTTCTGCCTGATGTGACATGATATACTTCCATTCTTTTACTAAGGACCATGTAATTTCAGAGCTTGAGAAATGGATGCAACGTGGATATTGTATCTAAGAAGCAATAAGTATATATACATATTAAAGAGAACAACCTTGGAAGAAAGGCTCAGAAGTAAAAGTTTAAATCTGTCTAAATCAAAACCTTTTCCAAAGACAACTCACATGTTTATGTTAAATATATATTGCAAGTGATAAAATAAAACTGCTCCTAAAAGTTCCACTCTATTCTATTTCTTACTGAAAGCTCACAAATAGAACTTTCAAAAAATTATGATATATATAAGGTATATGATTTAGTATCAGACTACATTTATATTACATTTCTAGCTCATAATTTGATTTTACCAGCAGCTTTACTCAAATTTATGTGACCTTATGGCATACACAGAAAAATGTTCTAATTTTAAATGTTCTAAATGGGTTTCAACTTTATACTCATGGCCAAATTGGATATGAGCATACCTTAACTCCTGATAGCATCTGTTATTTGTAAAAAAGATGAGACCATTTCAGTATATTTTTTTCTAGACTATTCGTTTCAAAGAATGTGTGATTTTTGCCAGCTATCCAGCAGCAAAAAGTACTTGGGAATTACTGCTGTTTTTTCCTAAGCATTCGAGCATTACAAATTAGAGGAAAACTTGGTTTTCTTTGAATTATGAAGATGCACAAATACATCTTCATAGAGCATCTAAATGTGGATGCCAATTCCTTCTATTGTTCCCTTCCAAGGATGAAGTTTGTCCATTAATTATCTGCTATAATAGATAATGTACTTAGAAAAAATTTGGTCATAAATTTTTAAGCTTTTCAAAGCATATGCTTAGACCATTATATCTCTATTCATAGATGCACAAGATACTGAGAAACATCCTGATTTTGCAGGGTTTTTTCATTTCTTCTCCTGCTGTTATGACATCTTGTTAAGAAACAGCAGTTACTTGAGAGTTTTCAATTCCACATTTAAAATATCTAGAGCAGAGGGAAAGAGGATGGTTAGGGTTTTTTTTTTCTTTAGTTATAATTACACCCATATAGAATGATATGCAGAATTGATATTCCTTCTCAGCGGCTATCAATTTGACCTCCAATGAACAGAACAGATTTTTGGAAAACTCATTTAGGAGTCAGGTTATGACTTCAGTGACTCATACTGGCTGGTAATTAACAGCTTGTACTGAACAATTTATGAGCTCTAAAAACCAAACTTCTGCACTGTATACTATAGCATATTACAGAGCCAAGGTGGTTTGGGTAGTATTTACTATTAGCCATTCACAGGAACAACAGGAGAAAGCTGTGGTCGGTCTCATTTCCCAGAAAGGTTTGTTTTCCTTAAGTACTCTTTTTTACACAGTCACTAGAAGAATCATCGAATGGTTTTGTGTTGGAAGACACCTTAAAGCTCATCCAGTTTCAATCCCCTGCCACAGGTAGGGAAACTTTCCACTAGATCAGGTTGCTTCAAGTCACATCCAACCTGACTTTGAACGCTGCCAGGGATGGGGCAGCCACAGCTTCTCTGGGCAACCCATGCTAATGTCACACTACCCTCACAGAGAAGATTTTTTTCTTAGTATCTAATCTCAACCTCTCCTCTGACAGTTTAAAGCCATCCCCCCTTTTCCTATGCCAACATGTCCCTGTAAAAATTCCCTCTCCAGCTTTCTTGTCAGCCCCTTCAGGTACTGGAAGGCTGCAGACTGATGAACACACATTATGTGACTGCTTTCTATGCTCCCTTCTACCTCAGCTTTCCTATGACAGTAAACTAAATTGTCACTTCAGTTTTCTTCATGTATATGTTCTTCATGTACATCATTTATATTCATAAATAAGCATATACAAATACAAGAGCTGCAAATATAAGGAAGCATGGATTCCTACAGATTTGTGACCCACATTCCCTACTTTTTCACAATCTACCTACCACATCCTCTAAATATCACCCAGGATCTTATTTTTTCATTGCCTATCAACATGCTTTGACAGAAGGAAGGTTTTGCCTACCTTTCTGTATAGAAATATGTTAAGAAAATGTAAGAAGATACGACAAGCAAATCCAGGCTTCTGTTTTGATGCTGTTCTTCAAGCTAACAATTCATGACCTTTCATGAGAGGTCTTCAGCGAGTGCTTCTTTAACAGTAATGTTTCACTGCATTTCAATATTTGAATCAGAATACAAATCTCACATATGCTAAGTATCAGGAGGAAGCTGGATCTCTTGGGTTTCAGTTCATTCTTCTTTCAGTTTCCCAAATGTCCTTCAGGTTCCCACACTAAAGAACTTTCTTGTAAAGCAAGATGTGTCTAACAAGCTGTTTCAAATGGCAGATAGCTTCCCTATTTTAAGAACTGAAACTCAAAAATTCTGTACATTTGAGTACCAAAAGTTACATACTTCAGGAGACAACAGTGGCTGTTCAAGAGAAAGCAATGCCTTCTCCTGAGTCCCAGAGCTGTGGTGGCAGTGATATGAGCATTCAACTGGTTCCAATGATGACTCAGCTAAAATCCCCCCAGAGGAAACCTTGCTTGCTCCTCAAGCTCAAATTTCTGCTTTCACCAGAAGCCCACTGCAACGTGAGAGATAGAACATTCACAAGAGTGGTATCTAAATTGCTCCAAAACTTCTGAGTAGAGACTAGGATTTTCAGCACAGGCTGCAGGGACTGGGGCCCTAACTCTGCGCTTCTGATCAGCCTTGCAAGTATTAAACCTTTAATTTTTCATTATCCATGTCTCACATTAGTAACTGATTATTTTTTTTCCAAGCAAGATTAGGACTAACACTAATTCACTCCTGCAGTATTATTTCAGTTCCTGGTGTAAGAAAAACACACCATCTAGCATTTTTCTAATTGTGAAGTACAGAAATAGCTCTTTATAATAACAATCTCAGCAGAAAATCAGTTTCAAAGTTCCTTCAAACTGCACAGCAAAGTTATATTTGATCATCTTGCAGGAACACTTTTGCTTCACAACGGAATAACAAGATATGCACAAACAAAAGCGTATAGCACATCAATAGGAAAAAGTATTCCAAGTACTAATCAGAGGAAGGAAAGAGATAGTCATTAACATGAATTGGGTGAACCTTTCTTTCAACTGTTTTGGTTGTTTTCTCTTCAGAATGAGACAGACGAAAGGTATTAAAGATTACTTATGACCTGTGTATTTGCCCTCCTTTTTTCTACTTCAAAGACAGACTGACTCCTGTATCCATGTTTTCCTGAGACAAGCTACAGATTTAATGAATGCCTCTATTTTTATTTCCTTTTTGTGAGAACATTCTTTGGCATGAACAGCTTTTTTATAAAGATAGGGGGTTTAATTTCCATTGTTGGGAAACGTGACAATTACACTGTTGTCACTATATAGACAACTACAGCTGGACTCAAAGTTATTTCAAATATTCTTTATATGCTGAATTCCTTACTTCATTACATACTAAAACTGCTATAGAAAGATAACTATAGTTGAAGCCAAATTCCAATTTGAGGCCTAACATAAAGCATCTTTCCAAGAATGCATAATTAAGCAGCATTTGTTAGAGTCAATTTGAGTACATAAATTATTGAACATGGGTTAATTTGAGTTGGATTAAAAGCACCACCTGTTAGCTCCTCTAAAAAATACCAGAATTTATGTTTCAGTGCAGTATTCAATTCTCAAATATTCATTTTCATCCTTTCAGTACACAGTTGGTTTATGAATACCCTCTAGTACTGACAGAATCAACAATTGCCCCATTTATTTGCTCTTCACATGCTTGATCGTGAAGTGCTACAATTCCAAATGGGTTTTCCAGGTCAGGAAAACAATATAGATCAGAGCAGCTCAGGTACATGCACTGGTGTTTGTAAAAGCTTAAATGGCTGCAAGGCAAACTGCTGTTCATCAACAAAGTTCAGAGCAGCAGTGGTAGTTACTACTTTATATGGCAGCTCTTGAGATGCAAGACTTAATGACTGCTGGAAAACAGTTACTTACTGGAGTCTTTCACAGCAGTTGCAGCATTCTGCTCCTCTCAATAGCTGTTATATACCAAGCTGCTGTAGAAAATGCTCCCATTTCCTTCTCATATAGACTTGTTTCCAAGTGACAAGCTTAAAAATAGTTTTACAATTGTGAAGTTTAAGAAGTGGCTCAATGAACTGTGGTGAGTCACAAGCAATCACTATAAAAGTTTCAATGCAAATCTTGCCACTGAATCTTTCATCTCTGATGGTAGGATGAACCCTTGACTTGCTTAGCATCTGATGAGATGACATGAAAATTCACAACTCTGGAGGAGAAACAGAAGATTACAAGTCACCTTAAAATTTGTGTGCATCCACAGGACAGAATTCTGTGGCACTTTAACCCCATTGATTTCGTAAGCTGAGATTCACAGCCATACCTTTAAAACCTGTCATAGTCCATTTTTAATCTTTAGTTAAAACACTACTTTTATGTCTACTTACTGAAGTAGACATTACAGAATGTCTACTCTGTACAGGCCTGTTTATCTGAAAGAGGCTATTTTATCAAGGTACAGGATTAGAAGTTTATAAAGTAACATCCATTGCAATCAGCTATTCAAGGAAGATATTCAGAAATTGCAATGGTGGGGGGGAAACAAAAAAACCCAAAAAAGCAGTGGAAGAATTTATCCAAAAAGTATTCAAGTATTCTAGGGGCACTGTCAGTTCTTAGAACAAGATAAAGGCAGTTATAGACACTACAAAAGCATTACTGTCAGCAGCATGAGACATTCAAAGGAGAGAAACTTTTAAAGCCCTTCAAGTAGGGGGCACTAGGGAATTCTCTGGAGCCTGGCATCAGCTCTCCTCTTCTAGCTTTTGAATGTAAAAACCCACGTGTTCAATTTCATCAGCAGAGATGCTGAAAAAGGAACTCATGAAAACAAGCTCAGCACAAAAAAAGCAAGGCTGCAGTACATGAAAAAGTGACAAGGTAGCAACAAGATTAAAATGTTGCTCAGGAAAGGCAAATAGTAATTTTAAGTTGCTGACAGAAAAGGGAGAAAGAGCACAGAAGAGCATGAATGTGCTGGGAGCCCTCAGAGTAGATGGCAAGGCACCCCATCTTCCTACTGCTTATGTCTTCAGTGTTTAACTGGCAGAGAAGTGCAAAGAAAGTAAAAGCTTTATGAAGCATGTGTATGACAGGAGAAGTAGCAGGCATGCAATGAGCTAAACTTTCAACAAAAGTGAGTCAGGTTTTCTTTCCAGGTGTTTGGGCACACATGCTCAGGTAGCTTTATTGATGTAAGCCTAAACTTATTATAGCTCTGGGACCTCAGTCTTTCAATAAACTGGTACATAAAGCACTGGTCCCTCAGATCCTAGAAATCTGGGCAGAATGACATATCCTTATTCATAAAAACACTTATCCCATGGAATTTGCTTCAAGCCATGAACTTCTAGAAACTCACTCAGCTGAACAAAAAGTATAGACCATTCTTCCAGTATGTGGTAGGAACTGGCACTAAACACTAAAGATATGTGACTCTTTGTGATCTCATCCGGTAGCTGTCCATGCAAAAAATTGTTTTTCTCTTTCACTTCCCTCAGATCCAGACCTTTTGATTTTGGTTTGATGTGCAGATTTGAAAACGTAACTGTGAAATCAACTTGGTTTCACTTGGCTTGGAGTCAAAATCAGTCCATTTCCTACACTTCCCATGCATTAGAACCCTGTTCAAGCCAGCAAATCTTTTCTTTGTGACACTCATGCAAATTTCCAGCTTGCTACTGAATGGAAAGTAAACCTCATTGCTGTAGAAGGTCTACACAGCCTCCAGTTACTCCCAGTCTTATTTATCTAATCAGCGCTACAGCTTTACAAGCCCCAGCATTTGTAAAGCTTTTACCACCTAGTTAAAAACAGTGTAGCATGTTTGTTAAGAATATTTTTATTTTTATGAGGTACCATGAGAATATTTTAGCATTTTTCTTTTGATGTCAAGTACTATCTATGAAACAAATCCACACCTTTTTTTTTTAATGTACGAGAATGCAAAGTAGGTGGAGAGATTGCATTTTTAGGTTTATGAATCTTATTTAAGTAGCTGCTTACATAAATCCCCAGGTATGTATGATTAATTATTTGCTTTCTAATCCCTGTTCAAAAGAATGCAGCTGCTTTTATGTCTGAATCAGGTTTTAGCATCCTTTTTAAAGCATTTGACAAATTAAAAAGGCAGACACCTGTGCATTCAAAAGAATTCCTGTAATGCTATTGATAATCATTTGCTACTTACATACCTTTGCAAAAGCTGCAGAGCTGTCACACATTATCTGTTTGCTATGATATTTGCCCTGGAGTTAAGTATATTTTTCACTGGGGTTTACAATCATGCATTTCACAGGGGAGAGACTGGCATTCCAAGCAGTAACACACACTTGGATATTAGGGAAAACTTAAATTTATGGGAACATACTACAAGTTTGTTTTGTTTAAAGAACTACCTAACTAGCTAGCCTACGCAAGTTGCAGTTGGAGTATAAAATCCTTTAACAAGACAAATCATAAAACGGTTAGGGTTAAATGGACAAGTCTACTTAGATAAACAGTTATGACTTACCTTAAAATACATATGTCCACAATCCTACAAACATAGTTCAAGGGGAAAAAGACATCAGTTTAAAAGCATACGTACATCCAGACTTTCAACTCATACAAGCCTTTCTATTGCTTTCGTAGCCATTGCCTTTCTAAGTTTGTTCAAGTTCTCACACATTTCTAAGTATTGTAATTCAAAAGCGGTGGTTGCTCCAACCATAGAATTGCTTCTACAAAGGCCAGCAAGCTATCTTCTGATAGGGTGACCTGAGCAGGAAATTGTTTTGGATTAAAGTTGGGATTTAACACCTGCTCATGAAGAGACATGCATATGTAAAACACTCTTACAGCCACATCACTTCCAAACCACTGGAGACTCAGAGACATTCTGTGGACTTATTCTAAAAGAGATCCTAGATAAAGTGATGCCAATGAATTTAAGTATTACCTGATACCATTGTTTTTAGAGGAGCTATCTTTGGCCTGACAAAAAAAAAAAAAAGCAACCCAAATAAATAAATAAATAAACCTCTAGAATGGTAGAATGGAATCTTTTTCAAAAGTCCTCATATTTAAACTTTGATGTTGACTATAGACCCTTATTTATTCATTAAGTGACTCAAAAGCCTATTCCCTTGGAAGGCTGGTTTCTTCATCTTGTACTTGAATGAGACAAAGTTGAACTTGACCTTTTTCTCAGAAGGATTCTTGCATCAGAAATGAACGGCCTGTTGTAAAATGTTGCAGTCATACCATGCAGAAGACATTTTCTGCTGTGAGCAAAATGCATGCTAGGCCAGAGTTAAGACAATCAAGGTAACGTGATGCAGCTTCTAACGCAAAGAAGTACATTTTATTGTGCTTCATTATCTGAAATAAATGTAATACTTGTCAAACAGCTAAGTGTCTTCATGACACATGTAATAAGGGCTTGTTACATCAAGCCCACTGCAAATAATAACTCAACTATTTTCCATTCAGTTATAGAATACACTGATTTTCCTGCTGAGTCACATCAAATTCAATTTCTCATTGAGAATTCAACTAAATTACTCGCCCATGAATTAACGATGTTGAATGCTAACACAGACATTGAATTATATTACATTTCAGTGACTAGAAGATGTAATTGCAGCTGACAAGATCTGCTTATCTTTTTTCTTCTTTTCCAATTTTGACTTGGTGATCCTACCTTTGAAATACAATATTCTGTGGAAAAAAATAAAAAAAATCCCACAGTTATTTTGCAGGATTTAGGATGCATTCTAGCAGGTCACAAAATGTTTATGTTTAATCTACAGATTGTGGTTCAGACATCTTCTCCAGAGTGGTCTGGTGGACTGTAGACAGAACAGTGTTAACTGTTCCTGGTTTCACTCACTAATTAGTGCTATTATCCTGAAACTACATTTCAGTACATGAAACATTTTGGTTCACACAGTCACTTGTTGGCAAGTAAACAAACAGATGCAATCCATGTAAGAAGAGACAATTATAGTGTTGCTTCCCAGAAGAAGGAGCACATCACCCTTTTTCTTTAATCTTGAGTGCTTTGGCTCATGCAATAAAAACCAAAATCCAAAGAAAATTAAAAATCCAGTAGAAATTATAGTGCAACTTCCAGATGCCACCTAGTTAAGCTGAGATAATTACTCACAATACTGTATATTCATTATAGCTAACCAGACCTGATGAGCTGTGAAAATTAAGCTGTAATTCATTAGAACAGTATTTCTGGCAAAATGGCAATAACACAAGATTTTTATCTACTTCAGTATTTCCAACACATTTACAGTAACTCCACTAAAGATGCACACAACTGAATGCAATTATTACCCAGCAATTTCAAAACAGCAAGATATTTAGTTTTGGGGGGTTTGTTTTTATTTAATAAAAATTATTTACTTAAAGCAAATTCTGTGTTTGGCTCATACTGGAAGAGAAATGAAAGACCTTATAGCTGCATGTATGTTTCAGAACATCTGAGCCTGTGCCTGTCTATCTTGCAGGAGATTTTCTTCCAGAGAACCAAGAACAGGCATGGAAAGCACTGCTCTGTATGTCAGAAGCTCCAATGGGATTGATGACGAACAAAGACAGTGGAGTGTAGTTGGTCAAGTCTGGTAGGGATTTTCAAATTGCCATTTCTTTTACATCCGAGTCACTGGTATATAGTTATTTGAATGACAGTAACATACACAGAACCTGAATACCAACAAAGTAATAGGCTGATACTGAGACCTTAGAATCTCATACTGAGACCATAGAACCATAGTTAGGGTTGGAAAGGACCTTAAGATCATCTAGTTCCAACTCCCCTGCCACAGGCAGGGACACCTCCATGCAGCCTTCTCTTCTCCAGGCTGAAGAGCCCCAACTTTCTCAGCCTATCTTCATACAGGAAGTGCTCCAGTCCCCTGATCATCCCCATGGCCCTCTTCTGGACTTGTTCCAACAGTTCTATATCCTTTTGATGTTGAGGACACCAGAACTGCACACAATACTCCAGATCAGTTCTCACAAGAGCAGAGTAGAGGGGCAGGATCACCTCCTTTGAACTGCTGGTCATGCTCCTTTTGATGCAGCCCAGGCAGGATACGGTTGGCTTTCAGGTCTGTGAGCACACACTGAAGCCGTCTCATGTTCATTTTCTCATCAACCAACACCCCCAAGTCCTTCTCCACAGGGCTGCTCTGAATCTCTTCTCTGCCCAACCTGTAGCTGTGCCTGGGATTGCTCCAACCTGGTTGTAGGACCTTACACTTGGCATGATTAAACTTCATGAGGTTGGCATCAGCCCACCTCACAAGTGTATCAAGGTCCTGCTGGATGGAGTTCCTTCCCTCCAGCGTATCAACCAAACCACACAGCTTGGTGTCATCAGCAAACTTGCTGAAGGCACACTCAATCCCACTGTCCATGTCACCAACAAAGATGTTGAACAAGACCTGTCCCAACACTGACCCCTGAGGGACACCACTCGTTACTGGTCTCCAGCTAGACATTGAGCCATTGACCACAACTCTTTGCATGTGGCCATCCAGCCAGTTCTTTATCCACTGAGCAGTCCACCTATCAAACTGATGTCTCTGCAATTTAGAGACAAGGATATCGTGTGGGACAGTGTCGAACCCTTTGCACAAATCCAGGTAGATGACATCACCTGCCCTATCCCTGTCCATCAGTTCCATAGCCCCATCATAGAAGGCCACCAAATTGGTCAGGTAGGATTTCCCTTAGTGAAGCCATGCTGGCTGCCATCAACCACCTTGTTCTTTTTCATGTTCCTTAGCATGCCTTCCAGGAGAATCTGCTCCAAGATTTTGCCAGGCACCTTAAAAAATACTTTTCTATTAGCCTCAGCAGCTTTCTTTGGTAATGACATCAAACAGAGGTATAAGCAGATTAATGTATGTGCTTTGCATTTAGTTGAGAATTCCAACAAAATAAATAAATAATTTGCTGTGTCATCAAGATTCAGGCATTCTTGCAGAGTAGCTGTTTCAAGCAGAACAAAACTCATATGGCTTCCTGGCAGCTAGTCCTGTTACACAGTTCCGGTATAATTACCTAGAAATTGTGGACTGTAGTGTATTTTCAAAGAATTTAATGTTTCAGTTGTCCCAAGAATCAAGCAAAATTTCAAGATACTGAAATCTGAGAGAAGGATATATATGTAGTACACAAAGTTAGCCAAATCGAATTATTCAAACAGGAATGTTCAGGCACAGTTACTAAGTAGGTACATTCTCACGTGCAGTTTCCTCAATTTCTAACTACATTCCCCCTATAATGTATGTTAAAACGGCACTTCTAAAGAGCATTTTAACTTTCCCACAATGTACTGAGGGAGCTTTTCTTCCATATAGATTACAAATGCAGATATTTTCTGAAAAAAAAAAAAAAAACACCCAACAACTAGAAACACTGTGTACTGTTTCTTTTATGCTAATGTTATTTGTATTTTAGCATATTCAGTCTCTAAATAAGTTAGCCCCAAAATGCTTTATCTGCTGCATTCTTAAATTGTTGCCATAAATGGCTAAACTACTATTATTAATGACATTTAGCAACAGATGTCAAGATATGTTTCTGTTGACTGTGACTTTGTACATTTTTGGCTTTGTTTTCCTCATGCCATAAAGTCAGTTTTCCTCCTTTTACTCCTTAATATTAATGGATATTTTCATAATCAGAGAAGAAATTCATATTTTGATTTTTTTTTCAATTTTAATGGGGAGATCTGCAATTTAAATAGTTTAAGTACATTCTTCCATCCCTAGGTCTGTTTACAGCAGCTCTGCTTCTAAGTGATATCTTCCAATACAGATAGGTGATTGATATAATTCTTCAGAGGAAGTTAAATTACAGTTGAAAGCTGAGTTACAGCAAGACTCCAGGAGCCTTTCAAGCTACATTATAAAATGGATCCTTTAAGGGCCAGAAACCAACCTGAATACTGTCTGTATGGGTAGCTGCTACTAATGCTCTGAATTGGCAATCATGGATATGTATCTATCAGAACGGCAGCTAAAATTGCATAGGTCTTAAGCCACAAACTAGAAAAGTAACTTTCCATCAAGATATATCTTCTTGTGGTCTTTTTGTATTCAAGCATTACAAGCTTGTGAATTATCACAAATGCTGGCACTTGAGGTCTGACTAAGCTTGTGGGAACGATGTACTTCTCTAGATGATTATCAGCCATTCATCTGGCTAATGTGAGGCCAAATCTGGCCTGACTGCCCGACTCAAGGGAATACAAGTAAGTTTGCACTCAGGTTGCTTGCAAAGTAGGATGAGCCCCAGGAGGTGCACGGGAATGAGAAAGAGCTCATGCTGCCATCCAGTGCACAAAAATGGACTTGCCACATAAATCATCACAGCCTTTCTTCATCTCAGAACTGTACGTATGTCAAACGCCCCATTTTGGTGAACAAATGAAAAACAGAAACATATGTAAATTAATTTTTAAGATTTCCAGACATCTTTGACCAGTTGGAAAACAATTCCTTACATTTTTTCGCTAAAACATCCATACCAGTAAGAGGTGACCTTAGGAAACAATGTTTGAAAACAGCAAAGTACATTTAAGTATTATTGATTGCACAAGTAATAGCGCCCAAAGTGATTACATAGCGTGGTACTTACAAAAATAATTACACTTCAGAAAATCAAAATTAATTTGTACACTTCTGCTACACTTTTAAAGTTGTTGACATTTCATTGTAGTGCTCCTAATGAAAGGAAAATTGTTAATAATTGTTTCTACTTCAGTGTGACAAATGTCAGTTAGGTTAGGATTTGAATTTGTCAGTACCTCATCAGATCACCAAGTTGACTTTTGGCTCGTGTTAGTGTTTGAAAAGGAGGGTTATTTTCATTTATCAGATGCAAGTTTACACAGGCAAAGCCTATTATGATGTATGCTGGTTCCTAAGTGTGAAACATCTTGTGTGGTGTAGTTCTCTCATTAGAAATCACTCTGAAAAGGTGTAAAAGCCAGGAGAAATGAAGTTGCCTTGGCTAAACATCAAGACTTTTCTTCTTCAATCCACTTTAACAGTGAAATAACACAAAATCAGCTAGTGCCATCAGTGTAGCACTACAGCCACCACCTGAAGTCTCATTTAGCTTTTATTCCCATACCAATAAAATTTTGTCTTATTTTGACTTACAGCAAATCACATTGTTCAAGTATGAAAAATTATCAAATTAATAACAAAAATACTGAGTTAAAAAAATATCTACTGTGTCAAGTAAAATTTAAATCATGTTATGCTTCAGTGCTTCAGTGTTTGTCTCGATATATCACTCCTATAAAGTTACATAATTAGTAAATGTAAAATAATTCAGCTTTTAAAATACTGAAACAGAAATACCAAAGCCTCTTAGAGTACCTTGAAAGCATTAAATAATTAAAATTCACACAAGAAATATCTGATGCTCCTTAATATTCTACTTTTATATTCAGGTGAGCCAACAACCTCATTTGTTTAGGCAATTATAAAAAATCAAACAAAAAGCAGCAAACTGTTTTGGAAGACCTGTCTCCAGTCTGCTCAGACAGTTCTCATTTACTGCCCTCAACCTTGTCAGGAATCTGACTCAGAACACCCTATCAAGATTGGAGTTACTTTCCAATAGGTGATCTGGAAGTGCATAGAATGAAACATCTGCTTTTGATTATTTAAAAAAAAAAATCTATTAGAATATAGAACCTTTCAAAACAAACTTACATTTTGAACAACTGCTGTTAATTTACATGGGCAAAAGTGGATGATTTCTAAACAAAGATCAGTAAAATTGTTTTGTCCAAGTGTTATTTGGGCAGTACTTTCAGCAATATAAAAATTATTATCTTAGGCTAAGATAACTGGCCTGGATATGCAGTGGTTTCCTCAGAAAGCAGTATTATCAAGAGCCAGTTTTGTAAAATCAAAGGCTTATGCAATGATGGCTGTATTAATATTTTAAAAGTTTTCTCATTTATCCAGAGCTTATTTCAACCAGCTCTGATTGATGATAAATTCTTGACTGTTGATGCCACACAGAATAAAGCAGCCTGCTAGAGATCTGCTTTGCCTGCACTTGGGGAGTGCGTGCTTCTGCTTTTCCAGTTGTTACCATGAATCCAAACAGCATATTGACAGGTTTGAAAGAACAGCTTGCATAAAGCCACCCATTCAGTAAACATCTTTGTTTACCAAAAACCCAACAAAACTAGTAACAGTATATGCGTTTTTAACAACTTATTCCTAGTTCTTTTAGAATTTTTATTCCTTTGTTAATGTTGCAGGCACATCAACAACATGAAACACTTTGATCTGATTTCTATTATACTATACTTGCAGTTGGAGACAGCAAAGAAAGGGCTATTTAAGGAACTTGTTTTCTCAGAGATACAAGTACCTATCTAGCATGGTAACAATAAGTGTCCGCAGTCAAACTACAGTAGCAACCAGCCAGATAGTCTGCTATAGCCAGCTATCTTTTGATTACAGCAACAACCCACTTCTCACCCATTCCGATAATCGTAAAGGTCCCAAAATAAAAATATGTACTTCAATTCTTCCTTCATAGTCTCTCTTCCTAATTCCACTTTTCAGTTAATCAGTAAGTTTAAAAGAAAGAATAACTAGAAAGTTACATTTTTATTTTCATCTTACACTTTCTTCTTTTACCCCATACACATAGAAATTGTTGGCTTATCCCTGGCCAGTGTTATCATGCTCATAAAATTTAGATTGGTGATGTTTATTTCTCCTACAGCCCCCATTTTCAGCTCTTAAGATTATTTCAGAATCCCAACTTCAATTTAAAAATCCCCTTATTGCTAGCTCTTGGGGTTATGGAGAACAGTATGAAAGTATGACTCAAGTGTACTCTAAAAGCTCTATGTGAAAAGATTTGTTCTGAACAAAACAAAACCCAGAGAATACATGCTTGATGTATTCTCAGGATTGCTTGATGGAGATCTTTTTAATTGCTAAGTTTCATAAAGCAGTTATGTGCAAGTGCTGCATTTCTGATCACAAATGTACGTTTTATACATGGGCCACAACCTGGTGCAACGTGTATCAGGCCTATTCCTGAGAAGCACTATGAGAATGAGCACAGAACTAACACTAAATGGCCAATGAAACCATCTCAATTGCATAACTGTCTCATACCAGTGATGTGTAAAGGGTGACAAACCATGGTTTTGCTCCAGTGAGAAAGTCCATTTGCTCACACAAATTTTGCAACCTGGCAAAGGTATTCACATGTGCAGCCCTAAAATCACCTCTGAGTTTTCATTCTGTCCTGGAGAAATTTAACATGCCTTTGTCCTTCAGAAAACAACAAACAAACAAAAAACACTCCAGCTAAAATTCTCTCATGCATTTCCCATCACAGGAAAATAACTGCAAGGGCAGCATCCACTCTGCCATTAACTACAGCAAACCTATTTGTCTGTGCTGCCTTTAGCACAGCATAGAGTTACTACATACACATTTAATTTTATCTTTTTCAATAAAAGTTTTAGCAGAACACGGACTAAAACTGCAACTTACCATCAGTCTCCCTATCCCCTGAAAGAAAACCCACTCAGACTTACCTTAGCTGGCTCTTTGCTTTCTGGGCAAAAATTACCTTGGCCTCTTCCTCCAGGATTTATAGCACAGTGATTGGGGAGAAACAGGACATAAAAAGGAAGGAGTCACACCCCAACAAACTTTAGCAACAGAGGTTACTGATAGCAATAGTAGTAAAAACAGTAGCAGCAGCTTTTACTCATTTGGAAAGAAAGGGATGTTGTTTGGGGCCGGTGAGGAAATGCTGACTGCATTCCCTCAGGTGTAGGCTCCAGCTTGGTTGAGCACCAACAGGCTCCAGTTTAAGGGAAAGCTTTGTTACTTTCTTTGTCAGACTGGGTGATGTTGTTTACCCACTACTTAATGAGCTGTGAGGAGATAATGAAGCTAAGGTGGTCTCTCCGGATGAGTTATCTGGCTGGTACGAGTTTCTCCTCATTCTAGGTCACCTCAAGTAAACCAGTCCTTGTAGAGCCACAGTCTGTGTCTTGATCAGTTTTCAGCTCTGCCTGTGAATGGTAGCAACCCTGGATCCAGATGACTGTTTCTTAACTCTGTTTTCTGCTTCCAGCTGCTCCATGGCCGCTGTGTGCCTGGGTGGGGTGTGCCGCCTCGGGGCGGGTGTTGGATGCAAGCTGCTGTGGGGGACAGGAAGGCAGCCAGAGCTCTTGAGGAGAGCACCAGGTGTCTGGCTTTTGGTAAGTGTCTGCACTGTGAGGACTGGCTTGGGAATCCCTGGCTACAGGCTCCAGTGTCTGGAGAAATAAAGGAGTTTGGATTTGGATCTAAAAGTTCTAATTTTAGACTGCCAGAGAAATAATATAGATGGTGATTAAATATCCAGTCCTGTGTGTGATTTCTAAAGTTTTGTCAGGTAAGTCTGACTCTCACATTTTCCTTTCAGGAGGTATTGATCTTTGTTTCAGTTCACTTCTAAAGGAGCTGAGGTCTGAGGGAAGCTGCTTTGTGTTCAGAAGGAATGCTTATCTGATTTAGTCTACTGAGTATGGAACATGAAATAAAAGTATATGAAAATTGGCCTGTGTAAGAAATTTGAAAGGTAAAAAGGCCTGTGTTTGTCTTCTTAAAAACTGTGGTCTGGTAAGCAAGAGTGAGAGAGAAAAAGTACCACAAAGGGGCTACAGCTAGATAGATGCTGTATGTAGTATTGTTGTTCCTCTGGTTCAGAATTGCTTTACTTTCTTAGGATGGTTGTTCCAGAGCTGTGGAGAAGCTTTGAGCTCTCCACAAGTGCCTGTGTCTGGAGAATGTATGAGCTGGTTCACTAATTACAGAACAAGGTGGAAAGGTTACGGTTAGAAAGCTACAATATAGGCAGACCTGTGAACCTAATTGTACTTTAGTTTTATTTCTGTTCAGGCTACAGTTGGATATCATTTAGAGGTTAGTGCATTGCTTAGAGGTAGGAATGAAAATCCTTAATTAACACAATAGCAACGAACTTTGAGTTCTTTTTTTGGTATGATAAAAAAATAAAAGATGGTCAGCTGAGTAATGATATATTCCCCTGAAGTGAAAAATTAACACCTTACTAATATTGCCTTCAAACCTCCTTGATTTTAAATTAAGAATAGTAGTTTTGTGATTAAATCCCTGGGTAGAAATACAGTAGATTTGAGTTTCATTCTCAGACTCATTATGTGACTGTGAGTTATGTGTTCGTTACCAGGGCTAGCTTTTCAGCACCCATCTGCTTTTAATTATGAGTACAGCACAGCTGAGAAATTGCCAATGGGACTAGTAGGACTTTTGCATTAGCTGCAGTTGACTTTGGATGAGACCCTTTTATCTGTCTGTTTCCTAAATGTATATGTATGGGGAACCAGGCTCTCTACTAAAAATGGATGTTGGAACTGTGTATTAATTAGCACTGTGCACTGCTGTGATATTATAGAGAAGGAAATAGTATAAGTAAAGAAATACATTTATTATCATAAATTAGCATACTATTAATATCAGTGTCCTGTTTTCTTAATCTGTTAAGGTAACAATTTTGCAGCTTTTTAAAGTTGTCTCTAAAGTATGAGACACCATCTCAACTTAAAATCTCTTTCTATGTCATGAAGACAATAAAATACATCCAAGTACTTCTAGTTATTGAAATAAAGGATTTGAAGAAAGCTTACATAGGAACAGGATCTAGTTTTTGTTATGCAAAAAGACATTGCAAAGTTTCTACAGTTTGCAGCTTTTCCTTTCTAAACTTAGGACATCTATATAAATGAAGAAACTCATTGCATGACTACTGCAAGAGGAGAGAATGTAGGCAGCAAATTATACCCATTCCCAGGTGATGGAGGTTTCAAGAAGTTCTGGAAGTTAAATTTTTGCCACCTTCTGAAAGGTACAAGTCACTTAATTGCTATTGACAATTTTTTTATACTAACTGCATTTAATACCTGTGTTTCTTGGTATGAAATGATCTGATAAAAAGTATTCTAAAGTTTAAACTTTGTAAACTACTGCTGTCATGTTGTAACTGAAGAGAAAAATAATTTGATGCTACAGCTTTTCTCTTGAAAGTGTGGGAGTTTTATATTTTCAAGCTGCACATTTCCCTAGACAAAGTATGTTGATATGCATCTAAACTGAAACTTAAGTAGCAAAGGTGCTTATAATAGTTGGTAATACATGTGTCTGTAATAAGCATTCTTCATCAGGTCTGAACAATATGCCAGCTTTTCTTACCCTCACCTAGAACATGACTACATTGATGAGCTTTCTAAATCAAAAGGCTCTGGTTTGTTACACCTGTAGTCAAGAAGGCAGCTTCATTTGTATGCCAACACCCGGTCAGCATCTTCTAGGTTGTCTGCTCTCTCAAACACTCTGATGGCAAAAAAAGGTGAAGTTCTAGACTGTGATTTAGCATTTGCTTTGGACTTCAAAAACACTGGTTAATGAACAAAATGATTTTTTTAATGGGATTTTGATTACCTTGAGTGTTTATTCTTTTACTCCTTGATTTGCTGATGCTTCTGTTTATGGTGTATTTTGTTGTTACATGAGTATTTCTGTGTAGCATGGTTAACTGGTAGTGTTACATCCATGCTAGAGAAAACAAGCGTGAATCTAGCTGTGTGAAGCAATGATCCACTTGCAGGGTGCATTCCAGTTCCTCTTATCTATAAATTCCCAACAGTCTGATGGATTGGATGAAGAGAGATACTTTGGTCTAAGTAGGAAGTAATGGCTGGAGGAAAAAATGGATTTTAACATTTAGATCAGGAACATTATAACCAGAATCTCAGGAGCCATTATTTTAAGCATTAGTGTATAATGCAGTACACTACATTAAGTTTTATATACAGTAGTTTGGAACCTCAGGATAAATACTGTAAACATTTCATCACTGCTAGTTTTCACAATGACCTTTATCTTCATTAGGCAATACTCTGAAATATTTCTAATTATACCAATATGGCTGCTTTAGTAGTATAAACTAGAAAATGTATTGATGCTAATGGAGCCATTCACATTTATTAGTGTAACTTTGCTTTAGTGTTCTTTTGCATCATAAATCATAACGGACATCAGGAAAGTCATTTGGCAGCACCGGTGTATAAACAGTGAGAATAAGAAGATGATTGACTCCATTGTTCAATGTTTAGTAGCAGAAATGTGTGAAGTGTGTATGTGTATATACAAGATACCTACAAGATATATATGAGAATAGGGAGAGAGGAAAAGGAATTTTTCTTCACAAGAAGACGACAACATTCCCTACTGTCTGACCCTTCAGTCTAAAATCTTTGTTTTTCTGGTTCTTGCATTTGTCCTATATGTAAAAATCAGGCATAATGACTCTAATGACATATGCATGTGCATATTTTTGTTTTCACTATAAAATGTACAGATAGCTCAGGTAATGCCTATACTGATAAAGAAATCAGTGAGCTGTGTTGCAAGGTCACTTCTGGCTGCTAGGTCATGACACCTACAAAGCAGAGTATGATAAACTATTGCTTATGCATATTATTAGAGAACTAAATTGATACTTTTATTTTTAGGCTCTAATTCTAATAGAGACAGATGTTGGACAGGAAAGGGTATTTGAAGTCTGAATCTAGAGCCTCTATTGTTACTGACAACCATATTAAATAAGTTGAATTTTTGAGTTGTTACTGTAAAACAGATGTATACTGCAAATAATAATTCATAGGTAAATGACAGCTAGTCAGGCAAGCCTGAACATCTGTTCATGTGAATGAACATCGAGCACTTCTGGCATCTAGTGCTCTATTTTTAACAAAAAAATCCATACAATATTTAAACCCTTTTCATGCTTAACTTTGATGACTCATTATTCCATATTGATATAATACAAAGCTGTATAAAAAACTTGGTGGGTTTATTTGTCAAGGGAATTTCTAAGGAAAACTTCTATAGAATATAGAAATTGTGAGATAGCAGAAAGTATTTAATCATGGCAATGGCTTTTTCAAGTGATTTTTCTTTGTGACAAACCAAATGTATTGTATTATATGTGGATCAGTATATCTAACGTCAGCACACATTTCTGTTTATTGACTCATTTTATCATGCTGAACTGTCACAAGCTTCTTATTAATCTGTCTCTGAAGGATCAAAATGCTTTAATAAATATGTTAGTTCTTTTAGATCTTAGGCTGGAATGAAACTGTTAGTTAGATGTACTGTGACTTTGAGTGAGGATACCTTTAGAGGGATTTAGAATGGGAGCATGTTATATAAATCTAAGACTGACAAAGGATATTTGTATCTTTCTCTTAATAGCCAATTAGAAGTCAACTTGAAAAAAAAAAGTAAAAAACCCTCTTTTAGTCAAAATGTGAGACTTTAGTTATGTGGTAAAGTTGATTTATCTGAGGAATAATTAATTTTGCAGTTTCATAGTGAAAACTCATTCTTTGTGGGGGCTATTCATTTATATGAACAAATTGATGTGTATTAAAGTCAATGCATATAATGTTTGCATTTATGACATAGGGACTCAGGAAGGTGTGCATCTTTCATTACTAAATACATTTCACATGTATTTAGGAAGTTGCAGTTTTAATTTATTCAAGGATATGAAAATGCATACTACTTTCTTCAGCTGGCAGGGGCAAAAAGGAGAAAGCCTGAAGGAAAAGCAAATGCTAAAAAGGCTGTAAGACCTTTTGTACTTCTGCAGAGGAAAGTGAGGACACTTCATTAATGGCAGAAAGCTATTTTTTTGCATAGCTAAAATAAGTGTGCCCTTATAAGCAAACAGTAGTAAATGCTTGGCTTCTACCAAGAGACCAAAGCACCATGCAAGATGCAGGAATGGTTGGTGCATACCATTTCAAAGAGGAAAAGCAATTGAATAACAGCATAAGATATAAGAAAAAAATGATCATTCATGTGATACTGCTATTGGCCATTTTAGTAAAACTTAAAGTTCCTTGGTAGTTCTCAATATATAAACCTCCTGCAATATGAGCAAGTCTTATTGTATCTGTGTACTAAGCTAACTAGTGTTCCTAAGTATATATTGCACCACTTAAAAGAATTATGCCTTAGATCATTTTTGTCGGTCAATTTCTTTTTGGCTTAAGACATCAGCATCAAAAGTTTAGGTTTTGATTTTATATGTAGGTTTGGAAAGTAAACAGTCTTTATTTGGAAATACATTTGTCTTTATCCCTCTTTTTTTTAAGAGTTTATATGTCTCGAATTTATCAGAAATATTCTTTATTGTATGTAATGTTGGTTAATTCAACTGACTCCTGGAAATCTCCCACAAGTATCGGAAGCTTGTCTTTTTATAATAAGCTGGTCTTGATATTATACTTGCATTGAAATCTTTGTAGTAGTTACCAAGTCAGAATATTTCAGATGAACACCCAAATGTGGAAACACCATTTTATTGATGTGTACAGCTGTGAATATATTGCAGATGATCACATGTGAACAGCCGTGCCTCTGAAACTGCTCAGTATCAGTCTTGAAGAGCAAGCCTCCGGTGTCTGAAATTAATTTGCTTTCAACTGCAAGTGTTTGTGCAGCTACAGAAGAATGTGTGCTGTATGCACTGGGGGTTAGTTTGCACAGACCAACCATCCATCAGTCTGATTCCTTAGAAGTGTTAACATTTCGGCACTACTTTCTTTCTCTTAAATCTTAGCATCAATCCATGATATTGTACATTACATGGCTTTTCCTCTGTGTCATCATATATTGCCATTGGGTAATAAAGCATAAAAAAGCTGCCATTAGAGCACATCATTAAATAAGACTGCATGAATTCCAACTGTTGAGCAATCGATCAGCTCCATTTTGAGCCAAAGAGATGTTTTATCTCAGTTGAGCTTTTAGTAAAAGAAAAAAAAATCCATTTTTTTGTGGTGTTTTTAAATTCCTTTAATTTTTTCTTTTAGAAATTGTGCAGTAGAATATCAGCCCCTATCAGGTAAAGGAAAAGAAGAAAGCGTAGCAGAGCTTATGTGCATGTGCTAAATGTGAGAAACTTAGAGATTAACTCCCCAGTGCTGTAAGTTTTCTGAACTATCCAAAAGTAATTAGTGCTGAGGGGTTGTTTTAAGATGCCCTTTTAGTTGGACACACAGCACAGTTACAATTGTTCACTGCAGCAAGACTCAGTATGCCTTCCACAGCATTTTGGGTTGTGCTGAAGTTGTTCAGTTCTATTCAGTTTGCTAATGCAGTCATTTTGAAGCTTTGTTGTTTTGCAGTGATATATCTGTGAAGTTCTTCAACTTTTTGTTTGGTAGCCTGTTCCACAGACTGAAATGGATATGTTGCAAGAGTAGGTGGTGTAGACAGGTACGCATACAGGTATGCTTAAGTAGTGACTCTCCTGGCTTTTCTTTCTGTGTTTCAACATGACCTGAGCTATGTCCTCTGGCTTTCATTTAGTGACATAATTTCACTACTTGGTATCAACAAAGTGAGTTACACTGCATTGTGGCTGCAACATGAAATGACAGAGCTTCTTTCTGTGGTTGTATTTTAGCTACAATAGTTAAGCAAGTCTGAGACAATCCAGTGTAGTCTGAAGTTGTTCAATGACTTGGTGCAGGGAAGAGTTCACACCACTACTGGTATGGCTAAGAAGGTCTTTTCGTAGCATGCTTGACTAAAGGAAATCAGCAGTAAAATTGAAGTGTTTCGGCAATAGGCAAAACACTTTAGAAACAGACCCAAATTAAAGCTGAAAGGCATATCCATATGGATATAATAAAGGTAAAAATAGTTATTAAAAAAAAACAAAACAAAAAACAAACCTCAAAATGAAGCTGTAAGGTCTCTACCTGATTTTTAGTTTGAACCTGTCTTTGATATAGGTTTCTGTCAGTTAAATGCACGTAGAAGTCTGTGATTAAATAGAAGTTTAATTTCTCTTTGTAAATGTTTTGGCAATTTTGTTTCATATCTATAGTAGGTTTGGTACCTTAGGAAATTCTTCTATGCTGAAAATAAGAATTTGGTATTAGATGCATATATGAAGAACATGGCTTCAGTGAGGAGGGCATAGACTGCCTGTAGTGCTACATTATTAGTGGTAGCACAAAATTCATTCTCAGTTTGAGAAACTGAGAACCGGTGAAATATCAATTCAACCTCTTCTACAGGTAGACATAAGATTAATGCAACACATCAATCATTAGTGTTTCATCAATCATCAATCAATACACGAATCATTAGTGTTTTGGCAAACGTAAGTATCTTATCCATATATGATTAACACAGCTCATAGACTTAGAATTTCCTTCTCTGCTTTGGAAGAAGTGAACATTCACCAAATTTAAATAATTCACTAAAGGCTTAAATTTCAAACACATAATTTAAGCTAGACACAAGGCATTTTCAGATGTTTAAGTTGTTTAAATTAGTAGCACTAAAGGTGACAAATTTGTATTCCATACCACTGATAAATCACTATGTATTTAGTTTTGTTGTGAAGATACTGTGACATTTTTGATCACGAAGACTGAATCAGAATACTTGCCAGAATTACTGTACTTTGGAACCTTAAGCCCCTTATTTTATGCTGGATGACAATTGGATGTTTCATCCAATGACATACTACAGGTTCCATCAAGCTTGAATCAATAACATTTGGTCTCTTATGGACACTGCAAAGTTTGAGAGCTGGGAATTTTTGTAGCACAGGAAGAACTTTGAAGCTTGAACATCAACAGTACTTGAAATAGTTGAAGTTTAAATACCAGCAATACTTGAAAAATAGTTGGTCTTGAAAAACAGTTAATAGTATTGCCCTGCTTGATGTGAGACCTAGAAAGTTAAGCTGACTAGTGCAATGAGCCTAAGCAAACAAAATGTTTTAGACACAGGAAAACAGGTACTGAAGGAGTCATAAAGGTTGGCACCATAGAGAAGAGAAAGCAGAAAGATGTTTTGTTGTAGAAGATGGAATCCTGTTTGAAGTGGAAACAGCATCTGTTAGCCTAATCACAAAAAGATAAATACCTTGCCAAGATGATTCTAACAAAATCTTCAAAGAGCCAAGCCAGTTAATCTAGATCATTTAATAGTTTGGTTTATAGCAAATTTACTTCAGATTATATTTAACTGAAGCCTTTGAAAAGAAACAAACAAAAAAAACCCCAAAACCCACGAGTGTTGGAGAGCATGGGTCGACATTTGATTGTATAAAATACATTAAATATTAAGATGCAGATCTTGCCATTTAAATATACAGCTCCTAAATTTAAATGTGTGCATGTCTGAACAGTCAGATGAAGAAGATTTTTGTAGTCCAAGCCTGTCCATACAGAAACTAAACCCAACATATCAATGCAAATGATATGCAGCGTATGTTTAGTTCTGAGCACTTGCCAAAAGGAATGCTACAACTGGTAAAAGATTCTTTCTGAGTTAAAATAAACTGAAATTAAATAGTATAATTTCCCAAAACACCCTCCACCAATGTTCTAATAACTGCCAAGCAAGATCTTACCTATATTTCCCTTTTTTTGTTGATTAAAATCTCCCTCATGCTCTGTATTCATGGTATAAAAATTCCACATATTTGCCTTCCAATCTAAAAACTGGTATTAATTTAATGCTTTCTAAATATTTAAATATCTATTTACATATCTGCTTATCTGTGCCTCCTTCATGAAGGTCTGCCATATGAATGCCTCTGAAATTATACTGTGTTCTTCCAATAATGACACATGAATCTATGATCTTAAACCAGTGGGAATGCACTGGAACCAGGTGTTCTACTGTCTTTGATCTATTCTGCAGCATTATAGTGCTTACTACACTATGACTACAGATGTTCAGAGGACCTGGCTACTTTGTCAGATTGCAGCAGAGAGTATTGATAATGTATCATGTGAGGCTTTTAGCCTTATCTTCACTCTGACAAGTTCTGTGAACACTCTGATGCTGGAATGCAATACTACCTGGAGAGCATTATTCTGTTGGATGTTTGATTTATTAATGCTTGTCCCATAAACAGTTAAATTTAGAGCACAAAATATATTTGCATAAAAGTGCGCACTGCTATGATATTGAGGCAAAAAGAGTATATTCTGGAGTCACAATGACTTAACACTATTATAACTGTTGCCTTTGTTAGAAGAACAGGTATTAGTAGAGGTTAGAGGAAAGAGAGTATAATTCACACGTACAATGTATGCAAGGTATTTAAATTGGATTAATTTTTTTTTTCTGAAAATTTTCATCTTTTGGCTTATGAAAAGTAACTATCATCTTTTTGACTGTATGGAAAGTTCCTCTTTTGGGTTTAGAAGGAAGCTGCAGGAGGAAAAAAAAAAAAAAAAAAAAAAAAAAAATGTTTCATTGTTAAAACTTCAAAGAAAAAGATTCAAGGATGAAATAAAAATTGGGATACAAAAGGTGTTTTAAGGTATTTAATGTATCAAAATGTGGTCCTTGCCCCTGCCTACTGGCTGGTTTCAAATTTACTGTCTAAGAACTGAAAGTTCAAATGTGATTTCGAAATGCCTTTTTTTCCCTGTATTAACTAATGTGAGGGCATATGGCCCTTTAATCTGAACACATGGCACTAAAAATATACATGTGTGGAGTACTTTGTTTCAGAGTCACATTTTTCCTTTCATTTGTTTCTGAAATCAAAGGTTTTGTGTTCTTGAAAAGGCTGAGCCTGTGTAATGTCATGCTTTGAAATACTGTTCTCTTGACATTAGAAGACCATGAAAAGTAGAACTTTGACTAACCATATTATTCCTTCATCTTAAAGGGACATTGTTGAGTTCGCTAGGCTCTAAATATGATCCACCTGGTTTTGTTTCCTTTACCTCATACTGTATTATAAATCTTATTTGATTCTTTTCTACATACAGTGCTTCAGAGCTTGCTTTTCTTCATAAAATAAAACAAATGGAAATCCGAAAACTTGTATTTCAAGTGACTTCTACATATTTCAGATCAATGTAGGCAGGTGACTGCAGTGTGCACACTTCATTTCAACTGACTAGTGCTTATCAAACAATGAAAGTGTTTTAGAATGAGTTATGTCTTTTGATGTGTGGATACAGTGCTGATCAAAGTCTGTGATAGCTGTTCATGTGAATCCCAGGACAGGCTTTGTCCCCATTAAAAATATATTCCATTACAATAATTATCAGACAACCAACCCGCTCCTTTTTCATTGAAAATAATTTTAATTTGAACTCTTTCAATCACAAATGCAAATCATGAAACAAAAATTGAAACACATACTTCTGTTTTAAAACTGAGTGCCTCCATCCAACAAAACTAAATCCCTAATGTTTTAATTACCTATAATGATCTCCTTCATAGATATTCTGTTTATTAAAACCCAGAAAGTGGTCTTATTGAAAGCCATGTACTACCTTTGTGCATAACAAAGTCAGTATCATACATACAAGCACTGTTGTTCAAAAGGTTTTGCAACTGTTAAAGATCCGTATTTTTAACCAGTCCTACAGACACCTTTATCTGAATATCGAGCTGAAAGTGCAGTTTAGATCTTGATGCTTACCTCAGTTCACTTAAGTAAATAGCTGACAGATTGGTTTTTACAGTTCAGAAAGTTGTAAAAGCTTAATTTTGTTCATAATTGAACATGAAAATGAATTTTGGAAACTTAATGTGATAAGAAAAATCCTGATGTCAGTAAAAACTATTTTCTGCCTAACAGAAACACCCAAGGCTTTGCTTTGATGTCCCTGAAACCCAAGGATCTCAATGAGTTTAAAATATCTGAAGTCCTATATAACTACAGCTATATACCTCAGTGTCTGTGGTAGGCTTAATTTCCTGGCGGAGTATGTATAAGATCAATGGTTAGAGAACACTGTGCATTTCAAAACATGCAAATGGGCCAATCCATGGAAAATTACTTTCCTATTGCTGTCTTGAATAGACAGACAAGAGAGAACTCAAGTGTTATTTGCCTCAGTTTTTTGTGAGTGTGTGAATATTGTGTTAGCTGAAGGAGGTCCATGAATTGCTGGGTCTTTAAAACAAAAATTAAAATCATACCAGAGAGATGTGGATTAGGAGTTGTAATAGATAGGCAGACAATTGAGAAATTAATCTCATTTCATAAATTACAGATATACTCCCAGATTGGAGTGAGCCTTACCACAAAGTGTGGTCATGAATGAGGAAAAAGCAGAAACAATCTTCTTTGGTTCTAATATCTAAAATAAAATTAAACTAATATTTTTCAAATGAGAATATATTGTCTGGTTCTGTCTTTTCAGCTTTGTTAGATCTTTTGTTTCTTTGATACTCAGAATATTGCACCATTTGGCTCTAAAACCTACATTAGAAGAGCATTAATTAAAGGCAGACAGTGCAATGGAGACACTGTTAAAATTATGCTTGAAGGTACAATGTAATTAATTTTGTACAAGTGAAACATAAAAGAGAATGAAATGAGAGGAAATAGCAGCACATCCTCACAAAATGATAATGAGAAATACAATTGCAAATCAGACAAAATGTGAAAGGACATATAGAATAATTAGACTTCAAGAAGGAAATCAAAACAAAGGGTAACCTGGTAAGTGCTCGTAAAAATTAAGTTAAGAATATGCAACTAATGTTCAGGGTTCTTAGGTTTTGTTTTGGGGTGCTTTTTGTGGAGTGTAAGATTTGTATTAAGTACCTGCCAGTAACATGGGGATGTAAATTTTACATTATAATTTCCTGACTTCTATGTAAAGAATTAAATACATGGTTTCACTTAAACACAAGTTCTCTGTTGCAAGCTCTCTAAGATGATAATGGCTTGGGATCTGGGTTGTGGTTCCCAGGTTGAAAATGAGGGCACATGACAGGATTACAGTTAATTATATCAGTGTAGTAGAAGAGATAGGCTTTAGGAAACTGCTTTATTTTAATTGGTCATTTTCAGTAGCAATTAAACTTTTCTAATTCTTTTTAGAACCCCTGTGGTTCACCTTCAGTTGTAAATGTTCTGCAGTAAAGCAGCTTAAAAGGTACAGAATTGTGGCTTTAACCTTCATGCTGTACTCCAGAATTTAACTGAAGCCAGAGGTTTCTGAAGGTCTATGATGGCAGTCTTTTAAGCTTAGCATAAACAACATAGAATGAAAAATTACCATGTGCTTCAAGGTCTGTTGCATGTGATGAATTTCTTTTGATGGCTGGAATTGCAGCCTTGTTGGTTTGTATGCAGAGCTTTCATTCTAATTTCATGGTAACTCTGTATGTTGGGATGACCAGCTATGTAAGGATGGTTTCACTTGTGCATTAATGAGACTGGATTATAAATGATTAGCAAAGTCTGCTTCCTTCTGCTGTAGGTTCAAACAAAATACAACAAAAATGTCAGAACACTGTTCCACATGCCTGCATGTGGTGGGACAGCTCCATTAAGTTACCAACATACGGGGTTTTGTCATCTGGGGAAAGCAGTGCTGCTAGGAATCCTCCTAGCAAGTACTGCAGTGTTTCCATTGCTGATGAGCAAATACAGTTAAGTGTTTGTAGTGAGTGAGGGGGGCACTCTAAAACATTATGTAGATTGATAGTACACTATCCACATGAAGACTCTATACAGTACAACTTGTTGCAAATTTAAAACTTTCCAAAGTGTGGTACCTACTGAACTATGTTCTAATAGTGGGGGAGTTTCACATAAGATTGGCATTCCACTTTTTCATTGTCTGGATAAGTCAGTTTATTGCTGTCCTCCAATTCATCAGAACCAAAATGAAAAATAGCTATTAGGAGCCAGTGGGAAGGATTTCTAGTTGAGGATTGTACAGCCTTCCAGCTGTGGGTTAGAGAGGGGCAGGCTTTCTCTAAAACAGCAGTTGTATAATAGCATTTCCATGTGATCGGTAAGTCTCCTTGGAAAAGAAATCTCACTAATTGCCCACAACTTGAAACTATCCAGAAAAACCCAAAAGTGATCCCTCAACATCCTGTGCAGTGTTATTGGCCTTTCTATCTTTCTAAAGCTCTCTTAATTAGTCACAAACCCCTGAGTTTGAAAGCAATGTAATTCACAGCATAACAATGCCAAAGCACACTCTGCTGTGGCACTTCGTAATTTATTGGGATTTTAGTTTTAAACAAATTTGAATTCCATTATTACCCTTCTTAGTATTATATGAGTACAGTGCAACAAACTCATTTAAAATGCTACAAGGTAGATCTGTGATTTGTAACATTGCAAAGGATAATGTATGTTTCAAACCAGTATGTTTTAAAGTAGAATGCTTTGAACTGTTTCTGGTGTATATAATTATATTAACCAACCCATACTTTTTTTTTTTTCCTCTAAACGTTAAACCACACAGCTTCAAAATCAAACTAGAGGAAAAATACCTAGTGCTCTTTCTGGCCTCCTTGGCAAAACTTAATTATTACAATGCAAAGTATCTGATTAAGAGAAGGGCTTTATCAAGTGTGGTATACAGTAAAAATCTGAAGCTCCTTCATTTTTTAAGTGGTCTGTCATGATTTGAACAAAAGTAAGAACTTCAGAAAGGCAAAGAATCTTCATTCATTAGTTGTTCTAAAAACTTCACAGACAACTCATTTAGCTGAAGTTTAATCTTTATCCCAATTTAAATACTCTCTAAATTTTCTGCTGTAGAAATTATTAATGTTGCTAGGCAGTTGTTTTTTCTTAAATATCATTCTGAGTTGATTATTAAACCTGTAAAAATTGTCCAGTAAGTAGCATAGCCCTCCAAGATCATATATTCTTTAACACTTATTTCTACAAACATGCCCATGTTGTTCAGATAAAGCATATGTAGGAAATTGATTCACTTCAGTTTATAGGATTTTTAAGAGCAAATTTTGTTTCTACCAATTAATCTTGGCAGGTTTTTTTTTCTGCCACATGAATGCTCACAGAATTTTGATAACAAGTAGCTCTGATTTATTCCTTCATGAAAGGGCCTGTTAATCCATTATGTTTTTACACTATTTCCCTGAAGAAACCTACTGAATTTCAAAGCAGTTATGTTTTAATACCACACGGATAATATTTTGAAGGGTAAATATATTTTGCTACTATTAGCTATGGGAGAATATCCCTTCCTAATAAAAATGCTGCTCTTAATGTTGCACTTAGGTTTTACAGACAGGTTGTGGAAAATAATGTGAAACTCTGGCCTTGTGCAAGTAAAACGAGAAGGGCTAGATTGCAGGGGAACCTGCCTTCACCCACCTCTCTGTTCCAGCCATATTCAGGAGAGATTTTTGAGTAGCCTGTTGGATTGCATGGTAAAGGTGGGTAGCTGAAATAGCCCTGTAAAATTACACTTATTTTCATTACCCCTAACCTCCTGAACATGCACATGCTGCTATGGCTGCTGCTATTGTGCAACCTGAGGTGCAGAGAAGGAATATCTCTGTATTACTAAGCTGAGGCAAAGAAACATGAAGGACCTCTCATGACTTCTGAGCCTCTTTTTCATAGCAGAGTGCTAAATTTTGGCTTTCTGAATATTTCAGTAAAGCTTTTGCTACTGAATGATTCTCATCTTCATTGCAATTAAGCTTAGAAACAGTGTGTACTATTTCTAAAGTGTATAGCTGCATTAAAAAAAAGGTATTTCTTTACATAACAAACCCATAATATTTTGAAAGCCTCATCTGCTGTGAAACTTTGAGGTAGATGAACAATTTTTGTTGCATCTTTTAATTTTAGCTTCTAGCGCATGTAATTAATCTTCTCCTGTTTTGGCAGTCTTACTGTTATGGTAACAGACTTTGCTGAAGAATTTCCAAAGCAGATAACTTAGAAAATGTAACTGCAGAAAAAGTATTTTCCTTTTTTTCTCATTCAGGGGAATGTTGGTGATTTTTCCTGACCAGTAAGGAAAATCCACGTGTTCAGTGATGAGGGCATGGCAGTGAAGGTCACACCATTGCAGCCTATGACATTATGTTTATCCTAATTCAGTTTCTCAAGATCCCATGCTTAGGGCTAATGCAATTTTATGATGTCTTACAGAATTCTTACAAGGACAGTTTTTATTCATCCTCTTGAATTAACAGAAAATGAATGCTAAACAAGCAGCAATATTTTTGCTGCTGTTTAATATCCTCACTGAAGCAGCGACTACAGGCAGTGTTGATGGGGAAGGTGTATCAAGCACCTATACTCAAAATTTACAGTAGTCTGGTCTCAGTTGAATTTCTCACTTCATTCAAAGAAACACGCTTCACAGAATTCAGAGTGTCTTCAATACTGCAGCTTGTTTCAAATTATCTTGTGGTTGTGGCCACCTGTCATTACACTGCCAGCTAATATTAAACCATCAAAGCAGTATTTCAGTTGCTTTGATGTAGACTGGAATTGTATCTACTGCTGAATGATGATTAGATTAAATATTACAAATGTATCCAAAGGGAATAGAAGCACTAGTCTGCTCTTGATCCGCCACAATTTAATTGTAAGCGTTTCCTTAGATTTCTATTATTGCTGATGCATTCCTTTGTTTTTATACATGCCAGTACAGCAGAAGCAACTTCTTGCAGAATCATTAAAAAACTACCAGTAACAAAGTCGTGCCTCACATCTTTCAAAAATAGATAAGTAGATGAGATTAAATGTGATAGTTTATTATTTTTTAATTTTTAATTCCTGGAAAGATTAGCCAAATAAGAAAGCTCTAGAAAGTGGGTGGTGGAAATGCCACTTTCTAAATGAAAGTCTGTTTTTTAATATATGCAGAAAAGAGATATAGAAGTTGTTGTGGTTTCAGCCCAGCTGGTAACTCAGAACCACCTAGCGGCTCGCTCACTCCCCAGCTCCTTCTTCCCCATCTTGCTCCCAGAGGGATGGGGAGGAGAATCAAAAAAATGTAGCTCCCATGGATTAAGATAAGTCCAGTAACTAAGGTATAACACAAACCACTACCAGCAGCACCAATAATAATAATGATAAGGGAAATAATAAGGGAAGAGAATACAACCACTCACCACTCACCAACAGATACCAAGCCCAACCCAAGCAGTGATCTAGCCCTTCTGGGTAACTGCCCATATACTGCCCCAGTTCATATACTGGGCATGACGTGCTGTGGTATGGAATACCTCTTTGGCTAGTTTGGGTCAGGTGTCCTGCCTCTGCTTCCTCCCGGCTTCCCCTCCTCCCTGGCAGAGCATGAGACCCAGAAAGCCCTTGGTTGGACTAAACATTTGAGCAGTAACTAAAAACATCAGTGTTATCAGTGCTGTTCCCAGGCTGAAAGTCAAAACCACAGCTCTGCACCTGCTACTAAAAAGGAGAAAAATGACTGCTACTGCTAAACCCAGGAAAAAGTAAACTGAAGTTCTTGTTCAGGTTTGGTAGAGAAGTCTAGATCTTATGTGATATTTATCAGCTACCTTCATGCCATGCCTGCTTGGTCAGTTGATATTCAAGTATGGTATTTAGGCTTGGCCCCGGGCATCTCTTTAATCTTTTGATGAGTGTCCTCATGTGTTGGTAGGAACAACATAATCCTAGTTAACATGACAAGCATTGTTAAATATGCAGGTCTGAACAAGATCAGTATTTTTAGGCAGCAAGTCTTGATTGATATATCATATTTGGACTTTTACAAGAATTTCAGATTCATTTAGTCACTCAGGCAGATTGCTGAAGTTGTCCCGCAAGTGAGTATATACAAATCTATTTTCTTTGGGTTTTGATAACAATTTAGTCAGGAATTTCATGATCGCTAAAATTACAGTTAACTGTAATGTTAAGTGCTAGCCAGTTTAGTACTAATGACAGCAGACTTCCTGTGCATATGTCAGTCACTCTTAGGTTTACTTCCATTGCATAGATTTTAAATACTATGCACTAACTCAGTGTCAGGGGATTTTTTTTCTAAAAAATGGAGCTTACATAAAAATTAATTGAAATTATGGCAACTGTATTGTTTCCCTGCAGAATTGTATGGTGAGATCTTGATAGCATGTTCATATGAGCTGCCTGAACATGCCTGGAATAATCTTGGTAGCAGGCAATATAGTAATATATGGACTGTTGTTATGGGAAACAGAAGTGCTGAGAAGAGCATTTGTATGTTTCAGCAGAAATCATCTTTTCCTTCATTGGGTAAAATCTTCCCATTTTTAGAGCAAAGAAAATGGTCTACAAAATTTTGTGGCTATATGGAGAAAGAAATAACTTTTAGTAAATGCATATGGGAAATCTGGGTTCAAGGCATAGATTCAGACAGGATTTGAATCTGTGTCTCATATAAGCATTTGGTAAGTCTGTCCCAGACTAAAAACTCAGCTTGTTATAAAGTAAGAAAAAAATTCAGCAGGAGAGACAAAGAAATGCATTTCAAATCCTAGTGGTGAGATGCATATACAAATGTAGATCACAAAACATAGCAGTAGAGAATCATTCAAAATCTGAACAGTTCTGTCTGAACCTTCCACACCACTGGAGCTTGTATAGTAAGATAACCAGTTCAAAGAAGTAGCCTTTTAGCTGTTCTGGAACTGGCTTGTAACAAAACAAATACACCAAAACAAAAGCACAACCCTCTGCCCCCCAAATAAATGCAAATCAAACCAAACAACAATAAACCCACAAATTACAACAGTAAAAAACCCACCAGATATCTGTATGTGTCTTTAGTGTTTATCTGAGCATGAGTCTACACTCTGACCATGGCCTAATGGTTCATGTTATCTTAGAAAATATAATTTGAAACCGGATGCTGACAGCTTCTTCCGGGGGGGATACCTGTATCTGGGTTAATGGAAGGAAGAAACCCATTAGTAGCTAGTGCTGCCCTTGATGCTTTTAGCAGAACATCAGATTGAGATCAGAGCCTGCAAACATCTGGCTTTTTGTTTGAGGAGAAATGAATGTTGTATAATTACAGAAGGGCAAAAATCTAGAAAGAAGAAAAGTATTATTATCATGAAGTGTCTGATGCTGCATGTTGCATTTCCTTTTAGATGAGCAAGAACATATAAACTCAATTTCATGTTTCAATGTTTCTGATTTTCAGCAAATTGCAATAATACAAAAGGTTAAGTAGAGGCCTCAAATGAAGGCAGTTTTTTTGATTAGGAGTATAGAAAAGACAAATATGGTTTTCTCTTGTTTGTTTCTGGCTGATTGGAATAAAATGTAGACACAGAGCTATTTCTATTTAGATATTTTCTTTTCTACAGCAACAATCAACCGTACTTTAAATTACCCTTCCAAGTAGAACATCTACATGATGTTCAGCAAGTGGCAACATTTTAAATGGAAATCTTAAAATGATTCATGAATAAGGCTATGCAGTTCATGCAGTGATTTGTTTGAATGAATTCCTTGCAATTGAAAATGGGTCAGTTCAAATTGTGAAAAATTAAGAGCTGTCATTGCCATCAGTGCAGCTTCAACCTAAGTGTTCCTGATTCAGTAGTCCAAAACAGTGTGGACATGGTACTTAATGGTAGATGAACACTATTTCACTACAACCTATGAACTTCTTGTAATTGACTTCAAAAGGATTTGGCTTTCTTGTCTTGTACTGAAGAGTGTAATCATGGATCTCAAAGATGCTGAAGTAAATATTTTTTACACAGATCTTTGCAAGCAGCTTCAGCTGTGTGTGTCTTTTGTGAAGGTTTTCTATGCCTAATTCACATGTGAGAGGAGCCTTTGAGAAGCCCTATAATTATTTGTTTTGTAGAACTACATGCGAACTGAAACTGTAAAGTTGCATTTGCTTTTGAAGAAGTAATAAACTTGAATCAAAATATATATTCTGCAGAAAAAAGTGTGGGAAAACCTCATCACAGTTACATACATAAAAGAGATAGGTATGAGTTTAAAGTAGTTAAAATTGTTAAGACTGGGGATTTTAAAACCAATTTATCTCAGGTTTTCTTAAACTCTCCATAAGATTACCATCAAATGTTTTTCTTTACAGTGGGAAGAGATAATTCCAGCTGCAAAACTTTCCCTGTTTACATTATCCTGAGGTTACAAGAAATCTGAAATGATAAATAGTAAGTTTTCCTGCAACGGTTTGAAGATAAATGTTAAGTATTGCTACTGTCTTTTCTACATAGTGAAAAGCTTTGGTCTGTTACTTATGCAAAAGATAATGATGGTCCATAATTCCCCAGGGCAGATTTGCATGGTGTACTAGATATCTGATTTTTTGCAAGAATGTCAATCTCCAGTCTGAAAACATCACCATTCTTGCACTGAAAGGAATAAAAAATAAGCTGTGTTTGTCCTTAAATTAAGGTGATATGATGCCTTTCTCCATATAGAATAGGTTTAGTAGAACCACTACTGGCAAGTGTTGAATCTACACGTGAAACTAATGAGCACTATTAGGAAAAGTACGAAGAACTACTAGTCCTAGGACTACTTACTAGGAAAACACTAGTAATTAACTCTTTCCACAGAGACCTGTGGAAGGCACACAAGGCTAGATAAAGCATTTCTCACATATTCCAGTGCATCAGTTAGGTTTCTGTTCAGAGAAAGCATCTAGTTCAGTCAATGGTGGCAGGTGGGAAAGTTTATATTTTATCTTTTTTTTTTCCTTTTTTTTTTTTTTTAACAACCACAGTGGGACCAAACTTGTTGAATTTAGGAGTTATATCAGGGAATAGTAGTATCCCTTGGACTCACTTGACTTTTAATATGGCTGCGTTGCGCTTTGTGGTATGCATTAACCATATAGTTGTTTCATCTGTTTTCAAAATCAGTATGTAAGAAAATGAGCAGTTATGACTCAGCAGACCTAATCCACTGGGATTTTAGTGTTTACATAATTTGAAGGAGAAAAAAATAAAAAATAGTCAATTATTTTAAATAGGAGAAATAGCTCCTGAATGAGACTCTAGATAAGCATTTGTTTATTTCATTGCATTTACTTTTGCTCTGTGAGTCTGGTATCAATGGCTTAATCACTGCTGAAAGTAAGATGCCTGATACCTTATATTTTAAAGACATAAAATTCATTGCTTGCTTCTTCTCATTTCCACTTCACAGGAAAAAAAGGGTATTTTTTTAATTTTTAGGTTGTTTTTTTTCACAAATTCGATGCTGTAATAATGTTTCTGTGGATAGCTCCAATCTATTATGTCCTTCACTTTAACAGTCAAACTCAGCCTTGAACAGTTTGTCAACCATCAGAAGAGCTTATACAAGTGTTGAACTGAAGTGGGTATATTTTCTTTCACTACATCAATCCGCTGTACTCATCACTGTGTAAAAAATACAAATGCACCTGGGTGTGCTAAGACCTTCACCTGAATGACTCTTTCCTACAGTAAGCAGTGAAGGTATGGTATACTTGAAATAATGGTATTTAAAGGCTAGAATGTCAGCTGCTGTGAAAGCAGACAATGGGAGGAGATGTTAGCATAAGAAAGATGGCTCAGAGCATTGGAAATGTTAGGAGTGTCATGCTATTCTGCTTGCTTCATGATGTAAGGCTTCCTTCTTACACATCAGAACTAATTCTGATTGTGAAAAGAAAATGTATTTCTTAGTAGCTATAGGACAGTTGTTCATGAATCATAAATGGACTCAGCTGTTGAGCTTTTTTACCCTTTTCTGAGATAATGTGGGTTTCTTAATTTGATGTGATCTCTGCAATAAAATATATTTGATTTTCTCATTTTGGATGGAGAGATATTTGAAAATAAAAGGCCCAAGTAGCTGCACTTTAGTAGTGGGTTTGTCATACTGAGTTCATCGTACTTTAGGAAAGCTAAAAATACTAAGAATAGCCTACCAAAACTAAGGAATTTTAAGTTATTAGTCAGTAATGAGAGGAAGAAAAGGCTTATCCAAAATCAATGGAAATGTGTGTATGCTAGGCATAAAAAAATGTAATTGTAATAGCTTGAGAACAAAAAGAAAAACAAAACCCAAACCAATGGGTCGCCAGTTTAAAAGCATTAGAATGCTGAAAATCTGACTATAAAAATGACAGCTTAGTGTCTGGTATTCAGTCCCTGTCAGTGACTGCCATATTGCATCTATAACGTTTACAAGTCAAGATTTTTGTGATAGCTGTACAGACTGATTGTATATCTAAAAACTAAGGTATGTTCTTTCTGCTTTGTATTTGCATTGATGGGCCAAAGTGAAAAGTGCTTTGCATCAGTTTTCCAGTTTGCTGTGGTAGAAAAGGCTGTAAAACCAAACAAGGTTTTGTAATTGCTAAAACTGAAAGTCAAAATATCAAGTCTTAATAACAAGGTAGAAGGGACTAGAACATGTATTTTAATTGCCTCACAGAAGCAAAACACTAACCAATGTCCAGTTGATATAACCAGTTTTGTTTACATCTGTGTCTGATTATATCTGCTAAGGCTCTAGATTTTTTGTTTTGGGAGTTCATCTATAAAATATTAAAATAAAAAATCAAAAGATTAAAGTGTTAGGAGATTTGGGGACTTATCAACTTCTAAGGATTTTGATGTCTGTTTCTGTGGGAGATCTGAAGCCTGACAGTCTCCAGCTACATTGTAATCACCTTCAAATTAGTAATGCCTTTTCCCTCTGTCTTGTTCTAGATATTTTGCCACCTCACATATTATAAACTGTTCATTTTTGTTCACAGAAGTCTCAGATTATAAATAGCAATACTCAGCACTTTTATTTTGGAGTAAATTGTTGGGGGAGAAAGATTCATAGCTATTTTAATCATATTGTCAAAACCAGAATAAGCTAATGTATCAAGTTGAGAGTTTTTTCCAGTTTTATGACATAATTACTTGTGTATTAGGCCCACAACAAAAATAATAGCTCCTCAGTTACAATGTTTTTTAAAACTTTATTAGTACTGTTTGCCTGAGGATAAGATGAGTAACTACCAGCCCATTAAAAACTGACAGGTAACCAGTTACAAGAAAGACATTGTCAAGTTATTTCAGCTAAGTAAAATCTATCTTTCACTGTTATTCTTAATTAAGGTAGTTCTAGCCTGGCTCTAATGTAAACCTCATTAGAATGCAGAAAAAATAAGTCTTGGAAAAAAACCCCAATACTGCTGTAATGCACAGCACTTTGCAACTGAATACTTCATAGTTAATGGCTGTCCATAGGAAGATTGGATGCCATTGAATGGCAAAAGTTTCTGAAAATCTTCCCATTTTATTTAGGTGAAATATCTGAGCCAGATTTTAGGAGATCTGGCTTAATGAGTAGACTCATGATTGAGAGCTGCCAAATTCTAAAACTTTCAAAAACCTTATGTTTGAGTGTGGGTTTCTTTTATTCTGAGAGAACTAGAGACTGGAAACAATCTACCACTAATGCATAACACCTTTGGTGACCTCAGCCAATATTTGCAGTAGTCACTGGTTAAATTTCCAGCTTTCATACTGCTGGGCATCTATTTTTGTGGTGAAAATAATGACTCCAGTATTCACAGTGAATGCCTCGTGCATTCAAAAGTAGTCATGCTTTAATGTCTAATTTTTGGCACCTATCACAAATGTAACTTCATGGAGCTAAATTAATTCATAGTTGAGATGTTGTAAGCATGAAGATACACTGTGTCTCTTCTAAGTGGAAGCTTATGCCTTAATTTTTGCCCTGTGTTTGCTCAATCTTTGAGATGTGTTTTATAGTGTCTAGAATAATAAACAAGTAAACAGCATCTCTTTTCTTAAATGCTGGAAAACTGAATATTATTGTTATAAAATTACTTCAAATTCTAATCTGGTAATTCTTATGTAAACAAACTGTTGCCTGCACTTGTGTGGAAGGGCCAGACATTTGGTTGGATGGAAGGCTGAATTATTTAATGCAATGCTTGGGTAACTGTTTCGACACTGGGCAGCCTGCAGAATACAGTCAGAGGAAGGGAGGTCTGCTAGGGAAACATGGCACAACAGTTGTGCCAAATTTGGAGCTTACTTCAGTTTGTCAATGAATATTGCAGTGTCATGGATGCAAAAAACATTACCCGCTCTGTAGGCAGAGATTTCACAGCTTCTTAGAATAAGTAGAAGAGCTACATATGCAAGCTTAAAAATGAATTTACTTTATCTTCCCACAGAAAGTAAGTAGTTACACTGGTGGACTCTGGACTGTAGTAGCAGACTTTGTGAATAAGTAGATATAGATATAATATAAAACACTTTTTGTAGGCCAACAAAGCAATAATGTACAAGTGAAACGTTTGTGCTTTGGAGGAATTAATTGTTTTAATGAGCTCAGTGATCCTCTTCTATTTAGGTGTACAGACAGAAGCATTTAAATATTTTGGGTTTGGGCAACCAGTTTGACGCTGCTAAGACTTTTCAATCAAGATGCTACTGTATTATTACATTGTATGTTAACTAATGTAATTAGCATAATTACATAGCCTGTGATATTCACAGCAACAAATTAACAATTTTGGGATTATATGGATATGTGTTTGTAACTTATTTTGTGTTTTTTTCTCCCCCATCCCTTGTGATACTGATGGGTTTGCTTGTTGCAGCATATTCTTTAACACTTGTCTTCTGTTATTTACACGGCACCTCCAGTGAATCCGCCATTTCTTCTGTGATGTAGTGCATATCACTGCTAGGAAGCTTTCTCTTCAAAATTATTATATTCATGGATAACTGTTTATTTTCAGAGACTGCTCCATATTGTGTCTGCTCACCCCCAATCTAATTTTATTTTGATGGGCTAGAATATCAGCCATGCTGTTCTCAAGCCTGAAGTTAATGTATTCATTAGTTATAATTGCCTCCAATGTGTCCTCACCAATCTTAGTCTTCTGGTTACTTAATGAATCTGATTGGATGTTCAACACTTTTATCTGGGTTAATTTACTATTCATATTACAATGATGGATTATTCATTTTGTTACCCAGATTACAACTGTAAATGGAGTTATACATCATCAATGAGAGCACCACAGAATCATTTAGCTAAAAAAATGCCTTCTAGTTATCTTGAAGCAGCGAAGATTGTCACATAAAAACTTTGTGGCTGGCAGTGCTTCCTGCCCAAAGATGGCTGAATTCATTAGCCTGCTAAGAATTGCCATAAAATTCTGTAAATGCTGCTTTTAAACAGTTTTATGTACCTAAGTGTGCACAAATTATGTTGAGAGGAGCTTAATTAAATATAAAACTGAGCAAATGATAGTAGGGGGTTTATAAAGGGCAGTGCATTGGAGCTTAGATCTCTGTTCGATACTTTGGTGAATTTAAGGAGGTGAAAAAAGAAATTATGAAAGCTTTAGATTGAACCCACAGAAGGAAACATGGCTCAGCTTTAATACCTCTGTTGTCATGACTGTAACAAGCACCCCAGGTATAGTAGTGTTGCCAACTGATCTATTAAAGATATATCAGACTTATTATAGACTAGTCTGTATTGAGTTTCAGAGTAACACTTGAACACCTTTTGAGTGCCAGAATCTTTTTCTAGGGAAAAGATCTCTCTGCAAATTCTGTGGCAGTCAATATTTCCTGGCTTCGCACTCTTGTACATGGAATATTGATTATACCCACATCCCTTAAAAACAAATGCTAGAAAATGGAGAAACAAAGCTTTTACATTTCATTAACTTCAAAAACTGTAGGACAGGAGCTCTAAAAGAAGCCGTCTTGTAAATATCTCTGAATAAATTAGTCTATGTTACTTCACTGAGGCACATTGAATCACCATTCTATTGAAAAACCTTCATTAGTTCTTCCAAATAATTCTTACATGTTAGCAGGAAAATACTATTCAGAAAATTAGTATTTTCATTAATGAATACTGAAACCCTTCTCAGCTGTTTTGTACATAGGCATTAGATTTCTTGAATTCCTGCATTCTGTAAATATCTGAGCACTTGCACTCACCTTGTAGAATAGAAGCATTTCGTCCTGATTCTGAAGATCAAACTGGGTTATCACTATGGTTCCTTTGCCCCTAAGACCAGCAACAGTATGAACTAAGAACTGATAAAGACATCACTGAGGACTTGAGAATTTTAAAAAGCTTTAGCAAAGGTACATGAATTTATCATTGAACAGATGTTCTAAAAACTAAAAGATACTCTAATTTAATCCCTACTTTTTAATGTACCCTTTCATGCTTGTAAGAGTTCATGTGTTTAATTTATTCTCCAATGTCATCAGTTTACTTCAAAGTTGTATTTCTTTAATTAAAACAGTTATTATAACTGTCAGTGATGCAACATCATCTTTAAATTCCTCTTGGGTAGCATTTACAGCCAAGCATTCATTGGAAGCATGACAGTCTGGAGTTTGAAAGCTTGTAGCATTCTGGGACCATTCCAGTGCCTTTGTAAGGGAGCCTAGGGGAAGAAAAATATGTTAAGTCTTTCATTGCTGCACTTTCTATTAACTGCTGTAGTTTTACCTGATAGTTGGTGAGTGAAAATAATTTGATAAGTGTTTGGAGACATGGTAGAAGGCAATGGGGAAAAGTAGCAGCAGAGCTAAGGAAGTCCCAGAATATAAGTGTTCTACTCTAACCTGATATCAAGTCCTAGCTACTTAGTTACAAAATAAATTACGTCTTTTTTAACTGATTTTCAAGCTTGTGGAATCTTGATTTTTTTGTGATGTAAATTAGGAATAAATTGGGAGTAACACTGTGATACTCACAAATAATGGCTGCATCATAAGGTGACACTGGCCACGCTAGTTCTCAGAAACCAGGGGTCAGATGTGTTTGTTACTGAGAACTGGGTTGGGCCCTAAAATTCTTACAAACCCAAAAGACACAAGAACTGAAACAGCTTGTAAGGGGAAGCAAGGGCAGTGTGAAATACCTTTTCCCATCTCTGGAGACTATTTAGAAAGACAATGTGGAACTCATGCAAAAATCTCTAGCATGCTAGAATTTAATAAAAAACAATTTGGAATATAAAAGTGAGAAAGTCAGAAATAACATATAAAACTATGGTAGTAAATTCTGAAATGAATCCTGGAAAATCATAGGTGTTTGGTGCCAGTAGTCATCAACCTGAAAGACAAAACATGTTGAAGTGGAGAGTGGTGCAAGAAGAATCACTGCAGCATGAGGGGTCTCTTGGATTTTCAAACTTGAAGGGATTTATGGTAAATGATGGACAAACTTACCTTTGGCTCTTTGCGGGGGGGGGGGGTGTTTTGGGTTTTGGCTTTTGGTTTTTTCTAGTTCTCCAAATACTGCTTCAGACTGTCAGTTTCTGAAAGCCTGTATTGAATGGTTTTCCTCTCAGTTTCAAGAGATGTGGTAAGAATAAAAGTGGGGAGGAGGAGAGGGGTCAGAATTCTTGCTCTATGTAGGAAGCAGCAGAAAAGCTGCCTTTGAAATCACATGTGCTTCACTTCTAGTGCTCACAAGGAAAACATTCATGCTGCTTGCAGATGCACCCTGCTTGAGAATCACTGCCTTGCTAGAATGCAATAGATGAAGAAAACACATGCAGAACTTCCAACAAATACCTTCACTACCCTTTGCGTTCAACCTGCTGTCTGTCTGGCACAGCACAGGGGACAGGCTCTGAGCCCTCAGAGATTGTGCCTGAGACAGGACTATGTGTGGGGATGTTCTACCTGTTTGCTATATTTAGGTGCCAGCAGCCAGCCTGGCACATGTGCTTTCTGTGGATTTTTGCCTTTTTTTTTTCTTTAGCTTCTAAACTTAGGGGTAGTGAGTTTTGGTTCAGAAAGAACCAGTAAGCAGACTTAGTGACTTAGAGTGGATATCACTTTACAAGGATACAAAGGATGTCAAGACTGGTGGATTTGGGGATCTTGATCCTTTGCAAAAACTTGCCTGAAAAGCACCAAAATACAGCAGTTTTCAATTTTCTCAATGTTTACTTCTTTTCATTCTGAGAGAGATCTCTTTTTTAAAGAGTTGCAGGAGCATTTAGGAGATGCTCTGAATTGTCTCCCAGACACCTTCCATGTAAAGTCTTGTTGCATTTTATTGTATTAGTAAGGGTCTGAATGTCTTGCGTCAAGCACAATTTTACTCAAATATGTGAATTACATGCTTAGGAATTTTCAGTATGAGAGCTCATAAGCAGAGTTAGGTTAGCACAGTAGCTACTTCTGCTTCTTAGTACGCTATGATTTGAAACAGAAACAGTCATTCTCTGGTTTGGCTAATAACATAAAAACCCTGGGACTCAATTACTAGGATTTGGCAAGCTTAAAATAAAGGAACAGTACCTGATTAACAGATGAGAAAATAAACAGCAGTGATATAATGTGACCTTTAAAGAGCAGCTCATGAAAATCTTCTGAAACATTTCTACTTAAAGTGTATGTCAAAAACATACTTTCTGTAGTTGTTCTCATTCTATATTGCTATTTATCTGCCACCATGGCATTTGGGTTTGTACTGTGAAATCCCTGTAGCTCTAGTGTTCTGCAGGCTGTGTAACAGGACATGGGCTGAGATTGCAATGACATCTTTACTAACCAATCTTCGATATGGAAGAGTTTGGGGTTCTTTTACTAGTGTGATTATTTACCCCATGAAATAGGCTATGTTCTATTTAGTTTTTAACTTGAACCATGAAATACTCTTATAGTGCAAGTGATCCCATTATGAATGTGTCGTAAAAGTGTTAAAATCAGACCCAGAATTTCTGATGGCTTTTCAAAGTGCCTCTTTCCCTAATGAGATTATTAATAACAGAAGTAATAAGAAAAGATACAATATTGTTCAGTGACTGTTCTTAAATACAGACATTCAAAAAAAAAAAAGGCTGGAGATCACTTTTTTATTCTCGTGTTTCAAAGGGTTGGAATGTGAATCCATGAATGTAAGCAAAGCAGAAGTATTAGAAAATATTTTGGATTTTTATTTGCAATGGGGCAGTTTGTGATCTATTAAATCTGGCCTCTGATACAGGATAGGGCACAAGAGGATGCATGTTAAGATGGAACTTACTTTCATAGAAATGTAGTTTATCAGGATTCAAAAATGTGATATATAAACCAGTTCTACTGCAAATAAGAATTTTCTTTGAACCTTTCTGTTGACTTCCAGTTGTGAAGTAAAAGTAAACTATTTTTTCCCACAAACAGTAAATTAATTTACCCATTTTTAATTAGATCTACAGGCATTCACTATATTGAAAAAACAAGGAAAATCCAAGTTCCTCAAATGTTTAAACACAGTCAAAAACTTGCAGATTCCTTGTAATTTAGAATCATAGAATCATATAATAGTTAGGGTTGGAAAGGACCTTAAGATCCATCTAGTTCCAACCTCCCTGCCGTATATTTTTAATATAAGAATCTGTCTAATATTGCAGAGTTGTTGTAGTCATGAATAACTGGTCTAATTTATCTGTCATTTCCTTACACTTTCATTACCTTATACTTTGCTCAATTATACATGTCCTTTACTTGCTCCTGATTTGTTCTCTGAACTCATGCTGACTCTCAGCACTATGCTGGAAGTCAATACTTTCCTATCAGAACTCAAGAAACCCCCAAAACTTCAGGAATAATTTAAAGGCCTCCAAAGGTGCAACAGCCTGTGTTCCTTTTTCTTCTCTTTGTTCACGCAGAAATAGTTGACTCTCAGAAGAGCATGACCCAGATCTGAGATAGAGACAGGTCCTTCCCCTAACTTGCATTTAAGTGTAAATGTTTCCAAATGAAATTTAATTTAATGCAAATATAAACCTGGAAAAGGCAGTTACTAGCTCACAAATCCTCTTTCTATAATCTTTTTTTTTGTTTTCCTCATGCTGGAAATGGATCCAAGAGTTCCTTATCTCCTGGAAGTTGCTTTTTTCTCCCCCAATAAAAAAACCCTTATGTGGCCAGTACAAACAGAATTGTTTATGCTTTTCTGAGTGAATGCCAAGGAAAGAAGAAACAAACAAAACCTTTCTTGAATTTGCTACTTTAATTTTCTGACAGCTTGTCAAACAGAAACACACAAATCCTAAAACTTCAGTTTATATATATTCTATAAAACTATTTGAAAAACTGAGTGTGTGCTAGTCTTTGAAGAGACTGTAATCTAGGTTGAAAGTCATAAGGGGAGGTATATTAGAAACTTTTTCCTCCCTTTTGTTTTCTCTGAGAAATTGAATGGGACAAATCATCACAGTACTGTTCTCTCAAACACATCTGAACACTTGTCACAGGATAAGGATTGTCAGGCTTTATGCCTGTGTCTGTGGAACTTTCACACAGTATCTCTGCTTTTGCCTGACAGTTGCTATTCATAACAGGATGTTACTTTGGGTTCCCCTCTTTCTTTGTTGTCCATCTCCCATTATCCAGCCTTCCTAGCTTCTTTCCTAATTCTGTTTTTTGAAGATCCTAACTTTTTCAGGACCTTCCACAAAAGGGGAATTCCCCCAGATGGATATCTTTAAGTTTCTTCCAATGTTACCTGTATTTTTTTGTATTTTCCTTTTGCTTTTAGGAGGAAATTAAACTTACATGTTAGTGGTAGCTGTCCAGTAACCCATCTACGTCTGATTTCCCTGTCAGAACCTCAGTTGTTTACTAGAACAGGTATTGTAAAAACAAACATGTGTTCCTGTTTTCATTTTGTCCAAATAATATGCACATATTCATGGGCCTGTGAGCATGCCTGTAGCCCAGAACTATATATGCAATATTATATGTATAAATGTAAATATATGTATGCTGGTTTATGTAGTCTTTGTGGTATAGACATGTAGCACACTGAGTATGCTGTTCGGCCTTGAGAAGAGAAACTGTATGGTGATCTAAGAACAGCCTTCCAGCACCCTAAGGGGGCCTGCAAGGATGCTGGAGACAGACTCTTCATCAGGGACTACAGTGACAGGACAAAGGGTAATGGGTTCAAACTTTACAGAAGTTCAGTTTAGATATAAGGAAGAAGTTCTTTATTATGAGGGTGCTGAGGCACTGGAACAGGCTGCCCAAAGTCATCGTAAATGCTCCATCCCTGGCAGTGTTCAAGGGTGACATGGTCAAATGTGAGGCATCCCTGTCCATGGCAGGGGGGTTGGAACTGGATGATCTTAAGGTCCTTTCCAACCCAAACCTTTCTATGATTCTATGATAAATGGGTAGTCAAATAATAAGAGTACCTATAGGAAAAGTTAGATAGATTAGATGCTTTAAATGTTGAGTGCTGCTCACCCAAGCAACTGTTGTTTAATCAGGTTCCGGCAGACCAAGTTACAATGGCTAAAATCTTTTTGTGGTTGGGATGGGGACAGAACTTGGTTGTATCTGTCACAACATTTCCCAAAAGATTACAAAATGCTGCTTCCTGGAATAAAATTGCAATAAGGCAGATAATTAAGATATCTAGAACAAGCCTACTACAGATACAGAGAACAAATATTAAAGTACTCTGCTGCTTCTGTGTTTAATCAAAACATGGTAATTTAAAATACGTGTTTCAATCCCAGACATTTCATATTGTGTATATATATGTATTGGTAAAATAAATATAGGTCTAGTGTTGTTTAATAAAAGAACAGGAAAATGATTCCTGACATAATCACCTTTAAGCTTACTCCTGACCTCATATATTTTAATTATGTATAAGAGCTAGCAGATCTCCTGTGCAACAGGGAGCCCTTCATTACCTGTAATTCCTATTTTATAACTTTTTTGTTTGATCTGTTTCAGGATTCATTCTGAAGAAATTCATCAGAATAAATTATCATTCTCCCCAATCATTTGACTGTAGCTTTGAATATATAATGTATCCACCCATGTATATTATTTATGAAAGATTGATTATTCTTTCATCTCAATATCCCTTTTATGCCAAGAGATTTTCAGATTTAACACTTTCCTTCCTAGGCATAAATATTAGCTGTCCAAATGTGTGACCGCATCCCACATGGGCAAATCAAAGCTAGCTGGAGGCTCATTTGGGTATGTCAGTGTGAGTTGCAGTTATGCTTTTGACTGATTGTAGGCTACTGAAGATAACTTAGGGGTAGGAAGGTGAATAGGTGTATGGAGTACTTTGTTGTAATCTATGCCTTGATTGCTGAAACATGGGCTTTTAAAGCTGGATCAGCACAGAATTTTAACTAAAACTTTTGGCTCTGACTGCTTTGCTGCACCAGTTTTAAAATGGTAAGTGGAGTAGTACTGAACTGAATCTATCAAGAGAACTGAGCAAAATAGGGATAAACATGAACTAAAGGTATACAGTTGGAAGCCATTTGGCTTTCACTAGATTAGCTATGTTTCTGTAAATAGAATGAAAAGAGATAAAGCAGAATGTTTGAGTTGGGGAAGTTCTGCATTTGCTTTTACCTTCAGGATTTGGTAAACCTGAGATCTGTGTTTCTGAAGGACAGATGGTTTCATTACCACTTACACTGCAGTACTGTCACTTGACAAATTTCATATCAGACAGAGTAAGATGGTGTCTCCTTATCAAACAATGGTGAGAACTTCTGTCTTGTGAATTCATTACCTTTCTTTAGACTGTTTTCAGGATGGTTGCCAGGAAAGGGTAAATTAAATATGCTTTTAACTGGTACAGCTTTTCAAATACCCCTGGAAATGCACAGATCTCAGCTCAGATGTAGTCTTGTTTCCATTCTTGGAGCACTCCACCAGTTACTGATTATGCATGGATATAAGGAACAAAAAATTTAGGATGCTTCAGAAATCCAAGAGCACATATTAACTGAGTTTAATTGTTCCATCAGTCAGAAAAATCTTCCTTGTAACTGAAACTTTTCAAAGTCCTACCTTCTGTCTACCCCATAGCCTTTGTCCAGTTTGGATTCAGCTTCAGCTATGTTTTTATGAAGAAACAGATCTTACATAAAAGCAAGCTTAGTGACTATGAGGTGGATTACATGAGGAATACAGACTCTTTTGTGGGTCATCTAATGCCCCCTGGTGTCAAGTACACTTATTTGTGAGAGTTGGCTTTTTTATGGTGAGGTTTTTTTTTTGTGTGTTTCCCAGAAATTACATTTTACCTCTAAACTGTCAAGCTTGAGTGGAAAATAGATGGTTAAGGAATAGATAATTTTGTAATTGAAGGGTTAATGCCGGGGATATCATTATGAGCACCAGTACTGCTTTTTAAAGTATACCTATTTGTTCTGTTAGGTATTCCTTCATATGTGTTTTGTAAAGTGATGAGCTTTGAAAAGCATGCAGGTGTTTAAATTTTTCATGACTTTTCTAGTGGTCAGTTATTTTTCACTCCCTTTCTATCTTTTTCTCATACTTTTTGTAGAAAGTCTGTTTCAAGTTTCTGGGCAAAATAATTGGATTTTTTTGTTCTGAACCCAATGTGAAAACCACAAATTTATTTCCAGATAAAATGAAAGATGGTTTCCTAAATTATTACTTTGAAATATAAGTAATGTAAATGACATCAAAAACATTTTGTGAATGGTGAATTAAAACTGTGATTTAAAGATATGGAACAAAAATATTTTCATATTACGCTTTTTGGGGAGGGACGAGGTTCTTTTCTTCAAAATAACTCTTGATGGAAAGCTGAAAGGCTGCAGCAGGTTTTGGTTAAAAATGAATCAGAGTTTTGCCTAAACTTGTTTTTGCATTTTATGATACAAACATGTTGTCAGATTGTCCAATAAGGTTATCTTGAAATGTGTTGCCTAAATAGAGTAGGAATTAGTCATCGCCCTGTCAAGGAGTGCATGACTCCCACTGGCGTTTTGGAAGATAACACATGCAAACTAAGGCTCTAATTCTGTAAAGATAGTACATTCTCAAGTTTGTACACAAAACCAGCAGCAGTATCTTTCATGGGGATACACTGGAGGTAAACTATGCTTACTAGCTGATTTCCTGTAAGATGGTGTAGTAAAATTCGCTCCCACAAAGCTCTCTGTATGTCTTAGTTACTGCTGATCCGAAGATCCATATTTTTATCCATTAAAGAGAGGGGAAGACACAGTGTGGTAGTTTGCATTCTCTTGGAGTTCAAAGGAACAGGTTTTCTTTCCAAACCTGACAAGTATTTGCTGGTTGACATTAGTGACTACAGCTCACTGTGCCTCAGTTGCTTCTTTAAAACTATTTCTAACACTTCCTGCAGAAAAACAGAGAGCACCATCTGCAATGAGTATAGGGGGCTCAATGCTTTTTATTTTTGGTCTTTTGTGTCCCTTGGTTTTCTTATTCCATCAGTCTAGAAGGATTTGTCCCATTTCTGTGTCCATTCATCTATTTTTCTTTACTTGTTTTTGTTACTGGGCAGGGGGCAAAGAAGAAGGAATAATTTGGGGCTTTGGTTGGGTTTTTTTTTAATGTTTCTGTCCTGTTGAAATTCTTACAGCTTTTTCCAAAAGCAAGAAAATTCCTATTTGTTTTTGCTCCATGCAGTGCAGTTCTTCACTCATATGCAGAAGTTTTCTGTATGAGAATTACAGTGTAAATCAAAGGCAGGCAGGCCCTTCATTAGTAATACCTCTACATGATTTAAGCTGACTCACTATGGTTAAACTTAGCTAGGTTTGTGGCTAAAGGCTATTATTCCTCTATCACAGAGGGATCCTGAACTGCAGAATTTGACATTGCTGGCTGGGGATCTTGTCTTCAACAAACACAGTTGATGCTCAGACATAGGCTTTTGGCTGGCTGTACTGTTCCCATCTGTTACCATGGCATAGTTCCTGCTCATAAGGTGATATGCCAGTTCTAATATGGCAGAAGTGCCAAGCAAAGATTAGTTTGGATAGATCGACTCAGTTATGCTATAAAAGCCCTGTCTTGAGCAAGAATTACCATTTCTAGAACTTTAATGTCATGCACACAGTGTGCTTTTTCTCTATTTGTTCTTCCTAGTTGCTCTCTGTACAGTACCTTTGACTCCTAAAGGCTGCTCTCTCAAACACTGAAGTCAAGGATACCCCCAGACATTACATTGCTTCCATCAGCACATCCTATTCAACTGGGGACAGTGTCTTATTTGATTCCAGTTTTAAGAACTAACCTAGAATGCTGTGGTCAATTATAGTATCATATAAGTTAGTTCTTGGTATATCACACTACTTCTCTTATTACATTATCATTGGCCTGTTTCTTAAATAAATATTGTACTACCATGCACTTAATTATTCAAGGTTATTAACTCTGAGTAACTCTGTAAGTAAAGGGCTTTCTTTTCGTATTTATGATTACTTTTATATCATTGTTTTAAGGTCCTCAAGCCGTTCTAATTGATCCTGAAGCTCTTAAAGGTAGAAGTTCCCTTCTTTCAAAGATATCCATTTCAATAATTTATTTGTTACTTCTCTAATATACTTTTCTTTTTGAACTTTTCCTGTCTTTCAGTGGAAAAGGCAGTGAACAACGAGAAAAATATATTTGCAGTCTCAGGCTCCTTTGTCTGTTTTTTCCAAAACACTTTTTATTTGATCCATCCTTTTGGCAAAGCCTGAAGAATTTGTCATCTTGAGTACACTTTAGCTGAAGTTTGTCAGCAGGATATTAGATAGCCATACTAAAGATGTGTAGCTCAAGTTTCCATGTGGGTCTGTTCTATAACTAGATATATTCTGAAGCAGCTTGGAAGGTCACCTGCCATTGTGGGAGCACTGGTGCACCCTTCAGTGGTGTTTTAACTAAGAATGTGAGAAGAAAAGATCAGTGAGGATGGAGTTAAGGAGTTATTTAGTAAAAGGAAATTTTAAAAGACTCGCTAGAGAAATTGTTATAAACGGTGTCATTCATTGTAGAAAGAAAATGAACTTGCTCAATGGAAAATTAACTATATACTGGTAGATCAGGCAGTTGCTCAGGATATATTAGTTTGCTGTAGCTCAGTATCTCTGCCTCCCACTCTGTTAACATCTCTCTTTGTCTTTCAATTTCTTCTTCAGCGATTTTTTAAAATTACCTTTCTTTATTCTCTCTATTCAAAATTAATGAGTGAATAATTAACTGTAAATTAGTATGCCTGAAGATGAAGAGACCAGCACTAACACTTCTTAGGACTGAAGTGTAAACCCAAGGGTTTATCGCTTCCCCACAGCATTCCTGGGAATTTCCAGTTGTGCACCACAGTTTTCAACAAGGAGAAATGCAAACAAAATATCCTTTAAAATCCAGTCTCTCCATTAGATTTGTGCACAAGACAGCACATGTGTTCAAGAGTTAGCAGAGATGGTAAGACCAGGAACAGACTGATATTCATTTCCTTTTTTACTCTGCAAATAAAGCTGAACCAGCAAACATAGTCTTAAGAGAATGTTTTTCTTCAGTCCTTATTTGTCCATCATGGAATTACCTAATCAACGTATAAGAAACCAACTGTGTTAACTGACTAATGTACAAAATTGCAGAGGGTGTTTTTTGCTAATAGATGTGAAGCTCAGTAGCTGTCCAGCCATGACTGCCTTGGAAGATTTGATGTAGGTGGGCAAGTTTTACAACCTTTCTCAGGAGCATTGAGAAAGCAGAACTCAACTAAAACAAATGGACAGAATGGATCTGCTGATTTTCTCAAACACACAGACAAAAGCAGATCTCAGTTCTGTGGCTCTTCTGGCCTTTTATTCTTGTTTTTTGTACATTATCTTTGTGCTCTGTACAGTAGTCTGAACCAATGTTTGTTTTGTTGCAAAGACAAAAGACCAGAAGTAGCCTATTTAACTTCAAAAATCTGAGCATCTGAAACGTGTGCCAATTAACATCATGTAGGAATAAGCAATGAATTGCAAAGAAACTTTGAGAAGTTATGGCACACACAATATTCAGAGCTATGCACTATGCACGAGCTAGCTGACAGGTATCTCCTCTGCTGAGCTGGGTTGTCAGATGTCATGCAGGAATTTACTGATATGTCATATTCATGCTTGCTTATAAATAACTAATATGCATGCTGGGAGGAACTGTGAATGATCAACAGAACACAGAATGTCAAGCACTGCATTTCTTTAGCAAAAGCCCTGATGTGGTTCATAGCAGAGTATGAAGTGACTAAAGTAGATCTAGAGTTTTCAGCAACAGAAGAAATTGCTGATGTCATTCACTCTTAATTTTTATGCAAACTGTGACATTACAAGGTTTTTTGATACTAAGGTTTTTTTCTTTAGTTTGTATTATGCTTATAATTTATAAAAAACATAATACAAAAATTATATAAAAATACAATTTTATGTAATTACAAAATACAATTGCAATTATTAATTACAATTGCAAAATTACAAAAATATAAAAATTATAATTTAATGAATTATCGGAATTGTTAATTCTGGTAAGGAAGGAATGGCTCACAGAATACCATCTGAGCACTGGATGCAGTGCAGAATGTAAGAAATAACATGTTTTTAAACGCATCTTTCCAATAGTTCCTGCACAAAACATGCAATTTATGTCAGCTTACATTTGCATATTATCCTTTAAATAATACCAAATTAAGAACTCCAATTAATACCTCCTGTGCTATCCATCTCAAACACATTCTGTTGAGGTTATTGTCATTTGCTCAGCTTAAATACCTGGCAAACTGAGATGGAAATGAAGAAACAGTTGCCAAACCAGCTGATGCAGCAGTGAGAATTTAAAGTGGCACATCTTGCATTTGAAACTGTACAAAGTTCAGGATAAATGCAGAAAAAGATGAATATGTTGCCATTCATAGATAAATTATAAATTCCAAACAGGTTTGATTATTTTGCTCCAGCTATTGAAATGCAGAGTTCCCATACCAGCAGAATATGGGAATAGCATTTCATTTCCCTAAGTGAGGAAATTGGTAAACTCAATACTGAAAATAGTCCATGGGTTATTTTTCTATGGTATTGGAAAAATTGTATTTTTATTTATTCTGTCTGAATTTAATGCTGGTGGATATCAATTATGTGACAACATAGTGGCCTTAACGGAAACTTCAGTGCATATATTTGGGATGACTACATTAATATAGAGAAAAATGCCAATGGAATGTTGTATCAGCATCATAAATGACTTTATTAAGCAATGATAAATGAAAAACAATGACTAAGTCTTCTGAGTCAAAGCAATGATTGTAATAAATATTTTTATTGAAATACTCCCACTGGGTAGTAGGACGTCAAATATCTGGCTGTAGAATTGCAGAGTGCTTAAACATGGAATAAGTGAAGCTGGAATTCTAAAAACTGATGAAAAATCTCTAGCAATTTCAAGTAAAGAGTACAGAGTGAGCCATACTTTAACCCCTACATATATATCTGTGTGATTTTTCCCTGTGTCCTTTATGGAATGGTTTAGTAGCGCATCCTGTCCTTTTAAAGCATTTGCAGATCTTTCAAGGAAGTTTGTTATTTGATTATAGTTTATTGACATTTAAAGACCTAAACATCCACTTCAAACTGTCATGGGTATGAAACTTTAGATCTCAAATAGCTATTGGAATATTCAGAATATCTGTAGGATATCAGCAAATATAGAATATCATTCTCTTCTAATGACATTTGTGCTGTATATGTGAATAAAAAATCAAATAACATTTCATTTTCATCACAACATGATTTTGCTGTCTGACATTAATACAAGGTCAAATAAACATCACATGGGAAGGGAATAAATCCGAATTTAAGTCTGAAAGGGCAGTCATATTTCTTGAATGTCCTGAATGTCAGCTTTTTGATAGAAAACTAATACAATAGCAAGGAGTGTGTACATATGCCAGCTCGAGTTGTCTTTTGTATTCATATAAAAGTTTAATTTCTTTGAATCCTTTGTGTTTCCCATTCAGCAGTGTCTTATGGCATTTATAATGTTCTCTTAAACTGCAGCAAATGAAAGGCTTTGAAAGGTCAGACATTCTTTACCATTTAAAGTAAAATAAAGCTAAGTTAATAGATATTATTTAATAAAACAGAAAATGATGTTTCACATATGTGTTGTTAAAGATGAACTTCCCTTAGAGTTTTGATACCATATAATATCTCATATATTTTATGTTGTTCTGACAAAATATTACAGAGTATGCTAATAATGAATAAGATTGTTTAAAAAAAAAAAACTGGGCTCTTTTGTGCCCTGTGACTGTAATGGTAAAGTTATCATTCAGAGGCAGCCAGATTAATACAGTCCTCCTGTGACCTGAATGTACTGAAAAATGAAATCTAATGTCAAAAATTAAAAAAAAAAATTATTTCAGTAGCTCAGAACAGGCAGTATTCTGTCACTTGCTTTGTGATGTTAGAGTGGTTTTTGATGTTGTTTAATATGTGTGTAAGTAAACATGAAGTTCAGTGTAAGATTCCCCAAAAGAATTTTGGTTTAGGATTTTCTCAAGAGTGTCCACTGATAAAAAGCTGAGACTGTCACTCTTCCTTGCCAAAATGGGTCATAATATTCAGCAAATTTAGCTGGTGTTCTTTATACAGTTACCTTAAAATGGCCTGAATTTTCTATACCCAGCAATAAACTTTAAAGATTTTTTTTTTATCATGTTGCCTTGTTCCTAAAGCACTTAGGGCATATTTTTCTATATACTGAATAACAATTTTCTTAGAAATAATCCTTCCAGAATGAATTAATGTACTTGTGATTACATGTGTCTGCTTTAAAAAAAAATAAGGGAAAGGTTATCAAGAGGATAAGTAATAAATACTAAGCAGTAAACTTAGATGGTGCCCTCTTCTAACACTAGTATCTCCAATCCCCTTACTGCTTACAGTTTAAGTATTACATAGGGCACTACTACTCCCATTTCCAAGGTTCAAAGTTCACCCTAATTTAGCACACATTAATGAACTGAAGGGACTGGGAGGAGAATCGAAAGAATGTAACTCCCACAATGAGATAAGAACAGTTCAGTAACTAAGGTACAACACAAACCACTACTGCTGCCACCAATAATAATAACGATAAGGGAAATAACAAGGAGAATAGAAAACTAAAATGGGAAAAGAAAACAATAAACACAAGTGATGCACAATGCAATTACTCACCACCTGCTGACCGATACCCAGTGATCACCAAGCAGTGATCTGGGCCTTCCGGGTAACTCCCCCCTCTTTCTGTACTGGGCAGGACATGCTGTGGTATGGAATACTTCTTTGGCTAGTTTGCGTTAGGTGTTCTGTTTCTGCTTCCTCTTGACTTCCCTTGCCCTCCTCACTGGCAGACCATGAGTCTGAAAAGTTCTTGATCAGAGTAAACATTACTTAGCAACCACTAAAAGCATTGGTGTTATCAGCGTTGTTCTCAGACTGAAGTCAAAACCACAGCACTGCACCAGCTACTAAATTACTGCTACAGCTGAAGCCAGGACAGCATTCTAACCTGAACATATCTACATGACTGTCTTCCATATTTTCAGACAACCTTTAATACATCAAACACATTTTTTGCAAGCTCTTTTAAAATGCAGAACAATAATAAGAATTTTTATTATACCTACCAAAGAAATAAATGGCAAAAAATGCAAGTGTTTTCTGACATAGATTACCTAGTAGGTAAAAAACCTCTCTAAGCCCCAAATAATGTTATTCCAAGCTCTAGGGTAGGCCCAAGAAGCTCAGGGAACACAAAGGAGCTATTGAAGTTGCCTGCAGCCATAGAGCAGCATCCCTGTATGCTAAACAGAGGCACAAACTGCTCCTTTCCAAAGGAATGGGGAAGTGAATCCCATTGCATAGTGCTGATGCTCATCCTTCCTACCTTTTGCAGTTGGACCTTATAATAACAGGGAAGGGGAGGCTGGAGTTTTCACATAGAGCAATATTTTTTTTTAAGATGTTTCCTACTTCTGAAAAGAATGTACACGTGGAACCATCTAGTTCTAATTTCAATTGGTACACTTAAAATAAACCTTTAAAATTCATATAGGAAGAAATTGCCTTTGGGTTCTTTTCCCTAATTAGACATTCAGTACTTTTGTTTTCATTGTCCTGAAAGCAGAGAAACAACTATGACTGGAAAGAAAATCTTCAAAATCCATAGTTATTTCTTTAAATAAAGACCTAGATAGAAGGAACTTAATCTCATCCTCTTGCATTATTGCCTGTGAAATGAGGTGAGGATATATAATCCTCATACTTTTACCAGTGGCTCAGTCAGGACACTGTGTAAGAACCAATTGCTATAGTAATTGAATTTCAGCAAAATTCATAAATACTCTTCAATAATGTCAAGTTTATTGAAATCTAAAAATAAAGAAACAGAATACTATTCTGAATTATGACTTAAGAATTGTAATATATACAACTTGGAGCACCATTATTAATAAAGAAAACGTACTGTACTTCACAGGAAATTAGTTTTCTAGCTGTGCTGTTGTGAAATGTTACTGCATGTAATCATTTGTAAGGAATAGTTTCCAAAATATATCTTCAGTGCATTATCCAAAACACTAAATGAAGATTAGTAGAGATTTCCATAGCATCATGATGGCAGTGAATAGGGGAAACTGAAGATAGAGCATTAAAACCTTTCTATGATAATCTGCTTCTGGTGAGGGGCTGGACCATTCATTGTGCTCATACACAACAAGAAATTTGAACATCCTGCAGATATATACTGTGTTTTACATTCATATTGTTATTGTTATTACTTATTGTGTGTGGATTTGCAGTGTTGAAAGAAGGAAGGAGAAAGATATGAAAGGCAATGATAACATGTAGAATCAGCTTATGGCATGGATGATTTTGAGAGGAGAGTAGACATGGAATCTGTGCATTCTCCCTGTACCAAATTTACTCTTCTGTTCTCTTTTCCTGCATATTTTACTTTTATCTTTCTACATTCCTTTCCATTTATCCCATTTCTCTGTTCCATGTTTCCAGATTAAAGTCTAGAATTTGGTATCTATCCCTTTGACTTTAAGAAATGTAACCTAATTGCAATATAATGCCAATTGCAATGGAACTTCAGGTGGTGAAATTGAGTCTTTCCATAAAATAGTAGGTGGATTTCTTCCAGAACTTAAAAAAAGGGTCCTAGTTCAGGAATGAAAAAAAAAAACCTTTTTAAAAAATAAATAAATAAATGTAGAAAGAGCAGAGGAGGAAAAAGGAAAGCAGAAGTGTCTAACACAGAGAGCCAAGGCTATGGCTTAGGCAGTAGTTCAGGGCTGCCTTATACCAGCATCCTGGTCATCTGTGAAGCAAACTTTCCAGTTCCCCTCTTCTGTAATTGTTGGCAAGAAGCAGCTGTTTCATGCTATTTCTGGAGTTTGTTTTCTAAATTTGAGCAGTCACTCTTCCATAAGCTTCGTAGTTTTAACACCACCAGAGTTGAGCTGCCTTCCCATTTCATAGTCTTTGCAAAGCCTGCCAGTTTGTTTTGTAATTGACACTAACAGGTAGTATTAGAAACTTGATTCCAAGGGAAATGAATATGAAAGTTCACAGCTCAGGTCATGTATAGTTTCAATCTTTCTGGTTGAAAACTCTGTAAGACAATACTGTACCTCTTTACATTTAGATTTGTAATGAGGTTGGCTATAAAATATACTCCTTATAAAAATTGAAGTTTAGGGGTTTTTTGGAGAGCACTGAAAAAACTGATAGGCCATAAATCTGTGAAATCCACATAATTTGGTTTCACTCATAAGTTTGCTTCTGTCAAAACTTCTGCTCCTTGCATGGAAAGGTGGATCTGCAAACTTGAACTTTAACATAAAAATGTAATTGATTACTACAAAACAATGATACTGAAAAGTTTAAATCAAATAATGAAGATTGATTGGTAGAAATAAATAGAGTTTGGGGTTTTGTTTAAGTCAATGAATATTGGACAGAGAAAATTAGAAAACATGAATTATACCATGGTAATCAATGTATTCCCAGTCATTGCTTGCAGCAGGAGTCAACTAGAAACTGGATCATTGTTATTTCATTTGATTGCACCTATACTGTTATATGGCAAAAATTACCTATTAAATAACCATTTTCAGCAGAACAACCTGAGGTATCTGTTTTGTCAATAAATACAGCATATCAAGTCTGATTTTCTTTCCAGTCTATGCTATAAAATTTAAGAACTAAAGATCACAATGTTAGAAGATAATTAAAATAAAGTAACAGAAATGGCCAGACCTTCCTTTAAGCTATCATCTTAAGATAGTTTGAAGCAGTGGGCTTTTTGAAAACGGGCACCAGTGAGCGCATGACATGATGATTTGGTTTATCAAGGACCGTATACAGCTCGGTAAAATTTGTGTTGATTTGGGGATGTTTTGAAGAAATGTCAGCAGAAAGAAACTTATCTTTAGAACATTTAACATCAGCCATCTACCCTGCTATACCAGAGGAATTAATAATTGGGTTATGAGGACTCAGAATTTCATTTGCTATAGATATGTTTTCAGTGTGCTTAATTGATACCTCCTGTGTCTTTCAGTCTTTCAGCAGTAGGTTCAGACCAGGTTCTGATGTCCCCTTCAAGTTAAAGTCCTCATACAAAAGCATGATTAATTTGTGAACTGCTTGGATTCAAGTTGCTAACACAAAAATTTAAATGCTCTTCTGTGCTCATTGTGCCTGAACGAGAAAGCACATTCTCATTTAATATAGCAGTGTCACCTTTGACTGGATTGATGGAAATGATTTACAGGAGATTAGGAAATCTTGTTGTGTTTTACCAATAAATAGTGTTACATTATCACATTTCAATAGCTAATTCTATTGCTGTGCCTTTTCTCTTGAAAATTAACATGATTTTCAGAGGGAAAATAATTACATGTCATTCATAATCCATTAACCAGATAAAATTGGGTGCTCATTTTCCAAGGGAGAAGTCTAGAGTATCTGCACTTCCCTCGTGTGGTATGTTAGTGTAAAGGCTTCAGTAAACCCTATTAATCAAATTCAATATATTAGTTCACATTCATTTGAATAGAATTATTTAGAAACATACTTGGGGAAAAAAAAGTTTTATTTGAGGACTGTTGCCAGTATTAATGTTAGTGGATAGTGAAGAAGTTTAGATGCACAGTTACTGTGATTTTGCAAGGAGAGCAAGTGGGAGCACATAAACATGGACATTGATATTTTGTGCCATACAAACAAATCAACATTAAACACAAGCAGAGTCACTAATGTTTGCCCTTTACACAGAGATTTTCATCAGCAAATCTCAGGGGTGCTTTTTACAGAAAATATCAGTCCCATTTTACAGATCAGGAAGCTGAAGCGCTAGAAAGGCAAGAGAGTTGCTTGTGTTTAGACAGAGGCAATTGCGATGCTGCACTGAGATCTCAGTGCCAGGCTGTTCCCAACTAGTCTACTTTGCTGTCACTGTACTAAAAAAGGATACTTCTATGGAGAAAGCACTAATTGCTGGGCATTTTTTGTAAGCAACAGCTTTGTTCTTTTTTCCCTATTTTTCAGTTCCTAAACACTGTAGGAGACAATAGCTTTTTACTTTTTTTTCTCATTTTAACTCTAAACTGGACAGGCAAATATAAGGATTTTTCAAATTCATATGTTTTTTTTCTAAACAGCAGTTGCCAAAGCACCATTAGAGCTATGATTAATTCCTTCTGTCATAGGGAAAAAAGTGAAAATAAGCCATGAAAAAGCTGCAAGGCTTGTAAGTATGAAAAATTTGTTGATGGGCTAGGAAGGGATTACAGTGCTGAATACACATATCTATAAATATTAAAACAGATTCTTTTCAGCAAAACTGTACTTCAGGACATGCTTACAACAGCTAAAATAGCTATAAAATTGTGTTTTATTCCTATCCTCTGTCAACTTTCAATAAATTGATATTTCAGAAGAGCCGTCATGCCAAGATATTTAAATCAATCTAGCCTACTTTAATTTTAATCTTCAGAAATCAGCCAGACCTCATTTGCTTTCTGTCATCACACTGAAAGGTTTTCATAACCCTAGACTGTTATCTAATGCTTCATTGCAACTGAATGAATTTGTTGGAGATCTAACTACTGCCCTGTATGTTCCTCTGTTTCTCCACTGATTATGGAAGAGTGTAGACCTCTAATCTGAGTATATCACTGAATGTTTTTGGTTTTTTTTGTGTGAAGGCCTGCCCCACTGATACTGATGCAGGTATTATTGTTAGCAGCAGATTGTGATCCTTCTAGGCTGATACTATACAGCAATATTTACATTTATGTTATAAATATAGTGGTATAGAAGCAATTGATAGAAATTTTGCAGAATTTCCGTGCAAATAAATAGAGTTTAGATGACAGTGTTATGAAATGGAACAAATGTCTGGGTGTGTATTGTGGGCAGGTGTTAGTTTCCACCACATTATATCAATTTACAGCATGTGCTCTGACTTGGAACAGACAGATGTTGTGGGGATATTTTTCTCCTAATACTTGAAAAGCTTCTGTTGCTGATACTTCTCTGTCCTTCAAAATTGTGACTTATGCCTTTAAAGTAATGCAAGACTTAATGTGTGAATAGATCTTGGTTTGAAGTTTGGCTGAAGCTGTGACCATGTGTGAGTTTTGAAACAGAAGGACAGAAGAGCTGCCTTTATTGCTAAACTGTGTTGTTGTGATTTCTGAACACTGAAATAGGTTGTTTCTTGCAGTTAGATTTGAGGTCTGTTAGGTGCACAAACAAATTTTAACTACAGCTACATGGCCCAAAACTGTTTCTGTGATAGCTGTTGTTTCTAGACAATGTGATAAACGCTTTTTAAATCATTTACCCATTTTCTTCACCTGTCTTCCTTGGAAATCAGTTTTTTAGTAAAGTTATTGGTAAAAACTGGGTATTTTAATCCCACTGCCAACAACTTTGCAGCACCATATGGATCACTAAGGCCAACAAATGCTCAAAGTAGGGCTCATGAGGAGAGCACACATTGACTCTCACACTCACATAATAGGCATTACTCCTGGAATATTATCATACTGTGGATTAGTTTGCAAAGAACAGAACTATAGACTGAAAGAACTATTAAATGGCCAGCAGCTGACTGCAAGCCAACACAGATGTGCTGACTTGATAAGAGTAAGTTTATTTAAGAGACAAATTATAGTAGTTCATTATGTAGAGGAAAAAACAGTAACATGGCAGTATCTGATGCAATTTCCCATTTTACTGCAAGTCACTAATATATCAACATGATTGCAGACTTCATCTTATTGTAATTTATAGACCATGACACTCTGGGATACATCTTGCTGTAAGGAAGGTAAGAGGGATTTGCTATGAAATTTGTGTTTTTAGTGCAGATGTTGGCAAGATATTGCTATGTTCCCAGTATCTAGCATCCTTTCAATTTCTTGGCCGTTTTTACCTTTGTTACTGGCTTCCCAACATCTCTAATACTGCTGTTATCTTGGCTTTTCCTAATACAGGCTATACACTTCTTTTCTAATCAGTATGGGGGTTATTAACTGTTATCTCCTCAATTATAGTCCTTCAGGCTCCCCAGCTTTTGCTTAGTGTTCTGTGTCCTAGTTAACACCAGGCTAGAAAGCTCCCATAAACCAAGTGCCTGTGTGTTCCAGGCAAAAAAAAAAAAAACTATCTATAGCTATAACCATTTTTTTAACCAGTTAATCTCCATGTATATGAATTAACCTTTGTGAATTTTGTAAGTGCATACTTAGTGGCTGGAAGAACACACATTCAGAATACCATAAAGTAAATAAAGGTTTGGCTATTGGATTTGTTAATTATATTGTTTTCATGACATTCGAAAGAACTGAGGCTTGGATAGTTAATGCAGGAATAATCTGTTAGTTTGGACTATTTAATAGAAATAATTCAGTATCCAAAAGAAAGAGAAAAAGTAGTTATTTTGTTATTTTGTTATTAGTAGTTATATTGCTATAACCAGCCATAAAGATAAAATCATGGGAAGCAGGTCAACATTTAAATTTTTCAAAAGCATTTTAAGAAATGCAAAATTGTGGCTGTTTGCCCTGAGAATTTCAGCTGAGTTTGAAATAGAATGTCAGTCTGATCTTAAATGCACCTAATTTAGTGCAGTGGTTTCATGAATTTTGATGGCACCTCAATTGAGTTCTATCTGTGTATTGTACAGTCAGTAATTAACAATTCAGAGATACACTTTTTCAGTGTGCTGGGAGCTGCATGCATGGGTGTATAACAACTGCAAATGCACCTCTTCCCCACCCAGTGAATATTTTTAGGTAGCTCCTTTAAGCCAACAGAAGAAACTTTGGCAGAAGCTTTCTGAGGCTTTCAGCTAAAATTATAGGAGTGAAAGACTGAATAAATTACCCACATATATAATTCATGCTCCAAATACAGCTTGTTCATTCCATCTCCACCCTCTATATACAATCTTAGTATGTAACATATAGTGCTTTCTAAAAGTGGAAAATTGACTTGATAAATAGGTGTACCACAGCTGAAGTCTGTTTTGTGTCTCCAATTTTTGGTGTTAATTGTTTTAATCATGATTCATGACACTTGATAACCTATAGTTAGGTATTATCATAATCAGGTACAATTTTTCCATAGATCTATGTACAAATTATGTTAAATAATTGTTTTTAAATCACATCTAATCATGAACAACAGCATCATGGAAAATGCTTCAAATGCAGTTTAGGTTACAGTCCTTGCAGATAGCTAATGGATAACTATTTTTTCCTGCATCTAAAGAAATTCTTGCATGTGAAAACACTAAGGCCATACTTGCAGCTTGTTTTATTTTATCTTTTCAGCTGGAGCATTTTCCTTGAGGAAGGAGTCACCAAGATCAGGGGAAGCACAGTGGCTCTGCAGTACAGATCAGGCTGCTGGGCTGGGGACTGTGTAAAAAAATGACAATACATAAGCTTTAAAAAAGTCAGCAGAAATAAGTGAAAGGTCCTACCATGCAAATACCCCAGTGCTTTTGAATGAGTCAGTATTTCTGAATGAATAATTTAGAAAATAAATTTAACCTTTTTTCCTCTGCATTCAGAGTGGTATCAAAAGGAACCTTATTTTCTTCACATTTCTCTATTATTCATAAGTAAATGCTCCCCTTAGATTGATCACAGTTTGTTCTTTAAGGTAATTTTTCCAATGAGTGGTACTATGTTTGTATTGGTTTGGATGAGTGCTCAAGAAGACCTGCTATGAGTATTCAGACAGCTCACATCTCTTAAAGAACCATGTCCATCTTTTCTGTGTGGGGTCTTCAGGTATCTTTACATCTTTTGATTTTCCTTCTCAAATGAGTGTTTCAAAATCATATACCATTCCATAGTACGACATACACTTTAATTCTGCAACTCTGAAACTTCACCCTAAGGGTAGCTTTTGGAAACCCTCAATCTCGCCCAATTCTATCAGTTGAAACATTACACTTTTGGCCGTATTTATAATGAAATTACTACAAATATAAAGTTGATCTATTAAGAGATCTAACTAAAAATGACTCATTAGTTTGCAAAAGAGATTAGAGGTCACTTGAACTTTGAATTTAAGAACAAAATAACCATAGGCATTCAAGATGGGATAAGGAAGATTATATTATCTTTATTAATAAAGTAATAAGCTACTTAGAACTGTTAAAGCAGCATACCAGAGTTAATATACAGCATTAACACATTAGTCTTGACTTCTGTATTTTTTTTAATAGCATTGTTTCCTTGTGCATCAGTTGTATTTTCAAAGTTACTTACGAGATTCTTAACATCAGACAACTTTGTAAATTTATGGTAATAGTTTCTTATGTTGGCAAATAAGATACTCCAACTTGAGCATATTAGGTAGCTATTTTGTATGGTTTATAAATGGACTTATAGTGCATATATAAATCTTTTCAAACAGCTCAGGAAGAAAACATATGTTAGGGTATAAAGGTAAACAAAATGTAAAAGTAGATGAAAATTTCATGTACAATTTGGGTACAAAAATGAACCATAAAAATATTCTTTACATAGACTCCACAATATATAATACAAACAACACCACCATCCCCCCCACTCCCCCCCCCAAACAAAATATATATGAGAAATTAGACAACAGAATTTTCACTGTGGGCTTATAGATTACAAAATGAAACATTCCAATCTTTCTTGCTTTTCAGCTGGGAACATCTTTGCCAGCAAGGTCTGATTACTTCTCCCTTTATTTCAAAGGGAATTTTCCATTAAATCCAATGTAAAGATATCTGACTTCTTAGAAGAAAAATATCATCACAATCTAGTTACTAGTTTTATGTTACCAAGTTCAGCTTTCTAGAATGATCAGCACAGTTTCAATTCCTTCCTAAAATTTTGTAATCAATAAATACATTTCTATTACGTTTGGACAATAGTATTTAAGTTGCCAGTCATTCTCTTTCTTCAACACTGCAAGTCATGCGAACTGAACCACTGGACTGGTGAACCTGAATTGCTTAATGAGACAAAGTCTTCGTATTCTGTTACTATAATGTTAACACCTGATGTTGAGTTTCTAGTGTAAAAAGCCACGGTTATGTACCCATCCCATAGAAAAAGCCCTTTGATCATCAACTGTGAAGTTCCATTGGAAAACCTGGAATTAAGTACAGAGAATCTCTTGCTTTTTGTAAATACAATTTTGTTTTGGTTCCATATATCCTAGGAAAATGAACAGGAATATGTGTAATATCTGAATCTGAATTCCCACTTATTTCACAGTGCCAAGAAAATCTCAGTGAAGGTTCAAATAGAAACATTTTACAGAGCCAGGTGTTTTCATAACTATACACTTCAGGCATTTTCTATCTTTGTTTGACACTGACTCCCTCAGAATCAGGTACAGGGCTTGGCTGCATGTAGTCCAGTTTTCAGCTGGCAATTCCACTTGTTTATTTCCACTGGCTTAAATGAGAGATTTAGTCATGAAAGAATGGTCGTTAAGAGGAAAGAATATAGAAGTTTGGTTAATGTCCAGTTATAGGGGCTTTTCCTCTCAGTGCTGATGAGATGAGTTTTATCACGTTAGTAAGAAGGGTTTTAAAATGCATTTTAGGTATTTAATATTTTATTTTATAAGTTGATATTACAAACAAAATAACCAATATTGCATGATGTTGCTATTGCCACTACAGTTAATTCATGAAACCAACTATGTGTATAACATCAAAATTGAGGTGAATTGTAAGAGTGTGTGTGCTCAAGACAATTTCTTAAATTCCAGTTGCTATAATTACAGTGAATCTTTCCTGTTCAGTATTGCTCTTCTCTTTTCCCCAGTTTACAGATGGAAGTTGTAGTGATGATTTGGAAGGTGGGAAATGTGCAGTCATTTAATTTCTGAAACCTCTAAAAGGATGCCTTCCTCAGGAGTATCGCACAAAAGTGCAGGGCAGTTCTGCTGATTTATCCTGGCAGCCTAGCATCTCAGAATAAAAGGAGGTAATTTCTAGTAAAGATTATCACCTTTCTTTCCACTGAATACTTCTTTCTTAACAGAAATTTTCCAAGATTTATCTATTCTTCCAGCTGTCTCTCTTAATAGTCCTATCTTTGAGTAGAAGCAAAGGTTAGAGAAAGCTAGGCCAATAGATCTTCCATGAAAAATTAGATGCAATCAACACAAGAAGATATGTAAAAAGAAGTTGTAATTTTAAAGCAAAAAAATAAAGGAAGCTGCAATTTCAAGATTAGCTCAGTAAGGCTGTGCAATATTCAAAGCAGGGTCAAAAAGTTTTATGTGAAAGGATAGCTCAGATAACCAGAAGGCTGTGATGGATTTATATAGGCTCTTTTGGAAGGACTAGGTGGGCAAGCAAACAAGTGAATAGAAAAGGACATGGAGCCAGACTTTTCTCAATGATGCCCTAAGGACAAGACACATGGACAAAACCCAAAATAGGCAAAATTCCATTCAAATATTAAAAAACAAAAAATAATTTGTTTTAATACAGTTGGTCAAACAGTTAAACAGGTTTCCCAGAGAGGTTGTAGAGTGTCCATGCTGGGATATATTTGCAACCAAACTGGATACAGTCCTGAGTAACTTGCTCAATGTATTCTGCCTTTGATGAGAGAGATTAGACTAGATAGTCTCCACACATTCCTTGCAGCCTCAGTGAGTGTTCCTGTGATATGCATCGTTCCTTAAAGCAGCTAAAAATTACTGGCACCATTTCTGAGTTCCAGATATGTCTAAGTCAATTTTTGAAATTTATTGTAGCCATTTTTGAAATATATTTTGTGATTGCTTTTCTTATTTTTTACATCTCCATATTGTAGGGTTGGGTCTTTTTTCATTATTGCCTTGATTTCCACTTTCATGACTCTACAGCTGTGATCTGGGGACATCCCGTAAAGCATTTTTAAACAAATCCCAATTATGATTCACATTCTAACCTACTACCCACTTTTTGTTATGATTGCTTTTTCTTTGTCGTCTTTGAAAAGGTCAGTTGTTTACACATAGAAGCTTCCTGATCAAAACATGGGCTTTTTACATCTTTTTTTTCATCAATTTTTTATTGGAGGGTGCTTTTGCACAAGCCCAGTAGATTTGTTTTATGGGGTTTTTATAGAACAATTACTATTGTGAGTGGCTTTCATTGTGCAATTAAGACAAATGTTCTGCCACATTCGTTAATTATTGGAACACTGAAAACACCAAACAAAGCAGAGCACTCTGTCTTGAAACTAATTGAAGAATCACTTGAGCTAGAGCACCCTGCATTGGAAAATGTAAGGTACTAACAGGCTGAACATCTGCTATATGTATAACTTCCTTCTTCTGTAATGGAGATGTTAATGCTGCTGCCCACCTTACATCCTTCTTCTGAAAAAAGGCTACTTCTCAGTAAATATTCATGAGGTTTGTATTCATGACTTTACTGTTAAAAGATATAGTTTTTGTGAAGAGATGGCTCAGAGAGAGGAATCAGATCTATGGACCTTTCTTCCACATACTTAAAATTTACCCCAAAGCTGGCAATGTAATGCTCTTGCTGACTCCAGTCGCCATCTTCCAACCTCAAATGAGACTACTTTCATTTGCCTCAACAAAAGCCAAAACACAGAGAGGTGAGATGTCTCTCCATACTCTAGCACTTATTGTGATGCCATGAAAAGTTTATGAATGCCAAATTTCAAGTTCCTGAAGCTGACAGTAATTTCTTACAGTCCTATATTCCAGTTTTCGCACAAGTGGCAAATAGCAAATCTACACTAACCACCAAATCAGTTTACTTCACAGGATTGCTGTGGATATTTTCTAGCCTTATGTCATCTTTTGTCTGTGCAGTTCATCACAGTGCCTGTGAACCACTTAATGTTTAATATATTTACCATCATAAATCCCTAGGGAGGTAGGGAAGCAGTGTTAAACCCAGTACAGAGGAGGTAACTGACGTCTAGGAAATCTGCAATAGGACTAAGATTGAATTCTGGTGTCTGAAAGCTGTCACCCCAGCCATTGCATGAACCATAATCTGCTGATGCTGAGGCTCTGACAAGGCTGTGTAACTGCTATGTGAGGTTTTAATCGTAAAAACTATTTTAGTTAATAGGAAGCTGGGTTTCTTTCTCAGGTTTCAAACAGGAGAAGTAGTGAAATGATATTTCTTTGTGAGCACTAATCCTCTAGAAGCTTTTCTCTCTACCATTTTGCTTCTTCCTCCTCATTAGCTGCATTAGGCATCATAATCCCATTATGGAAATGAGTTGATGAGCTAGGAGACATCCTCCCTAAACAGCAACTTCTCTAGAGAGTTAAGAGGGGAAGACATAATCTTAAACCTCTTTCCAGCCAATTGGAATAGGAATATGAACAATTAGTGACCAAAGCCATATTATAATAAGGGAATTAGAACTGAAACCACAGTGTTCAGAAAATCCATTTTCAGGCTTTAGGAATAATTCTTCCCTGATGACTCGCATTTCTCAAGGCTTGTTTGTCTGATAACAATGAGAAAATTCACTCTTGTGCTGCATAATGGAGTGCCAAAGTATACAGTACACCAAAAAAATTCATTCCAGTACTGAAATCATCTGTCAAATGCCATAATATCTATCTTACACAGCTGAGCAAATTTGCCAATCTTTTAGTAGAATATGATAATGGTGATGAATACGTTGACAAGATGACATGTGCTCCAGCAGCAAGCAATATTTCAGAGGGGGATTTTCTTTCTAAAACAAAGTAAGACATTACAATCAACCCTGTGGATGAATTGCTGCATAGAAATTGAAGAAGATTCTTGATGATCCTCTGTCAAGCATTTCTCACCATGTAATGGTTAATCCTGTGGCAAACATCCTGACTGAGAAGCTGTATTTCTGTATCTGCTATGGACCAAGACTGTCCTAATGAAGGTTTTGCTGTAGACAAGATTGCAATATTGCAGTGCATGAACTCAATGATTTTCTGTTCCTACTAGACTGAAATACCAAATGTGAACATAGAAGACTTGCTTATTGGAAAGTGCTAATGTTTTATTTTTCAAGCAAAATAAAACAAAGTGTTTCAATCTTACCCAATTTTGTACTGAAAAGAAATCTCATTGTAGCTTGCCCTGTGTAGCCTACATTGTGTTCCTGTTGTGCACATATTTAGCTTTACTTAAAAGACCAGGCATCAACCTCTGGTCTGTATGAATAAGGAATGGGTAGAACATTGGTCTTGTTGCAGAACGTAATGACCTTCAGTGACAACCTAATTTGGAGACAGTGTAAGAAAACTTGCTGCTAAAACAAAAATGGCCTGAGCTACTCCCTTCCCTAGGAAGAATTTTTGTGCCAAACTAAGTAGTTGTATAACCACTAAGTAGACTTCTCTCTGAAAATATCTCCCCCTTGAAGTAGGGCATAGGCTTTGATATATGGAAATAAACTGGGAAGAGATTTTGAAGTATATTTATAGAATTGATTCTCTAGCTGCTTATATTAGGAATCATTGAGTGGATGAATTTGATTCCAATCAAGAAGGTATGCGATCTGTTTTTTCTAAGGATCTAAATGTCTCTGGTTTGTTTGCCATTTTGTTATCATAAAATCTTTACTGAAAAGGGGAAATCAAATCAACAGTTTTATTACAGATGACACTACCTAGACACCTTAATAGACTAGGCTGTTTTATTAAGGTTTTCTGTCAATCCATAATTTTGTACAGTGGGAAGTACACATTTGTGCATCATTGAAATAAGTGACTGTTAGATGAGAGACAACTTGAGACTCACTTTCATTTGCATTTAGCAAGTCAAGCTGTTGTTCTTCACATAATTTATTGAATGAGTTTCAGAAAAAATACCCAGATTTTGATATCCCAGGAAGATACTCGTGATTCATCTCCTGTGTTTCTTCTCACAGATTCCATAGGAAAAACCCTGCAAGTTGTGTTCATGAAAATCTATTACTGAAGACTGGGAAGAGAGCTGTGTAAAATATTTGCATAGCACCTTCTCTGTGGGCTAAATGATGTGAAAGTAGCGCTCCTTTAGGTTTTATTTTACGGTTGAAATTCATTGCAAAATATTCATCGAAGGTCTTGTTAAAATAAAAGAAAATGCATCGTAATACCGACATTTGGTATTTTTTGGCTCAAATAAATTGAATACAAAGGTGATTTCAGTTGTTAACCTGAACAGAGCAGTAGATAGTAGTAGGCTACCAAGGCACTGAAAATAAATGTCCCTGTGAAACACACTCTTTGTCTGCCGTTTTCCCTTGCTATAGGTAGAACTTTTCTACCATCTTCCCTCTGCGGCAGCTGAGCCCCTGTGCAGTTCTGTCCACAAATCACTTCCCCATAGATGATAGTGCTCATTTATTCTGACTGATTTAGAGCTAAAAATTGTCTTCTTACAGTGAGTAACAGCTATCTACACTCTCTCAGTGTAGAAAGCACTGCTATGAATATGGAACAGAACATCAGAATACCATACAGCCTGCTTACAAGCTCTTAGCAGGTCCTGGATAGCAACCTGTGCAGTGAGCACACAAAGCAACAATAAGGTGGTTCTGGTTATGATATTAAGCAGCAGTCACAAGTAAACTATATGTAGGGATTAAAAAGATGTCACAGTCAAGTTACATGGACCCACAAAAAGTTAATTTAGTTCCTGCAAATGAAAGAGCCTTTTCCTGCAGCTCTGTCGTGACTGCCTGCCTCTCCCTGCTGCACAGCATCAACCAGTTTTACCCACAGTTTTAGAGAATGATGGAGGCAGTTTAAAACAGACAAGCTCTAAGCTGACATGTTCAGGGAGTATTTTTTTACATCATGTTTATAATATCACAGATATTTATAGAATAAATATCATAGGAAGGTTATTAATAGTAGTAGTAAAGAAACAGTTTCCCCAGAATAGGCATCATGTGTAGAAGTCTGTTAGAAAAAACAAGGATATGGATAAATGTGTTATGTGAGGTAAAAATCCTAACACTTTAGGTGCTAATGATTTCTGTTGCATCTATATAGCAACAGAAATGGTATGTAAAGGAGTTAAGGACAGAAAGGTTAATAAACTTGCTTTAGTAAATATGATTTAGAAATAACCTCCAAATGCAAAACAGGAATTTGCCAGGGAAAGTTCAGCTTCTGGTGATTTGAAAATATGTGTTTCCAATTAATTCCTAGTCTTTCAGAGAGCAAAACGAACTATTTGATTACTTTTGTCTGTTCTTCGAAAGAAAGAAATTAGTAATGAAGCACTTTATTCTTGCTCTGTGGTGACACAGCTACTCAGGCATTTAAAAATAAGCACTTAATGGCAAACCTACTGAGTAATCAACTTGTACAAACTACTTCTGAAGGCTGATCCTTTTTAGCTTAAACAGTTAATTTGTGTCCATGAAAAGCTTTTCATGAGATAGATTTCATCTCTGAACACATGAACACCATTTCGTGCTTTGTTATACCACATTGGTGGAGATTTGGGGGCACCTTTTTTAAGAAGCAGAAATATGTCAATAAATACAGAAAGTGTTTTTGTTTTGTTTTTTTTCTTCCTTGTTCCAGAAATATACTTCTAGGGAGCTTACCACATCAAATGCTTAAACGGTGTACAACAGCTGTTTTGTTCTGTGTCTTGTGAACATTGTTTTCGTCTGGCCTGTGATAGCTGTTGTGGGAACTGAATTTCAGGGGAGACTCCAGGCCAGATTCTCAGTCTTTTCCGTGTTGATGTTTTTGTGTATGTGTATGCATACCTCTGACGTATATGTATCCCTCTGCCCCCCCTGGATGGAATTAGAATATTTTAATTGCGTACATCTTTATCAGGCAGCCATATGAGGTTGTTTTTCTGGAGTAAAATATTAGAATGTTTTGCTTTGGCGATACTGTAGATTGTACCAGCTGCTTCCTGAATGTTACCCAGTCCCAAGAGCAATCCCACTAAAACAGAGACAACTTCTGCATAAACAGTTGATTTAAAGAGCTTGTATAACTCAAACTACAGGAAGTTTTGATCATTGTTACCATGAGTGCAAAGCAGAAATGACCAAGTGGTAATTTACTTGTTACTGATTTCTTAATAGAGTTGTCTCTTTGTTAAAAATAGGGCCATGTAAGGAAGATAGCTTATCCCTCCTGACAGACTGCTGGAGAGGTATGCTCAGCCTGCTCACCCTGAGGCAACATTCCATGCAGCCTTACTGGAAAATTATTTCCAATTTTAATCTATTTCACTAGACCTCTCCAAGAACATCCTGACTTCCTAAAACCTTTTTCACCTATGAACCAGTTTCCAAAGTTTACAGCTATACAATTCATAGATCTGCCAAAATTGTTTAAATCAGAAGTAGCCCAGTCTATACTTAGAATTACCCAGTGTTCCATATTTGCAAATCATGAAGATGAATTATGTGCACTGAGGCAGTAAGAAATGTATCCTCGGTGTAGATCACTTTTTTCATAGTGAATATCTTTGAGTCACTTACTAGTTCTTCTGGTTAACCGAAAGTGACTTTTGTAGTCTTTCTCATTCTGCAAAGAGTACTTCTGAGTTTTAACTACTGCCTGTAGTCTCCTGAAGATATTGCACCCAGGGTTTAAAAAATTCCCTGTGCACAGGGTAAGAAAGAATTTGTTTTCTCTGTGAACAGTTGTACTGTTGGACACCAGAGTTTATGAGCAACATGGAGGTGAACACCAGAGATGTATCGTAAGAGAGAAGGTGTTTTGTTCTTTCACCTCTTCTCATTAGAACCCAGAGGCAGGATAATATAACCCTGAAGGAAACTGCTTCCCTTCACAGTCACTGCGATTGTGGCTGCTGGAGCATGTAATTACACGGAAGGAAAAAGAGCATGCAATGAAAGGTTGTCAAAAGCCTCAGGACTCCCAATCTCTCTGGCTGCTGTGGGGAAGTAAAGCCCTCTGTGGCAGAACATGTTTGGGTAATTGGAAATGGGACACCTACTGCTTTCATTAGCCTGTCTGTACCTCTGTTAATTAAATGTATATTGGTAGTATTTTCCTAATGCCCAGAAAGTTCATATCTTCAGAGAAAGGGAAAACAGAGGCAATATTTTATGATCTGTACAACATTCTTAAAAATACTGATATAATAATGGTGCAACTGAGAATGAAAGCAGTGCATACTATTCAGAGGATATAGGTGCACAACACTTCTTTGGAGTTCAGGAGAGGATAAGTGACGGCAGGGGAAAGGGAAGAAAAGCAGCAGTGGGTAATGACAGTATGTCCTGACTTCTGTTTATTGGATTCACCTTTGTTTATAGAGAGGAAGCTACAGAAAACTATGTCTATCATTGTTTAGTGATCTTATTAACACACCTAAATACTCGAAAGCAGGGACAGAGCTCTTTTCAGTGGTGCCCAGTGATAGGACCAGAGGCAGTGGGCACAAACTGAAACACAAGTGGTTTTGGTTTAGCATCCTGAAATAATTTGTTACTATGGAAGTGACTGACCAGTGGAAGAGGTTGCCTAGGGAGGCTGTGAATATCTCCATCTCTGGAAATATTCAAAAGCCATGTGGACACAATCCCAGGAAACTGGCTCTAGGTGGCCCTGCTTGAGCAGGCAGAGTGGGACAAAGTGACTTCCAGAGATCTCTTTCAATCTCAGCTATTATGTGATATCTCCTTGCCATAGCAGGAGAAATAAGCTCTTACAGTAATCCATTTAGTGCTGCTTACTACTCCAAGACTGCTACCATTCTGGGAAGGATGGCTACTAAAACTATAATCTACTCCCTTCCTTAAGCCTCATCCCATCATGCAAGAACTAAATACAGTATAGGAAGAAAACTTTTTGCTAACCATAAAGTAGTACCACAGGGTTCATGATCTGGCTTTAAAGCAGTGAAGAAATGTAAACTAGAGTTTTCTCTTCTCTCCCTCTTCATTAACGGGACATGATGTAATTTGATGTTACTGCTTTTTTTTTGATGCACTCAGAAAAGAAAAGAGGAAAAAAAAGCATAGTTTAGATATGCCAAACCCTTTCATGAATATAAAACTAACATGTGGTGCAGACCGCATACTATGCAGGCATATAAATGGACACAAAACTTTTACACACTCCTAAATACCTTTTTATAAATTCCAGATCAATGTTTTCTCGAATACTCAATCACAGCCTTCCCAAGTCTCTAAAAGGGGTCATAAAATGTTACTCAGCAGAGTCCTCAGCAGCTCTGCTCCTACAAGGCAGAGGTGTGAGAACAGGCTGTAATTACTGGCATCAAGTGTTCTCAGTAGTCAGGGACCTATTAGCTGTCATTAATTGGTGGCAACAGTTCAGGCGATTGTACAAAGACATGTGAGCTGAAAGGACATGGCAGGTTCAAAAAGTTGAAGAATCACAGCATCAGAACAGTGGGCATGCTCTGGTAAATTGCAAACATACCCCAAATTCTCCCAAACACACTACCACTTGTTACAGATCTGATTGCAGAGGAGGGATGTGTTACTGCTATTAAATGAGTGCTGTATGACACTGCCAGCCACATTGCATCTCTATGTTGCACTTGGGCCATGTTAAGGAGACCTCATGAACTAGTTAAGCAAATAGTGGCCTGATAATAAGCACCTCCAACTGATATATTTTATATATTTTGCATTCAATAAGCACTGACACAGCTGTTGCAGAGCACCTAAAATAATGCAGCTCCTTAAAAAAACAAAATAAACCACAGAATAGTTTGAGTCAAGTCAGCCTTTCTAAAAGAAAGATGACAAGACAAGAAACTGCATGTTCTCTTGTTCACTGAGCTCTCTGTCTACTTGTTTCCTAGCTGGCCAGAAGCTAGGGAGTCTCTTTACTGAAAGTGGAGTCCCATGTTCAGTGTCACAGAGGTGCACTCAAGCAGAACAGACTCAGACAAGTATCTTGATGCTGAGCTTCCTAATGTTGTCATCTCTTAAACCACTGGCTTCTGTGGACAGGCATTGAACTTTAAGTCACTGAAGAATGTAGGACCCTTCAAGTTCCTGCATTGAAGAGTTGCAAGGACTTTACTGCAGCTAATTGCTCTCCATTACACATCTTTCACATTACACAGTGTTTCTTCTTCACTGGTTTTACCACTCTTTTTTTCCTAAGCAGAAAAAATATTCCGATCTGCCATTTAACTAACTAACTGACAGAATCAATTCTCAATGCAGAGTTAAGATTAATTGTAAAGTTATAGGTAATTCATGCTGTAATAGTAACAGTGACTCCTTCATGTTGGTTAGAGTCCTAAAGCAGGAGAACTGCTATAAGTACACAGTATATATCAGGCTGGTCAACATCTGACCTCAGGTCTTAGTGACAGAAAAGATTTTAACACTGAACTTTACAGGCACCATAGAGCTTGGGTTTTCTAAACTGTGTAACTTCTTAAACTGGCTTTCAGATTATCCTTAGGATCTGTCTTCATGCAGACCATGTGACTCAGAAAGCCTACCTCATGCTCTTTTTTCCTGTTGCAGGTATTTTTTGTAGTGTTCTGGCTCTCAAGAATTCCTTTTTTTGCTTTGGTTGTGGATTTGGGTTTGGTTTTTTTCCCTCCTCTAAAGCACAGTATCATTCTTTGGCTTTTATGTGTCTGGTCATGAAGTCATAAGAGCTTTGCCATTTACTTCAGTTGCGAGAAGAATTGAGGTACTTGAATGATCTCTTTGGAGGAAGGACTATATTAATCTAGGTCTTGCATAGCTATTTATATATTTATGAGGCTCTTTAATGGATTATTAATAAAGTCTATTCAGATCTTACATGCTGTCATCATATTCTCCCCATTTCACCAACAATGTCAGCTTGAAGGGATTTTTAGTAGAATTTTCCACAAGCAAGGGAAACGTGCACTCCTTTCTTAGTTCCTTGTATGCCTGGAATGTGATTCCTGTGAAAGTATATGAAGTTTCTACAGTGCCCTCCTCTTACTCTTCCTTGTAACTTGCATCTGCTATGATTCTGTGTACGGAGCTTGACAGTGCTGTCATTCCTGTTGCTTTTACTAAAAAGTCACTTCTACATTGTGCACAGACCATATTTCATTAACTAAATGTACAGTAACTGAAGAACTGTGTGGTTTCAGTCTGAAAAGAGAGCCATTATATATGACTAAAATTGTGATCATTGCTGATTTTAGTCATCAAATTAATAGTATGTCATAGTTTATTAAATTTATCATCAATGTACTATTCACTATCTCATAGCGGTTTTAAAACGGTTATTAGTGTACTATGTTTATAAACACATATATTTTTAGGAGGCCCAAATGAGTTCTAACAGATGTATTTTTTCAGCTGTCACCAAAAACTTCATTGTTAACAATTTTGGAGTCAGCTCTTGGAACACCCTATGCAGCTGTGCATCTAAGAGCAATGGGAATGCTTCATTTCTAGTACTGTGCCTAGCATCTGCAACAAGTAATTCCCTGGGATGCAGAGAAAGAAGGAAATACAGTATATGGAAATGGATATTCCACTTTCAAGCAGGTCCTTACAAAAAAAAAAGTATATAGTCCTGCCATCTTTGGGAAAGAGTCAGGTCATGTCCTTGCCCTCTTTAACAGTGGGGAAGCTACAAGTGTTTAAATTGGCAAAATAAGCCAGATCATGAATGCCATCGTGGTCTTTTTATAACAGCACAGTTTGAGGACAGTAAGACCACTTACTCGGGCTGATCAGTCACTGAAGGCTTAGCCCTAATAAAAATTATAGTCCTTTATTGATTAACCCATGGGTTATTGCTCAGGTAAAACAGCTGTAAAATGCCTTTATTAACCACTTGTTTCAGGTAAAGGCCATGATTTGTCTTAGCCTTATGTCTCATTTGTGGACAGCAAAACATATCACAAACACCTGTGAATTTCTGAAACTCTTATTTTTATCTGACCTTTTGCTGAAATATTATCACACAAATATATTTCCAGACAGACCTTGGTTCTAAATGGATAAAAGGACCAGAGTGAGAACAGGATGTTTCATTTTGTTGCTTGAGATTTTATATATATAAACCCCCAATAAATAAAACTCCAAATGAAAAATTGATGCAGGGTTTCTTTTTTTACCTTTTTCTCCTTATCAGAAATGCACTGAGCCTTATCTTGCTGAACATATTCACTGATCTTGGCTATTCATTAAAAGTAATACAACAGCTAAATAACTTTGGTACACAGCAGCTCCAACATATTTTGTTTAGTTTCTTCAATAAATCATATTGTCAGAGGTTCTTTATTTTACTATTGTGTCACTGTGAAAGAATGAACTATATTTTGAAGATTTCCATCCCTGTTGCTTAAGCTCTGCTCTACTAAGTTTAATACCCTGACAATTCCAGACATAATTTACTCCTAGGAATAGGTCATTAAGCACGCATTGCTGCTTCAGACTTCTTTGATCCATTGCCTTTTATAAAATATAAAACAGTCTAAATAGTCTCCATAGAAAGAATTTTCTTTTAGGTTGGTATTTAACTACGAATCATAATACATAATTCACCCACCCATCCAGAAAAATTTCTTGCACCACACAGACATGTTGCTTTCATTCTCAGAAAGCCATATGGTGCCTCATCATTTGCCACAGTGGACTGATTCAGAAATAATAAGGTTAATCATATTACCATAGCTAAGTGAGCAGATATGCTGGTAAAGCAGGTAGTATCACCTGTGTTACCTGGAGATAATGCAATTGCTCTTTGCCAGTCCAACAGGGATTGTCAGAGTCACTTATGTGAATCAGATGAGGTTTGGTGTGTAAAACTATCAGGGTAGCTTGGCTGGGGATGTATGATAGTGTTAGAAGCTTCCCCCATGGGCAGATCAAAGCAGTTAATAACACATCAGGGAATGGTCACTCTGATGATACAACTAATCTCTAGGGAGAAGAAAATTTCATCTTTTTTCCTCCAGAGAATTGTACTCAATTGCCATGAAGTAAGAATTATTTATGAATGAAATAATCATGTTGCAATTACAGGATCACTTCTGTCACTCTGTGAGACATTAGCCCTCAGAGCATCCCATTTGGGTATGTTGAATTAGCTAAAGTATTTGCAGGACCCTCTACAGGGTAAGAATCTATTTCTACACTCTTAATGGGTCAAGTCGCATTATTCTTATTGCTTCGATAATACCTCTGCCTGTTTGAGACCTTTGAACAGAAGTGTTTCAAATAATGGCCCTTAAACTGTCTTTAGGGCTAGAGAGTTTTTAAGTTAAGAGAGCATTTTTAGAAAGACCAGTGCTGTCTATAAATACATATATGATAACTGCACAGGTCATTTCATCCTCCTAACGTATAGACAAATTTTGCTATCCATCATCTAAACAGTCCATGAATATTCACCCAACACTACTAGTTTATCCATTTTTCATGTTTATTTTTTCATAGATATTAATCATTTAAATCTATTTATAAAGGTAATGTATTTACATGTCTAGACATCTGAATATTCAAGTACCATTTCTCATTCCATGCAGAAAAAATTGATTAGCCGTACCTAGAGAAAATTTGTCAGAGAGTAACTGCCAATATTAACATCTGCCAGCCAATCTTCTTTATAATCAGCAGCAAAAAGAAGTGATTTTGCCTCTTGGGAGAGCTTTTGAAGTTTCCTGTCTCAATTCATAATTCGTATCTCTCAGGGGTGCGAATATGAATAATCTTATGGTTCTCCATCACTTCACCTATCAAATGAGTAAACTGATGACAGGGTTCTAGTAACAAAACGCTGGGACAATGACATCCCTTAGGCTGCTCTATTAAGATAAAAAAACAGAGTCAGTTTAAATGACTTGTGGTCTGAAATGAGCTCTTGGGGTAGAATTGACCCAAGGTATGGAGTGTGATGGAAAAGATCAGGGCAAATACAGAAGAGGTTATTATGTCTCGGTGAAAATAATGTTAGATCTTGCAGTAGTATGCAGTCCAGGGTACACGAACTTCAAACAAGCCAACAAACAAACAGAATGTTAGAGCTGAGATATCAAAACCACAGAGACTTGGTGGATGCCAATTCCTATTAATTTTAATGGGCATCTAGCTTCCAGACTCCTTGGGATTGTTTGAAATTCAGCACAAAACATTAATAAATCCTTATATTCCCTCCTGTCCGCCTTATTCACGTCAGCAGTGACTCTTAATGTGGAAACTAAAAGCAGAATCTAGCCAAAGGGAAGGTAGTCAGAATGTAGGAGAGGCACGGTGATGCCTATTCAGGCCATGGGCTATTTGAGGTACTTTAGTGGCAGCGTCATTCCTTTCCTTGTACTCAGAATAGGAACTGAGTAAGAGGTAATCTCTTTTGCTGGAGCACTACCATAGTCCTTGTATGCTAAAGAGCATCTAAGGCAGTTCTGAGGCAGGTTCTTATAAGCAAAGATCGGCAGTGTGGAGAGTCACAGAGACCTAAGGTAGATATGTTCAGTTTACAGTACACATGCCTCTCTTCAAAGGCATAGGAACCTGAGGGAGGAGCTGGCTTGCAGTACCTGTTGAAAAGCCAAGTCAGAAATCTACCTGTCTGTGCCTGTCTGCCCTAAAAAACCACTGCCCCTGGAAACAAAGCTGTGCATCTTCCATACACCCTGAGTGGTGTCTGCCTTCCTTTGGCCTGGCAAGACACACACCTTTGCTGAGCTCACAGCGTGCAAGAACATGTGTAGCCACATCCAGGAAGGTTGCAGTGTCTAGGATGTCTATCATTACAGCATATTTCTCCTTGTATAAGCCTGAATGAGTGCTGGACTATTCATCAGGGAATTTGAACTGTAAACTAAAAGGCTATTTCAGAATTCAGACTGATGTCTCAAATAGCACTTTACAAACTGTTGGAACATTCTCGTGTTTAATGATGACCTATTTAAAGACTGCATCTGCAGTGCTTAAAGCAACTAGCCTTAAAATCTTTTATGAAAGGAATATTAGAATTGCTTCATTTCTTGTATAAATTTTCTGCTGTACCATTCAACAGAAGAGCAAAAAGCTGGTGGCAAACTAGCAGTTATTGGTCACATATTATTTATTAAAAAATGTGGTGGGAGATAAATTTATGCTTCTTAGTTATTTTGAGTTGCCTGAAAAGAATTCTTCATCATACTTGAATTCAGATTATAATAGCTAATCAATGAATCACAAGTGATTGCATTTTCCTTGGCTGTAAAGTATATTTGCTGCCACTGCAATACACACTAATAAGAAAGGTAGAAAACAAGTAAAATGACTGAACCCACTATAAAAGATAATTGCTTGTAGACTAGCTATCACAATCTCAAACTGAACAAAACATATCCTCACAAATAGTTGTAAATTAACATAGCCTCATTGACCACAGTGCAGCCAGACTGATTTACAGCAGCATCTGTCCCTGTGTACTTACAGACTAAGCAACTATTTTATTCATAAGTGGGGTTTTTTTCTCAGATGAAAGGCTATCTTTTCACTTGCTCTCCCCCTCTTTTTTTTTAAAGAGGCTGTTGGCATATTATTTGAAAAGCCAACAACTGACTGAGCTGTGCTCAATATAATGTCATCATTTATACTTCAACTTGGAAACGTGCACAAAGATTGAAGTTATTTTATTCCCACAGGGGTAACACTCTATTTTAAGTGCCCATTAGCTAATCCTAAACAGCAGTGGAAAATCAGTGGAAATACATGTGACATCTACATGAATACCAAGTGAATTCATGAAGATTACTGCTGAATATGAAATTATTCCACTATAGAAGGGATACTTGAAAGAACAAGTTGCTGAAATAAGGAGCTAGTCATAAAAAAAATGTCGTTCAGTAATAGTTCTTTTCTATTATATGGCTCTATTCATGGCAGTTAGTCTGCATTTCTGTTATAAATTGCAGCTTCCAGGGGCTTAAAACCTGCCTATTAAAACTTAGTCCATGACCTGCTAGTAATACATGTGTCTAGGATTAAATTTTTTATTAATAAAAAAAATATAACAGCCACTTATTAAAGTTGAGTAAATTGTTAAGGATTAACAATGCTCAGCATTGTTAATATCTTGCTTTAAAACAAAATTATATAGATGTTTTTATATGTACTTGTTGCTGATTGACCCCACTAAAACAGTTATGAAGAGAATTTTAGTAAACGTCTGACTGCTCACATGTGACTGCTTGATTTTCTCTTGATGTCAATGGAAGAGGTTGATCTATAGAGTCTATCAACAGGAGAGGCAAAACCCTAACTATTTATTTAGCAATGAGCTTCTAGGTGATTGTTAGCAGACTTCAGTTTCTAATGGGGTGGGACTGCTTTGTTACTGAGATTTAGAGGCTTAATCTGTATGTAGGAAGCGTGACTTGGATTTTAGAAATGCAGAGCTCTCCCAGGGTCCATTGAGTTTAAACTGTGCCAACAAAACCCAGTGGATATCAGCATAGGTGCCTAATTTTGTGTTCTAAGACTTGAATATATAGTCTCAGTTAATAGCAATAGTTAAGTGTTTTGCCTTGCTAGGTCTGATGCTATCCGAATGTTCCTACAATACCTCATAAACTGTATGGAAGGTAGAGCTGTAACCCACATTAGCACTATCAGCAATAAGCAGGAAGAGAGCAAAGAACAGATTTGCACATTAACTCCCTCGGACAGAGAACACAGGACAATTAAATTCTGAGTGAGGGATCCAGAATACAATACACAACATAAAGATACAGATTTATAATTAGAGTGAAACCAGAGCTGCTGTAATCTAGACATGTTCAGAATGATGAAACATGTTTAAAATCTGCATTGTTATTATCTGCTAACCCAATTTACTACACAAGTTGATTTTCCAGTCAATTTCTCTGAGTTAAAATTACTAGGATGGAGTACATAAGACATTCACCCACATTTATTCCAATATGTATACAAAGACTAGCAATTCTGGTCTCTAAGATGCAAAGATCTCTCTCTCTCTCACACCTGCTCTGTTATATCCTGCACCTCATTATATCCTCTCTATGCAAACATTCTTACAAAACAGTAGCTGATTTTTTTGCTGTAATTTCCCCATTGTAGAGACCCAGAGATGATGGTTCTTCAGAGAGTAAGCAATCCTGAAGCTCCTAAAATCACAGAAAAAAGAGCTTTTTTGAAATATATCATACTGCTGTGATTTGGGATACAGTCCTTTCTGCAGTACCTGCTCACTGTAGCAAAGGGAGGTCCCAGTTCAAGACCAGGAAACATGCTACCCCAATGTAATACTGATGACCTTGAAACTTCCATTAAGAACTGAAGAGAAAAGAGATGATGCCCTTGCCCTTCTGAATATTTCTGCACAACAGCATAGGGCAAAGTAAAATCTCCAGAAGGAAAAACAATAATGGATGAAGTGAATTGATATGGGGAAAAGAAGTGACATTTTAATGTGTGGCAGCCAAATCACACACTGGTTTGGATGTCTGGGTTCCTTAGCTAAACAGGGTCTGTTTTGATTCTCAGAACCCTCCTGGAATATTGCAGTTACTTCTTTCAAAATTTTGCATTAAAAAATCACAATTCTTTCAACCTCATGGCTAGCTGCCACCTCCTTACACATCCCACATGACATTACAAACAAGAAAATATATCTCAGCAATTTTCTCTACCATTTAAACAGTTCTCAAAGAAATTATAGTGCACTGAAAGCACTTTGGAGGAATCAAACACTGTTTGCAGCTTCTTTTTATAGTCCCATCAGTACTAACTGGACAATTAACATTTTTTGTTGTTGTTTATTGAGTACAATGATTTACTGATTGTGCTCTCTTCTTTATACCCTGTGTGTATGCATTGCATGCAGTGCATTTTCAGTGATTAAATTACCTGATTTCTTGTCAGATCAATTGTTTTCTTCAGTTGTGGAATAAAAGTCATTTTAGTGCCTTTGCTCATTTGTTAATGAGTGGGGAGTACCTACCTGTTTTACCTGACTATAATCTGAAAGAATCAAAACATAGCAGAACAAAAGTGTGTAAAATTACTTTGACTTTTATGCAAGAATTCGACTAAGAGAAGTACAATTGTCAGACTTTTTTTAATATAGTTCACCTGACAACACAATCCCACAAATTCTGAGAGCTAAGGTATGTTACCTATTGAAGGACAAATGAAATTGAAACACACAGCCCTGTGCAGAATAGAGCTCTTTTGGAAGCAGCCAAGCAAATATGATTAGGTGGGATGGAGCTGTCCCCTCAGGAAGATAACTTGCATTACTATTGTAATTCCCATACCTGCTGCTTCTCAATCTGACATGGTGCTTAGCTAGTGACTGCATCAGCATAGTCACGAATGTCTTACATTTCTGCTACCCTGTTCTTTAGATTCCCTTCTGTACTGGCAGGACATTTAAGGTTTTGGATTGATCACTTAAATGAACAAAAATATCTCAAATTGAAAAGTGAAAACTCAAAAACTCAAAAAACTCAAATATGAAAGTGAAATTTATAACTGAGACCTCCAAATCTGAATGCCTATTTAATATGTAATGTCCATAATTTTGTTAAGAACTTAAACCTCCATTTCAGCTGTGTTCTTCATGCTTTATATGTCTGTATTCAATGTGAAACCAGCAGTTACTGGATGGGATGCTTCAGTCACTCATTATGATGAAAATGGCTTTTGTTCACTAATCTGAGTCAGAGTCTCTTAGCTTTGGCAGTATAGGTACATCCCTGCAGCAGGGCAGTGAGTGCTTTACTATAGAAATAAGAAAGATTCATGTTTGTTCTTCACTGATGATGGTGATACGAACTTCAGCAAAAATATATATTCCACACCTTGGATATGTATTTATTTACTGCGCAAACTGCTATTCTCTTGCTGACCTCAGTTAAAGCTAGATCTACCGAATTTTGCCAGGAATCTACACTATGATTTTAGTGTTGCTATAATCTTTGCAACTCTGGGACAAGATTAAGCCTCAGGAAGCAGAGTATCACATTACACACAGAACACTGAATCCAGCTTTTGAAAATTCAGATCCTCCTCAATAAAATTCAGAGCATATTGTGGCTTTCTTTTGGCTATTGTGTACCACTCCTATGTGTGGAAAGAAAGCAAATATTCATCCTTAGTTTTTTAAGGGGCAAAACAGTTTAATAGGTATCACTGGGAAAAAATATTTAGCTAGCATTCCAAGCAGCCTTTAGGAGAACAATATGTAAGCTTTACATCTTTTTTTAACTTTACATGTAGGCATTCTCAACTTATCTATTAATAAACTCTCTTTAATTTTTCTTGAGTATTTATCTTTAAATGCTGTGGTGGGTTTTTTCTGTTGGGATGAGTTTTGCTTGGTTTTGGTTTGATTTCTTTGGGGGTTTTGAGGGGTTTTTGGTTGGTTGGGGTTTGCAGGTTTTTTGGTTAGTTGGTTTTGGGGTATGTGTTTTTTGGTTTTGGGTTGGGTTTTTTTTTTCCCCAAAGACTACATTTAATTTGGTCTTCTACATGGTCTATTTTTCCTAAGTTGGATTGCATCATTACTAACCTTCCAATGCAGTAGTACCCATAAGCATATAACCTTGGGGGTCCACTTTCTGCAATGTCTCTTCACTGAATACAGTACCAATGTTATTGAAGTGGCTTGTAGATTTCTATGGCACAGACTCAAGTTACTTGTATTTCTCTTCTTAACTCTAATTTACATGGTTAAAAACAAATTATCTAGCTCTAGCCATGATCCAATCTTGAATCTTGTTACTTAATACACAGGAACGAGTATGTAATGCAATTTAGTGATCAAAGTCAGCATTTGCTATGTTATCAATGTTATGTATATATAAAAATAATAAAAAAAGAAAAATGGCATTCAAAAAGAGGATAAAAATGCCTCTTGTAGAAAGCTGAGTCACTGAAACAAATCTGAAGACTTTGGTAATTCAGGTTATGTTATAGCCCATTAACTTGTTAGGCCACAGCATTAGAATGTCACGAGTAGATTTTTCAAAATGAGAGAGCACAATAAAAAAGACTGTAGAGATAATTTGTTTGTAGTCCTAGCTTTTTCTGGTATGAACTGCAATGCCATTATGTAGTGTTCTTTCTGACTGCTTGTTTTCTGTATATATATATAATGAACCTAAAAAGTAAAGGTTTTGTTAATACTAGTGCTAAGAAATGTGTGAAGAAAAGCATTGGTCATGAACAGCAATAGCAGGGTTTAGTAATAAGACAGAACTGAAGCATGCTACATACTGCTGAGTGCCATCTACTGGCTTTTCTTTCATGAAGTACTACATGCATTCATCTGCAGTGAAATCTTATAGTCCAACAGTCTAATCCATAATCTGTATCGTTAAACTTTATAGGTTTCCCACCATTATTTTGATTGTAGCATTATTTTCCCGGGCTGTACCTTAGAGTATGCAGGTTTCAGCTACTTAAGGTTGCTTTTTACTTAGTTCATCACCCAGATAATAGTGGTCAAAAAAATAAATACTGTGAATCAAAACTGAAAATGAATCATCATCAGGATTCTATCATTACCTTGGAATATTTCAATGTGTTATGAACAAGCTTGTAACTTGATCTCTAGCTTCATCATTGTTCTGTATTAATAAGAGACTAGTCAAGAATTCAAAGTCCATGGTTGGAAAAAGCAGTTCTTGGAGGAAATTTTCATTTGCAGAAGTGTAATAATTTCTTCAGTTCATGTACACAGCACTTATTTTCACTATGTCACTGGGAAACAACATGTGGTAATACAGCTTTTTCTGGCTAGATTGGATCAACTTCAGTATCATTTTTCCTGCAGTGATGAAATCTGCCTCAAAAATTCTGTCCTCAAAATGCATTTCCTTGTGGAAGTGTGTAATGTGGTGTTTGCAGGGAGTGCCTGTGTGCTCTAATTAAGAGATTGAAATAAAGAACTGAAGGCTCAGCCATGCATTAGTATTACAATTGCTTCTTCAGGAAGACAGTGAAGGTATTTAATGTTTAACTTGACATGTATCAACCTGTATTCCTCATCTTATTTTCAAAATAAGCTTGGATACAGCTTATATGTTATAAGGGAAGACTGCCATGATGCCCTTTCAGTTGTCAGTGGCCTTGACAACCTGAGAGTGTGCAATGTTAATTAGCACTCATTTTAGTTTTTTCCATTAGTCTTGGTGAGACCCATGTGTGAAACTTGTTTGCTAACTTTTTTGTTGCTTTATTCTACTCTAATGATTTTATAAATATCTGTCTATGACAAACAAAAGGTATTAATAAATGTCTTTCTCAATGAAAAATAACAGAAATAATTTAAAATAGAATGGGCAAAATACCAGGTTCTGGCAGGCTTCATCATTATGATTAATATCTTCCTCATAAAAAGTTCAATTTTTGTACTCCTACAGTGATTTTTTTCCTGGTATGTCTTAATCTAACATCTACCATTGAAATGAATTTGCTACAGCCATACTGATGGTTTGTAGCTGCTCTGTGATCAGGTAATACAGCCAGGTACCAGAAATTCTTGTTATTCATCCCTAAGTGAATGGTTGTGCTGTTACATTTCATCCTATTTCCATTACTCCAGTTCTGAATGTCATCCAAATTGCCCTGTAGGATACTCCACTTTTCTTTTACATTGATGATGTCTCCCAGTCAGGTTTCAGCACCAAATGTCACAAGCATTGTCACAAGATTTCGTGTCAACATAGCAATTAAAATGTAAAATAAAATAGTCCCTAGCACTAATCCATAAAAGAATTCCACCAGCAATGTTCTTCCCTAACTAGGCATTTAACGTGAGCAGATGAGTAACTCTGCTGGTATCAGAGGAATTAGCTTTTCTTATGGGTAGTTTTTATTCTATTGTAGGCAAGGTAAATGACCAATGTTGTGAGGAGAGCTAAAATCGATGGTAACTACTTAGATGCTTAAAATTAAGTGTGTACTCAGATTTTCAGCTGTAAATTTCACAGGTAAAATTTCCCTGTTAAACTTTTTGCCTTGAGTGGAATCTTGTTGCCTGAGCATCCTGTTACCAGAGCAACCTTTACTGGCACTGGTACAGTGGCAAAGATCAGCTACTGCTTTCAGAACAAACTAAATGACATAAATGTGTGCATTAGGTTTGATTTTTTAAAACACTCATACCAATATTATCTACTTCTATTTTTCTTATTTCATAAAACTATGGACATTTGTTTCCACATCTGGAATTAGTAGGGAACAGTGAACAGGATTCCTTAGTAACATCCAGTGAATACCTTTTGCTAATTGTTCAATAATGAACATTATTATCTGAAATTATCTGCAGGGAGAGGCAATGTAACGGTATCAGTGTGATGTCCACACTGTTAGTAGATGCAAAATTGTAACAAATGTAGCTTGTGATGGTGGAAGACTTGAAGGAAAATTTGCAGAAATGTTCTTTTGACTGAGCCTTTGATCCTCAGCTATACTCAGATCATAGGTCCGACATGCCTGAAACTTCCTAGGTTTAACTACCCCTGAGAAGATAAAGCAAGCTCAAAGCATGCAAGATAGGTCGTTCCCATCTGAACAGAATTTAGGTAATATAGTCCTATCTTTTGCAGCTGAATATCCTCAGAAATACACACTCCAGTGCCTCGTCAATTAGATGCTCGGTTAGAATTTTACTTTTCACAGTTTCATCTGCTGCTATAGAAAAAGAATTAATGCAATTATACCTAACTGTATGTCTAGCTCCACTGGGTTTTGTTCAGTACTTTTGTAATAAAAATAGCAAGTACTAAAAATTGTCAATCTTAGACAATTACTGTACCATAGAGAACAAAAAAAACCTATACACAAACAAATAGCAAAGGACCACCTTCTCTTAAACTACAATGCAGATTATAGTATACCATACACAAGATTTTAATGTTCAATACAATTAAGTCTTCTGCTGTGCTGTAAATTTTACTGAACATGATGGTGAAAATAATACAAAATCTAGTCAAGTATTCCCAGCAGACTTTGAATGCTTTTTCTGGGTGTAGCTGCATAAATTAGAATGAATTTTGTTTCATTACAGACAGTAAAAAGGAAGGATTAATGTGGAAATCTTTTTCAGTAGGAGTTTCAAGAATATAGAAAACAGACAATCTGAAGGACCTCTTGGCTTTGGATGTTACTAGGAAAAAAAATATGGTCTTTCTTTTCAGGATCTCTGACACAATTTTTATATTTTACAATAGTTTTCTTCTGTTTGATCAGTGATCAGTGATCTGTTTGATAAGACAGTGTTTTACAATGCCAGAGATACCTGTTGGCATTTTTATCCTACTTGGTGTAAATTGTGTAAACCTTTATTCATGGACAGTTTCTGAAATGTATCTGTTTCCTCTCCTTAGTGTTAATCCTGCTTCTCATCATATAATGAGGCAAAAGATCTGTAAAACAGAAAAGGTCCCTTAGATAAACTGTCAAGAATTGATTGTCTTTGAAGTTAGTGTCATGTGTGATCTGGACTGGTCATTACATCAGATGTCCTTATCTGGCCACATAACAGTTCAGCAAATACCTGAGCATTTTGCCCAAGTACACTGGGGTTCATACACGTTTCTGAGCCCAAGCCATGAGTTATATTGACATGGAATATAGTTCATTTTGATGCATGAGCGTGTGTTATCTCAATCTAATGTCAGGTATTTAGAAAAACCAAGCACTCATCAGTAGTATTATCCCTTTCTCCTGAATCAAAAGCATTTATCTACTCTGCCCAGTTTTCTACCTGCACATTTTCCCCTTAAATTGTAAGAAACATTCTTTCACTATTCTACTGGGAAATTTATAATCACATGGTCTCTTAACAGTCCACTTTGATCAATATTTAATGTTTGTCAGCTTATCGGGTCTGAGATGTTCTTCCCTACAGGCTGGTACCAGGCAGCAACAACCAGAGGCCACTTTTTATGCTGCTAAGTAAAAAATATAGATATTCTCCCATGTCATCATTACAGAGCGATCAATTATGATGAAAACAGAAAATGAAAGGAATGCTTTCCCACTGTACATTCTGCAGTGCAACAGAATTTAGGATTTATCCAAATTGGTCAAAATTTTCACAGTTAAATAGAAAACAGAAAATTTACTTCATGCCTACCTAACCTAAATAACATTAAAACCTTCCATAAGTTCTTACTGTGAGGGTGGTGAGGCATTGGAACAGGCTGCCAAAAGAAATGACAAATTCTCTATCACTTGCAGTGTTCAAGGCCAGGTTGAACAGAGCCTTGGGTAACATGGTTGAGGGTGAGGTGTCCCTGCCTGTGACAGAGGGTTGGAACTGGATGATCTTAACGTTCTTTCCAAACTAAACCAGCCTGTGATACTATGATTATTAATTTTCTCTTCAGTCTTCTAGAGTTCATTGCTTCTTCTCTCTTCATTCATTCATTAAATACAAAAAAACAGCTAATACCTCACTTTACTACAGCTTACTGAGAGCTCTCAGGTGTATCACACTCTGCTCTTAGCAGAGCTTACAGCATTGGCCCAAAACAAAATAACAGAGCTATTCCTGGAAGTAAACCAAATTCTGACTGAGGTCTGAGGTGTTGGCTAGGAACTGAAATTAATGCTAGCCTATTTCCTATGTTCACGGTTTATTACCTCATGCCTTCCATGGATGTTTTGAAAATTAAATTAAAGGTTAGTTGAAAAACCAGCTGCAAGTGTGCCTCTAAATCTGAATGGTTCGGTAGATTCCTGTAAGAACTTGTCTAATATTATTCAGCATTTTAAGCACAGTTGCTGAGGTTAATTAGATTTCTGACCCCTAAAAATTTTAAGTGTCTCTGATGACTTACTCTCCAACAGATAATTTTGTGTGAGAAACAGAGTAACAAATAGACTATGAATAAACAAACGCTTCATATTCATTCGTATGATGACAGAGAATATGTTTCTGACATTTCATTAGATATCTCAATGTCCACAAGATCTATAATAAACCACTTTGCAAGACATTGAAATGTCAGAGAAAAACACATTTTACATGAAATGTTTTTCTACAGCTGAAGCTGTGAAGAAGTTACAGTATTATTTTAAAAGACACAGGAACAACAAGCAGATATTTTATCTTGAAGGTGCTTTTTCAAAGGCTTCTGAACAGCTAGTTGTTTGCATTATGATGAGTGGAATTGTTTTAATTTATCACACAGGAGTTTGAAATATTAGTTTTACAGATATGCCAGGCTGTTCTAATATAATTCAAGTCCTGAGATCTTACACTATTTGATGCATAACAAAACTGGAAACACTGGAAACATTAAATTGATTCTCTTACTGAAGTTCACCTGGCACATTTCCCTGGGATCTGAGCACTTTTTGCCTGTATTTAAATGCAGCACAAAACCTGTTCTAACCTATTCCCCACATGTACACTACTTCTTCCTTCCTTTTTTGTCAAACTGTTGACAATATCCTCTGACCTGATCAAGTGATGTGCTGTGCACTTTACCCTTGTAAATCCACCCCGTGGCTGCAATCTGGTTAATGTAATTGCACTGAAATGTAATGGTTTCCTATCCTGTTTCACATTTTGGGAAACAGGGAAAAATTGCAACTCCTTTCCATCATTCATAGATTCATCCAGGGGGCCATTGTTAGAAAGCTACTTGCCAAGACAAGTCTTGCCAGATTTGCTTTGATTTGTGTGTCTGGTTTTTAAAGATAAGTAAAATACATGGTATTTGAAAAACTGAAATTATGGTCAGAATGAGATTCATTTGCTAGTCTTTTTTTTATGGTGGCACAGCATTGCTTTTGAAATGCTGGGAGGTTTTCCGCTTGCATCAGGAAGACCATTGTATATTATGGTCATAAGTTAAATGAAAGATCTGCAAAGTGGCCTGAACAGCAGCTATAGAAGAAAATATATGTGTGTCATCATTTTCAGAATGAAGTTCAAGGGAAGAGGCCATGAAGAAAATCATACAGGCATTGTATGAAAGAAGGCTCAGGCTGTAGGTTTGCATCTCCGGAGCAGGTGCTTCTGTGCAAGCATATACTTTTGCACTGTATTTCTTTACATGAGGTATTAAATATAGAACTGAACTACTCAAAAAGGATGTTTGTTCCACTTGACTCCAATAAACGTAACCAGTAGCTCCTGTCAATTTAGAAGTGACATTCTGGCCACTTGTTTGGGGACAGTGGCAACTTCAGGTGACCTATTGGTAAATCCCTCCAAAATACTATCTCCTTTAAACTAGCAGATAGAGAATGACAGCACTGCGTGGAGTTACATCATTTCCAGTGGCATCATCCCGCCTGACCTGTCATAACATCCTGCATATTGGCAGAATGCAATTCCTTCATCCCTTTGTGTTACCAGCAGGGGTGGTTAGATGCTGCTTCTTTCCAAGGGCAGCTATTGTAAATGTCATTGCATTTCCACACTACGTCAAAGCAAACACAGTCTTTTTCATATGTCAGTCAGCACTGTGTTTCTGCTGTTACCTGTAGTGTAAATGGATAGTTAATTAAATTGCCTTCATAGAGCTTTGTAAAAGATCTATTAAACAAAGAATCACTGGTATAAACAAACGAACCAGAGTCACGGTTTCAGCTCTTTGACCTCTTCAGTGGATTTTCTGTTTTTACCAGGAGAGCTTCTTTACATTTTTCTTAATGTGCCACCAATATTTTAAAAGTGTTGTGTTGGTTTGGGGTTTTTTGTTTTTACAAAAAGCAGGATAAGAGTTGGCACTGATTATTGTTAGTCTGTTCAGAATACAGGAGGAAGGTTAATTAGCTTTTTTGACCTGAAGAGTCTAGTGAGGTATCCCTGGTGACTCACTAATTGCTGCTCAATGCATAATAGTGTCTGTGAAGCAAAGTGCATGAAGCTAGACACTGATAATAATGTTACTTTGATTTAAAATTCTATACCTGCAAGGACATAATGCTGTTTCAGTACAGCATGCACTCCACTGATAGATCTAGATATTCCCCAACTATTCATTTATTTTATTGGCAATGCTGGTCACTAATCTTAATTTGAATTTCTACCAAGAACAACTGTTTCTCAAATTGTAAGTAAAATGCTATTTAGGGTATCATGAAATCATATTCTGAAAGTATTTTCTCATGCATAATAACCATGTTTTCCATTAAGACTAGTACATGTGCTAGAGCTGACTTATTTAACTATGATGACATGTCACACAAAGAAAATATCATTTTTAATAAATGAAAATAAAGCATTAGTGCCTGCTAGGAAAAATGTCTTTAAACCATGAAAGGCACAGAAATTGTGTCATCTGTATAATGCTGTGAGACCAATGTGGCGTAAGGAAGTTTAGGAAACATGAAATCCAGCTCACAGAGTATCAGAGAGTTGTTCAGTGTATGTTTCCTTCCTTTTGGTATCTATCAATTGACACATAATGATGAGGATTTTAATAGGCAGCGTTCATCTGTACTATTAGTTCAGTTAATCTGTAGTTGTCAGGTCTGTTTTTTAAAAGTCCACCAGGGAACAAAATACAAATTTCCTCTTCTTAGAAGGTCCTGTCATGTAGTTTTCTTAAAAGCCTTTTGTTTAGAACTTTATCATTTGTTTAGTAACTATAAACACATCTTTCACTTAAGATTTATCTCTGGTGTTAGTGATGCAGCTTTCTTTAAATAGGTATTCTACAGATACTCATTGGATCAGTTAGAAAACATTTCTTCAGCAATCTGTCCTTCCATAATAGATTCCCACATGAACTTCTGAGTCTCATTTGCAGTAAGTATATTACTTCCAGTTTCCTGGTCAGGGTTGGAAGAGCAAGTGTGTCATTCACAGTTTTGACTACCTACAATTTGCTAAAGCAACAAACGGCATTCATTCAGTGATAAGCTATGGGCTTAATTGGTAAATTTCTAATGTATAATACTGAAGTTCTGGATTAACAACAGAAGAAATAGTCTATGATATATTTTCCCTCTCAGCATCTTAAAGCATAGTTTTAAGGGGTTTTTTTATAATTATGCTGATCCATCTGTCAGTTTATCCACCACCTTCCTTCCTTTCATCAGTTCTGCGATTCTGAGCCAGGTGATAAAATTGAGCCAGACCTCTACATTAGGAGGATGCTGACCCAACAAGAAAACCTCATGTACCTTTGGCAACATATCTCTATATAAGCAGCTAGCAGTAGTGACATAGCCTGGAGGTGAAGCTGTAGAAAGCAGAAGTTCAGACACTTCTTCTATTAAGGTAGGCACATTGTTTATTACTGTTCTATTTCTGAGCTATAAATGAAAATAAATAGCTTGGATGATACACCTGCCCTGTCTACTGTTTTTCTGTTAGGACAGCTTGCCAGTATTTCAGGCAGAAAGAGGACTGTGGATTATTAGTCTCCATCTCAGTCACAGAACAAAATATCAGTTCTGGAAAGGTTTCTGCTTCCTCTGGGCAGACTGTGGACCTCCTGCCGCATGGACATACAAGGACATCAAATTCCTATTACTCCTGATTGATCCTATTAGATCATTCAATACTCTATTGAAGGAATGGGATATCTAAGTAGTACTGGTAGAAAAGGGGAAGAAATGGCTGGTCAGATATCCTTTCTTTTCTGTTCCCCTGCTAAAGGCAATGGTGCAAAGGCCACAATCCAGCATTCTATATCTTTATACCTTGGCTCCAGACACAGTCCCTCATGCTGTCTGTCAGCTATGGGCAGCAACAGGAGCAACACAGGTTTTCTGTTGTGTTTGGCAGACTTAAACTACACTCCTGGGAACACTAATGACTTCACCTGAGCAATCTGCAGGATAATATCTACTAAATGAGCATTATGGAAACCATATCTTTGTCCTACAGTCTTCTTTTCCCTGTCATTCTATTTCAGCTCAGATATCCAGTAGCTTGACAGATAAGACATTGCCAAATCACAAAAGACCTTACATATATCTTGAATTTCCTGACTTACATTATTAAGTTACAATCTGTTGCACAGAATCACACAATAGATGTGTTACAATGTAACCTGACATAATAAATTACTCCCATGATAAAAACCAGAAGACATGCAAAAAATTACTGTTCTTATCAGTCAAGCAGTTCTCAAAGCAAGCAGGAGATCAAGTCAGTTGAATTTAGCATGTATTTAATTTAACAGAACTTAAAGCAGATGTGTACTAATGCATGGGATATTATATTTAGGCTTTTTCTGAAAAGTATTCTAACTGTAACATAACCCTTTATTTATATTACCTTACTGCTCATTGAATTAGAATTATTTTCGTTACCTAAAATGAAATCCTGAGTTCTTGCTCAGGTCCAAATTTTTATTCACTCCTTAAATATTGTGCATGACTTAGTCAAAGCATGACTCTCTTGCCCCTCTGTGCAGGAGCTTTATGGCACTTGCATAAAGTCTCCAGTATTGGTGTTTCAGACTACGAAACTAGTAGCCTAGCTCACTGTTCATTTTTTGATTACTGGGATGGTGAAGATTTGCTCAGTTTTCAGGCCCCTGTGCTATACAGTTGTAAATCTGTGCCAACTCCAGCAAGATTATTTATTGTCATATTGGAGCTTTGCTTCATGCACACTTTTGTAGTTTCCTTTGCAGACACTAAGGTTACATGCAGTTACGACATGGCTGGAATGAGCTAATGATCCCAGCCAGATTTCCCTTAGATCCTGAGCTTTAAATTAATATATATGTTTTCTTTTGTCTGCATTCTGTTCATTTGCTTTATAATTATTCTGGTTTTATTATGATATTTTTAAGCCTTTCTTAGCAACAAGAACTAGGAATATCATTTAACAGAAGCTTAGATTTTCATTGAATTGGTAGTTTTGCTTTAAAAATCAAATTACTTTCAGTAAAATTACATTATTTGATACCAATGTGAGACAGTTTCTCTTTTAAACTTTCACTATTACTAAAACTTATTTGCCCTTCTTATTGTCATAACCTTCCTTTAGCATTTTGTAGTGCAGTTGTAAAAGCATGCACAGTGAGGTATGTTAGATGTTTCAGAAGGTGTAGCTGCTCAGTTCTGTGAAACTTGGGAGCAGTTATGTTATTTGTCAGTACTTCGAGATTTATACTTTCAGAGTCACTGTTTAAATACTCAAGATTTACACAGATTTTATAAACTAGCAACAAGCAAAAACCAGTTTCCAAGCTCAAATGTGGAAAGTTTAGTGTGGTTTATGTATCATCTTGTGAGATGCAAGGACACAAGAACAAGAAGGCTGAAAAGGAAGAAAAAACATCTTAAAGATACGGTATCCTGGACAGGAACTTAAACAGTCCCACTTGTCTATAGAATTTGGGGTACATTTCTTTTATCTCTACATCGTATTTCACTAAAGTTTACACCATTCACTAACCACAACAACTGGATCAAGACTCAAACCATCAGAGTAAAAAGCAAATGCTTTTTGTGAGATTTATTCTGGTACGCTTTTCAGGTGAGAAGCATTCTGCTAGTGAGCCTTTACTGCTGCCATTTTTCCTACTGCCATTATGGAAATGCATAGTAAGAGGGTACCTCTTGAAGAACAAAATAGTATTGTCCTGAGACAGTAAGCACTCTCCAAGCTCAAAGGACTTATTCACCAGTCCTGCTATGCAAAACTGCTGCTTTGATTCCTTGAGATGGAAAAAGAAAAAGGATTGGAGGGTGAGGAAGAAATGTTCTCACAGAGGCCAACAATGTTCCAGTACAGCTGAGGCTCATGTCACTTCTGCATCACCTGCATCAGTACATGGCACAGCAGAGGCAGCAGAAATAAAAGGTCAGATGGAGAAAGAAGACGGGAAACTTGTCTTTCTTAATCCTTTTCTATATTGTGGCTTTGAGACAAACATATCTTTTCTCCCAATCCTGTTCTAAATGTCTTTGTGTGTGTACCTGATTCTTGGAGCCAGTGTCTCTTGAGTGGAGAGGTTATGAGTCTGATTCTACACACCTGAAACAATTGAAGGCTTTGCTTTGAGCTTTAATATAATTGGAATAAAGCACTAAACTCTACTGCTGTAAGCAGAAATAGATCAAAGTTTCCTCCTCTCTCACAAGCAGCCTGTGCCTTAGAGGTGAGATATGGATTTGCCTGTATTTCAAGCCCCATTTACAGAGCTGGCCTAACCTACATGATCAAGACAGTTTCATCAGAGTAAGTAACTTCTAGCTGGCATATTGTCCCTAACCCAGACATGTGATGAGTTCAGGCAGTACTGGCAGACAAGCTGCATGAGAAGGTGTGACAAGGGAAGGACTAACAGTGTAAGTGTTAATTCATTATTTAGAGTGTAAGAAAAGGAGGGAGGCAAAAATTGCTGGCAGGATACTCTGGGGAAGTGGGGTCTTACCTAGGGAAACTGCTAATTTTTATCTGTAGTTTATCTGAAACTTCTTTTGTTCTCAATACAGCATGCTTTGTTTTCAATCAGTAGAGCCAGAGCTTTCACAAATGTTACTTGCCAAGGGCACCTGGGGGAGGTGATTTGGTTTGCTCAGGTTTCCTAGGTGGGGTTCATGCCAGAGTTCTTTAATTTTTCCAGCTGGAGCCTCCAGGTAATTGAACCTGACAACACCTGGAAGAAGGGTTTCACCAAGTATCTCATTCATTGTGTAGAGGCATTTTTATGTCGTCCCTCCTCACAACGTCTGAGTAATGAGGATGCACATCTTCTTTTGAGTTAGTTTTTTTTGTCTCCTATCTTCCCAAAACACTACCATAATCCTGAGGTAACAACACAGCAGAGGCAAAAGATACGCACTAAAATGGGGTTCTTATCTGCAGTTTTATTATCCCATGCAATATTCTTGCAGAAAATTACTTTCTCAAATGTGCTAAGCTGCTCTTTAGCTCTCCAGGGCTCTGTTCACAATTTTCTGTAAGTGATTTTTGTTTAATTTGTAGCAATATAGGAAAAGATATCTCTCACCCTGACTACCATCAGCTTAATTGTAGCTATAGGAAATGTAAAGGCTATCTGACTGGTTTTATTACTGAAAGAAAAATAATGGGGCATTATTTGGTTTTCCATTTTTTGTATGGCACAGTAGCTAAACCGGTTTCTAAGTTCATGTGACTTTGTCCCACATAAATGCTTCATTTAATAGGAATTAATGTTTAGCTAGAGGAAGACTATGTTGCCTGTAGTCCTTTTTCCTAATTGCTAACTTGCCACCTGGAACTCAGTCATTAGAAACCATTAGCATGAAGCCATTTACAGGTACATATATATGAAGGCTGCCTTTTGCTGTTTTGCTGCTTCTGTAAGAAAAACTGTATAGACAGAAATTGCTCTATCAATTAATGGGAGCAGGCTAGCTGACCAGTCAGGGTGTTTGTTTTGTGCACATTTGCACACTCCAGCAAAGCCAGGAAATTAGACCAGGAATATGAACTGGGTTTTGCTGGTTCTGTTGCAACTCATATGAGATGCAGGCACAGCCTAAATTTCTATAGAGGAATATAAAGTATGCTTTATACTCTGCTGGCACACTTCTGCCAGGTAGGGGCTTCACGGCAAAAAAATGAAGCAGAAGAGGACCTCAGGCTTCTACAGCCTTCAGAAGTGGGCTGGGGATTAGGTCTAAAATGTTAGGGCAGCAGTTGTGTCCAAGGAAGCAAAAGGGTAGGAAGGTTGAAATACAAGGTGTGGGTTACAAGGAGATGTGGATCAGCAGAACCTGCTAGTTTCCATGGGGCATACTCTACCTTTGTGCTTCTGACATAGAGGGCTCCCATTTTGCTGTGAAGAAATACATTTTTCACCCTTATCAACTGCATTCTAGATCTCTATTTTCAGAAAGGAAAAAAAGTGTGTATGTTCCCCTATGGTCAGAGAGGAACAAGAATGACCAAAAATGTACATGAAAGATTGAAAGGTTTGTTGGATTATTTAGTCTGAAAAGTGATGGGTTAAGCCTTTACATGTTGCAAAAAGGAGAGAAATAAACTGCTTTCCACAGGCATGATGGAAATGGCAAGAAATAATGTTCTTAAATTGTAGCAAGGAACAGACATTCAGAAAGTCTTCAATGGTAAGGATAGATGAGCAATGGCCTCAGTAGGGAGGTTACAAATTCTGTCACTGGATTTTTTTTTTCTAAAGCATACTGTATGGATGTCTTTTGGAAACGCTGCATGTACTTCCTCTAATGTATAAGAAAGGACGATGTCTGTTAATGTTTTGCAGTTACTTCACATTCCATCTTGTCATTTTTCTGCACTTTTATAGATGGGGAAGTAAGTATAGAGAAGCTAGTTCTGTCAAGCTAGGCCCCTTTCTTAAGAAATCTCCTGTATAAGACCTGTTCTGAATAGATGTACTTTCCAGATGTGAGCTTGAGTAAGGAATACCCTAAAAGAAAACCTACTCAAGCAAAACCTATTCTGCCTGCTGAGAGTCTCCATTTCTTCTTTTAGGGTTTTTATTTTAGCAATATGTGTAGGATCTCTCAGCTTCATGAAAATGTGTACTGTGAATTTTAGTGTTACAGAATGGGTCTGAGAAGGAAAGGGAAGATGCCTCACCTTTGCCATCTGTCTTATGTCTGTAGTATTTTTAGGTAGCATCTAGCAACTTGTTTTAACCTCATCTACTGTATAGGAAGTTGCTTCTCCCCCCGCCTCCCTTATTGCATCTTCAAGGGTAGATTCTCTGTCACATACAGAGTGCAAAGTACAACCTTCCCAGGTTTTGGAAATTCTGTGCAGTATTTCAAACTAACATGCTTTCACACAAAGATATTGGCATGTTGCTTATTGCATCAACCCCCCAGAAGTACGTACTGATACTTTTTGGGTGGATTTTATAACAAACCTTGCTTGCAGCTTTGAAAACATTCCCCTATGTCCAATGAAAAGCTAAAAATATCTATGAATAATTTAACACCTGAAAATATAGGTTTCTGTACATGGCTTGCATAAACTGTGAAAGGAAATTTTTCATGATATTTGAATTTCATGCATAAATCTCCCTAGGAAAAGGTTCCATCCCAGTGACAACAAGTTTTAGGCTAAAATAAACATTTTTCTCTGCAAATTGCATGCAAAACCTCTAATTTAAAATTACTAGACCAGTAAGTGCAGTTCTCCCCCTCCCCCCATTAATCCCTCAATTCTCAAGTAGACCACTGCCAGATTTCCCAGCAAACAGGTGATGGTTTTTCTTTGTACTTTCATTGTGATTCCTGACTCAGTTGCTTTGAATAAATCAGTCTAATAGTGGTTGACATGACAAATAAAGGGTTTTTATTCCCCTAGGTTTCTTAGTTTATCTCTGATTGAGATTTAAAAAAAATGAGCAAAATGATAGCTTTTTAAAAAGCTATTAAAAAAAATCATTAAAAAAGACGTCAACCACACAAATTCAACCCCCAAACCCCAGGATTTAGTCCGCTATAAGCAAATGGGTGATTTTGTTAATGCTTGTGGAATCATTTTACCAAAATGTAACATAAACTAAACCACGTTTAGATATTCTCTGCTTTTCCTCCATGGTAATTCATCATAATGTATTAATATATATCACCTTTTCATGCTATTAAGACTCCATACAGTGACTAATCTTATTCACTTTTACACTCCCTGATGGAGCCATTACATTATACTCTGTGAAAGAGCCTTTTATAAATGTCTCCACAGGGCAGATTGACACAATATACCCTAATGGCTACTTGGAAGGTGTCATAGTGTGTCCTGGGGATGATCTATTTAATAGCTTATTTATACTATACACTGAGCTCACAAAATGTATTGTGCCACGAATGTGTGAAGTGGCATTCCAAGGGTACATCAGAGCAAGCTGAGCCATGATGTCCTTTGATGCAGTAAAACATCTATTTGGAAAATTCAGAGAAGTAGCTGGCCTGACGACAGAAATGTGCTTGCAGAGAAGAGGTGGAAAGAGAAACTTCTGCATTCTTCATTTATCTTGGACAATAATAAGAAAGAGAGATACAAAACAGCATATGCTTCTCTGAATCCCCTGAGATTTGGTGTTACAGCCTACCCGAGCATCTTTCTTAACTCTCTGCATAAGAACAGCCTAAGTGGAGAGTGTGCTGAAAGAGCCATTTGGTTGGAATATCTCCCTCCTATAAACCTTCTGTGGCTTTCTACAACTGAACACATTTTAACATAGTTATGAGACTGCTTTAATTTGTACCAGCCTACGTGTTGGCAGCAAAGTGGTGTGAAATTAATAAAAGCCATCAAGCACCAGGAAATCATAAAACTGTTTCTTATTTTCCTATTTCTTGCAAATTACTCTAGCCACCTTAATTCATTACACTTTTCATCAAAGTTCTGTCCTCAGCTCAGAAAAACAGTAATATTAGCACCTGTCAAAACTTCTGTATTATTGCAGATCTGGAGTTCTTGATTCTTTGAAATCATGAGAATTTTGTTTACATGAGGTCCTTGCATGCTCATCTCCAGCCTGTGTCATATTGAAAAAAATATTTGCAGGGCTCAAACAGCAAAAGGAGCTTTAAAAACTCCTACAGATTTCACTAATATGTTAACTGTGCTTCATCTGAATTATTTCCTTCCATTAATCCCTCACCTCATTTTTATAGGTTTAATCAAAAATCAAGACTCATCTAAGCAAATTTGACTAGGTGTGTAAGCCACTCCAAAAATGCATCTTAATTTGGTTCTGTTGACAAAACATCTGACCTCGCTAAAGCAGATGGCAGTGCGTGACACTTTGGGCATGCTGAAAATAATTATTTCTCTATTAACGTAGGGGCAAAGAAAAGACAATGAATCAAATAGTGAAGTTTTAGGAAAGATAACATGTGAACTCGCATGGTATTTTTGAGAACAAATCAAAATCTTCAAGGCATAATCACATTTTCCTGACTGCTCATACCTCATGGCATTCTTACAGCCATTTGCTGGAGTAAATGCTCTGTGCACACATAGCACACTGATTGTAGAATTGATCTCTGAATAGTCATTGGAAGCTTTTGTCTGTTTACTGTTCCTGAGTGAAGTTCCTGTTTTTCTCTTCACTGGTTTTAGTTTCCAGAAGTGTTTCTACAGAGTTTCAGAAGTTAGTTTCAGCCCAAGTTTGAGGTTTCAGTTCTGTTTACATCTTTATTCCAGTCTCTAATGAGACTCCTAAATGGCTACATATTATGCATGTATTCATCTCACGCATATATATGGAGTTGCTCTAAAAAGTTATTAAATAAAAATTGTAAAATAGGGAGAATTAGATTTTATCTCTCGCTGCAGCTGCCTAGTGGGAGGGTATAAAGAAGGTTCAACCAGACTCTTTAAGTCTTCTTTAGTTCTGTTAAATACCATCACTCTAATATTTCTGACTGAAAAGAAGTTTTACTAGATGACTTCTAACCACTGAACATTATGGAAACTCTGCATCCATGATTTAAGTTCACTACATAAAGTTATCCTGATTACAATATAAGCAGTCATGTGAATCCTCTCCAGCTCTCTGTAGTATGCTAAGAAACAGCTTTGCACTGACCATAGCTGCTTCCAGAAAGAAAACAATGTGTAAATCTTCAGAAAGAGAAATATGGCTTTAAAATGTATTCCTTGATCTAGTTCTCCATCACTAAATTAAAATTCAGTGACTTGCTAGGAAAATGTTTTCTTTTTATGTGTTCCCACAAATTGTGCATTTCAATGCTGTAGGTATCTTTTTTTATTATGGGGGAAGATAAAAAAAATTAAATAATCAACATAAGCAATATTTTGGCTCCTAAAACCTAGATTTTCCAGACACTTAGGCTGCATCAGGTCTGAAAGAGGAATATTGGAATGACTCCAAGAGATAAAACTCAAATCTTATTAAAATTGTTTAACAAAGGGTACAAACATATATTAAGAACACTGATTAAACTATGTTACATCATCTAGCAGAAACAAAGTACTACAAGTAAATGTGCCTGCCCTGTGTGGTTCTTCCTCCTAATAACTTACCATGATTTTGAATAGTTTACTGGGTTGCAGTGTATGGCTTCATCATAATCCCTTTTACTGCAAATTTCGTACCAAGGACTACCACTTGTTACAAGATATGCCATTCCCTTGCAGTTATTTGTTAACAATCTCAGTGGGTCTAAATCAGAAAATTAGATGTTTTTTATAACTCATATTTTTATAACTAGCATACATCCTTATTGTTCTTCTTTGCAGGAGTTGAGAAATTGAATCCAGATGAAGCATAAATCATTCCTGACAACTCTACTCAGCAAGTCCTTTAAGCTTAAATCGCAGGATGCTTGCTTTGAACTTTGAGTGACCAACTTCATCCTTCATTGTTTTGCTGCAGTACAGATATATTCAGCACCAGGTACGTCTGTCTTGAAACTACCTGTCCTAGTCACTCCTACTAAGATAGTGGTTAAAAGGCTATATTAGCAGGTCAGCAATGTGAGTATCAGTATCTAGAGGCAGATATTAATTCTTCTTTGAAGTACAGAAGGCAGAAATTCACACAGCATCATGAAATTTTTCACCTAATGTATGCAGAAATGAGAACGAGGAGATGACAGTCTCAAAATGGTAAGGGAAAGAACTGAGTAGTGTTTTAGTTAAATGGAGTGACTTGGTAACTGCATTTGCTATTACTGGTGTGAATGTAGCTTGAGATCTTGTTGCATATTAAGGTTTCAAAGCTTTGTTGCCTGGGTTTTCTGCTGTATGCTTCTGCTGTAAATGCTTCCAATGAGAATTTAGCGAAGGAATAGAACCAGTAACAAATTCTGAACACTTCAGATCTGAATCTCAAGGAAATACACTTTGCTAGATGGTGTGTTTTGGCAGTTCAGTTCTACAAGCCTCGAGTGTTCTGACCTCATATTGACATCAGTGGCACCACCGTTTACTAAGCACTCACAAAAATATGAATTGTGTGTATGAAGCTGCAATCTTTAGTCTTATCTTCCTCTAACTTCACAATGTTTTTGTGCATAGCAGACTGTATGAAGTGAAATGTCTATCAAATAATGTTCAACTAGAATGCATTTTTAGTACTTAGGTCACGTTGTATCAGTAGCTTTGTTGTTAAAACTGCTAATGATGACATACCTAGAAGTCATGTTTGGGGAATCAAATAGGTAAATGGGATGGGTGTTGACAACTCAGCAGGTATACCAATTTTTCTAGAAGCCTGCTATTCAAAGGTGGTCAATGCCTTCTGCTGCTATTTACATTCATTTCAAAAGACTGCAAGTGCTTGACTGTATAAAGCTAGGTCTTACTGAAGGCTGCTTCACCTCCACTGCTCCTGTAGAAAATCTGGAACATGGAATAACTGTATTTTGCAGAAAGTATTTCCTCACCAAATAAAGTATTCATTTTAAACCAAAATTATTTGCAGGGGGAGAGAGACTTTTATAGCAAAACTTTGGGTTTGGTTGTTTTGGGTTTTTTTTTCAACAAATGATAGAAGTTTGTTCTTGGTTGGCTTCCCCCCCCCCCCCCCCCCAAAAGTTTTGTGGTAATTCAAGGTGAAGAATAACTTTCTCTCAACCATCTTTATCTTCACAATATTAAATAAAAGCATGCCTTTGATTTCTATGAATAACAGTAAATGAATAGCTTTTGGCTGCTGCAAACATTTCTATGGATCCATCTTCTGAAAACTGAGCTTTTGATAAGAGGATATAACTCTTCTTAATTATGGCAGACTATTGAAAAGAAAAAGATAAGAACACGACTCTTCTTGCACAGGTTCTTTGCTGAAAATTAGGTGGCAGTCCTAAGTTTCATTGGGACTGACACTTTCTTCAGAACATTAACTAGGCTGACTAATATTTGTTCTCTCTTTCTGTGCCCCCAAAATGTAAATGCAAGGCGTAAAAGATCTTCCTCACAACTTGAGTCCAAACAGTTTATTAGAGCTGCTATAGTGCTAAAGATATGGTGGGACCCAGAAACTCTTATTGGAAATAAAATAAAAGGTTTATTTTATTTTATGGAACATTTTTTTTCTTTTTCTTTTTTTTTTTTTTTTTAGTATTTCATGTATATTGTACACCTTGTGTTTTAGAATTTCCAAATCTGGGTAGCTGCATGTATTTTTGGATCATCTGGTAGAATTTCACCTTTCAGTATAAGATATGTCTAATTAGACTTGGAGGCCATATCTGCTTCATGCCCAGGGCATGATAGCACTTGTGATTATTTAGGAACGCAAACTACTGTCTGCCACTTAACCACTGCAGTCTGATTTAGTTCAGTAAATGTTGCATTATCAGTTTTTACCCTCATTAATGATGTCTTTTGATTTATTTCCCTTACTCTCACATACTATCAGAATCGCAATGAAGAAGAGCATAGAGTTTTCTGTGTGCAGTGATTTGTTCTAGAAGACTGCTTTCCCATGACAGGTTGTATCAGCTGAATACTTACCAAAGCTCATCACCTTTTGGTATCAAAACTATTAAACTTTGCTTTTTTTCTTGTTGTTCCCTGGTTCTACAAATTATAATCAAACTATTAATTATGGTAGCTATTTAAGTGTGACAAATTAAGTTGACTATATGGCAAAGTCACTCAGTACCCTTGAGAAGTGCAGCCTTGGTTTAAAGATACTGCACTGAAAATGGAATGTTTAACAACAAGCTCCATCCCCTGGTGAAATTGCAATTAAAAAATACTTGCTTCACACAGCACAGGGCCTATACATAACCTCTTCCTCCTCTTTATTCTTCTCACCTACCCTGTTTTGCATCTTGATTAAGATTTTGTAAACCATTCACACTAATGTCATCTTACAGCTATTTTAAAGGCATAACTAAGAATCCTAATGTGAAGGTCAGTATACAGTGAAGTGACAGCCAAATGAAAATCAACATTATTTCATGGAAACAAGCTAGAATAAAAAGAAATCATATTCACACATGGGCAATTCCAGATTTTCATATTTGTTTTCTTTACCAACTTTCCAAAAATTTAGACTAGCCTTTTCTGTGTAAAAATAATGAAATTGGTAAAAATGGCAAATGTAAAACTAGTTGCTTTTAAAGGAAAGAAAATTTTAAAAGTAAAATTTTATCTTTATTTTTCTAATTAGTTTTTGTTTTCTTTGAATGTTAAGGAGACAATAGTTTTGCTTTTAAAATAACAACAAAAAATACAGTTGTTACCAAAAATAGAAACAGACATTTTTTAGTAATGTACAATTTCTCTGCCAGTAGAAATTATGGTGTAGGTTTCTTAATACCTTTAAAGGAGTTTATAGCTTCAGTATTGCCAGACAAAGCATTTATTTTGCAGTAAAGATATTTCCTGCAAAACTTGTGTTACTTAATGTGTCCCAAGCCTGATAAACAAACTTCACAGAATTTTAAAATAAGAAGAATGTTTAAAATGCTGCTTGCTAGGAGCCCACACTCCACTTCTGCCAATTGGCATTTATCACCTTAGTTTGATCGCATTCTTTGCAGTAGATTCAACCTCGACTCTTGAGTCACTTCTGAAAAAGCACTGGACCAAGATTCTTCCAAAAATTCAATTTTGTGTTCCAGTTCTGTTGTCCTTTGAGGTTCCAAGTATGGCTTTGAATCTCTTTGACTCCATTCTCCATCAGTAAAATCAGTTGGGTTTTCTTTACCTTTTTTAGAGGGTTTTTCTTGGCTTGAGTAAACGCCCTCATTTTATTTCTGTTCTCTGAGTGTCTGCAATAAGAGTTTAAACTGAAGGAAGAAAGAAGAAAGTGTTCTGTTTCAAAGAACGTTTTTTTTGTTAAGTGGTTCTGTTATTTGTGCCCTATTTAAAGTTCAATGAAGCTGTTGAAGTAATTTGATTCTTCAGCTGAAGACAAGCAGAGGCTCATACTTGAACAACACTATGTTAGTCAGTATTGTTACTTTATTGAAAATGCTGATTATATGGAACTATCTCGTGCAAAATTCACATAGGATAAAGTCATCTCTTCAAGTATGTAACAGAGCTCATAAATAAGGAAGTCTAAAAGACAGCTACAAAATACCTCACATCTCAAATTTTATCTCTCTCTAGAATGCACCTAGTCCAACCACCCTGCTCAAAGCAAGGTCCACAAGAGCAGAGTATTCAGGACTGTGTGCATCCAGGAGTTTAATATTTCCAAGGTGGGGACTCCACAACCTCTCTAAGCAACTATTCTGATGTTTGACTAAGCTCACAGTTTAACAACGGAATTCCATGCATTTCAATTTGTGCTCTTGTCCTTCAGGTGAGGCTGACTGGTCTGAGTTACTTACATCCTCCTTCTTGTCCTTGCTTTCTTCCAGTCCTCAGGTATCTCTCGTGACACGCACAATCCCCTGTGTTTTCTCTTTAAATTCAGTAACCAACTTCTGCTTGTGAGAATTTCTCCTTATAGATTAAAAGCTCTTCTAGTATTTTGGGTATTCATCCACTGAATACTCAGTCCATCATGCTGCCTCTTGATCTTCACTTTGAAATAATGTTTTTTGAATTTCAGGAAAATTCACGGTTTGGGGAGCAAAAAGGTGTGAAGGAATCAATCCCAGAATACTATTCTTCTGGTTTCATGCTGCCAAATTCGGAAAAACTCCAACTGATTTCAGCGAACTGAAGTCTTTTTCTTTATGGTTCTATTTTCTCCCTGAACAAGTTTGTCAGCCATAGTGTCAGTCTAAATTTAGATTTCTATCAGCAAAATCTGTTTTCTTCCTTTTGGGTGACATATTTCTGAATCTAGAGCTCCTAAAGTTTTAAGACTGGTTGCCTTAAGCCAAGTATTGTCATTATAAGCGTAATAATGATTCATGGTCCCCCAGAAACCTCTAATAGAAACATCTGTCTGTTAATGAATTGTTTGGCTGGGTCGCAAACTTATCAGACGAGATACGAATCCTTTTGTGGTTTAGTTGAGTAATTAAGTTCTTTGTTCACTGCACAGCCCTCACTTAGCTTGTGCACATCAGAAATCTAAGTAATGCCTTCAAGGAAACAACATCTCAAAGAACGAGTAGCCTGCCAAGGTATAGCAGTGGGATGCAGTAGTTGTTGAAAAAACCCAAGTAGTTACACAAAACAGTTACACTAAAAGAAAGCAGGAAGGTTACTGTTAGGGTGAATTAGTTAACTTGAAGCAGAGCATATGTGGATGAAGAGAGTAACCTATTAATCCAGTACTTTAAGACACTGTGTGATCTGTGTGATATAAGCTACAGGCAGCCTTGAGCAATCTGAAGTTATGATATCATCTGATTTTCAATAGACTGTTTAGGGCCTTTTTTTTATCAACTTAAGAATAGGGGTTTTGTTTTCTTTTAGATAACAATGAAGGTAGAATACTTTGTCTTGGCTTTAAGAGAAGAATTCCCAGAAATGGGCTGAATGGTGTAAGAGACTGTGATGCTGACAATGAAAACATAGACCAAACAGCCTTGGTAGACACTCAAAACACTATGTGGTCCTCTCTTATCAAATGGCAAGGGGGTGTATGTATGAGGGGACTGGTTGTTTCTGTGCCTGGCAGTGGAATCCCAATGTAGGAACTGGCTGACCAGAACCACAGAATGGTATTTCTCCTGCTGTATCCTGGGAGGGAAAGCTTTGAAGCCACAGTGTGGGTGAAGCTCTGCCCACACTAGTATGACAGCAAATGATACTTCACTTGTGTTGGTATCATTCACAGAAGTGGCATGTTTTAAGTTACTTCTTGCTTTCTGCTTGTATCTTCAACTGTGTTACCACATGGCCAAGCTTGTTGTTTACCTGGGCACAACTCCTACACTTCACCTTTGAGGAAAATCTCTCTCTGTAAATAGCAATACAGTGTTGGCATTCAAAATTGTAATCTTATTCAAGCTTCTATGCTAATTTAGTTCTGTTGGATAAACTGATGTTAAACTCAATTTACCTAAATTTGTGAAATAAGTTATTTCAAACAAGTATACTTTACTTACTTGCTCATACATGTAGCTCCATCAAAGAATGCAGTGGATAAAATTCACTTCCCACAGAAGCAGTAGTGAATTAGAATAACTCCATTTAAAGCTTTGGAATAAATAAATTTAGCATAAATAAATTCCCAGGCCAGAAATACATCTCTGAAACCTGAGCTCATTCTTTCTTTTCCTTGTTTAAAATAAAATTAAATAAATGGTTGAATACCTTCCTAAATCAGGGCAGAAGACTGAAGTCTGATACATTTAGGCTACTTGTTCAAGCTACTGGAGAAGTGGAATACCTGGATTCTTTTTCAAAGTGGTAAATCTATTATGAAAATTGAACATTTTTTTTTCCTGTTCAATTCACTACAGACATTTCTATATAATATGTTCTTAGCATACGTATATGTACAGAGGTGAATGTTTGTATCCGTGGTATCATGTGTAGTAAGACCAGGCTTTTATTCTGAACAGTGAATTATTTGTGAGGAGATCTGACATCTTCTAGGAAACCTAACTGGCAAAATTAATAAGTAGTAATAAAACAGAAGGAATCTTTGTAATCTCAAGATTAATGGATAAAATGTTTATACTGAGGGTTCTCTTCATCAACAAACTGCTGTTTCCACCTATTTGCATTTTAATGGTTACCCTAGTTCTGGAGTTAAAATTACAGACTTTTCCCAGCTGCTCTTTAAATGCTACATTATAATTTTGAGGAAGCGTCATACGTAATTATATTTAATAGACACAGAATTGATTGAAACACTTAACAAAAAGCCCAGACCTAATTCTGTAAACATGTTATTGTACAGTAACCCCCAATGAGTTTGTTCTTAAATCTCCTAATTAATTTTTAATTAAAAAGCTCAAAGATGCCATTATACTTCTTGTTGTAAATGGCAGCCTTGTGTAAGCGTAAATGACTTAGTTGCTCAGACAAATATCTTCCATTAAAATCCATGTTAATGAGAACTCCTGAACACAGTATTTCAGAGATTTAAACAGTGGCAGCATGAAAATAGTCTAAATATCACACAAGGGTGTGTTCTTTTTTATTCCTCCTTTTTCTTTTTTGTCTGAGAGATAGGTTTGTCCAGAACATAACAGGTTTGCACATGACAGGCTGTCTGAATTTTCACTTAAGCACATCAATCCTCTCTCCATTGCTACTACCAGACTATATTTAGCATGAAATAGCAAATGATAGGGCTGATTCAACTAACCTCTACTCATGTGAGTGCAAATGGCTACCATATCAGTAAACTTTTTATGTAGATTTGCTTCATTAAATAGGCGAGCACTCCTCTTACTAAAGAAACACCAACCTACTCATGAAAATCACAGACTAGCCAAATTTCCGACATCACATATAAGAGGAATGCAGCTTTCCATGATTTTAGTTCATCTTCTCATTAAAACCAGCCAGAGGATCTAAGCCAGTAGCTGAAACACTGAGTTGCTGTGGGGATGGGCTGATGTCACGAACAGAGGATTATTAATAGCAAAAAGCCAGCAAGTGCTCCTTTCAGAGAAGCATCTTTAATAGCAGGGGGAAAACACTTGAGACAAAATCTCATTTGCTATGTTTTTCTTACATTTTTAACCAAAAGGGGATGGGAGGTGGAAATGCAGTGATTTCGATGGCTTAATTATCTGTCTCCTATATGATAATTAGCACTGCACAAGAAGAAGCAGAATTTAGATGACTGGAAGCTGTAAGCTCAGTTTTGCAAAACTGCAGTTTTCATTTTAATACATACAAAGTTTTGTTGTTAGGACAAGGGATTAAAAATAGTGATGTTTCCTCTTAAAACAAACTCACAGTAGCTTCCCCCTCATAACTTCTCTTATTGGGTTCTTGATATTGTAGAAATGGAAGCTGGCACTAAAATCACTCAGGCTGTTCAGAACTAGATTTTTTTTTAACCATACTAGGAATAGATGACAATACATACCTTCAAACCCAGGAATATAATTCTAAGTGAATGATATGTGAATTCAGCGTCAAATACCAGATGCATATTGTTCTTTGGGTGCAAGACAGTATTTATTGTATTGTCCAGGGGAAACGAGTGAGCAAGCGGCTGTGTGGTACTTTGCTACCAGCTGGGATCAAACCATGACATATATCTATAGAAAGTACCCAATATGTTTTTCACCTTTTTGCCCTATTTGTAAGAAGAGAGATCCTCTTTTTTGAGCAGGTTATTAGTACTGATGCAATAATCAATCTAACTGCTGTGCTGGGAAACTTGTCTTGGAGGTCTTTGAAAGACCTGTTAAAAGTTTTTTGCATTACCACTTCATGGCTGATGTGTTTTGTCATTCTTGCTTCAGTAAAATAAGCTATGAGATAATTGGTGTCATCAGTTTCTGTGCACTGTATGTTGTCATTTTGTGCTTGACTGAAATATAGTTGTACTGGTGACTTGAAAAATCATATTCAGAGCATTTTTCCTGCTGAAATTAGTACTCTTATGGTGTCAAAAAGTAGCAGTTTCAGAAACAGTCAAATCGTTTCCCATTCCTAGAATACTCCAGCTACTCCAGTATAGCTCAGTCTTTAAGATTTGATACTATAAATCACATGTGTTCCAGTAAATATTTCTAGTTGCTGATGGCAGACTCTTACAGACAGGAGTGGTTGTCATTACCTTTTAGTTTTTTGGGTTTTTTTTGCTCAAGATCTGTAATAGTTACAGATCATAAGCCTGAAATGTAGCTGATGATGTTATCTGTTCATAAATTGCCCACAGAATATGTTTTCCTTTGAAAGAGCTTGATTATGAGAGTGTATAGCTCATTGCACTCCAAAATAACACTGGTCTCTTTTTAAGAAGCTGCTGCAGCAAATGCAGGTAAACCAGTGCTAGCAAACTGTGTGCTGTAGCTTGGCTGTATTATAGACCTTTATGAAACTAAATTGGGTTACATAAAGAAAATAAAATATTTTTATCACTTCTTATATTGTCCTGGGCTCCTACAGTTCTGGAGATCTGTAATTCTCTTCCTTAACAGACCTCAGACAAAACATTTTCTGTCGGCTGAGAGAAAGAGCAGTGGAACAGGAGTCTCAGAGCGGCTGTGCTTTGTCCTTCCAAAATGCAATGAAAACCCATTTTCCCTCAGCAGCTCAGGACTGACTTAAAGTCAGTTTCTCATAGTCTCACTCTTTCCAGTCCATAAATTAATCCAACAAATGGGGATCTGGGTGGTGTGTTTTAACTGTTTCTTTAGCTTTTCTCCTCTTTTTCGCATTAGGCAGACACTTTTGTCATCATTAATCTGTGCACAGGCCCTTTGTGTTTCCTACTTCAAGCTTTTGGAAAATCCTGAACTTGCATGGCAAGCCAGCTACAGTGGCTGGTGTACAATTGTGTTTTAGATGGTGGCAACTATTTGTTGTTTGCAGAAAAGATGTTTGAGTGTCTAGAAGGCTATTTTCAATTAAACTTAACTTGTTAACAGTGCCTTTTGCTAATCTAAGAAAGGATTTCAGCTCCCATCTTTCCATTATAGGGGGCAAAAGATGTGGTGAAAATCACAGTAGAGTAGTAGCCAAAATACTGAAGTACTGTGTGTTCACTTGAGCATCTCTTCTTTGCTAGTGCTTAGAATCTCCAATAAGAACACCAGCTGTGCAACTTGACCACCCATCTGATAGTACTTCAAATCTGCTTACCTTCAGAAATTACTTGCCTGTGTAATCTAATTTTACCCAATGTTCTGTTTAGAAATAAGTCCATTTACTGCTCACAGATTGTTAGTTTCGTGATTTAATAGTGAAATGTTGAAGAAAAAGCAGTGTTTCTCCCTCATAACTCATGCTTTCATCCCACTTGTTCATACTCCAGTAATTGAAATTACAGTCTTATAATTGTGCAGACATTGATGATTTTGAAAATGGAGAATTATTAATAGCATAGAAACAAGAAGGACCTCTTCTCAAAATGTTATTCCAGCAAAAAAGAACCAGAAAAATATGCTTGATTATTTCTTCATTTTTTGTGTATTCTGCACATTTTAATTAGGCAGAAAAAGCAGATAAGGTTTTCTTTCATCAGCGTGAATATTAGTGAATCTTAGCAGAAAAGAATTTTATGGAACCTATTGCAAGTAACGAACTTAGATTTTTGTAGGTTCTATTGACTTTACGATAAACAAAAAAATCAAGAAAAAAAACCCCACCTTGTTTCAGAAAATAAGTGTACAACCTTAGAAGAACCATATCTTCACTGATATTTCAATATAAATTAATTTTTCATGCATGCAAGTAAAAAATAAACACTTTGTTTAATTTTGTAGAAAAGAGAAAATTTTGCAGGTATATAGATGCTTTTGTCAGGTTGCCAAATCTTGACTTTCCTAAACACTTTGCCACTGACAGGATCTTCCAGTCTTTTAGCAAATTCTAGGTGTCAAATCTATGTATTTCTTAAGTATTTGAATATATACTTGCAAGTGAAGAACTGGACAGGAAATCTTTGCATGTTATTCTGCTGGGAGATCTGGGGGATGGATCTTAGCTTTGGAATTCCCATTTATCAGTGGCGCTGCTTCACAGCAGTCTCGCAGCTGGAGATCCCAGCCAAGCATCTGCCCTGGAGATGCTCTGGCATACCTCCTTCTTCCCTGCATGCCCAGTGCGTGGTTATTCCCAAATCCTGAGCCCCAAAGGGATTCAGATGAGATAGTTTGTCAGAGGACAGTATCTGGACTACCAGTTAGGAAAAGGTGAATAAGCAACAGTGAAGGAGCCAGGGAACAAGATCACCAGAAAGCACTTTAAACACAAAAAAAGGAAGTATCATCTGTAGCACTTACCATAACTGCACTACGAATTAATGGAGGATACTTACATGAGGATACAGTAATGGTATGAATGTACTTCATGGCTCAGCAAGTCCTGAAATTGCTGTCACAAGTAGGAGAGAATGCCATGGAAATGACCCTTTTTCATACTTGCTACTTTTCTTACACTCTTTCCCTGAGTATTTACGTTGTTGGATACTGGATATGGAGACAAATGGCATTTTTGGCCTAAGTAATTCCATTCTTAGGAACACAATTTTATTTTTCCATTGTACTTGAGGTGGTTTTATCTTAGTTTTGTATGTGTATATTTAGCAAAGGCTATTAAAAATCAACCATGCTATGAGCATCTCATTGCTAAGCAACATCTATTCTTCCCTCTTATGTGCCTTTTTGCTGTTCCTTGAAAAAGTATAACAAATGTGTAAAGAGTGGGGTACTTTCCTCTTTGTAGAATACTCCATAGAGAGGCTTAGCACTGAGCACCTGTGGTCATTTATTTCTGAGACAAACTGCTGCTGCCACCTGGTTACTACCTAAAGCAGAAATGGTGTGTATCCTACTGCTGCATGCCTGGAAACTTTTCCTGAGATCTCTGCTTGGGCATAAATTCTTCCACACAGAACATTTTTGCAGTTTGTGTATAGTGGTGGCCATGTACTGTTTGGAGTGCTTTAGGGTGCCCTAATACTGTGTGGTCTGAAGTACAGGAAGGTGGACCCCTCACTTCACTTGCAGAAAAGGAGGCTTGTGGCAGCTTTATTCATGAACACACCTTATAAATGTGTTGGCATGTGGTGTATTGTTTAGGAGCTCTCCTGTGGAGTATTGCTATTAGCTATTTTCACATTGATCAAAAGTTGTAGTGGGGAGGAGAGAGGGAAGAAATGTGCTTTGTCAGCTAACTGCCCTTCTGGAAAATGTTTGTCAAACCAGCTGTTGTTTCAGTATCATTCTAGAATTACAGCTCTACCGTTCAGAAGCCTTAAATGTGGGGGGGTTGTTGTTGTTCTCTACAGTGATGCTCTATTGTTTCAGTGCTCTTGTGAATGCCTTCAGAAGCTAACAGTGTATTCCATGAACTATAATTTTACTTTGTAATATTGGTGCTGTCTGAACACCACTGAAATAGCATTAGCAAGGTCACTTAGTAGAACTAAATGCTGGGTAAGTGTTAAATATGTTCATGCGATTGTAGCACAGATTGAACTAGAAATGTTCCCTGGTTTAGAGTTTATGTCTGGACATCAGATTAGGAGAACGGTAGTAGTTGTATTCAAGAGTCCCTCAGAAAACAAGCAAAGAAAGCAAAATAGTTGCCATTTGGTGACCATGTCTTTCAGAGAGATATTTGAGATGCAAATTGATCTTTCTAAACTTTGTCAAGTAAGGCAGATGTAGGTACTTGAATTTTCAATGGTATCATATTAAAGGCATCCTTAATTTCCTCTTTCCCATAAAGGTATGTAAAGGCTGTTAAGTTACATATATACTAATTCTATTAGAGCATTGCCTCTATTCCTTTGTGAATTCTGCTTATTTATATGAGAAAACAGTTGTGAAATGAGCTCAGATGTGAACTTGAACAAAATACTGCACACTGAGGCTTGATGTGGATGTCCAATTCCAGAAGGATTGAGTAGTGTAGTCTGGGATGGCTATTTCAAATCCCTTTTTTGATTGGTGATTATAACCTTAGCATGTAATGCAACAAACCATTTAAAAAAAGTTGGTAATCATATAGATGACAGCAGAACTGTTGTGCAGTTGAAGTTGCAGCAGCTTTGTACCTATGTACTTTTCTAGCTAAAAACTTCAGTGGTAATGCTAGAATTAGAATAGTAATTTTCTGTAAAATACTACCGAAGTCAGTGGCAAAACATGGTGATCTTTTCAAGATCAGCTCAGCAAACTACCAAACACTTGCATACATGGAAAAAGATCCCCAGCACCATGTTGTACTCCTCTTTGTACCTTTTTCATGAGCAAGAGCAGGCAGGCAGGCAAGTGGAGAGTCATAGCTCCCCCTAATGTGTCAGGTAACAACTGATTTCGCACAGAATAAATGTAGGTTGTAAAGCAAAAGATGTAGAATTCCCTTCCCCCTGGAGCAAGGGAGAAGCAGCAGCCCCAGTATTGATCTCCTATTCAGAATTTATTCCTCTGTTGTTCATCCAGTGCAACAACATAATACACTTTAATCAAAGCAAATAGTTAATATTCTGTTTAACCTACAGCTAAGTAAAAAAAAACATGTCATGTGCCAATGAGGATACAGTCCATTTACCCATAATTCTTCTATCCTTACTCTTCTCATACATTTTTAATGATCATTTTATGTTTTCCCCTTATTTCTTCTTCCTATATTATTATATACACAAGGGAGAAGAGCGAACAAAGTTAAATTGTTTCTTGGGTTTGCTGAGCTGCCTGGTGGGTAGATAAAAATAGCAAGTGCCAGTGGCAAAGTCTCCCAAAAAGTGCTAGCACATTGTGAAAGTGCTAACACATTGTGCTATTGAATCAGCACTGAGAAATCAGATTTTCCTCATGATGCTTTCTTTAAACTTAAGGTGACCTTTAGGAATGCATTTGCATCAATGTAGAGAACCTTATTACTTTGTCATATCAAAGAGCAAGTGCTGTCACCCTGAAAAGAGCTCAGCTATGGATCCTGGGAATTCCTTCCTTTTTCTACTAGGCTTGATAGGATATTATTGATTCTGGTACCAGAATAAACAAGCCACAGACACACAGTAATGAGTGGTATTGTCTTTAGGAAGATATGATTATACAGTAATTTATAGGTCACTACTGCAGAAAGTTCCTATTTATGTAAGGCTCCATTGTATCATTTCTGAAAACCATTTCTTATACTTAACAATTCCTCCTGTTCCCCTGAAATTCCACAAACCCTGAGGTTATCTATAGCACAGACACTGATACAATTTTTAAGTAGGTTTAGGGCTGCAGAGCTATCTTGGATATGGCTGTTGTCTTGCATATTGATTAAGCAGGAAAAGTTCTGCCTATAGGGTCAAATTCTTAAAGTCTTGCTTGTGGATCAAATTAGCAGAGATTGAGAGCTGCTGTGCCACCTATTGATTTTGAAGCAAGCAAGAATTGCTCAGAACTTCTTATAGTCAGACCTGCATTGATCAATATTGTTATGGGCTGGAACTTATGAATTGTTAAATTACTTAAATCATGTTACACAATAACCTTAATCCAGAGTTTACAGAACTCAATGAAAATATTATCTTATGCTTCCATGGATTTTGAATGAAGGTTTATATTGCAAATTAGACTCGAGACACGTCATGACCAGTAGAATTGGACAAATATTTAGAAACTTGAGTGTTAAAAATTTGACTCTTCAGTCAAAAACAATGTCAAAGAATTAAATATTTACAGCAAAATAGAGGAGACTCTAGATGGTCAGTGACTTGGAAAACAGTAGGACTTAAATAGCTGCTTAAATTTGGAATTTAAAGAAGGAAAGAAAGCTGAAAAACTGCATTTTTAATGCACTGTTGCTGACTTATAAGTATTCTGTGTAGACTAACGGCAGAAGGAATATGATTTTCAAAAGGCAAAGACATGTTTTCAGCACAGCAGGTAGTGTTTCAATCCCTGTTCAATACCCAAGATCTCCACTGAGCTGTACATGTGCTTACGATGTACAGTAGGAGGCACAATAACATCAAAGATTAGCATAGAAACAGCTACAATGAGCTGGAATAAAATTGTCTCTAAGTTTTAGCAGACTCCCCATGCAGTATTCCTTGACTCAGGTTTTTTTATTAGTGTGTTTTGGTCTAATATGCATAGCAAAACTGGTCCTGAGAAATCACTGTGGGAACTGGATATCTAGCAGGTAGTGGTCTTATCTGAATCTTATGTATTAGTTTAAACAACCAAGTAATAGCTACAGAAATTTAAAGCAGATAGCATTAACATCTCATCCCATTTGTGACTAAGAGCCACTGCAATTTTTATTAATATTTAGAATGCAATAATACCATTACTGACATGTAAGAAATACTGATGTCAACGAATGAGTATTTTGCTTTGTCAAGGTATTATTTTACAGTGATCAGGGCCTCTTGGTTTCTTGTTTAGTCATATTCACTCCTTTTTCTTTCTTGTAGCTTAATTCAAACATGAAAAAATGAATACATTTCAAATATATTAGTAGGTATAATTTTCAGTATCTTCAGTTTATTCAGGAAATGGCAGAGATATTTATCAATTACTTAGCATTTACTTTACAAAGCAAAAGGATGATTATAAATAACAGTGAAAAGGCTTATTGAAGGCCAAGAGAGGTGTGAGTTCTGAATTATCTGATGATCAGAGCAGTTGATGAATAATTCATTATCCCTGCCTTTTCCAGGAGCCAAACTTATGAACAGTGGCCACTGTAATTGCGGACACCAGGTGTCATGTTATTAAGCTATTAATTTGCTTATACAGTGTCATGCCACATTATATCACATCAACTCTCTGTGTGGCCCAGCCTAACAGGGATTTTTAAGTGTTGTAACGTGGTACAGCGCAACAGGGACACAAATAAAACCCAGCAGCACTTCAGTAGATCAGCTGTTCTCTAATGTGTATCCAGGCTATCACTGTGGACATCCATCTGTAATGAAACCATTAAAATAGAAGTGGAATGGAGAGAGTGCTGTCTGCTAGGCATCTCCATTGAACTCAAATACTTTGTCACAGACCTAATTAAGGACACTAAGTCTAGGCCTGGACAACACACTCTCAAGAGTACTTGAAGTAGTAATACAGAGATGTGAGGTACTAGTCTGGATGATTTCAAGGGCGATTTCCAATTAGCTTATACTTGTGAGGTTAACTTGCAAGTCTGATGGGAAAATAGCCAAAAAATAATGGAGTCTCCAGCACTGCAAGTGTTGCTTCTATGACCTTAGATGGATTTTATGCTCTGAAGAACTAAAGCTTGCCATTTAAAGAAAGATGTCTTTGCCTGCTCCCCTGGGTTGATCAGGAACCAACCCACCCAACACAGTAGCCAAGCTGTATTGTGAGACTAGATGCTACTAAAGAGTAGGAATAAATCAAAACAAAGCCCTAGTTCATTATTTAGTAGGGGAGGTAAGGAAGATTTCAGGATGTTACTTTGTTCTATTTTATCACAACCTAAATGAAGCCATTGTCAGCACAAATACTGTAACAGAGTCTGTTACAAGGACTCTGCACTAAGCATACATAAGCAAATCATAACTGAGGAGCTGGCTTTTGCTTATGCAAGTGTTATATCAATGAGAATTGGAATCACATTGTCATAGATATAGTTGCCCCTAATCTAGAGCAGGCATTTCAGTAACAGGCCAGATATCATGTGTAAATCCTAGAACACAATATGCTAAAAGTAACATTTTCACCCACAACTCGTACTTCCAGTTTAGAATTTTTAGTTCTTTTGTACACTGAAGAAATAACGAATCAGACGTAGAAATCTGTCAGATTTCAGCAAGAAAATAAGGGCTTGGAAAATTGCAAAAGTTGTGAGAAAAGTTTATTCATGATAAGTTTATTGTCACGGGGAAAGAAGACTTTATTAAAGATATGAATTTAATAAAGTAATAACTCAAGGAAGAAATAAAAATCTTGATAAAGGTGATCCAAAAAAGCTTAACAATAAGAGGGCTTAATCTGAAGGCTTACAAAATCAGGAGTCAAATACAAACTATATAGAGCAGGTTCATGTAGCAAGTAATGAGCCTGCATCCCTGCATAACAATGTCAGAGAATATATTCGAGGAGCATCAGGATGTAAATGAAAGAATTAGATGAGATTCTTGACACCAGGGATTAAGGGTTGTGGCATGAAAATAAGAAAAGGATCTGCATCAGTGAACACATGATTTATGTTGAGCTGATGGCTTTTTTATTCTTAAGATTTTATTTGGTTTTTAGTGCTTTCCTTCTTGGAGGTAAAACATCACTATGGTTTGTGACCAGGCTCAGTTCCCTACCTCTTTGGTCTGTCAGTCCATTTTTCTGATTTGTAGTTTACTATTCTGCATCACAAAATTTCTTATTCTATCAAAGTTACCTTTTAGGGAAGTTCACTCTATGTCTGAGCACACTGGACCTTATTTTCAGAGGTACTCATTGCATCCAGATCCTGTAGGAGTTTAGAGTTTCATCTGAAAAAGAAGGTGTCAACAGTTAGAGAGATCTAGCTTGAAATTGTTCACACTGAAAATAGCTGTTATGCTACACATTGATGGAGCACCACTGATCCCATGGTCTATCCATTTCCCTCCTTGCATTTTTCATTGCACTCTACATTTACCATGGGAGGCCTAAAGTGGTTCTGTGGCAAGGATAACCCTGCATCTTTTTTTCTATGTGCATCTGAAAAAGTTTACAGAAAATACTTGACCTTGAACTATGAAGATGTAAAGGGAGTGGATGAACATGATTTCCTTTGATTCAGATTACAGTAAAATTTTCAAAGCTTCCTGACCCTTCTGATTCCTTCTTGTGGCTCTCTCAGCTGAGAAACACTGGTCTGCATGAGCCACCTGAGATATGCGCACTGCTAAATCAAACCACTTTGCAGGCATAAGAAAGCACATTTAGAGCAGCTTGAATCAGGCACGTTTTTTTTCCAGTGTTGAGTGAGGGCGAGAGTTAATTAAACCTGGTCTTTCAATGGAAATTCTTTTAGCACATTTCTGGTATCTGTGGAGATGGTGATTGATGAGGCATAAATAGGCTGTTTTTACTGCAAGTTATTAACATTCCAGTCCTTGCTGCATCACCACTGATCCCGCTCAGCAGAGACCACTCTCAAGTGATGTCACTGCATATTTCTCTGCACAATTGAATCAATAGGTGAAGAGTACGATCATTGCAATTACTACTCTGGTTAGCCCACTTCGCTACTTGAGGTAGTAAAAAATAGATGTTTCGTTTGCCTAGTGGCAAATCCTCATTGCCAGCCTGTCAGTAACAGGGAAGCAATATTTATAGTTGTCTTTAGGGAGCTCTATCCTGTCGTGCAGTTAATTATGATAAACTGTTTTATTTGTAGAAGAGCTTAAAACTGCTTTGCACTGTGGCAATGTGTGACTACTATAAAGGAGATGCTTAATTAGGATGGTCAAAATGTCTCCTGCAATATGACAGGAAAAACATCGAGATGTGTCTCCTCTGAAAAAAAAAAGTGTGGTTGTAGCATAATCTGATAATACATTTGTGTAATGACAACTGAAGACAAAGGCAGAGTTTTCAGTGTATTAGAACTGCAAACTGCACCAAGCAGGCTCAGGTTTTCCAACAGCATAGGCAAAATTGGATTAAGAACCCTAGAGGAGCTAAGGCCCTAGCATGCCTATCATGTGGTAGGTTGCGACATGAACTTTCACCCAGTAGGAGTAACATGGAAAGTGAGACAGAGACCCATAGAGAGCTGGATTATTGTTTCTGTGGAAATGGAAAGATTTCTGGTGACATTCACTGGTGATGCTTAGTCCCCGCACAGTGACAGTGGTTGCCACTACAGCACAGTCCCATATGGATTATGCCTAAAGCTGTTTGGGTTTGCCTTGCTTCTTGGTGCTCTGACACAGACAAACATGTAGCAGCGTCATGGGAATTTTGTTGCCTCCCAACATCTGGCTCCTGCCCTAGGCCTAGGGATGACCTGTAAGCGTGTTAGCTAGAGTGGGTATGCACAGTCCAAGCTGAACTCGCATCTCAATTTCACCATAGATCCACTATCATTGCTTAGGCTCTGCACAAGCTCTGCACAAACTGCTGAGCTCATGTAGAGTCCATGGAGCTTAATGCAGATCCAGTTTACAAGCATGGATTCATAGCAGGATCTGGTCATTAAGGACTGCTACAGCACCATGTGCTGTCAGTGTGAGTCCTTACGGTGTCTTCAGCAGATCCCAAAATGTTCTGAGATTCATCACAAGCAAACAGATAATTTATGGATGTTATAATGGAGGATCTAGATGAGGGAGCTTGCTGGGGTCTTTTACTGGAGGAGATTTGTTAGCATTTATACAGTAATAGTTGAAACTGCCTCTGCTGTCCCCCATCAGCGTCTTTCATCATGACACTGCAGAAAGCAGGCCTTGACAGGCCAGCTAGATTAAGGCTGTGTGAGGAAAAATATTCTTTTTCTTGCAGAAAGAAAGAAATTATAGTAATATATAACACTCTACATTTAACATTCCCTTAGTACCCTCCCACTTCTGAGTTACTGTACTTGGAGATGTGATCATATATTAAGCACTATGAATTCAAGATCTTTTTATTTTTGACAGTTTGTCTGGAGCTGTTCTATAGAATGTGTTTAGCTTTTATATTCATCTCAAAACTGAAATTTATTGGAATGATATATTGGTTAGTATGTCTGGGAATATCTGAAAATATTGTACTTCTATTCTTCTCTTTTTGTGTTTCCTATACCTGTCAGAGGAGCACATGCAGAGACATATGCACTTTCCTTTGCAGTCAATAATGAACCAATTAGAGCATAATTAGAGCAACCATTGCTTTTCATTGCACAAAATCATAACATCTCAAACGTGAGTCACAGGCTGTCTAGTGTGAGATGTGCAGGTAGTTTTCCTGAAGCTTTAATTAGAGCTTTTTGCTGGCATGGGGTTTCAGAAATGGGAAAGTACAGTTCTAGACAAAGGAAACTGTTTTACTGGTCAGCTGCTAAACCAGGGGCAGAGCCACAGACAGGGCTGTGAACTCCAGGAATACAGATTACAGCCCAGTTTCTTGATCCTTTAGTTACAGGCAATCACAAACTTCAGAAACTCTCTAATGCTGCAAAGAGGCATTTTTTAACATAAACATTTTAGTTGTGTTTTCCAAATACTACTTACTTGAAAATAGTGTTACAAGTTGGTATGGACCCAAAAACATTTTGTAAAATACAGGAATTACAAATAAAGAGTTTCCTTTTTATGAAGACAGATGATGTAGATAGATAATGAAAAGTTAAGGCTCTTTCATAAAGCTGTCAAAGTTTATGAGCGTGGCTGGTTGAGCTCGATGGGATTTGAGAGCATGTTACTGAGCTTTGGGTAGAGGGTAGTGTTTAATACAAGCAACACCAGGAACACATTTAGAGGACATGTCTCTTCAGGTTAAGATGCCAGTCTAGCTCATGATACAAAAGAAGTCAGCACAAACTCAGGTTGGATTAATGTAGGACAATTTTTCACAAGGCAACCACTTGCATGGCTGCAGTGATACAGAAAAAAATCCATGCTGAGATACTCCAATTAAAATTGTCTTTTTTTTTTTTTGGGGGGGGGGGATGTGGAATAAATCCAAGTCTAAAGAGGAAGGGTAAGGAGAAACTAATTTTTTTAGCTACATGGTGCTTGAATGTACTTTGAAAGGCTCTGTGTGCACGGGCAAAGAAAAGAAATGAAACTTACATAGCAATGAATATTTGCAGTATTGGAAATTCCATGTAGGGTCCAGCTTTTGTTTCCTGTGAACACTGAAGCATAGTTTGCTGTAACAAAATAAACAGTTAAGGTGTTCTGGAGATGTATTTTCTTTCAGTTCAAATAAAAATTGTATCAGCGTGAGCATAAAGATGTAGTTTGGGATGAGTGGGAAAAGCTCCAATTCAGCAAGCCACCACTGCGAACAGTCTGTTATTAAAATGACTTCATGTGTAAGTGTGTTTCAGTTCTTTGCTCAGTAAAGATAGATGGAAGAATTTACTTAAATAACTAGTGATACCTGGGGTCCAGTCACTCAGAATCATCCCTTCATGCAGAAAAGGTGGATTTTAAACACACGGCTAACAGTGGCTGGGGTAAAATCTTAGTTTGTTCAGTACTCATTCCATGTTAAATATTAACCTTTGGAAAATGGCTTTAACTTTACAAAAGGTTCAAGTAGTTTCTTTTTATTAAACTAATGCCTTTTTTTTCCAGCAGATATATGGGGGAGTAAAACTTTTGAGATGAGTTTTTGAACAAAAATGAGTGTGGCAATGAACTGTAAGAAATTCTGGTTTAATTCTTGGTTAAAGAGCTGAGCAAACTATGTGTCTTAACCAAACATAGGCATTTCTCTGTCCTTTTATATGCCACTTGAATTTGAGACAATGGAAATGCAGATGTAAATATGTCTTTTTTAATAAAAATATGAATTACTTGCACCAACTAATGGCCAATCTGAATATGTTACCTTGCTAAAAGCAGTATTTGTCATTCCTGTCTCTTCTTTCTAGGCATGCTTAAATAACTTGATACCATTTCTGAGAGCTGGATTTTATTATAGCTGATACATGTAGGCTTGCACATAACTTGTCATGCACAGGAAAATGACAGGAAAGAGAAAAGCTAGAAAAACTTTTTTTTTTTTTTTTACTAAGCAGTACATGATGTTACCTTCTTCAAATCAAAAGTTTTCTCTACGCTTTAGCTTCAAAATACCCACTCACACCAAATGTATATTCCCTAATTACAAGCTGAATCTGTTTAGATGTTCATTAACTACTCTGAATCAGCATACTGGACCTTTTTACTGGAAAAAAAACCACCCAAACTTCATATTTCTGAGCATCTCAGATTTCTTCTCCCTAAAGCAGAGATATTCCTCTGTAAGGATTAGATACCACTTTTAGATTTATTTCCAAGACATCCCTATCGAGAATGCAATTTCACTTCCATGCTAGTATGTAGATCCTTAGAAATACCTGACATAAATTACATGATCACTTAATTAACATTATTGGCCCATTACCACAATTAAGAGCAATATATTGAGCAAAGGTTAATGCATAGTAATGTTGCTAGCTGGAAGTTTCTGATTTGTGAAACTGTAAGCATGCACAGTTTTGCAAGTATCTTGTTTAAAACATAGAGCTATGATTTCTTGTTTAATTTTATTCATGTTTTATGTGCTTATCAGATCCTGCATTGCCCAGGATATTTGCCACTTCCTGGTAAATCTGGTTCCCTATGTATTTTAGGATTTCTGCTGGTTTCTTATATATGAAGATCTGTACTATTCATGGGATCTTTAGGTTGTTTTTATGAGCTGCAGAAAGTTCTGTTACAGCCAGATAACTCACTGTGGTATATGCTTCTTTCTCACCTTGCCATGATGAGGATTCACAAAAATTAGCATTATTGTAATCCTTTCAGACTAGAAAGAATAAGAAATAATGCAAAGAGCTCAGCTGTCTGCATCACATGGGAATCTGTGTCCTGTTTTTAATTCATTTTCTCATATTTGTTGAAGATGCTTTTAAACCAGCATTAGTTATAGTCTGCTCAGCTTCGACCAGGGAAGTAGCTGGAGCAAAGGGCAAGACTTTGGAGATTTATATCATGCTGAAGCCTCCTTTGTAAGTCTCTAATTCCCTTTACACATAGCAATAGTGAAATCCAGTTGGAGATTATGATATTTAAATGTGAATGTCCTTTTCTTTTCTGTCTGCTTCCAGAGGGATGAATCACATGCTGGGAACCTTTATAAAAGAGAAATAAGGAATTAGTGATGCAAAGATGTTTTATGGGAGCACACTGCAGTCTGCTGATGCCTCATTGTTTTCTTACTGCAAACTTTGTGTGTATTTCTCTCATGACTTGTGCTCTTCAAGCTTGGTGCATGTAATTTATCACAGTCTTATGAAAAGACAGTTCAGAAGTTTAAATGGTCAGAAACTAAAGTTGCACAGGCCAAAGTTAAAATCTGCTACCCCTGGTCATGTAGTGCCATGACAGGACTGATTTACAAGTAGAGTCATGACTCAGTGGTCACATTCAGAATGCAAATAAAAACCCATTCTTGAAATTTTTGATGATCAGTGCTCTAATTATATACATGAACATGAGATTAGCTGGACAGACTGAAGTGTACATGGGAGGCACCTTGACTGAAGTCCTAAGACAGGCTTCCGTTACAATGATAGAAACTGAAAGCCTGCTCTGTGTTTTACAAAACTAGAAGTTCCCTCTACATATAAGAAATCTATGGAAAGACAAGGCATTTATATGTGTGTATAATTTTTTCTCATCCTTTCTTTTGTTTAAAATCAAGTAGTTCTCACATCTTTATCTCTTAAAATAATACATCACCATTGACATTCAATGTAATTCTGGAACCATTTTGCCAGAATTAATAGATATTTATGTGTGTGAGAGTGTGTGTGTGCATATGTATAAGCATATATATACATCTACATGAAAAAAATCAATTTCAGGCATTAGGAGAATAAATACCAGCTTGGACCACATGTTAATCTCTATTTTAGGTATGTAGTGACTATTTCTGCCTTCATAATCCTCAGCTTAAAGCACAGGTAAGAGTTGCTTTATCGGTTGTAACAACCAATAAACACAAAAGTATTCAGAAAGTAATAATGATGATAAATAACTTTGCAATAAAATTAAAAACTTTGCAAAAAATAAAATCCAATAATTCCTCATTTATATGTTCTCATTGAATCATGTAGTCCCAAGCAATGCACTTTTTCACATTTGGGCTGCATCATACAATGTAATTTTATAACTAATACTTTGCAGTGTGTCCAAAATATAACATCACATGCACAGCACATGACAGGGTGGTCGATGAATTATACAAAGCCTTTAAATAATATCACTGTGAGTATGATTTCATAGGTTAAAGCTATAACATCTTGCCATGTTATGAGGAATGAATTATCAGTCAGGGTTAGGTTTTTATTTCCTTCTACCAGGAAGGTTTCTGAAGCTGTTACTTAATGCTACTTATTGTTGAAGGATGCCTGTTGAATATGTTTGTCCTGTGTGAAATTACTGATATGTTCTGTGTGTCTTAAAGTTTAGATCTCGGTTAGCATAGCATTTTGCCAGAGTGCATTACCTGAGACTGTTAGAAGTGTTAACAAGTGAAAGGAAGTGGAAACTTGAGAAGGAAGGAGGCAGAACTAGTAGGAACAACAAAAGAATAGATTTTGCATAAGAAAAGCTTGTCTTTGTCTTACCTAAGTATAAGTTCTCTTATCTTTCCCCTGTCTCACACATACTCCCACACACTTAGCTAAAATATGATTTGAAATGACAGCTTTACCATGTCTTCTGAGAGCAAACAGATGAAGCTGGACTTCCCTCTTTTTTCCATGCAAATGATTGGGATGTTTTTCTATATTCTTAAAATAACTGCAGCAAAGAGAAATGCTGCACTGGCAGAGGAGATGTGATTTAGTCTTAGTTTTTTCACTGATGTTGCTTACAGTGTGGTCCAAGTTGGCTGAATAACTGATATAAGATACCTGTGCATTTCTAACAGTCATGAAGCCTTTTGGGGTTTCAACTGCCTCATTTCTTTAATAGAAGCTTTGTGTAGCAATTTTCAGCAGTTATAGCTGGGCTCAAAACTACTGATCCATTTCCTATAGGCAGATGAACAGATGGCTCTCGTCACTTAGTTATTAATGTTGCCTAGAGATCCAATCATGTTGCGTCAATGAGCCAAACACAGTAAGACAAACATGCCAGTCTTCAAATTTGGCTCTTCTAGGCATTGATCACTTAAGTCACTTCTTCACTTCGCATTCCGTATCAGTTATTCACATGGAAAGAAGTGAAGGCTTTATTGACTGCTGAAAACCTGACAGTTTCACAGGGAACTAATAGTATTCATTCACCACCAGCAGATTTCAAAATAGGAAGTGAAAGTGGCAGAGGATGAACTACCCACTTCTCCACCTTATGCCAACCTCTGGAAGTTGAAGTTGAGGTTCTAATCTTTTTCAGATTCTTTTTCTGAATTGAAAATTGATTAAAGGGGAAAAAAAAAGAATAACACAAAAGTCAGAAAACTTTTTAATTTCTAGCAATTCAATAATCCAGTGGGGCAAATGTATTCTTCAGTTGGTTACAGCAAGCTTAGAGATAACTGAGACAGAAGAATTCTGTGTGAAATTCTGCTTAGTTTTTACCTAGATGCTGTCATCTTCTCTAGAAACAAATGCAAAAGTGGGCCACAGACTTTAAATATGCCATTAATTACTGAACACTGCCTCCCTTGCACATAGTCAGTGAATTTCATAAATTGTCTTCAGTGCAAGGGATACAGAGAAATTGTGCCAACATTTTCAGTTTGCAACTTACTGTCACTTCTGGAATCAGCTTGTGACAGCAAATGTTAATTCTCTGCTCAGTAGAAAGCCTCAGCACTGGTAAGCAGCAAAGTTAGCAAGAACAGCTGTCAGAGTTCAGTGCAATCATAATGTTTCCAGAGATCTTTATACTCCTACTCTGTTGTACAGAGGGAAATTTAACCTTGTAAATGGAAAACCTGTTGCATAAGGACCAAAGACAAAAATCTAACCCTAATACTGGCAAATGTGTGGTATGCATATGGAATCCAGCAAACATAAATTATTAATAATAATTTAAAAAGACAGAAAAAGCCATTCACAGATGTAATTTCTTACATAAAATCAGAACATGCTTCTGATGAATATTGTACTATAATATTTATCTGTAACATCTTTCAGGAATGCTTTCCCAGATGCTCTTCATGCTATTTTGAAGCATTTCTCCTCACCTGCTTCCATGTGTTTATCTTGAATGCACAGCATAATCCTATTCAAACACCAAGTATCTCCTACTTATTGCCAGAGGAATGAGAATTTTATCATGAAGATGTTACTTTCATCTTTCATATTCTTTATATATCAGGTTAGATATAAGGCAGAAGTTCTTCCCTGTGAGGGTGGTGAAGTGCTGGCACAGGGTGCCCAGAGAAGCTGTGGCTGCCCTATCCCTGGCAGTGTTCACTGCCAGGCTGGACAGAGCCTTGAGCAACACAATCTAGCGTGAGGAACCCCTCTGCCTGTGGCAGGGGAGTTGGAACTGGATAATCTTCTGTTTATGAAGCAAAGCCAAAAAAGGCCAGATTATTGTGTATGTGGATTTAATTTCAGAGACTAGAAATTTGGACCTCTGTTTTCCCAAAAGCAGAAATGCGTGTTCATTCCATACATGGTTATGCTGTACATACAAATAACCAGTAAAACACACTGTCATCTGAATTATTTTTCTGCTTCTTCTTGTTAAATACTCTTGCAGATGTGCACACGTTGAATTAATTTTTGGGTGCTAGAACACAATGAAAAATATTTAAAGTATAATCTAGCTTGAATTATGTAAACTCAAATCTCTACATTCATGCCAAGAACTTATATTGGTTTTATACACTATATTTTTAGATGCTTAATCTTCTCTGGGGATACGTGTTTTTCCAAGGTTCCTTTTTTTAAGAATGGTGCTGGTTTGAATTTCCTTGATCTTTCTTTAAACATTTTATATTTATCTAATTTTATTTCAATAATTTCCCGTAATTGCAGGAACAAATGCACAGTCATGATGTAAGAAGTGTCACATAAACATCCAATATACTCCAACAGCCTGATTATTACTTACTTTTTGGAATAATATATATTACTTATTAAAATATTACTTATTTTTTGAATAAATTTTCTTCACATAAATGACCATGTACAACATCTGTTATCTAATGTGTTGTAAGACATTTTAATATGCACTATTTTCCTTGGTGCTAGACCTTGAACTTATACTTAAAACAGCTTTGAAAATCACCAGTTTGAATATTTGCTCATTTCTCTAATATTGGAATGGACTTTTGAGCTTAAATTAGTTAATTTAAATTCATTAATTAGAGTCAATATTCAAATATTATTTATTTATAGTGTTGTATCATTAATCCAAGATTATTGCCTTGCTGTGCTAAGGTCAAGGTATAAAGAGAAGCACATCAGGATCACAGACTGTAGATCTAAATAGTCAAAAGAAATAGAGGGTAGCTGTCTTCAGTCATGGGTGAAGGCCAGTAATAGCTGAGAACGCAGCAAATTTAAGCTCTCCTGAAGCTAAGGCTGGAGCTTTCTTTAATGTTTCATGCTGTCTCTTAATTTTCTCTTTTCTAATTTCTGTGTTGTCTCTCTTAGCTACAAATGAAAGCCTCAAAGTCACAATATTGCTCCTTTCTGCCCAGCTGTAACCAGAAGTACTGGAAATGTCATGTGGAGCCAGAGTTTCACAGGGCATTGCTGCCTGTCTCTTTGAACATGAGCAGTTCCAGAAGCATTGATCATTTCTGAAATGCAGCTCAGCATTTTGCTACTCCTGTGAACAGGGCAATAGCTCCAAACTGGAAGAGATTTCCTCATTATGCCTGCAAAATAAGGAATGGTAGCAAAACAGAAAATGAAGCAATTACCATATTCAGTCTAAAAAGTGTCTTTAAGATTATTCTTTAAAGTTGATATGCTATGCTTTAATAGGGGTTTGCAATCTATTTGAATATCACTAGATAACTGTGAAGATTCCTGGGGCATATAGGAAGGTTATTCCAGAAGAAGGTGAGATGTGGTTTTACAGCAGTCATACTAAACGGATTGGACACTTCAGAGCGGATGTGCTCAATCCAGCATAGCAACTTCTCATCTGGTTTGGCATGTTTCATTGAAGAAACCAATCAACCAGTAGTCTTTTTTTTTTCTTCTTTTTTACCAAAAAAAGGGAAAGAAGATAATTCTCACCATACACATATGGTCATACATACAATAGTGGTTCATCTTTCCAAAGCAAAGAATATCCAAGTGTCAGAGATCATTTATCACTTTAATAAATATTTTAAAGTACTTGTTAAAATTCCTGGGAAGTTGTTACAAATAAGCCCCTAGGTATCACTTTGCATAATAAAATGGGGTGCTCTGGTATCTCTGGAGCATTCTTTCAAATAGAGGTCAGGATACAAAGACTAAGATCGAGATCTATCAGATTTGTTCTTAAGATTTTGACCTCAATATCTTTAGGGTTCACTGATCATACTTTGTGACCAGGCAGTTAAGAAAATACTGAACACCTGGGGGTGTTTTAAAATAGCTGTACCTAAGTACTGACTGTGTGAGCTATTTCACTCTTTCACAAAAGTTGTACTTTTGTTCTTCTCAGCCATAAAAGACCTCAGATTACAGACCAGGCTGACTCTCTATCAATGCAATCCATTTTGCTGTAGCTTTTTGCGTGTCAGAGTTATTTGTAGCAGTATCTCATACCAGGTAACTCGTACAACTGCATTTTCTGACAGGGGCATTTCAGGAGAGCAGGATGAATCTTCATGGCAATTTATAAGGGACAAAGTAGCTCTTTGTAGGAACACCTTGTAAGAGTGCGACTTCTAGATTGTTTCACTGAAGGGTTTGGTTTGGGTTTTTTTCTGTCCCCTATTTGCAATGTAGTTTCTTATCATAAAGTTAGGCAATCTTGAACTTAGATTGGAATAATTCAGGTTTCTAGATTTTAAACCTAATTTATTAGCGAAGGAAATATCATAAACCAAATTGGTAACAATCTCAATTTTAGCAAAGTCTACTCTATATCACTGGATTTTTAAAGAGGAGCACTGTTGAAAATTTGGGCCAAAGTATTTGATAATGAAACGCTTGAAAACTGTTTATGATATAGCCCACTATAAACTATTTCCAGTCTGTTGTCCAATGTTTCATCCTTCACCTTGGCTCACCAAGAATACTTTGTACTTTGGCCATGTGGAGAATTTTGTCTTTAACACCAGTATTTAGATAGAAAGAGAGCTGAGTGCATGAAGTACATTGGATTTGCATTCCTATTCTGCAGTTAGTCACCACAGAAATTCCTAGTCCCCATTTTACCTGCTTTCACTGAAGGTTCAGCATGACTGTAGGGGTGTTCTGCCGCTGTAGTATGGCAGAACTAAACAGTCAAAGCTATTTAGGTTGCTGAACTAATTCGTGACATGAAAACCGAAGCAAACTGTTGTATTCTCTGGATACCTAGCTCCAAAATTGCTTGGAACTGTGAAGTGTAGCATTTGTCTGTTCTGTGCATAGCATTTCTGTCTTACAGCTCTCCAAATTAGCTCAAATATCAAAATCATGGTGCTTGATGGCAGCTTTGATAAAACAGATTAGCCTGCTAGCGACACCATGCTGTCTTAACTGTGCTACTTTTGTATCTACACCAGGATCTTCTGCAAGGCATAGATATGTTCACAGTCCTATTGAAATGAGGTGAAACAACCAGGGTCTTGCACAAAATAGTGTTTTAAACTGCATACTGCATGCTGTAACAAACCACCATTAGTTCAGCAATGATCTACTGTCAGTTCAAATGTACAGCACCAGTCCTGACCTCTGCCTCCATTTTCCGAGATCTCTGGGACTGAATGACACAAGCTGTGACCAAATCTGCAAGGGTCAGCCTATTCTGATGGGTGCTGCCCAGCCAATTTATCAACAGTTCTTTGCCAGACTGTGACAATGCAGACACTTTAGTCCATTTTTCTTTTTCCTAACAAATACCGTTTTCACCTGAATCCTGAATACAAAAAGTGCTGAAAATTATTCACATCCATTATATGAAATGCCTTCTAAATAAGCAGTCTCTAGAGACACTTGTAACGTGATTTTTACTCTGCCTAGCAATTCTGCTAAAAGGTACAGTGCAAGAAGGAAACCAGATTAATTAAAACTATTTCCAAGTAAAGCAGGAACGGGAAATAGGTAAGGCATAATTATGAATAATGGAATTGCTGTTTCCTACCCTACAAGAAGCAGCAATACAGTTCATTAGCATGAACTGGCAGGACCTGTGCTTTGCAATTTTTTCCTGGGTACAGATGAGGCAAGGAGATACTGAGTAACTTGTTATGGCATCATGATTTTCTTACTGGACTTGTACCAATTCTGAACTCAACTAGAAAACCTCCCCTATTATTTTTCTACTGCACTGCTTCCACAAAACACCCCTAGTATTCTCTGGACTTTACTATGCACTGTGTTAAACTCCATGGAAACCTTATTGATAACATCTTAAGTACTGGAGCTCGTAATTTGTAACCTGTGCTACTAAACTAGGATGGTTTGTACTGTGTCCAAACAAAACAATGAGGGTTTTAACTGTGAGGGGTTCCCCAGACTTTACAATCACATTATAATGAAGGTTTTGGATTTACCACTTTCAAAAATCCCTGAAATGTTAAGTGGAGAAAAAAAACACATGGTCATGGCTATTGGATTTTACTCTAATGTCATTCTTTGTAAGACTATGAAAAATCATGTTCTTGAAGTAGCAGCCTGTGGTGGTATAAAAGAAATGCAGTGTGAGCTCTTAAGTGGAATGCAGAATCACCCAAAGGCATGTGCATCCAGCATTGAGAACCCAGGAGCAATTTTGACCTTTCTACCCGGAACTGGCTATTTCTTCAGTAATGTATCTCCTTCCTACTGTTCAGGTTTTTTATAATAAAGGGAATTCTTTGGTCACACCAGCAAACATTAGTTGCTATAGAAATGCATAACTGTTTACAGGTGCTATATTGAATTGGGCTTGCTTCCTGGGAGTAACAAGTTGGTTACATTTATCTGTTATGGACAAAATAGCCTACAGCATTAGGGAGAATAGGGGACATACAGGTTAGAGGGGACAGAGTGCCTTGAAGCTATTCACCTACTTTTTCTTTAAAGACAGTGTCTTTTCAGCTGCAGTGTCTTACACAATTCAGTATGAAACTTCAGCTACAAGCTCTCCTGAAATGCAAGCATTGCACTCATTGATCTGTACATAGGAAGGAAAGAGCACAGAGCTTCCTAATATATGTTTGCATGTGTTCCCTCTTCCACCCACAAGGAGAGTATGTAGGCACCACTTTTCATGGCATGTAGAATTGCTGTTCATACAGGACCGTGCTCTTCTATGTACTTCTGAGAGGACACACTGTTCAAGATCTTGCGAACATATTATTACAAACTTTGTTATAATAGCAGTGTATCTTCTTGATATTCAGAACATATTTAATAACGTTAGGGTTACATTTTAGAGCCCAACAATCTGTTTCAGATGCTTCAGGAGTCCACATTTGATACTGCAATGCAGCTGCTTTCCAACATGAGCACAAGATAAAGGACACAGAAGAGTAACTTCTGTCTGCCAGACAACACAGATTGCTTTTCTATACTTGCCTACTCCATTACACATTTTGGCTTTAATGACAGTACCCTACTGTCATATTAAAAAAAAAAAAAATGTAAGTTTTTATGCAGTTGTTTTTCTAAGTCCTTTTGGCAAAATCCCCTATTGCTTGGTCAACAAAGCCATCCCTTTTTAAAACACTGTATGGGTGTAATGCGTTAGGTATATGTTAGAAAGTCTACAATCCAACAATGTATGATTCTAGCATAATAATTTTGTAAACAAACGTTTCATAACTTTAATTTGATAAATCTTTGAATTAATCTCTTTGCTCCACAGGAGCTATTTCTTTTAAATAGTGTAAAACGGAGGATCTGGTCCTGCAGAGCAGTTAATCGAGTATTTCATTTTTGTACACTGAGTTGTGACGGAGAGCCGCTATCAGTTTGTACGTGCCCCATTAAATCATATTTAGCAAAAAAGTAAGCATATGTGAGCAAGAAAAAGTGTGTCCTCCAAGGATTTAAATACTCTTAACTGATTTATATGCTTGACGTGGTTGTACAAGGTCACCTCATCACTGAATTCCTTTTTATATCTAAGCCTACAATGGTATATTTTATTTAAAGAAGCTTACTGAAATAACTATACCTGTGCAGATACCTTGTCTGAGTCGAGGCAGTTGAGCTGATCAATTCATGCTCATAATACATCTCTTTTACCTGGCAGTTGAACTCAGTTTTATCAAAGTAATTAATAGACAAGCCACAAGGTCAGATGTTGCTTTTCAGGCAAGCAGGCAAAAGCAAGATCTCACATAATCTGGTCTGATTGTCTGCTATGTCACATTTATTTGTGCAAGCTAAGAGGCAGAGGTCTGATTTTGATCCTTCCTCTTTCTGAGAAAACAGCTTGGAATTGGGGGACTTCCCCCACTGTTTCTATTAGCTACTGGTTTCTAACTTTGGCATGTTTCCTTAGCCTTATTTATCATTCAGCCTATTCCTACCTATGAAACAATTCAGAGTGTGAGCTGGAAAGGTTTTATGGGAATACTTTGATATCACCTCTTTCAGAGAGAGGACTTTGCTTTGTAGCCAACTAAGTAGATGTCTACTACTGAGAGTTTCCCACCTTGGAAAACTGGGCAGCTCACAGAACAAGAATGTAAACTGTTAAGTTTGGGATTTAAGGGTTTTAAGAGCTGAAGTTTTAAGTTTTGGTGCTGCATTGCTTGTTGTGACAGCCACACAATGACACCACCAAGGTGAGAAGCTTAGCTCCTGGTGTTCTGCAGTGTCTCATGTTTACTGTGCTCAGTCAGTATCGCTCCCAGAGTCTAATAGCTACATGCCCACGCCCACATGTGCATAAAAATAAAATGTAATATTTAAGTAGAACAAATGTCACTAGAGTTTTGGTATTTAAATCAATCTTTTTTAAGTTACTTTTTTGATATGAAAATTAAACTTAAGGTACTTATTTCAAGAAATTCGTTTTTCAAAGACCAAAATGCCATAATTTGTTATCAAATCAAATATAATAATTTCCTTTTTTCTTAGTTTAGATAGACCAGCAAAGTTATCTGAGTGTGACAGGGAAAAAGGTCAGGGGATTTTGACCCGTGGAAACAACAGTAAAACTCCTGTAACATGACAGTTGAGGCATGTTGAATTTTCTCTTCCTCCTTCCCCCATTCCCCTCCCCAAGTTAAGACTTTTCCATTACTAAGCTACAGTAATCACAGAAATGCAACAGTGCCATCTCTAGGACAGACTCCATATCCCCTTCATTAAAGGGTATGTCAAGAAAGTTCGGTAAAAGACGACAGTGGATGCATGTGAATTCACCCTGAGACTTTTACAGAAAGTAAGATGATTGCAAAAAAAAAGGCTCATGTGTTTGGGATTTTTTTTTCCACTTGTTCTGAAGTCTGATGAAAGTGTTCAAAGTTTCATCTGAGCTTAGCTTCCCAGACCTCTTAGTCTTTGTAAGCCCTTTGCATTCCCTGGGTGTTTTCAATCAGTAAGAACAGACCTACAGCTTTCAGAGCAAATCCTTCCAAGTGTTTCAGAATGCAGCCATGGATGACAGTGAACCTGAAGCCCAGGCTTATTTTTTCACATTCAGATACAGCTAAACCACTGCCAATATTGTTGGACTGACATTATTATACATACTTCACATCCCAGCTCTATTCTTCAATGGTTTCTTTAAATTTCCCACACCAGCATTTTTGTTTGTTTAATTAGCAAATCAAAATGTTTGCATTATAACACCAAAGCTCTTGATCAATTCTGTTTGAAATCTTTCAGTTCATTTTCTTCTAGTATATTTTTAATTTTCCTTGGTATTTGATAAACTGTCATCAAAAATAAATCGAATTTTCCAAAATAAAATTCAGTCAGGATAATTTTTGTGTTGCAAAAAATATACAATTTGGAAATTAATATATGAAACAAAATTTATTACAGAAAAAAGAACCCATAACTCTACATTTCTTTAGCATTCTGTGGATGGAAATATCTGCACTAATTCTCTGTTAGGTTCACATTTTCTGCTTTCTACAGAGTGCACTTTATTGTAGAACTTCTGACACAGATTTATAACATTCTGTTGCTAATTATCCCTTTATGTTATCAAGTACACTCTTGAAATGCCCCACAATATGCTTCATTTAGAAATGGTGTAGATTTCTGGTTCTAGGTGGCCACTCTCTTTAAATTCAATTATCATGGTACTAAAGAGCACATTTGCTGTGGATGCTACAAGAATGAAGGATGGTTATCCTTCATCTATTCATCCTGCACAATGCAGTATCACCTGCATTGCATGCTAAAAAGACTCACTCACTTGAAAATACAAATGTTATGTGTGTGCCAAAATGAGAAGAATTTGCATCTAGGAGCTTTTCCCCAGATAAGGTAAATAATATGTTTAGTCCATATGTTGGGAAGAAACAAACTTTGAGCAAATTATATATGAGGAAGGTAATTTCTTACTTGTCTCTGCCTCTGAAGAAGTTGCTCCTGACAGGTTTGCAGAAAGAAAGTTGTGCCAAATTAACTCCTCTTTTGGAATTCCTCTTCTTTTGCCTGCTCTAATCTACATCCATGAATAACATGTATTCTTTACACGACATAATGTTGTTGGTTCTATTTCAAGGAAGTTCATGAGAGGAAAGTTAATGAAACGAGTGTTGTCTTGGTGATTGTATAGAAAGAGTATACAGTAAGTCAATAGAATAAGAGTGAGAAGATGAGACCAAACAACTATTTCATGGATTCTCTTAAGCTGCAAAATGTCTTAAGAGACCGTGAACTAGAAGTGTTGTATGCAACATCTTGCCATAGTCTTCATATATACAAAAAGATGCTTCTGGATCACTACAATTTTCCTTTCAAATCTTGCCAAAGCAACATTTGCTGCTGCTTCTGTTTACAGAAAACTCTGCTAATTTGTTTGAGGAGTAAATATTCCAAAAAGTTAAATAAATTTCCTATATAACACATGGTATGTTGAGCTTTCCCACAAAACCTGGAAAATTTGAGAGCAAGAAGCCTTCCTATTTAAAAGCAAATGCTACTGTAGTCTACCTGCCTTCTTTTTAAACACTTTATTTTAAAAAAGAAAGCATCTTGATCGTCTCAGCTCATCAGGCCATCATAGTCATTTCCCAGTTAAACAGAGCACTCTGCAAGGACTGTGGAATATTCTTGTAGCCTTTCTTGGAAATAAGAAGGGTTTGGTTCTGCTTCATTTAACTTTCTCTAGCCCTCAGAAAACTAAAGCATATTGTTTTCTCATCAAATCCTCAATTTCTTCTTCTTCCTTTTGCTATCATTCTCATCAGAGACAAAAACTTCTACTTTCTCCCATCAGGTAGGACCAAAGAAGACCACTTTAGTCTTCATTTACTATCTTTTATATGGAGCCTTGGGGTCACAGTCCCTTCTCCTTTTTAATTTCTTTCTTTGCCATTCAATTCAAAAGAAATACAATTTGCTCCTGGACAATACCCATGTCAGGTTATTAGATCATAGAGTTAATTCATCTCTGTGCCATCACTCATGTTCCATCTAGTTCTGCCCCTATCTCACCACAAAGTGATGCCCTTCATTGACTCAACTCTTCTTTAAAAATGTGATAAATGAAAGAAAAGGCAGAAGAACACAATATTTAATCTTTTTTCTTCTGCCTGATCTGAAGGAGGTGGGGAAAGAGCTTATGCAGCCCTCTTCCCTTTCTGAATAACACTGGTAGAATCCAGTGAGGGTTCTCATCTTTTCTTCCTTCCCCCTGATTCTCCTTTTAATTTAGTATTATTTTGTTGCACAGATGTCCTGGTTTCTGATATGCTGACCACAACTATGTGCGACAGTGTGAGACTACCCAGACACATTCTGTCTTATACCTTTAGTCAAACCTTAATACAGGTTATATAGTTTATTGTGGACATAGAGAACTTGGAGGGCTTACGAGCATTAGAGAAGGACAATGCCGATTTCCTCTGAAGGGTTCTTTCCAGACTTCACCACTCATTTATGGCTTTTTTGTGATGCTGACTCATGTATGTCTTTGATAGTCTCATGGTTGATCTCTGCCTACACTCTAGTATCTTTCTAGGCTGACAGTCCTGTTTCTATTGTGATACTTTGTCTATTCATTTAAAATGTTTCTGTGCAACATCTGTCCCCTTATTTTCTCTCCATCTTTTACTCCATTCTAAGTGCTCATTTGTCACTTGGTTACATATTGTATTTTCATGTGCATCACGATAATTAGTGATGCATACAAGAGCATGAGCAGTCAAGTTATATCTGAAGAAAACATTTGTATGTGTTATTGACAGTAAAATGTTCCTTGGACAGCTCTCCAAATACTTAGATGCATGCTTAATTGCCATGAGAATTTTATTTTTCCTGTCAGTTGACATCAGTGGAGCTGTTCAGGGTAATGAAGTCACATAAGATTACAGGTTAGGAGTTAATGAAATAACAGGGTCTGTGGCTATGCAGGGAGATTCAGGCAGTGAGCTCTGCACAGTCTGCCCCTTGTCCTTGCCTGGAGGCCTGCTGAAGTGTCAAATTTGCCTGTATGACAGTCTGTGTGAAACCACAGACTGGACCATAGCTGAATGAATTTCCTACATTCGCTGGGTGTATGGATCTTTATAAGTATTTGTTGGATGTATTGGTGTATTTTTTCTCCTGGAACATTCACAGTGGCGGGACCAAGGGACATTCCCTTCCATGAAAAATCCCAATTCTGTGAAAAAAAAAACCACAAACCCTCATCCCATTCTATCTAGCACTTTTTACAACAGTACAGAATGAATACAGAGAAATGTACAATTTTCATGCACTTGAATGGTACTGATTTCATACAATTTGTAGTAATGAAAAAACACAACAAAACATTGAAAAAATGGTCCTAATCTTTTAAAGCCTGCTGTAATCATTCCTCTGAAGTCATATGTGGTGTGCATACTACACAGTGCTCTGCTGTGTGTCTGTTCTGCTTGTAAGCCAAAACGTTGTTGAATGATAGGTCATAAAATTCCCAGAAAAGGTAACAAACATATCTCAGTCATCTGTCTATTCTTAGTCTAGCTAAAACTGTGTAATAGACATGATTTACAACATTTTGTACAATCTATGCAGATTAGGAAGAGGGATCTCCATAATTATATAGGCTTGCTGTTATTTAAATATTTACTAACATTAAACACCAAAGGGGCTGTGCAAATGATCCAGGGGATTCATATTGTTCTAAGCTAATATCCGTTGTACAATATTATGCAAATTACATAAACTTTATTTTGTTGCTTCTGCTCTGAGCAGTGTATCCCAAGGCAGCTATTCACTAAGTTGAAACAGATAAAGTTTTAATAATAAATAGTGATGATGAATAAGTCAGAAAGTTTATGCAATGCTAATGTACTTGTTGGCCCCAGGGTAGTTTATTAGATAAACAAGCAACATTTTATAAGTTGCCTGCACGTAAGTTGCTTTTGTTTGCCAGGAAATGTTTATATGATAAATTATTTCAAAACATTAGGTGTTAACGAACAAATTGTGTCAACTTTCAGTTCCTGAGACTTCAGATTTAAATGGTCAAATTCTACATTTGTTTTGCTTTATCAAAATGAGGATAGCATGAGAAATTAATTTGCTACAGGATAAGGGACCAACTCATTCTGCTCTTTGATGAAAAATTCTTAAGCCGAAAAATAGAACTTTATCTCTTTTCATCAGTATTCAGGGCATTTTTAGGACTTGAGATCTTAGAGTGAAAATCAGATAAAATAGTCCAAGGAATACAGGAGTCCCAGTATACCCATATTACACTTTAGGCCACTTGACGGTCTTGACCCCTAGTAGATCCACTGAAAGGCATTTGTAAGATAGGGAAAAAAGCCCCACAAAATTAAAAAGGAACGATGCATAATCAAGCTTATTTAACCAGCACGTTGTAATGAAATACAAGCCAAATGTATTAATGACTCTTTCTGCTCTGTGTAGTATGTTCTTGACCCATATAGGGCTCTCTTTTTCTTGAGTGCATTTTGAACATCTGCATTCTAGCTATGTTCAAAATACCCTTGATGATACATCAGCTCTTAATAAACACAAATCACCATCATTTGGATCCTTGCTGGATTTTCTTTTTTTTTAATGTAAATAACAAAGCAATTTCATACCCTTGCACAGAAAGAACAGATGGTGCACTGGTGGAAAGGATCTCTCATTACGTTTCTTGGATTTTGCAGCGGTGGTCTATAGTCTGTCTAGTTATTGCTGGCCTGCTGTGAATTGGGCATGGAAGCATTTATGACATGGGACATGGCTGCAAGAATTTTGGAAGAAAGGCTGGTTTTCTCTCTGTATTTGTTGTCTTAGTTGATAGCATCAGTCACAAATTCACATCATTTCTACCATTCCTATGGATGGATGGATTCTGAATTGCTGCAAAGCTATCAGGAATATAAAGTCTACAGAATTAGTGAGAAAAACAAATAGATAGGAATTCAGTTTGGTGGTTAGAATTTTACTCTACAGGAGACAAGTTTCCCATTTCTGCCTCTGCCAGTTTCCTACCACTAGTTAAGTCATTTGTGTGCTAGTGGTGGGTTCTAGTTATGGGGTTTTTTTGGGGGGGAGGCGGGTGGATGTTCTGAAATATGCAGGAGAAATGACATTTTAATTTTAAAGGAAATTCTTTCAGCCTCACAGATATGAAGCAACTTAGAAAACTCCTCCTTTTGGCTGTACATCAGCACACCTGTGCTCAAATTTATTTCAGAATGAAGTACAAAAACATGCAAAACAGTAAGAGAAAAACATGGATTAAGTTTTTAAAACTCAAAAACGAACTTCATAGAGCTTGGGCAGTTTCAGAACAGTGAAAAGGACAGAGACAATTTTAACCAGCTATCTATCCCCCAAAATTACTTTGAACATTGAGATATTCGGTGCATGCATATACAGGATCCAATACACAGCTTGCTCTCCAACTGTGGGAAGCCTCTCTTGCTCACATACTTGTTCTGCACTGAGAAGTTCTCAGTAACTTAAACAGTTGAAGAACTTCGCATGAGATCTCTAGAATATCACCTCAGTGTTTGTCAAGTGTCTTTTTTCTGTTTGAATTTTCCACATTAGTGGTTGTTGCTATGATACATCAGCATACAACACGATTCATTTCATGGGCAGGAGATCCCATGACAAAGGCTTACCAGAGCAGGAAATTAGAAAGATGCTGTTCCTGAATGCCATAAGAATGCACTTAAATATAATTTAAAATAATTTACCCTTACAAGAAAATAGAAATATTTTAGATAAAGAAAAGTCTGTCAAAAATGCATCCAGTTGCTGTACTTTTGATACGCGTTGTGGAAACCATCTTTCACCATGCTTGTGCCATAGATGAGCATTAAAAATTTCCTCTGAAAATGTTACATACCCAAATTATTTTAGTTCAGACCTTCTGGAAGCAAAGTATCTTGTCTGATGAAAACAGAAACTAATTATGCACTTCCCCCACATTCTTTCAACATTACTTTTTGTTGGTAAAAGACACTTTCATTCATCCATCTTCCACATCCTCCCAACTACATTACAATAGTCAATTACAGGCCTTTATTTCTAGAGTGAAAGGTCCATTAGTTTGCAAATTTCTGCAGAACATCTGAGCATACTAACTTTTGTTTTGACACTTGAGAAAAAGATGTTCTTCAGGAGATAATGAACCAGATCCTCGACAGATATATCTCAGAATAATTGTTTGGCGTGACATGAGTGGGAAAGAGATGGAGGGGATGATATGACTTGGCTTATAAATTAAGGAAAACAGTACTTTTAATGAAAGTGAAATGGAATTTAAAAGGTTAAACAGCAGCTAAATAATAAATGTGTACCAGAACTGGCAAAAAATTACTCAAGAGATGGCCTTTCATAACATCAGAATGATTATAAACTAACCTAAATCTTCACCTCAGAATTATAACATTTTCCAAAAATGCTTGCAGATTTTAAAATATGGCCCCAATACTTGATTTCTGTTTTGTGACCTTGATCCTCTCTTCTTGTTAGATCACTGGTAACACTGTGTGTTCTGGATTTGTCCAGCATTGCAGTTCCAGGAAGCACAGTAGTTGTTCATGTCTGGCAAGGAGTTGACTTGTTCCTGGCTTAAACCATAATTCTCATGGCATGTGAAGGCTATAATTTTACCAAGAAATAATTATGTAAATATGTGCATGCTCATATAGGCTTACATGTCCATGACCAGTGCGCATATAGACACAAGAGGAAGACATTCCTTTAAAAGCTGGTTAATTCCACTGTCTTTCCGCAAACAACAAAGCTGGAGACCAGTAACAAGTGGTGTCCCACAGGGATCAGTGTTGGGACCTGTCTTGTTCAACATCTTTGTCGGTGACATGGACAGTGGTATTGAGTGTGTCCTCATCAAGTTTGCCAATGACACCAAGCTGTGTGGTTCGGCTGATCCGCTGGAGGGAAGGAATGCCATCTTGAGGGAACTTGACACACTTGTGAGGTGGGCTGATGCCAACCTCATGAAGTTTAACCATGACAAGTGCAGTGTCCTACACCTGGGTCGGAGCAATCCCAAGCACAGCTACAGGTTGGGCAAAGAAGAGATTTGGAGCATCCCTGCGGAGAAGGACTTGGGGGTGTTGGTTGATGAGAAAATGAACATTAGACGGCTTCAGTGTGTGCTTGGAGCTCAGAAAGCCAACTGTATTCTGGGCTGCATCAAAAGGAACATGACCAGCAGGTTGAAGAAGGCGATCCTGCCCCTCTACTCTGCTCTCATGAGATCTCACTTGGAGTATTGTGTGCAGTTCTGGTGTCCTCAACATAAAAAGGACATGGAACTCTTGGAACAAGTCCAGAGGAGGCCATGAGGATGATCAGGGGACTGGAGCACTTCCCATATGAAGACAGGCTGAGAAAGTTGGGGCTGTTCAGCCTGGAGAAGAGAAGGCTGCGTGGAGACCTCAGAGCAGCCTTCCAGTATCTGAAGGGGGCCTACAGGGACGCTGGAGAGGGACTATTCATTAGGGACTGTAGTGATAGGACAAGGGGTAACGGGTTGAAATTTAAACAGCAGAGGTTTAGATTGGATATAAGGAAGAAATTCTTTCCTGTTAGGGTGGTGAGGTACTGGAATGGGTTTCCCAGGGAGGTTGTGAATGCTCCATCCCTGGCAGTGTTCAAGGCCAGGTTGGACAAAGCCTTGCATGGCATGCTTTAGTGTGAGGTATCCCTGCCCATGGCAGGGGGGTTGGAACTGGATGATCTTAAGGTCCTTTCCAACCCTAACCATTCTATGATTCTAGGATATTTAGACACATTATCTGTGTACCAGTTTGCACAAGGCTGCTGAACTCCACCAAAAAAAGGGGGGATTTTACAATAATCTTCAAAGGATTTACTCAGCACACTATTGAAAGCAGAAAAGACTTGGGATTAGAATTCACATTGTTTTCAGTAGTGAGATACACTCTTGAAAGAGCTGATAAAATATCAGTTATGCTGTATTAAGTGTAGTATATAAATTGAATCAATCCCATACATAATTGCTCCCTTCTTTCAAACCAAACGAAACACGTACAACCCTCAACAGCCTGATGCGTGCCTTAAGGCTCTGTTTTAACAGCTTGCATATAATTTGCATTTAGCCAACATCAGCTATAACAAATTTTGCATTTGGAAATACCACAAGACAAGTACACTGAATAAAAGATTCAAGATAAATTAGCACATCTTAGCAGTGATACAGCAATAAAACCTGCATTATGTCACTAACCTGCATGCAGTACAAAAATGTAAAGCCATTTTTCAGCTACTCTCAAGTTAGACTCTTAAGTTACTGGCCAAATTCTTGTTTCCTAGAGTTGACATATACAGAGCAAAGAAGGTAACACAGTTTGAATTCTCACTTTGCTGCAGATTATTTTTGTTACCCTTGCAAATTGGAGGGGAGAGATGGGTGTGCATTCTCACAGATATATAATGCATGTATTGCCTATGGTTGTTCTCCTGCCCAGAACAGTGTCCAGGCAAAGAGGTAATGTTCTGAACTCAGCTTTTTATTTCTTACCTGACAACCCATCCCTCTGCTCTTCCTCTTGAACTGTGACTCTCACAATGGCTAGAAACTTGATTTTTGCATTTGCAGACAGGAAGAAGAAAAGTCCCCAAATTCATCAACCATGAAATCCATTAGAAATCATGCTGCTGCATAATAGTCAGTGACTTAACAGCTAATGAACTACTGAAGTTTTCACTGATTTTGTTTCTCTTAATTATTTTAAACATTAAATATACGTAAATGTGTCCTTGGAAAGAGTTTTGTGTTATCAATGAGGTATCTTCTGCAGCTAATTTAATTGCATTCAGTAGTTTTTACAATGGTTGTATTTGTCAGCGGCAGGAGCAACTCATGGCTTGTGTTACTTATCCAAACTAGCAACTTTGGGGTTCAGTTCTGCATGTAAAATTAATCATGACATCTCCTTTAGTTTCAGTATATAGTGGATGAAATATTGGCTATAGACCTTTTAAAAGTGTTTCATTACAGTTTCTTCAAATTATTCTGTTTCTAAAAAAGACTTTTTTTTTCCTTGGGAAGTAGAATGTGAATTATTCCTCTTCCAATATTCATTCTTCTGCTAGCATGGCTTGCATGAAAACAAGTCTCAGTACTTGTAAAGTGATAGCTCTAGGAAAACCCAGAAGGGCCTGACAGTTATGTTCACTACCAATAGATCATCCATGAGTAGGTTAAAATGAAAATTAGTTCATTACAAAATTATAATGTCATGGTGAAAACAACATCCTTTTCTGCACAATGAACTTAGAGCATATGTCTAATGTGAAGAATGCAACCCACAGACAATCTCTTGCAAAAATCTGTATTGCATATTAAACAACCAGAACTGCCTCCTTCTGGGCTATGTGTAAATAAATGATCACAGTATTAGGCTTCAAACAATCTTACTTTAGAGAAAATAAAAGCAGTGTAATGCTGACACACAAACCTTACAAAATGCTCTTGGCTCAACTCAGATGCAGCCTTTTTGCTATAAAACCAAAATAAGTCAAAAAAAATGATTAGTGGAGCACTGTTCCCTGGGGGCTGAGCAAGGCTCTTAGGGCTCTGTGAATAATTGATTTTTTTCTTTGGTTCAGCTGCCAAACAGAGGGATGGAGAAATTCTGCTTGGATTGACCCTAAATAAAACTTTTTTTGAATATTGAAATAAAAAAAAAGTTTTATTTCCACCCATGGGTGTATGTTTAACACTACCTGGGGCCAGATTTTCAGTGCTTTAGTCTCCACTCTGACTCCAGAGCTGACCATGTGCAAGATACTGACAAGGGGGCAAGAAAGGTGATAAGCACCATGTCAATAGTGTTGAAATGGTGAAGTGTGGGTCTAGGTGGGTAAATGGGAGGAGGTGACCTGTGAGATAACCTACAGATTTAGAGTGAGCTGTGCAGAAGAACAGCACTGCAGCTTAATGTTTTACTATTATCTTCTGTAATTGGTTATTATTTTCATCTTTTGAAAAGTGTCAGTTACCTTAAAATGAGTTTGCTTTATATTTGGACATCATAGCAGTTTGTTATCTGTATTAACTTACTAATGCTTCTGTATTGATCCTGGAACTGAGCTAATACTGTGCTCTAACATACCAGCCACTACGCTATTGTAGTTGCCAGAAGTGACGTTCTTTGTGTACACAGACCTATACACACTTCAGTGTAACCTGGAGATGTCACTGCAACACTGGAGTGGAAAAGAAGACTGCAATTTCATTATGGATTGATTTGCTATATAGTTTTAAAGCCAGTTCTGAATAGTTTACTCAGTTCATTATCTTAAGTACAAACTAGGAGAAGGGGTATCAAATAGGTTCAGATGTGAGTGATTTTCCCCAGATCCTCTGCAGTCATCCCAGGTAACCCATTGCAATAGCAAGTTGTTTTCTAAGGATGCCTAAATAGCAGAAAGGATGGCATTAGCAGGGTATCTTCACTTACTGCATTTGCTTCTTAACAAAAAATTTGATCTGTTTCTTTTAACCAGATGATCAGAAATATGGGGCCTTTGGTGTAGATTGTGAAAATGGCAATAACTGTAATCACCTCTTTCAGAGGATTACATGTCCACGAGGCCATATTCTCATTTTGATGGTACTGGAACAAAGCAGCATTCAAGACAGAAAGTCCACCAGAGGGAGGTTAAGGTAGCACTGGTTTGGGGGCCAGCATGGGATGCTTTGATTGATCACATACACATTGCAGCTTCTACCCGCAAGGCTCTTATGTCCCCAGTAGAGAGAAAACCTTTTTATCCTTCAAAGTGTTACTCTTCTGAAAAAGTGACTCTATAGGGAAAACCCTACCTTCTTGTTTGAGAAGTTCAGAATCTAGCTTAAAGGCGAAACATATATGTCCCTCCTTTTTAACACAAGGTTTAAGAGAATACTAAATGGAAAAAGGCAAACTTGTGAGCCAGCAGAGAAAGCCAGATTATCATGCTGTCCTGGTTTGATCTGAGTCATAAAAATGACAGTTGAGAATGACTTCCTGATCATTGTCTTGCAGTGTTTACCTAAGGATATTTGCATATTTGGGGAATTATGAATTAATATCAATCTTATTATGTGATTTTACAGTACAGTCTTTCCATCTCTTCTTCTCTCACTCCATCTCTCCCTCCCACTCTTCATACCTCCCACTGCTGGCTCTCTCACAATCCCTGTAACTTCTGTGACACTTCTTCTCCCTCTAGATCAAAAGAGGATCCCCAGTATTCTTTTCAAACCTCACAGAGGTTTGCTGTTGTGTGCCTAGTTGATTCCTATCCACAGTTAATATACATCATCTGCATGTGCGTATGCCCTTGATAATATGCATATTTACTGCATGCTGGGAAATACTACCACAGTGTTTTTCACCTTTTAACAGCATCCCAAAAACATGTGAAGCCAGAATGCTCTTATCACTACCGAAAGGCTCTTTTCATGCTGTGACATTCATTCTCACACCTCTCTGTGCAGTGTGTCCTGTGGGGCTTGTCACTGCTTCACCTGTAGTGGTTTGCAGGCACTGCCCCTCTCTGTTTCTGCCGTGGGCAGAAAGCATGAAGGTGGGAATTTTCATGAACAGTGTTCAATATTTGTGGGTTTGATACAGAGAAGATGAAAAATCTTACCAATACTTATTTATTTTGGCAGGGAGAGAAGACTTCTCAAGCTGTAAGGGCAAAACAGACCATGAGATCAGCAATTGTCTCATTACAGATATGTCAATATCCACACTAAAATTCCTTTAGGGTTATTTGCAGTCTACTGTTTTACATAGCAGATAAAGCTTTCCTTAGGACTCATCTGTGGTGTTAAAGGGGAATTTTCACTTGTCCAGGTAGTAAGTCACAGTGATCACTTACATGAATATTGCATATGGTTGCTTTTCATTAACTCTGAGTATTACTTAAAGATTCTTCTAGACAAAACACTGCTATTTTCTGATGTTCTTCCTTGCTTCCCTGCTCACTTTCACCTTTATCTTTCATACAGAGAAACAACTGAGACAAATCATTGTACTTGTTGGCTTATCCCAGATCCCTTACACAAAGGAAATAACTTCTTAGAAGTTGTATATAAAACCATCACTTTTTCTTCTTTTATAAGGCTTAACTTGAGAAAACTGGAATTATATGTAAGATAGAAAAGTAAATAAACTGGAGGAAATCAAAATAGAAACAGAAAATTTAGACCAGAGTCTAATCTTGTAAACTGCCATTCTTTTTTTTCCAGCTAGCTCGAAGTAAATGTTATAACATTCACGTGGCTGCCAAAGAAAAGTAAATGTCAAGTGGGAGTGGAGGAAAGAGAGAGACAAAGGCAAAAAAAGGTTTTCAGGGACTTCTGCCACAGGATCCTCTCCCAGGTTGCATTCGTACTACCACAGATTTTTCCCATGCACTGTATGGGAGCCATTACTATTTCATCTACTTCCATTTCCACCGTAACCTGAAGTGAGATTCTTCTAATAACTTTGGGTTTGTGGTTTTTAGTAGAATTGATTGATAATATATGGTATTTTAAAACAGTAAGATTTTAGAATAAATAAATTTGCAATGCCTTCAGGACTTTTTGACCATTCTTTTCAAAGTCCATGCCTTTTCTCCACAGCCATCCACTCCAGGTCTCAGTTCTGTATGAGTGTATCACAGTGACACAGCATTTAAGGTCTATACTCCCATCTGTCATCTCTTGCAAGTCATAATGCATTGGTCCAGGACATGTCTGCCTTGCTTGGAACTCAGTACAATCATAGTGAAATGCTTGATATCTCATCTGTACATATAATAAGAATTCAAAATACGAGATAACATGCAGATAGCTAATAAGCATAGGCTTCTACTTTTCTTATTGAACAGCAGTTTTACTGTTTCCTTTAACTTTGCCATTTTTCTGATTCTATTTTATCCCCTGTTTAGATCCACTATTCTACTGGACATGGGTGTTTTTTCTACAGTTGTACAGCAGCCAGTATGAGAATGTTCTAGTTCATTAAAAGGTCTTTACCCTGGTGCAGCACAGGTTGTTAAACAACATCTTCATCAACATTTTTACCCCAGGTGTGAATCTCTTTCTGTTCCCTCGAAACCCAAATTTTCCTTTTCACTTCCCAGACTCCAACATCCACAGCAGGAAATGAGCATCAGGTACTCCTAATTTCTGGATTTATTTTTCATTCAGCTGTTATAAATTTTTGTATGGTGGCCTTTCTGTGTCATAAATATTAAATGTTAATGTGCAAGCTCCATCTGGAAGACTCTTCATTCTTGAATTCTCAGCTCTGTTTCTTTGCATAACAACAAATAACAGAGATCATTAAATCAGAAGATTTTTATTTAGGAACACTGAAAATGTAGCCTAGAGTAGGCAACATACGCAAAAAATGAAGGAGTAATGTTTTATTGACCAGTTTTTCTTTATTGCTGTTTATCTATGAAGAAATGAGAAGATAAAATCATTACAGTAGTAAAACAACTACCATACAAAGTATACTGCTGCAACAAAATTTACTTTTTTGTGTGCTTAAACTATAATAAGGAAAATATGCATATAAAACATTTCCTACTAGCTTCTCCAGTGTTGCTTACTGTAATATGGAGCTTTCAATTTCTTTTGGTCCTATTTGACAGTAATTATTCCCCTTAGAATGCTCCATTATGCTCGGTTTTCTTTGCATGTATATGTGCTTCCATGTGTGAGAGAGATGTAAAGTCTGTTGTTGTTCCCGATAAATTTTATTCAGACTCAACAGCATCAATTTGTAATCACTCACATTTACAGAATGCCTTTCATTCTGATCAAGATGTGCTTTTCAGACTTTTCTATAAAGAAATGTAGAATGCAGCCAACTTCATGTGGATTGTTGTACTATTTGATAACATTCAGCAGTGTTACACATGTGATTTCAAACTGGGAGTATCCAGTGGCAATGTCATCGCATGTTTGTTGGATGGATATGGCAGCTCGCCATTTCCAAGGTAATGCCTTTCTAATGGAAGTACTAATAAGTCTGTAGTGGCAATGGCACTGAAGGTGTGACTTCACAGCAAGGACTGAACTCCCACAGCTCACTGCCAAGAAAAGCACAAACCTCACTAATCATAGTTTTTGGTCCTAGTCACAGACTTTGGCAGTGCTACGTTTATATTGGCTGGGATGCCCATCTAACACTTTGGTGAGCCAACCATGTTCACTGAGTTAATCCAGAAAACCAATCCAAATGGGAAAAAAAACAGTAGTTTAATTTTCAAGTGTTTAAGTGAACTGAGTTAATTTTTTAAAGGCCACTGAAGGACCTCAGCCAGGTCAACATGACCCTGATTGTGTTGCTGGAGCCAGAGGAGGGGAAGCAACACTGTCTACATGTCAGGAACAGAGAACTGCTAGATTGTCGTGGTTTTGTTGTCAGTCTGCCTGGAACAGTATCTGCAGCAAGGTCTGCTTTTTAGCACCTGCTTAAAAAATTCGAGAGTCACATTCCTATCTGAAAATCATCAGAACTGCTTCCTACAGCACACTTGTCTTTTTCTCATGAGCCTCAGGTAGGCAGACTGATTTTGCTCTCCTTTGACAGCAAGATCTTCTCTAAGTGCACAGTGAATGCTGAGCCACAGCTGCAATGGAACTACACAACATGGGGTTTCAGTACACTAGTCATAACTACAACAATCCAAATATTCTACTCCAAGAATGCTAGTGCAGCATTCCAGTACCAGTATAGCTAGGGACAAGCAGATGAAAAGCAATACACTTTGTGACTTTATGAAAAAGTAGTATTTATCCTATTTTGGTTTCTCTTGTAAAATGATAGTTATTTTGAGGGAGAAAACAGTTACTCTGATGTAGATTTATCATTTCTCTTTGTAAAAATTGAATTATTCCAAAGCTATTGTATAAAATTAATGGTTTTCTAATACTCATATCTAGCTGACAAGCTTTGCAAAGTCTTCCTAATACAAGATCAGGTACTCACACAAGCAGACTGTCATGGAAATTAATGGAAATATTAATAGGACTAGTGGTAAAAAGGACTTTTCTCTGCCCCAAAAGGCTGAGACCTGATCATATGTTCATATTCTGAACATCAACAGCATTTATTTTTTCATATTGGGAAGGGGCTCAGGAGATACAAAAACCAATAGTGTGTCTTTACTGTTTATAACAGGGATGCTGGTGAGGGACTATTCATTAGGGACTGTAGTGATAGGACAAGGGGAAACGGGTTGAAATTTAAACAGCAGACGTTTAGATTGGATATAAGGAAGAAATTCTTTCCTGTTAGGGTGGTGAGGTACTGGAATGGGTTGCCCAGGGAGGTTGTGAATGCTCCATCCTTGGCAGTGTTCAAGGCCAGGTTGGACAGAGCCTTGGGTGATATGATTTAGTGTGAGGCATCACTGCCCATGGCAGGGGGGTTGGAACTAGATGATCTTAAGGTCCTTTCCAACCCTAACTATTCTATGATTCTATGATTCTATAAAATAATTGCATCTGTAACTTTAGAGGACTTCTTCAAGTCATCTTTCAAAATATTTGAACATATGTCATATACAGGCATATAAATAGTCTTTTTGAAAACAATGGGAATAGATATAGGCATGTGTTACATGTGGTAGCTGCTTTATTGTGGAACCTAGCCTTACCATTGGTTGTCTTTTTAATTCATATATTCCTCATATATTATAAGTTGCATTTAGAAGCAGAATTGCTGGAGTTTGGGTTGGTTTTTTTTCCCCTATTGCTTTAAGTCATTCTCTTTACTTTCAGAGAAATGAAGGCAAATAGAAAGCAGCTCCTGCAGCTTTGCCAGTGGATAGCTTACGAGTGGCTCACAGTGTTTTTTCTAAATATTTTCTGTAGTTCCCTGGACCAGCTGTTAGTTTCAACATACATCACAGTTCCGTTACGCACGGCACATCACTGTTGCAAACCACAGTGCACCCATCAAGCTGATATTTACCTGAAGGCCTTTGAATAGATTTTGTCAAGATCAAAAGTAATTACTTTGTAAAGTTCACTTCCCACCCTGCATCTTTTTTCTGCTGAATAAATACTGCAAGAGGATGAAATATGGACAGGTTGTTTACATCCATCACTTTTAAATATTAGTGCTAGGCTTATGCAGCTCATTGTTGTATAAAAATCATTTGAATACATTATTCCAAGTTGAATAACAGAGTATTTCAGATAAAGAACTAAATGAAGAATCTCTTTGTCATTTTGTATTGAATAAAGCAAAGGAAAGGGACTGTCTATTAATTTTATAGCTAATATATCTTCCCTCTAAATAGCTACACTTTGTAAACATTTTTGTTAACAAATATTATTAAAGCACATATCTGATTGAAAAACCTGTTATGCCTTATTAGAGTAAATATATTAAATTACCTACAAGGGTACATAATAATACATCATTTCATTCAAGTATTAGGTATTTTAAGATTACGTTTACTTTCCATTTAAAGACTGCTTGGGATGTAACTTTCCTCCAAATTTTGGTGATAATTTCATTCTTGAAGACACATGAAGGTATCAGTGAGCAATTTCTAGTGAAGTTTTCTTCATGTCATGCTCTGGCAAAGTAGAAAGAGAGGATTTGGAAAGCTTAATGCCAGCCATTTTTGTCTGGATCATCCCTTTTCGATTTTTAGAGCCAAAGTAGTAATGACCATGCAGTGACATGGTTGGAAGGTTCACACATGTATCTGCTTTAGGGTTTTTTTACATGCATACTTTCAGCATAATGTTGACATTTTCACTTTGAGATCTAGATGAACATATCACAGCAACACTGAACCTTTGTCCTTTCTTTCTCTTGCCTCCAAGTTAGACATTGGTGTCTAAAGTAAAAAACAAAAGTGCTACTGGGTGAGGATCAGGAGGATATTTTATGTTTGAACTTGCTTCATAAACAGTGGTGGAGATGATTTTCAAAAACCCCAAATCATGGAGGAGTTTACAAATGTTCTATCTTATAACAAAAGGTTCATCCATGACATTTGTTAATCCAGGTTGGTGTGACAAAGTGTTTGAAAAGTCTCTCAGGACTGTTCTTTAAAGTGTGTTTTGCTCTCTTTTTCATTAAAGAACTAGGCTCCTATTTGAAGATGAATCCTCAGCTGGAAAGTTGCTTTTAGTTTTAAATGAAGAATTGACAGATTTTCTTCAGTTAGATTTTGGCTGCAATCCATCCTTGTCTATCAACCTTTCCAGAACTCCATTTTCCTCCTCTCTTATCCTTTTCTTTTTGAAGAGAAGGGTTTTAAATTAAATAAATATGTGTAACATTCAGGGAAAGGCAGACTAATGTGAATTTTACAGCAAAAGGGAGAATTTTTAAATTGGACACTGAACAGTGCTGAGGAATGATCTGTTAGAACAGCCTGTGCTTTCAGAGTCTAAATATCCTTAGGGAAATTAGGAGTCTTGCCATGTTTGATATCCATATCCAGAAATACAGTTTTGTCTGCACAAGCATTAATTAGTGATTTTGGGAATGCTTTCAGCAAGGCCAAGGTCTGACTGGAACACTGAATTTATCCATACCCAATAAGTGTTCTGTTTGGGGAAATAAAACACTATGTGTGTACTTTCTACTGAGTTGGGAAGGAACCAAAAAATATTACAGTCCTCACTGAATCTCCAATTCAATGTAGGTTGGACCTGGTAGGTTGTGGTAAGGCTTTCCAAGAAACTAGACTGGGTAACAACAAACTTCCAAATGCATAGGAATTCAGATTGAGCTCTAAATTGTCTCAGTCTATCATTTCTTGCAACTAAAGGTGTAGACACAATTAAATTGCCAGGAGAATTTGAATCTTTCTTCGCCAAATTCTTTGCCCTTCATTGTCTTTCTCTCTCATATACAGTAAGCACTTCCACAGAGACTGGAAGGAACACAAAGCTAAAACTGCTAACTCCATCAATTTCTTTTCTTTATTGTTAAACTCTTCTGGAGTTTCTTAGATCATGCAGTTTTGGCTGAACTTCAGAGAGCTTCTTGTCTCAGTTGCCTCACTGACTGTGTATTCATTTATTACCTGTTTTGTTTTCTGCTGACATGTTCGTCTGTCCAGCCTGAAATAAAATGGTTTATCTTTAGTCATTACAGGAATTCTTAATGCAATAACATTCAGAGGAGCCTTTCACTGGAAAATAAATTGTAGGCTAAAATGTCACAGAATTTTATTAGACAATCTAAAGTTAATTGCAGATAAGTTGATGTACTCATAAAAGATGATGCAATGTTTCTATTAACTCCAACATATGGTAACTGTTCGTGGGAGAACAGCAAATAGAGATATCACTAAATGTTACTTTAAAACAATCAAATTAGGAAGCTGGTGATTTTTTTAATATAAACTTCTGTGTATTAGTTACTCGTGCGACTTTACCTAGCATTAGAAGTATTCAGAGGACATTCTTTATATAAACTGTGGTAAATTTTTTATTACTGCTGCAGAGCCATGGGGTTATTTAGAATATTTTCCCATGATCTGTGATGGAAATGGGAAGACTTCTGTTTCCCTGAAGACCTGCAAGGCTTACTTAACACAATGATCTTTCAACCTCAGGACTAAACTACAGTGCAAACAAATGTACCTGAATTGGTATTTCATCTCTTAGATGATATTCATCAGTGTTATACTGATGATTCTTGAAAACTGAATGCTCTATTTAGAATAAAATGGCCTTTGCTCATTGGAGTGCTAACCTGGACTGGGGACCATGGCTTTTGGCTTCTGCTCTCACTTCTGCCACAATGATCTCAGATAATCATGTCAACCATTTAAGCTCCCCTGGTTTCAGTAATGGTCTTGAACACATTTCCGTACTCTCACTGATGTTTATGTGAGGTTTAATTAATGAATTAACTCCCCAGTGAATGATACTTGTAGGAAGAAAATATTGCAGATAGCATAGCTGACTTATTTGTGTCATTGCTGTCCCTATTAGAAATTTTAGTGATAAGCCCTAACAATTAAATGAACTGTATTAATTATAGTGCAAGCTTTATTCCACCATGTTGTCATGCAGACAAGTTCTGTACCATCCCACTTTGCCTTGATGTACAGTTTAAATGTGCCATGGTGACGGGTTAACTTTACAGCTGTTCTGAGTTAATCACATGCTGCTAGAGACCATTGCACCGAGACAAGTTCTGTGCTAGCAATTCTAACACAGCACAATTATATTTTGTGTTTGCCTTAGCTAAGATACCAACTGAATAAAGAATGAGAACCAAAGCAAGCTCCAAATGCTGCAATCAGTAGATGGTTAAGCAGTTTCAGGGTGTTGGGGTGGTTTTTTTTTCCTTCATTACCAAAAATCAAGATGGTTTCTGGAGATTTTTAAAGTCTATGAAGAGTTGGCTAAATTACAGTTGCTCTACAGCAAGTGTAATATGTAAGGGAGGGCTGGAAAGAATCCAGGGAGCTTGTTTTCACACCAAAGATCATTTATAGTCTATGAAATCATACTGCAAGGGCATTGTGCCCTGGAGGATCAAACACCATGGTGTGAGTTCATAGCTGACTCTGTGATTAGTTTTGACGCTGCATAATATTTACATAGCCACCTCTTTAAGAGTTCTGATTAAAGCTCTCAAATTATATCATAGATATATTCAGCAGAGCTGAATATCCCCTGTCGGAACAGATTGTGACCATGACACACTTCCAGTTTTCTCTTTGCTTACCCAAGTAGCCAAAGGACACCTTTAAAAGGTTTAATAGAGTAAGTACATCAGAAATGTCACTATGGAAACAGAATCTTTTAGAGACTAGAGACTGCTACTTTGACAGAGCACAATCTTCCCTCATGAAGTCAGGATTTACAAGTCTTGGCTGGAAATTCTTTTCAGTGTCAGTGAAAAATACAGGATTCAGAACTATCATAACCATACAGAGCAGGACAAGCTCTAGAAAAAAAAGATTAGTGAAAAAGTGTACTAAAATGTAGCCACTTTTAAAAATTATTGTCTTTGAATTTATAAAATGATGATAATATGCAATAAAATATTATGGAATGTAAAGCTCAGAGATTCTACTTCTATTTAGATATGTTAAGGATAGGTAAGGCTGCTACTTCTGCTGTGTTCTTTTATTTCTCTAGTCTGGTTGCGTGATGCAGTGTGCCTGTTCTTCCTCAAATGCGATTTGTGTAAATGGTACTGAAGATGAGCTGCATTCAAATGCAGCAAGGCCACATCTAGTCTGCTTGATTCCTCAATGCTTATGTAAGAGACGGAGAAGTTGTTCTGAATGAGCCTTTAGTTCGTAGCCTGCCTTAGGTAAACCAATGCAAGTTGAAAACACTTAGGCTTAGGCATGTTGTGTTTTGAGGGGAACCAAATAAGGAGCTAGAACTGAGTTACCATTTCATTTAACTTAGCATTGGAGGTAAACTCTAGACAGGACACCTATATGAAAAGCCCAGCAATAGCAAATTCATTTAGACAGGAAAGTCATTTGGGACTGATCTGTATGAATAGCAAGCAGTTTTCTTTGCGGTGCAACTGCACCTCTTTTTATGTTATATGCTCCCAGGAATGCAACTGTGCATCACCAGTATTCAGAGCAGATGAGATTATGTTGTTGCCTGAATTCTCACACAAGTACCTGTAAATATTTTGGTTGAAGTAGGGAGTTCAGCTATTCAGAAAAAAATAAAGACACACAATTTGGTGACAAGTGATTAGAAATCAGTGAAGCAGAGAAAAACAAAAAAAAAGCAAGCTGTTACTTATGAATTTAAAGTGACTCCAAAAAGCACTTGCTAAAACTCTAGTGTTTTTTGCTGATATCTACCCAGGCTACAGGTAGTTGGTAAGTGCTTGATAAAGCATCTGTTCATCTACTCATGTTCTCATGGTTTTAATTAAAATAAATTTATTGCAAAAGTTTAAAAACAGCAACTTATATTTTCTCAGATGTTCTTCTGGTTCCAGCTGGGGCAGAGTTAATTTTCTTTCCAGTAGCTGCTATAGTGCTGTGGTTTGGATTTAGGATGAGAATAATGCTGATCACACTGATGTTTTAATTGTTGCTGGTCAGCTCTTCAGCTTTCCATAGTGCCCTAACAGTGAGGAGGCTGGTGGGCATAAGAAGCTGTCAGGAGTCACAGTCAGGTCAACTGATTCCAACTGTCCAAAAGAATATCGCAAACCATAGAGCATCATGTCCAGTATATAAACCAGGGGGAAAGATGGCTGGGGCCACTACTTGGAGACTGGCGAGGCAGAGGTCAGTGGGTGGTGAGCAGTTGCATTGTGCATCACTTGCTTTGTATAGTCTAATTCTTTAGTCTAATTCTTTTATCATTATTATTATTATCCCTTCCCTTTCTATCCTATTAAACTGTCTTTTCCCCACCCCACTGTGGCAGGGAGTGAGGAAAGTGTTGTGTGGTGTTTAGCTGCCTGCTGGGTTAAACCACGACAAATGTCCTGCCATATGGCTCTGTACAGCCATGCCTGACTGCACAGAAACTATAGTGGGAAAATGTGCATAGTTTTCAACTAGATTGTTTTAATAAGTGATTCATCATTATAGGCCTGGGGTACTGTGAATAAGCAAAAGGAATAATGGATCTAGATCTTCCACTGCAAGACACAAGTCTCAGGCTGTCTCTGCCTAATACACAAAATAGTGCCAGCAGGATGAACACCTAGAAACATGTCTCGTTAATATAAGAAGTTTAAACAGAGTCGGTCAATTTATTTCAGGAGAAAAAGTGCTGCTTGTAACAAAGATATATTTAGCAGAAATATTTTACATTTTTTGATCAGAAGTGGAAATGTCACTTGCCGTTGTTCACTTTCCACTGAGAAAATGTGTAAGCAAGGCTTCGGAATCAACAATTTTAATATAATTTTTAAATATAAAGTTTCAGATAAAACAAATTCATAATCGTTTAAAGAAAATTACAGAGGAAAGAAATTCTAAATGTTTTTCCTCACCATTACTGTGAGGCTGGCTGTAAATAAACCTTCTCTGATCCTGCTTGATTTATGTCCAAAGGGTAGAACACACCAGGAGTCTTTATGAGCTGAAGAACTGAGAGTTCACCTTTTCCCAGGAGAAAGAAAAGCTATGGGAAGTTATGACACAATCACAATATTCTCCCTGTTCTTCTGGACAGTACCAGCCACCTACTAGTTGCTGACCTGCACTTCAAACTTTTCCATACTTACGCCACAGGAGGTAGACAGTGACTTCATAAGTGCAGGGTTGCATCTTCTGTTCAAATTTAAATGTCATTCATAAATGGAAAAGGGATTTCACTTAAATGGGAGTAGAATGTGAGGAGAAGGGAAGTGGTAGTGAAAGACAAGAGGAAAATGGAGACGGGAAATACCAACTATTATAGCTTTAATTGTGTGCCAGGGTGTCTACATGACTATTTAAAAATTCACCAAGTAGAGATAAATTAAGATGCCAGAGCTAAGGGCAGTAGTGAACATCATGCTTATTACTATTATTGTGCTACTTCTCTATCGCGCCTGAGCCAAGCTCATATTCAGTAGAGCAGCATGAGGCATAACCTGGTGTGGATAAATAAATAGACTTGAAATGAGCATACATACACCTAGTGAGAATTTTCCATAGCTGTCTGTAAATGTTGCTAAGAAGTTGCATGGAGTTGCCAAGTATGCCAGCTTTTGTTTAATCCCGATGTGTTCTTAAGATACTGTTATGTCATTAAGTTGACATTTCTTTTCTTTGAATTAAAGGTAGAACTTGACTTGTACAAGTACAGCAGATCTGGGCAAATACTTAGTAACAGTTTCTGCCTAAACATCCCTTTTTTCTCCCCTTTTACAGAATAAGCACAAAGAAGTGATTATTTCTCCACATTAACTAAAGTTGCATGTTCAGTGAAGCATTCCTAAGGAAATGCAGCTCATGCAAGTACCTTGTATCTGTGTAGTATCAATTGATGACCCCTAGTAACATTTACGTCTGCAGTCCAATTTCAGCAGATTGCAACAGAGGAATAAAAGTTGACAGTATCACTTGTTGGAAGTGGAGATAATGCACTGGGGGAGCATCTTTGTCTTGCCTTGTTCTTACCCTCTTCCTCAGTTGCCTGTTCTTGTTCACTGTGAGAAACAGAATAAAGAGCTCGCTAGGCTTTGGGTTGAACTGGTAGAGTTTGTACTGAAGAATCATTTGCGATTGGACTTGTCAGACTGTGGAGACAGCAGAGCTTTGGAATACCTACAGCAATTTTTATCTATCCACTTTTGTCTATCTCTTCATTGTGAATGGGGGATTGTTAAGTTGCCCAGAGAAGCTGTGGCTGCCCCATCTCTGCAGTGTTCAAGGCCAGGCTAGATGGGGCTTGAAGCCACCTGGTCTAGTGGAAGGTATCTCTGCCCATGGCAGATGGGTTGGAACTGGATGAGCTTTAAGGTCCCTTCCAACCAATCCATTCTATGATTTATTCTATGAATTGGGTATTTTCTAGCTTGAGTTAAAACACAGCCTCATATCCCAGTTGTGTATGCAAGCATGGTGATCAAAGTGCAATAAAATATATTTGAAGATTTCAGGTAAGGGAACATTTAGAAGAGTTAGAGCCTTGAGAACCTACTATTTTGCCATGTAGCTCCACCAATAGACCACCTTGTTATTTCTTCTATGAAATGAAGTGTCTTTCTTGTTATGTTTTATCAAAGCTTTAGAGTTCTATGAAAATTTTGTTTGCTATTGCTCTTCTGTACTTCACTTCTGCTATCTTTCCTTGTACTTTAAAAGCAGAAACATTAGACCCATGTTACTCAAATAACTACAGCTTTTGAAGGGTCTTTCACTTGCTATTGACAAGAAAAAGTGAAGTCGTGGATATTTTGATTCTGTTCTGTCTTGATAAGGTTGCTGTGATAGGTGAGTTAATAGAAAATAAGTAGAACAGATGTAGTAATAGATTACTATGCTGACAGATTTGACATATCTCCACCCCTGTACTGAAGATGAGTTGAGAGATGTGTGTACGATTAACTTTGCTTAAATGGGTAGTATCTAAATTAGCATACTGTGCTGTAGGCACTTGGAAGCTTCTATATTTTGTAAGAATACGTAGAAATTAAATGGCACCCTACATCATCTAAGTGCTCTGAACATGAGAGATTATGTTCCATTAAAAACTGATAGATTGTCTGTACATGGGAGACAAAGAAAATACCCAATGATGCTGACCATGAGCATCATAGTGTTGGTAGCAGTGTTGCTAGAAATACACTGCAATTCAGTATTTTATAACAAGATTTTTTTGATGGTGAATGTTGTTACACAAGAGGTGCCTGGCTGAGAACTTGAATGTATTGTAGGAAGAGCTGCTTATTCTTTCTAGTTTGAGGACTAGTTCCTGCAAACATTTAGGTATGTACCCAGCTTAACTTTAAGCAGAGGACTACTTCCGTTTGATTTCCACAAATATGAACACGGATCAGGGAGAGAAAGAAATGTTTTTCCTGCATATGTGCCCTGAATACAACACATGCAAGTAGGCAGTATGCCCTGACAGAGACAGCTAGCATGTTAATTTTTTTCTGCTTTCATATTAATTATCTTTGTTTGTGTGAAGCATGTGTTTTTTAATAATTTCTTTGTGTGGTCTCAGTTTCTTGATTTATTAAAAGATGGCTGCAGATGTACTGTCAGGTTTTGTAACAGCCATGTCTTGGTGGGGAGAAACCATGTTTTGGCAAACTGACAGAGCAGGGAGGAGACAGTGAGCTGAAAGAGTAAAAGCAAGAGTATAAAAGGGATTTTAGATACTCTACCTACCCTTGGACTTTTTTTGTCTTTTACTGGTATGTATCCAGTTGAGCAATGGTAAACAGTGGGATGCTGTTTGGTTAAAATGGGTCATATCATGTGACAGTATGCAGTGCACCCACACAAACAGAGGGGATCTGACTGGCTGTACAGCATAAACATGAGGCTAGACACAGAGTGTTGCCAAAGGTACAGAGTCAGCTGACAGACACAATAGATATTTTCCCCCTGAAAATGTTCATCCCCCTGAAAAATTTCATTTAGGGTAGATACTGTTTGTAACCATAACAGAAATATTTTTTGAAAGAAGTGCAGTTTTAATCGTTTCTGTTTGTGTTGAAATATTTCACAGCTGCAAGCATCATTTCAAAGACTATGATCTGATATTAACCCTGAACAAATGAGTCAGTGGACGAATCTTGAGTGATTTTAGGTATTTGCTAAGAATCAGCAATCCTCATTGCACACAATAACACCTCAGGAGCTCAGCATTTCATTATATTCATATATGAGATCAACTGCCTTTAATAAAGACCTATTTCTGACACAGTTTTAATAGAATCAGTTACTCTAATAGATGAATGTATTGCATTCTTTTTTCTTCACTATTGATTCTTCTTTTTTTTCTCAAAGAAACTCTTTTTAGATTTACAAGAGAGAAACTGAATTCCTTTGATCGCTACAATGCACGTACTATTTATACCAGAGATGGGGAAACTGCTTTTGTCTAATTATTTTTGACATCTTGCAAATATTTGCAAAATTCTTCATGGAGATTAAAAAGATCCACAGAGCTCAATCTCTTTGTGACAAAGAAACAGTGTTCTCAAACAGCAAAACAATTGTTTGTTTTCTCTTAGATCCTAGACGTTTATCTTCCAACATGGCGCATTTTATCTGAGCTGGAGAACAAATGCATCCCATTTTTAGAAGATTAGTAAGTTTCCATAAATAGAACTGTTTCTTACAAGTTTGAAATAAGATAGTGCTAAAAACAGAGTGCATTTGGAAAGCATCAATTCCATCTTTTTGGATTGTTTGACTCCAACATTGTAGAAGCTATTCTTTGCAGAAGCTCCCAGTTTATGGTGCAATATCTCTGAGCTTCTAAACTTACTAAAACAAACTTTATGAGGTTGTCATTGATGTAGTCCCCTCTGTTGGCTGACAGAATATCTATTCACTTACATGTATTTATTTCTTTGTGCAAAATTAGCTCCTTGTGCGTAATTGCTCTTCCACTTCAAAAGAATAGCCAAGGTTATCAACACTCACTATGACTGAGACTCATCTCTTTTTTTTTGGGGGGGGAGGGTGTTTCTGCCTCATCCTGTGAGTCAGTGGGGGGTTATCAGCTTTCACCAAAAGAAAAGAATTCTAGTCTTCAGAGTTTCAGAATCTTGAGCCTCTGGTCCCTATGGTCAAAAAATGAGAAGCTGAAGTTTATTTTTTAAAGCTCATTGTTTCTTGTTTCCTTGTGGAATTTGTACCACATGTGATAGGCAATAGTAATGAAGCCCACAGAAGTCCCCTAACACTAGGCAGGAGGTTTGAGAGTATAGGGAAGCTGTCAGATATGTGGTCTCAGTCAGGAAATGCTACCAAAGCCAGGTAGAATTTCCAGTGGATGCTATTTGATTAAGAGTAATTCATCAGGTTTGGAGACTTCTGGATGTTTTCCCCAGTGCAAATGCATAGTTTTCTGCTTTCTGCTAGGCTTTTTTCTCTGCTGAATCTTCTGAGAGTTGTTGTCCAATTACACAAGTGTGCACTGACAGATCCTAATAAAATAATAATGTACCATTTCCTACTAGTTGCCAAAATTGTCCGTTTAAAACTATTGTACAAAGCGTGGAAAAATTGAATCGTAAGCTGTGTTGCACTGCAGAGTAGCTGATTTGACACCTTCTTTAAAATGTTTGTGTTTTGTGATGGAATTTCTTTAATAATACAGACATACAGATTATTTCCTTAGTAAATCTTTTCTGTTTCTTAGAAATATTGTATTTCATGGACATGACATTCGTCATACAGCATGAGCGCTGCAGCAAATTCTAGGCAATCTATTAAGAATGTCACACTGTTCTTCCTTTCATGCCCTTTCCAAGGTGAACAGAAGTGTCATCACCAAGTGGTTTGTGAAGGTGTCTGAGTATTGGCAGCTAAATATTTTTTTTAAACCAAAGTTAACAGTCCATGTAATCATGTGCATCAATCTGATTTCTGTAGAGGCAGCTGTTCTGCTGTCTGCTCTGGTAAGAAGTCCAAACTCTGCAAGACAAATGGGAGCACAAGGCTGGCAAAGGATCATGGTGAGAGCATTCACTGAAGCAGAAAGGAGCCTAAAAATGTAAGAGACACAGGGGCCATGCTGGTTCTGTGCAAAGAAATGGCAGAGGCCTAGCAGGTTTGTAGGTGGCAGTTTAGATAATGCTCAGTGATTGTTGGAAGAGCTATAATGCTCTTTTTCAGGAGAAAAAGAAATACCAAAATATCTAAGATGCCAAAATTGTATACAAGAAATCTGTCTAGCTGCAAATACCTTTCAATATCTAATGTCTGCATCAGCTGGTTAATCTGAATCTGATCACTGTAGTTGGGCAACTGCAGCCAAATCCTGCAGAAGAACAATCTCAGCTCTGTTCTTTTTTGAAGATCCTTTAGCCCCTGACTAACTTTTATTCATGTAAGTCATTAATGGACAATCTTCCCTGACATTATGAGTCTATGCTACTGCTTTGAAAGGGCTAGCATAAACTGCACAGCAGACCCTGATATTTCAGTTGTGGTGAGATGCATCTTTCTAACAGAAGCCAGCTTAAAGAAACTTCCATCACTGCTGTGAGAGGTTCCTTCAGTGACAGGCAGGTGCTCACTGTTCTGTTCTGTAATCAGATAGGTTCTATGGCTATGGATAGGTTCATTGGGTCTTTCAGTGCAATTTTACAATGAGTTGTATTAAAAAAGAAAAGAAATTTAATTTCTCCTCCTAAACCTTAATACATTCCACTAAAGACCATTCATATTTAAGTTCCTTTTTTTTTCCCTGTATACCATTTTGCAGTAGTGTAGTCCTCCTGTGACTAGGCCTAGCAGCCAAAGAGACCACTAGCATCTCATGTCCCTTTGGTGCATTTGAACATCTCTCACGACTTCTGCTGACATTCTTCATGAAAACTCAAAATTCCTACACTGCTTTGACAATCCATTCCTCTGTGCTTCAGATGACATTTTGCTGCAGTCCCTTCAGCAGAACTGCAGTGCTTCATTCTCCTCTTGCAGCCCATCAGAGCTACAGTTTGTGTGGCTTTTACAAGTGAGTGATGGTCCAGTCCTGTCATTCTGAGGATGTATTACGCAGGGTATTTACATCTTGAGCTGGACTGACAAGAAGATGAAAAGGAAGCTTGGTTGCTTGGCCAGCTTTTGTTTTATAATTTAAAAGAGCTTTTGTATTCATGCATTGCATCCCTGTTGCAGAGGGTCTCAATTTCATCCAGGAGCTGAAAAAAATTATGGCTCCCAAATCTCACATTGTCTTTAAAATACTGCATAATAATCACAAGACACTGATAAAGAACTTATTTATAAATATATTATTTCTTATTAACCATTTGTAGTTTGAAATCGAGTGTTTTAGTAATAGGATAAACCAGGCATATGGAAAATGTAAGACAAATTAGTTTTGCCACTTTGCTTGCACACAATCCAGGTCAAATATTTCACATGATGTCAGAAGTTCTTAACATTTTCTGCAGAAGCTTCTGTTTTCTGCTTGGAAGAGAGGTACCTAAAACAGCCTAGATTCATGCTTTGTGAAAACCCAGCAGCTCTAGCTGGTGTTTGTAGTATCTCCCACTTGTAAACCATTAAGAGTCTAGAGATCATTGAGGATATTTTGAAAGGCATTAGTTTTGTTTTAAGAATCAGTGAAGAAAACCTGTAGTTGATCATTACTTGTGCTGCAGCAACACTCCAAGGTTCTGCTAGTGCTCAGACTCCAATATGCCAGAGGTGCTGTGAATCCATAGGAAAACATGATCCAGGCAAAGAAAAGGCTGATGTAAATAAAGCAACAAAACTTTTCACTTTGTGGTATGTTATATCAACAAGTTGCACATTTCTGTAAACATTACCCAAAAGTCTCCTTGGCAGAGACCACAGAAATGCCGAGAGCAGCAGACGGCACCCAGCAGGTGTCTGCATGAAATGCTGCTCCTGAAGAGATTTCCAAAAGCAATAGCACTGTCTTTACCTTTGATCTTTTCCTCAACCAAAAGCCTGTTGTGGTTTTGTTTTGTTTTATCCTTTTTTTTCCCCTTCTCTTTCTATCTCATCCTCAGCCACAAATCCATTTTACAGAATTTCTGTCCTTCGTGTTTTTCAGCTACTCAGAGGTATTTGAAATCTGGCAAGGCTAAGTATCAGCTTTTGTTGTCTGTACACCAATTATCCAGAGGAATCTTTCATTCTTCAAGTCATACCACAGGGCTCTGGATATTAACACGAGACCACAAATATCTCGTCGACCTCCTGTTACTGAGCAGCATAGCTGGTTTCGGTTTAAGCCTTAAAAAATTAGATATCGATGTGCACCTTAGAAAGTTTGTCTCATGAATTGTTATAGCTGCTGTGCCAGATCACCAGCTGACCAACGTTCATACAAAGTTCTTACTAACAAAACTATATATACGTTCCTGTGTACTGGAAATCTCTAAGTACTTGCATAAAAGCATATGTCTCACGGTATGCTTTAGGTGTGCCATCTGTCCTGCTACCTTGTTAGCAGATACAAAGATGCACTATGTGCTGCAAAAACATTTACCATCTGAAGTGAATAAAGAAATGATGGTGGTACTGTGGAAGGAAAGCTTGTCCACACAGAAGGAAAATCGGGTTTGAGTACTGGAGAGCACAGCAATGTTTCTCCTGTGTCATACATCTCTCTTCCCACAGTGAGGGTGAACTGCCTACTCATGTTTCTGCAATGAACTGAGAAAGAATAACAGGGACCAAGCCCAGCATTTAGATTTGTGTTCAAAATGAGCTGGTACAGGTGTTCTCAAAGCCTTGTACTTGATGAAGGTATCATTTTACTTTGTTTCTGTGCATTCATACTCGTCATGGTAATGGAAGGTCCATTTTTTTAATTGAAACAACTGGATTTTAAGAGGTATTTTCTTGGCTGCTTTTAATAAGCTGTTCTAATTGCCAGAGGGGTCTGAATAGTGTTTTCCCAAGAGGAAGAGGAAATGCAGTCCATGCAGGGATAAATAATGAAATAAGTGGTCCATCAGAAGGTAGAAAGAACTGAGCCATGGTTTAAAATATGTGACAGCACCCAGGATGGGAAGGAAGGTAACATGTTCCAGATGACAGGGCATGCAAATAAGTCTCTCATACTTTTAGGCACCACAGTAATTCTCATTTTTTAATCCAAACAGAATAGTCACACATCATTTCCTGCCATCCAAAGAGCTCACTTGATCATACAAGCCTGTTACAAATTCACATAGGCATTTTCTTCCTCTCTTGTTCAGCCTTCATGCCTTGCCCTTTTCCCATCAGCAGTGAATCCAGGTCACTTTACAAGTCCCTTCACTTTTTCTGAAGAATGCCCTGTGAGCTGTGGTCTGCTGCTCCTATTTCACCCAATTTGTGCCTCCCAATGCAGCATCTCTTGTCAATCATTGTCATGCCACTGGTGTTGCTCCCAGCAATGCCAGTTCAACAAAGAAGAGACAAACAGTCTAATAGTTGCCAGCAGCTGAAGTGAGGCTGAGGCAGAATAACTGTTTCAAGTATTTTAGGCATTTGTTTGGTACTAGCTGTAGTTCATTCCTGTTGCCAGTGGCAGGAATGTTCACTAATTGAATGGAAAGCTCTAGAATTTGCCTGTGCATCCTTTCCTCCATGGTAGCCAAAGCCAGCCAAGCACAATTGCATTGCACTGATTTTCCCAGCTCTTCAGGTTCAGCAGGAAGAGGAGGTATGTGTACCAGGAGTCATCACAGTGCCAGCCTGGCCCACAGAGATCACAGGCCGAGATCTTTGCCATCATGTCATGAAACAAGAGGAGCAACAGATGTTGTACATTCAAGAGACAGAAATTAATCATTTTTGGAAGGAAATAAAAATAAATGAATCTCTAAGCAAACCCATCTGCAAACACTAGGAAGTGTTTCACACCATTCTCCTTCCAAGCCACCTCTGGGCTATATGATAAGCCATGAAAGAGATGTTACCTCTCTATTCCTGCTTTTCTGCAGCCCTACTGCACTGTTTAACTTGTCAATTTACAGCTACAACACAAACTTTTGATTTTACTTTCGTAGGAGTGTCTGATAAGATAAAATTATCTCCTACTCCCCCCAGACTGACTTTGAGTCACTAACCCAATATTTAAGGGCTGACACATTCATTTCTTCCTGCATTGTTTAGAATTTCCTGATCATAGACTCCTTAACTGGAACATAAATTCTGCAAGTAGGGTGGTGGTGTCATACATTGCATGCTGTGTAACACTGGTATTAAATCCTTCATCCGCAGGCATGCAAATTTCCTGCAGATATACGATCTGGTTTATGTGTGTGAACACTAAAACCACAGAAAATAGCTGAGTCACTGCTCACAAAACATTAATTCAAGAAGTTAATGAAAAAAAAAAGAATGCCCTTTTCAGTTCCCTGTCCTAGCAACAATTTCTGATTTCTAGCATCTATTTAATGTGTCCACTATTAATGAAAAATATCTTTGCACTGAAGGACATGAAAATGTCATCTTTGCTCTGGGATTCCAGATTTCCTTTAAGCCTTGCAAACTGCAATCAAATGGCAGTTTGGGTACCTGTTATCTAGTCCATCCTTCTCGTCTGATAATCAGGTACATTTTGACAGTTCTTACCGATGTGTTTTAAATTATTCAAAGGTGATGATTCCACTGTTTCCTCTAGCAATCTGAAAAACTGACCCTTTTCATTTTCTCTTACTGAAAGTGAAATGATACACTTCTTGTTCTAGTCTCCATAGACAGGGAGAGCAGTTCAGCAGCAACATATCCTTCAGTCTTCTCTTTGCTTCAGCAAATCAGTCCAGGTGTGTTGTTCACATCTACTGCCATTTTTGACCCTCTCCTCTGGCTTCTCTGAATTTTATAAACAGCTTTCCCAAAGTATGACTTCCAGATCCAGAGGTAATATACTTGACCTGAAGCATTAGTGCTCGTTGGAAATAAATCATTACTACCAGTATTTATTATTTTTTGTAGTAACATGGCCTTATTGACCTCCACTTTAACTCACACAAGCCTTCTGCATTATGATGCCTGTTACATACTTTTATGACTACAATACTTTGCAATCATTTGATTAGATTTCATCTTATATTTGTCTTTGACTGACCATTCATTCATGGAAAATTTCAGCCTCAAGCTGAAGAGCTGTATGATGTATAATATCTCACATGAGCAAGTTTGCTAAGGGGAGGAAATGGTTTCTGTAATGCTGCACCTGACATAAAAGACTTATTTGTATTCCAGACCTCAATAATTTCCTATTAAAATAGTACTGAAATGAAGAAAAAAAATGTTAAACACTAATAGAAAGTGTTAAAACTTATTTGGTGGAATGTGGCTCATTCGCCTGGTTACTTTTCTACCAGTGTCAATATCTGTAGGATTTTTAAGCATTGTGGTATACTGTATTCCTGTTGATGTTTCTCCACTTATTGCTGTGGTAAAACATTTGGCTCAAGGGACATATATGATGCTAACATTTCTATGATATACGTACCCAATAAAAGCTTTATCAGTTTCATTATTTTGACAGGCAGATTCCATTAATACATCCACAACAATCATGTTCTTCAGAATCTAAGAGAAGAGGATTATTAAAAATTATAGACAATACCTCTGTACACTTAATCTCTCCAAATTCACTTTACAGTTGCTGTCAACATCACTAATGTCAGACAGTATAATCAAGTTTGTATAAAACATCAGAACTTGGATATTCTCCAGTGGGGATTGCTCTCCCACCTAACAGTTCATCTGGGTGTTTCTTTCAGTCAGAAAAAGATGCTCCCAAATGCCTGTGGAGAAGATGTATGTGCTTTATGATAGCCAGGTTACAGCTCCTTCATCTCATCCCATCTTCCATACTGTACCTTTGGTGCACCTTTCCATTTCAAAAATCACATCATAAATAATGAGAGGAATGTGTGTTCCAACACTACAGAAGCCTTTCTTTAGGAGAAGAGGGAGCTTAGAGAGCCCATGTCCCTCCTTCTTCAGCTGTCATTGGTTGCACATGAGTACCCAGAAGTCCAAGGGTACATTCCTTAAGAGTTTGTTGAGAACTCATTGTTTTGCATTGCTGGTTTACTCCTCAGTAGATGGAAGTTAAATTAAGTTCTGTGGACAAATAGTATGGCAAGTAATTGTTTCCTGGTTTTAGCATGGATTTTAAAGAATGTTTGTTGCACTATTACTAGGCTTTGTATTTGCAGTGCATGAAAAACATTCTCATCAATGACATGTATGCTGCATGTCCAGCTGCTCTAGTGGCATTCTTAAGCACAGCTAGAGTGGATAGAATTCAGCTCTTGCTAAGTTTGATACACAAAGTGATTGAATCCTTCTGAAAATCCAGATTTTCATTAAATCATTCGGGGAGGGGGAATCATATCTTCATGTGCATTGCTCTCAGATCAAACTATGCCTACTGATTTAATCTTTAGTGATGCTACCTTTTCAATATCACTGTCAGCTCCCATTTTGACTGACCCTGTATGCTACATTTATAAAACCAGTTTATGTCACAGCTTTTTACAGAGCAACTGTGTGCACTCACTTTTGTACCAGGCTTATCAGTTAATCTAGAAAATAAAATACAAAATCTATAAAGCATAATACAGTTTCGTTTTTCCATTAGGTTCCTGGAAAGTCAAGGATGAGCAAATGGAGTTCATTACTGGTCTCTAATATGTTTTGCCAACAGTTCTAAGAGTTGTCAGGCAAAGATCACTGAGATACAGAAGCAGTTGTATCTTAAATCAAAAGCAGCTCAAACTGGGAAGTGACTTATGCACTGCTAAATGTTGTCTACAGGTTTCCAACAGTGTGTTGTTAAGTAATGGTTGCTTAATGGCACCCACTTTATATTGAACAAGGGGCTTTTATCCTTTTATATTCTAGTGTTGTCTACATTTATTGCAGTATCTCAGACAGGGGAGACATAACAGAAAATGACTTTAATGTTTGAGCAATAATACAATATCAATAGCATATATATGTGTTTAATAAAGTTTAACATGAATGATGACCCCTATTCCAAGCATAGTCAGGGCTTCAGTCAGATAATCCGATTTTTCTTAATGCCCAGTTTGTAAACCATAAGAGAGATGCGTCAGGTATATGCATATGGATATAGATCAAAAGGGTGGCTGCAGATGTTGACAGGACACTAATTAAATTGATCCACAGTTAGTGATTACCTATTCTGAGCTGTTAATTTTGCAAGTGAGAAGATAAGCTGCCTTCTTTTTTCTAATTAAAGAGGTGCTGATCCTGTCTATCTCCTCTAGACAGTGAGTGCCACCTACTGTACACTCACTGCCTTGGAACTCCAAGAACTCATAACAAACACATCCAAACAAAGGGAATACTGTGCAGTAATACAAGAAAGTGCTTCTTCATCAGAGCCAATGTCTTAATTCTGACGTAGAGTATGTAAATCATCTCATAGAGTAGATAGAAGATAGACTGAAATCTCCATGCCAGTGTCTGGAAATTTGGTAAGTAATGGTTCTTCCAACAGTGATCCTACATGGCCATGCAAGTGTTTTAATAACTGGAGGTGGAGAGCTTCAAGGGATCTAAAAGCTGTGACCATGACACTTCCCAGTACAGAGGCACTGGGGTGGATTTTTTACTAAAGTCTCCATAGCTATGCTCTGGTCAAACTTTGGTGAAGATCAGAAAGTAAGAGTACTGAAGCAGTTGACAGTGCTGATATTTAATAAAACATAGTTATGTTTCTGATGATCATCTCAATGAACCCAAGCAAGAGCAAGAGATGATAAGGCATCTGTCAAAAATTCTTTACCAAGAGAAACTTCACGGGTAATTCTCAGAAAATGTGTTTTGTGGGGGTTCAACAAGCCCTTAAGTGACAGTGTGAAGACAAATACCAGAAGAATACTGCTAGGAGGGGCTGGATTTAATAATGTATTTAAGACATTGTAATATACCAGACAGAGCTATCATTGGCAAAAGCTCTGTTGCCACAGAAAATAATACTGACAGGGTTTCTTGACAAATTGCTACCAAAGCGGTTATGCAAATTAATAGTGTTTTGCATGAAGTCCATTTTTTCATGGCAAAATGGTATCTTCATGCCAAAAGGAGATAGGCATGGCTTCTCTGATGAGGTCAGGACAAAGTGATTCCACCCAAAAGGCAGAAATGCTGAAGTTTGACTAAAATCAAAACAAATTCAAGAAAGGAATCCTAGGCAGTCCATTGTCCTTTGAATTTCACTCCAGCGGGAGATTAGAAGCTGAAAATGTGCTTCAAATGACTACACAGAAAACTTTGCAACTGTTCTACAAGAGGGATTTGTAAGCAAAAAGAAATTGGTTTATGTATCTTACTTAGAGTCTGAGCCAATGACCATAGAATTAATGTGTTTTGGTTTGGTTTTTTAGAGAGCTTTGGTTCAGATAGTTTGCAATAAAAAAATGAAAAAAATTAAATTGAGCAATGAAAACAGTTCAAGGTCAAAAGATTTTACAAGTGGTGAGCTAACACAACAGTGCTATGTATGTTTAATATATATTGATCAGCATCTCATGAACAAAGGATTTAGGATGCATCCATGCTTTATTGCAAACCTTTCTTTTAATCTAATAGATTTTTGTGTTTATAGGCCAGATTTGTAATTTAATGAAGGATTTACAAGAGGAGCCTAAAGGATGTAAGCACTCCGCTGTTTATGAAGTTCAATGGTGTTTTAGTGTCTGACTCCCTCAGGCTCTATAATGAGTTAAAACTGTAACTTATTGATAGTAGTCTTACAGTCAGAAAGCACAAAATTACTGCCTTTACAACAATAGAGTATTTGTCTTTCCAGCCATAAGAATAATCTAGTCTGTCTTCCAGAGACTATATTGTGGCCAAAATCAGGATAATTGACACAGTATACGTCAATGGAAAATTCAGCTTTGTGTATGTGGGAATGCTGGCTTTACTATAAATTTACAATAAGAAGTTCCTGCCTAAAAGATGTTATTGCCTGCTCCTGCTTTTCCCTCTTATCTACTCCCTGACCACATTTATTCAGCAGACCTTCAGCCCAGCCCAGAATTGCTTCCTCAGCATCTCTAACCTGGGACTGATCCAAGCCTCACAGACTTTATTCCCAGCTCTCTTTCCTCAGGAATTGGTCTGGTTCCAGAAAACAACCCATTCCATCATGTCTGTCCAGCTCTAAGAGTCTAAACTAAGTGTCAGGACATGAAACCAAGAGTCAGTTGTGATGGGGACATGTCTGGAGCATTGGGTGAAGATCCAGTTTGTCCTGTGGTCTTTGTAGGTAGATTTGGTGAGAACAAATTCTGATAAATATCTGTATGTGCACAAAAGGGATTCTCCCTCTGCTGCAGAGCTACACTTGGTGTGTGACCTGGAGAAAGGGGCAAACAGAGCTTAGAAGCAGATTTTGCTGTTCTGATAGTTGGGCTGGCCAACAGCAGGGACAGATGCCTGTTCTGCAATTCTTTGTGTTAGATAAAGGATGTTAAGCTCTATAGCTGTCATTGCATAACATTCCTTGACTATTAAAATGTCTGTTGGAAAGTGCAAAGAGAGAACAAGGAAACTGCATGCCTTTAAAACAGGGCCAAAATAAGGGTAGTGGTAGCTATTATGGGAATACCTAATAAGGTCTCTGAGTTGCTCTAGAAACTCAACATATCCTTTTGACATGATGCCTATAAACAGTGATTACTGCTTGACTGAAGGTGTGAGGAAGGAAATTCTAAGACAAAGTTAATTTACATCTTAAAAGTGTTACCTCCTAAAAAACCCCACAGCATAGTAACAGAATTTCAGTATTGCAGTGATTAATGTCAGCACACTGTACTGCCTCTACTGCCTCATAATTAAATAGAAGATATTCAGTTGTATAGCACTTGAATGTGATAATGGTTTATGTATTAACTCATTCACCTTGCAATTTCTTGACCTATTTTTCATCTTTAGAGGCATATAATGATTGAATGTTTGCACTAGCATAGACTGAATAGTCATGGGGGAAGGAGAAACACTGTTGCTATTGGCTTTACGTAAGCCTTCCTGATAAACTGAAATAAAAACCTGGAAGTACATTTTCTGAGGACTTTCCAAGTATCCAAATTTAAGTTCTATATACTTAATTCCCAGAATATGGTTCTAAAAAATTTCCATGAACCAAATGAGAGCTAAACAGGAAAACTGGGAACTTTGCTGTTCTGTTTGTTGTGAATTGCCACTTGCTGATTTGGGGATTGCCTTCTGTTAAAACAGAGAAAACTAACTCCTGTTCAAACACACCTTCCACCTCCTGCAGTAATCCAGGAAGAATGTAGTCTGCATTTTGAGTGTTAGGCAAGATTTCCTATAATGATGTCTCTTTGCCATGTTAAAACCACCTACATTGAATGATCTTGGGATTTTAAATCAGTAGACGTGTCTGAGGTTTGCCTGTTTCTGTCAAGTTATCACTGTGATGTTTGCCAAGTATCTTACATGAACTATTTGAATGCCTGAAGTTAACCATTGACATTCAACAAAATACTGAAGTAAATTTCAATTTTTCAGAGGTGTTGAACTCCCCCACACTCAGTTCAAGTCAAGCACATGATTTTTTCGCCCTGGTAATGGTATTGTTACCAAATATCCAGCAACATCATGGCTGTGTGTTTTCCTCCTTATTCCTGCTCTAACTAGCTCCTCTATGTGAAAGCACAGACTACAAGCACTATTGGATCTTTAGCTTAAAAAATGCATGTCCTGATGAATATTCATTCAGCACATTAAAAATATCATCCATGCCTGGCTTTCATTTGGCTTATAAACCTGAATATTGTGAAAAAGCTAAAGACAATTATTTGTTCAGAACATCAGGATATCACCAGTTAAGGAAAAAAATCATATTTCTGTTTAGTTTCTGTTTAGGATACTTACACATTTGCTATTATTGTCCTGTCAAAGCACTTCATAATCTCTGGAAGTGTTTATTTAAGACAAGAAGGACTTTCCCCATTTCACAGATGGAGAGAACTAGCAGACATTTATGACTTCTCATTTTTATTAATTCCAGTGGAGGTAGGTGCTGATATACTTTGTTAAAATCTGGCTGCAAATAACCTACCCAGAGTCACAGAGGAATCTCATGGTTTTCAGAGTTGCTGATCAGCAATCAACCCATTGACACACCTAACTTCCTGGTTTTCCTCTCATGCTGAGGGTACTTATCTTTTGAGTACCAGGACTAAGGGTACACAGCAGTATTAGCTTAGGTTTTCAGCTTAAACTTGATCCAGAACTTCCCCATTATCCATCATACCATAGTGGTAGCTTGCTCTCTGACTCTGTTTTGGAGTAAACCACTTGGATGTTCAAGCAAGAAAACTTATGTCCTAATTATTGGCCTTGGCAGTGCTTCCCAGCTCCTATGACAGATGCATGCTCCATTTACGAGATGCAAACATGAACTGTCTCTTCCACATGAGGTCCTGGTTTGCTTGCAAAAAGACACTGCTGTGTCTGGAGAGGGATTTTGCAGCTTGAGTACTCATCCATGTATGGAATTGCTCTGGGGACAGAGCACCTCTCTAGTGCAGTACATCTAGGTTTGCATTATATCCTTCCCGGTACAGTGCTCCACTAGCAAACAATATTAAACCTTTAAATGTTCAATCACTCCAGAATTCTTTATTCTTGTTCACTCCAGTTTGGATTTGAAGAGGTACTGTTTTATACTATGATTTTTAAGAGTATCTGAATAAAAAGTTGCCCAGATTCTGCAGTCCAGGCTTTCCCAACTTCTGGCATCACAGGGAAAGTTTTTTAGCTTCCTTTTCCAATTTCCATAAGTTTGACTCCTCTTGACTATATACTTTCCAAAATGTCTTCAACAAGACATATGGTTCCTTCTGTGTAATGCTAGCATCTGTTAGTAGAATGTCCTGATCACTGACACAGATACTTTGACCAAGAACTATATGGGGCTCTGTCCTCTCAATTTGCTCCATTTGATCACACTGGCTTTACTAGAATCATTCTTGATTTTCCCTAGCATAACAGAAAGAAGGATCAGGCACTGGAGTGAGAAATTCATTCCACTGTAGATGGAATTAGGAATTCGCTTGTCACTACTGCTTTTAAATGAATTTCTAAATGAAAATACTTTTTATGCTGTCAGTACTGTAACATGGAACTGACAGGTTCTCTTGGATTTTCCATTGGTTACAGCCGGTGTCAGCAGCTTTTTCAGGATCCAGAATACACTCAAATTTCTAAACTAAAAGCCATTTCTTTATGTTGACTTTCTGCTAGGAACAACTGTGAGTGCTAGTGCCTTCTGATGCGTTTGTAATTACTGGTTTTTTCATATAAAAATCTGTAACATGTTCTTTGGAAGACTTGGTACAGCTTCCACAGTCATCTCCTTTTCCATACCTCCTCTAAACGCAACCCAGTTAAATAGGTTGTTGATATTTGCATTAACCTAAGCAGCATTCTTGGCAATACGACAAGCTGAACTGGACTGAGTTTTTGTGGTTTTATGATAGTCTTGGCCATAGCTGATATTTCTTAAACTAAATATTTGCAAACAAAACCATGGTTTTTTTTTTTTTTAATGTGAGATTTCTGGCTGTGTTTGGTGGAGATCAGGAAGGATGGTGAAGTGATGCTCTACAGTTCCAAAAGAAAAAATTAAATATTTTTTCTTCTCTTTTGTATTAATCTCTTCTAATCCTGGACATTTACCCTTATCATTTCCTTGGAATTAATTCAGAACTTAGGAATGTGATGCTTGCCTTGCCTGCTGTTTACAAGTCTCCCTACATAACTGAACTGTTGCATCTCAGAGCTCATTTGTAACAACTCTACTAACTCAGCTCTTGGCCTCTCATAAGGGGAGGCTTCAACTATGACATCTGTGTCACTTTGCAAATGCCTAGGAAAAAAGATGTGAATGCGGAGTCTATCAAGGTCACTTTCAGCATCTGAATAATCAAGATTTGACCCAAGGTCCAGGAAGTGTTGCTTGTTTAATTGCATTTCTTCATGGTTTCACTTCTGGGCAATAACCTTAGTGTGAGAGACAGCAGATTTCAAGTTAGCAAATGTCATACCCATGCCAAGTACACTTATATTGTCAAGAGCTACACTTTGACACTATCAGAAATCTTCCTGAGCCATGATTAAGGCATTTAATTAATAACACTGAATAAAGAGAAAGAAACTGATCTCCCCTAATTTTTTCCATCTTTGAAGTATTGGTTACCACAGTGAGCAGAGCATCTCTTCTGTTCATGGTATTTATAAATTTGAATATTTAAAATATATATCAGAATATGTAAATTGCTCATATGGAAAGTTATATATTGAAGAGCAGTTGCAAACATAAATCCCCAGTTTGTGCTCAGAAGTTTTCATTTACTAGTGTGAATGGATTCTCCCATGTGCCATGTACTTTTAGAAATTATTTGAATAAACCCCATTGGAAAAGCAAACATTGAAATGAGCTACACAGAGTACAATACAGATACAAAAATACAGAGATATCTGTCACACAGAATCACAGAATCATAGAATCCCAAGGATTGGAAGGGACCTCAAAAGATCATCAAGTCCAACCCCCCTGCAAGAGCAGGGTAACCTAGAGTGCATCACACAGGAACTTGTCCAGGCGGTCTTTGAATATCTCCAACGTAGGAGACTCCACAACCCCCCTGGGCAACTTGTTCCAGTGCTCATACTCTCAGTGAAGAAGTTCTTCCTGATGTTCACATGGAACCTCCTATGCTCCAGTTTACACCCATTGCCCCTTGTCCTATCACTGGATATCACTGAAAAAAGCCTAGCTCCATCATCCTTTACATATTTGTAAACATTGATGAGGTCACTCATCAGTCTCCTCCAAGCTAAAGAGACCCAGCTCCCTCAGCCTCTACTCATAAGGGAGATGTTCCACTCCCTTCATCATCTTTGTGGCTCTGCACTTGCTGTTTCTTCATGGAAGGAAGCAGTGGACAAATAGAAAGATTTCTAAATAGCCTAATGCAAAAAGAAAAAGAAATCCTAAACATCTGCTTAAGATTCTCAAATTAGCCTCCTCACATTCCTTTTTCTCAGTGCAGTTACACAGATATTAAGTGGTACTTTCCTTGCATGATGCTGATGAGGAAAGGGTTATGTCTTAAGAAATAGAACTCCTTTCCACTGACCATACTGAAATACAGATTTTTATATTTGTTTTTAAATAGGGTGTTAATAAACCTTCCATAGTTTTACTTCGTAGTACTGGAAGACCGATAACTGGCCTACTTATGCCATCTTCTGGATAATTACAGAACTGTCTTTATGCAGAAAAAGTGTCTATCAAGAAGCATTAATGATTATCAGTGCCTTGAAATAATTTGCTAATTGAATCCCTGAAGTAATTTTCTTTCTTATTTTATAGAATTTAGAACAACCCAAAGCCTACTGAATTATTAACCATGTCTCATATTCGGCTATTATGAATAATGAGTAGATTGTACAAAAAAGATCTTTGTAAGTGTGGTCTCAACAATACTGAGATACTTATTGAAGTCTTGTTTTATAAAAGAGTACTTTTTTTATACAGATATCTTACTAATGAGAGCCCCATTTTCTCATCGAAAGACTGGGTTCTCATCTCTTGGGGGTAACCAGAAAGAAGGAATAGCTGTTAATCATGTTGCATAATACGTTGCTGGTGATAACTGCTGTTTGACACTGTTAATGTTCTGATGCCAGTGGTAGAAGAACCTGCAAATAGCAGATGATGTTGTATGAGCTTTCTGGAGACCTTTGCTATTCTGTTTACTCATTTAATCATTCTTGCTAAATCTCACATTGGGTAATTACACCTGTCTAGGGGACAGGGGAAAAGGCTGAAGTGCCTCCACTGTCTTCTGTAGTATCTGCTTGCTTTATTTGCTGGAGTACAGAATGGTTATCTTGCAAACTGGGGGTTACTGCAGCATCCTCAGCAGGAGAGTGCAGACACAGGCAGAGCAGAAGAAATGTAAAGGTTTATCCTTCAGAATAAAGCACGTTTCATGAGTTTGAGTTTCAGTTCACGCCTCATAGGGTAACTGGAAATAGTGGACTTCTAGCATAAACGTTAAGCAAAACAAAGTGGACATCTAAAATATTAAATATTCATGTTTTTCAAATGTCTTCTGTTTATGAGAAATGTAATGGTCCCCAAGAAGCGTGCACTCAGGATACAATTAAGTTATTATAGAAAACGTTGTAAATTATACTATTCTTGACATCAGAAAGTATCCTGGTCAGATCTAAGTCAATGCACCATGTCTTGCCACCAGGGTAAGCAGAGAAGAGTGGATGTTTCCATTCTGAATACTTCCCATCACTTTTGAAACCTGTGAAATAATAGCAGTGTGAAGAACAGGAATGGCCCAAGGAAGCCATGCTACAGCATCTGCTTGCCTGGGCTTTTCTTTTGTCTTTGCTCACTTTTCCCCAATCACCAGCTTTCCTATCCAGGTGCAATTACGGGCTAAAATGGAAAGCCACATTGGAATGACATAGTTGTGAACTTAGTCTTCAGCATCTGCACATGCTAAGAAAGAAAAAGACCATTTTCAATTTCCTTGAAGGTGATAGCAGCTTTTGAACTGAGTTAAGAAACTTGTGACAACCACAAATGCTACAATGCCTGTTCCCTGCTTGCTCTCTAAAAACCTTAGAAAAAGTCTCCAGCTTGGGCTGCGGAATTTTTAAAAACCCTAATCCAACACTCTGTTATTAAGCATTTAATTATTAGGATTGTGAAATACAAGAACACCCAAGGCATTCATAGAAGGAACTAATTATAGCCTACTCAGCACGTGGTTTACCCTTCACTTTTAAAATCTCTTGTCATTTAAGTGTCCTTTAAATGACTTCTTGTAATACCCTTATCAAGATAAATGGATCTTCCAGAAGGGAGAAAATGACCCCAAACTGGCACAGAAAGATTTGATTAAAACTTATACTCCTTCTGTGGCAGCCCAAAGATCCCGGGGGATCTGCCTTTGCACAGCAGAGTAGAGGAGAGAGCAGACAGGGAAAATGCTTTCTGTCTGAGTCAGATTTTATTGCTAACATGCTGACATCCACTCTCTGTAAGACTACCCTATGATCAGTATCTCTTGTTTTCTTTAAAACTCAGTGTCAGAAGTTTGGTTCCAGTGTGATTAATTCCCCCTTTACTGATTTTGTATCATTTACTTTTAAGTAAGATTTTTATAAATGAGGCAAAACAAAGACAGAGATGAAGATTGTGTGCAGATAAACATTTGTGCTGCTGGGTCTCCCACTGACTTGGGCACAGCAGGGGTCAGCAGTAATGGGGATTCACAGGCATCATGATTAGACCTCTCACTGTGAACAGGTAATTGAAAGACTATAGCCTACAACCAGCATTTACAAAACAGCAAGCCATGGAGGTACTTAGTTTAAAGCAGACCTTGAAAAAAAACAGAGGCTTTACACTCTCCCTCTGTCATGCATGAGCAAAGCATAAGCTGAGGATACAAATAACATATATGTGTGTTTGTTTAGACAGCACCCCTCTGACACCAGTGCTGGCGTTGTCCCCTGAGCCACTGCTGTTCACGTGTGGTCTGTGGACCATGCACAAGTTGTCTGCACCAGGCAGAGGGGCCTTGGGAAGAAACGTGGCAAGTTGCTTTGATTAAATGTCCTGTTCCTCAGCCTAGGTTTGCTGGAAGGCACTGGCTAAGAAGGGGTATGTGTAAGGCAGAAGTCTTACATCAACCTTCATGTGAACATTTAAAAGCTCCCTCAGCTGGTGGTTCACTGTCGCCCTCACTGGGGACAGGGTTAACAGCAGTTTGAGACTCAAAATCTGATTGGGATATCATCATAAATTCCAGCATGCTGTATGGCACAAGTAAACATGCTGCCACCAGGCACTTTTGTCTGTCTCCTGATGCATGTAGACATGTAGATGTGGCCTGGGTTTAGCAGCAGAGTCAATTTTTCTCCTTCTTAGTAGCTGGTGCAGTGCTGTGTTTTGACTTTCAGCCTGGGAACAGAGCTGATAACACTGATGTTTTTAGTTGGTGCTCAGTAATGTTTACTCTGACCAAGGACTTTGTGAGTCTCATGCTCTGCCAAGGAGGAGGTGAGGACAGTAGGAAGCAGAGGCAGGACACCTGACCCAAGCTAGCCAAAGAGGTATTCTATACCACAGCACATCATGCCCGGGATGTAACCAGGGTTACCCAGAAGGTAACCCCTCTGTTCTGAGTCGGGCTCGTTTCGGTGGGTGGTATCATATTCTTGTCCCTTGTTATTTCTCTTATCATTATTGTTATTGGTGGTAGCGGGGGGGGGGGGGGGGGGGTTAGAAGGAAAGAAAAGGGGGGGGTGGAAAGAGAGACTCTGTGGTTGGGTTTAAACCACGACAAGGGTGCCCTAAACAGCCCTTTACTGACTAGTTCCCTGCAGCAGTGTATTTAAAAGTGTGATGTCAATGTATGATGTAGGTAAGAAATGCTGATTTACACCTCATTTTCACTACTTAGCAATCAAAGTGTCCCATGAAATCCTTTAAAGAAACCTTTGTGACTGTAGTAATTTAGTAGTGGAGGTGTACCTCATCACCCTGAGCCTCCCTTTTGCCAAAATGCACTTAAAAGCTGCTGGTGTCTCAAGAAGAGGTTTCTAGTTTTTAAGACAATGGGAGATTAATAAACTAGTTTAGGTTTCCTTCACTCCCATTTGAGAAGAAATGTCAACTCAGAGTGTATGCCCAGATGGTGAAAGAAGTGTCATATGGAGACACATACTTACAACATTAGACTTTCTGGGTCCTCTGTTGAGTTTTGCTGTTGTCCAGACACCCCTAGTTGATGCATGGCAGATTAACTGTCCATGTTTTGGCATCAGGGATCGTAACAGCTTTCAGCAGTTTGAGTAGGTTTTTAGGTGTTTATAGCATGCTTTGTCATTCCTACATAAAAGTACTCACTCCTATTAAAAGGCACATAAAATATTAGAGCAATCATTTAAATGAACTGAACACATCATTATGCACTTCCATGGTATACCATAGTTAGCTAAAAGATCAATGAAAAATGTGATCATTAACAGGAGTTCAAGTGTCACATCATCAGATTTGTGACTGCAGATGCTTAGTGAGAAAAAGGAGGAATACTTTTTTTGTCCAGGTAATTGCCTAAATGACAGGGCTTGACAGGAAATATTAATATAATTATTGCAATGCCAGAAGGGGATTCTGAAAATCAAGATCCATTCTGCAAGTCTCTTTTTGATGATGGGAACTGACTTATGATTTCTGTGCATCAGTCCCAAATCTGTAAAATGAAGGGCTTAATTTGTTACTTCCATCACTGTTTGCTCTGAGACTGTATGTATTACAGATTTTGTGCTGGTTTGATATGACCATAGCAGAGTGTGTATTCTTCAGGTATGGCCAAAAGAAATGCTGTAAAAAGCTGCTGCAAAGGTCAACATAATAATGCTGTGAAAGGCAAGATACACACAGAGCACAACTGCTAAGTGCCAAGGCAAGATATACACAGACCGCAACTGCTAAGTGCCATTCTTTAGTTTGCTGCAAGCTCCCTGTGTGACTGGTCAACCCAGGAGCTCTTGCAGTCTGAATTTCTGCTTTTTAAAGTGTAAACACATCTTGCAGTGATGCTGGGAAGCTGTATTAGCTCAGTGTGTATAGGTCTTCTTGAAGACACTGAGATAATGACAGCTGCTATCTGTATGGGCACATTGTAAATGATTGTAAGAACCTCCAATGAACATCCTCATTTGCTCTACAATAGCTTTCCCTTAAAACAGTTCTTTTTTTTTCCCTATGCAAGAGAGAGACAGCTTTCTCTGGCATTAGCAACTGTGGGTCTGATCGTATCTACTGTTTTGGTAAGTTTTATAAGTGTGGTGTGCTATAGGCCTGATACAAGCTTAGACAAAAAAAAAATGCAGAGAAAACTTTTATTATGATTTTTAATCTTCCCTAATTTTCAGAATAGCAGGACATGGCACAGTTCAAACCTTACAAAATATGGTTATAGTCTGCAATAAAATTGTTATTAGCAGTGCTGCTACATCCCTGGCCTGACTTGAAGTCTTCCATCTGGAATTAGAAGTTAAGGGCAGTTTATCAGAGGAGTGATTTGTTGTGTAAGGAGATCTTGTTGCTAGCATTTAGGAAAACTTATCAGCCTGCCACTCAGCCAACTTCTTTTATCACACTGGGTTTAAGTTTCCAGCCTTGAATTACTAGTTAATAATATCTGAGCAAAAGTGTAATTTATTAAGTAAATTTTGAAACAGAAAACCAGTACCTTAGATACCAGACTTAGTGCTTGCCTTAGGCAAAGCATTTTTCTTTTAGCACAGAATTGTAATAGAACAGAAGTAAGATTTGTGACTAATTCCATCTCACATTGCATGTATAACTTATCTAATGGCTGAATACTATCTTCTGAGCTATTCTTTCCTTGTTCATATATTGTAACCCTGATAGCCATCATGCTATAACTGAGCATAGGTCAACTGCACACATTCAGACATGTACAAACCACAAAATTTAAAAGTAACAGATCTGTTGTTTCCCTATGGGGAAATCTGATGCCATCCTTTATAATTTCATCTGTTTTAGGAATGGTGCTTCAGGAAACAGGAGAATTTTCTCATCATGGTCACTTGTAACAAATTTAGAGAATTCGAATTTATTCAAGTTCAAATTTATTTGAATAAAAGGAATAACCATACCTTGTCCTTTATTAACAATTTCTTAGCTTTTAGATTATTACTTATAATAATCTAAATCTATTTATAATAAATCTAAATATAATAATCTTTTAGATAGTGTGATAATACTAACAGCCACCAGATGCCAGCACAAGCTTGCAAGCACTAAATAAATGCCTGGTTTATGCTAGAAGGCAAAGATGGTGCAGACATACCCCGTCTTTATGTGGTTCCAGTCACACTAAGAGTAGAAGTGCACTTTCCCTTTGAGTTTCAGTGTCCTATAGAAATTAAAGATCTGATCCACACAGCACTGTACTATCATTAATCTTGGGTTTAAAGAGACCACTGGAGACAGGAGTGTTTCGCTGGCCCAGCTGGCTTATTTCCATACAGAACTTTGGAAATTCTAGCATAGTAGACCTATTTTTTTCTGTTACATACTAAATAAAGGATCCTTAATATCAGAACTTATGTTTGTTTACGTCTGCTCAGAATATGCCAAAATCACTTTATCATCTCTGCAGAGTGGACCTTCCAGGCATGTCATGCAGTGGCTGACAACTGTAACGCTTCTTTGATGTAGTCTGAGTATCTGAAGCCATAACAGCTTCCCAGGTTTGCAACTCTTTTTTCCTATTCTTAAAAGCCAGTTTGACAAAGGAGGGATTCAACATTCATTTCTTACCTGACTCAGTATTTTGTCCAGTCTGGATGATGTAATGAAGATGCCTTACTCAGAATGTCTCATTAGTGCACAGGTCATCCGGGAAGCCAGACATAATATCTCAGGTTTGACCAGCATAAAGTTACCTACTAACATTTCTTTCAGATACAAATAAGTACAATTATCTTTCTGTTACATCATAGAATCATCAAATAGTTAAGGTTGGAAAGGACCTTAAGATCATCTAGTTCCAACCCTCCCTGCCATGGGCAGGGACACCTCACACTAAATCATATCACCCAAGGCTTCATCCAACCTGGCCTTGAACACTGCCAGAGATGGAGCATTCACAACCTCCCTGGGCAGCCCATTCCAGTACCTCACCACCCTAACAGGAAAGAATTTCTTCCTTATATCTGATCTAAACCTCTGCTGTTTAAGTTTCAACCCGTTACCCCTTGTCCTACCACTACAGTCCCTAATGAATAGTCCCTCACCAGCATCCCTGTAGGCCCCCCTCAGATACCGGAAAGCTGCTATGAGGTCTTCATGCAGCCTTACGCTGCCTTCTCCCGTTACATTCCAGCTTATTTTGGAACTTATCCAGGGACTCCGAAGCTTATTCAGGGACTGTTTCTTCTTCTGAGTCATACTCTCTGTGTACATGGAGTCACCAACTGTAGGCATTCTTTATAATTTCCAATAGTTAAATATGTTTCTTCCTCTAAATTTATTGCATTCCTTTTCACTAGTTGCACCAAACATGACAATAGAACTTTATAATGTCTACTCACACAGGTAATCCTGGCTCCTAACTATTGTCTTAAGGATTGTGGAATTGGGTTCGTACATACTAGTTTACATTTTCTTTGCCTGCTGTAACACAGAGGTTGAGAGTTTCCTAGTGGTCACGATGTACTTATGAAGAAGGACACATGGCAGTCACTTGCTGATATAGACCAAAATTTCCTCCAGGCATTCTTTACAATAAACACAGACATTCTGTAGAGAATAGAGCTCAAAACCTGGCTGTCTTGTCTTAAACTGCAGTTTTCAGTTTAATGAGAAAATCCGTTGCCAGTAGGAACCTTGTGAAAAAAAAACCCAAACAAAAAAAGAGGGTGACTGTGAGAACTGTGGCTAACTAGAAAACATTGATATGTTGCCTAGGGGAAATTTGGCTTCACAGAAACATATTGATCCAGTTTTGACATCATTGTATTAAATTGTATCTATCCCTGAAACAACCAAGTTCAGGACCATGAAACCCACATAAATACTCATGGAAATACACTGAGTTACTGCGGGGGACCATTAAATTAACACAGCCAACACTACGCACCCGTGTGATACATCAGGCATGAACGCCCTGGTATCCCTAGTGAGAGGGCCTGGAAACCTGCTTCCAGGAGACCTGAGCCTAGTACTGCAGGGCAAGGGAGCCACCATTCTCAGAGACACCTTAGGGGGACCAATGGTGTCTTCCATGCAGCCAGAGCTCTCATGCCTGTGGGAAGCCAGAACATTCTGATTGTAAAATACTTGTGTGATAAACTCACAGAAGAGTTTTTTAATGCTTGATATTAGGATTACAAGAATAGGAAAGCAAAGGGATTTTCAGCAACAGGAAATGCCTTTTCTTTTTCCTCTCTCCATTAATTTTCCTCTTGATTAGTCTCATCTGAATACATGAACACACTGTGTGTGAAATTAAGTTAAACATACTTATGCAGGTATAATAGCAGCATGGGTATGCGGCTCTCTGCAGGCACATCTTGCTCTTTGGATCATGTTCTAAGTGTCCTGCAGATTACAATTGAGAATGTGAAACTCATGGATTAGTTCATTTAAAAGAGAAGGTATAAATATGAAGAAGTAAGTTTTTCCTGTTATTTTCACCTATTATGATGCCTTAACAAAGCCATTACAGAAGTGACTGCCACATGGAGAAGAAATAATCACACAGCTTAAATTACCCAGCTTGGCCATCACCAGGAATATAGCTGAGAGGTGCTGAGCCACAAGCTCTATCCTACAATGTAAGGAAGAGATTTTCTAGAAAAAAAATTCAGAGGTGCCATCTTGTGGGTTGATGAAAAAAATACAAGTAACAAATAGTATTGCATTTTTAATATAGTAAATATATAGTAACTTTGAATGACAAGCTCACTTTCCAGTGAAATTACTAGCAAAAATACCCGCAAAAGTTGAAATAAATAAGAACACATGATCACCAACGTCAAAAGCTGGGCTGCAAATTCTCAGTTGAGTTCCAGTCTTTCTAGACAGAGCAGTCTATTTTTCAGAAGAAAACCCACTAATGCCAATGGCAGCAACAAAGGCTCAATACCTTTAAAATAAGGCAAAAAAATAGTACATTAAGGGAAATTTGATATTGTAGCAATCTCAACTATAGCAACTCCAAAAAAGGTATCACATACTGACTGAATGAACTCTGTCAAAACATTCTCAAACTTCTAACAAGATCCTTTAAACAGCGAATACAAGATAAAAGTTACCTCAAACAACAAGAAATGAAACACAGAAAGCACACAAGCAAGAGTTGGATTACAGAAGAATTGAGCAGTCTGGAGTCAAACAAGGCAGTTTAGCTCAGTTAAGTAAGTGCAACCACCCTCTGCAGCATCACACCCCTCTTCTGAGGGTCACCAGGGGCATGGCAGCACTTGGGGCAGGGCTGAGAGCTATGGCCACAGCATCCTGAGAGAGGGGCATCAGTGGGAGATGAGGTCCCTGCTTGTGGCAGCCCATCTGCTCTGAACTCAGATTTCTCAGAACAAATACTGCGGAGCCTTTTCACCTCTTTGAAAAGCACTATCACCTATGGATTTGTACCAGCAAATGTAATCTCTCATTTGGGAAGAAAAACATGGTCCACCTTACAGCTTTAACAAGGGGCTACCTGTTGATCAATACTGAACCAGCAGCATGGATTGAGTCTCCCTTGCAAGGCTCTTCCACTTGAGGAAGATGTGAAGCCCCTCTTCCCAGAATTGTAGGCATTGCTCACACAGCGATAACCCTCTTGGGTGCATAAATTCTCAGTCACTGGAGAAGCTTGATACCCGTACTGGTAACAGAGCAAGGACCTGGAGACATTGTGCAGAAACTTCAGAACCACTGTAAATAACTGAAAGCTACAAGGTCTCAGGGGGTGCAAGGGAGATAAAACATTTAACTGACCCCATTATTTCACTTCAGAAATGCAAACAGTGGAGAAAAAGAGCCATGTCAAGAGAGAAACAGTGTTGTTCTAAATTTCACGTTATGCATTAAAAATACAGTTCAACTTTACTAAGGAAAACAGTTTGTACACACTGGCGTAAAATTCTGTTTCTTCACATCTTTGTAACCGGGTAACTTCATTGAAAACACTACAGTTGTTCAAAGTTTATACTAATATAACTGACATAGAATTTGGCTATTTATTTAAAATGCAACCTGAGCATATTTGTTCTGTATAGTACTGCAGAACATTAAACCTTTAAATTATCTAGAAAAAAATAAACCACTCTTTCTCTCACATCACAGTAAATTGCTCTTCAAGAAGCATCATCAATGCTAGGCTTAGACATACATATAATCATACTGCTAAACATAGTGAAAAAATATAAATAGCCACACAAATACTGTGCTGTGAAAGTATTTGAATTCCAAGCTGAATGTATTAGATGAAATAAACTTTTCTGCTATATTCAGAAGTGCTTCTAAAGATAATGTCCATCAATACAAAAATTAAGGAAACCTAAAGCAGAGTCCTATTCGTAAGTAGAGCTCTTTATAAGCCCAGAACATAATTTAAGTTAAAACAGAAGCAAAAGTGCTGCAGGATAAAATCCAACCTTGCATGTCTGCTCAGTCTAGAAGCTGTCTGTTTCTGTATGTGAATCAAGATGACTATGGAAGAAGTATCAAATTAATGAACAAAAATCAGTGTTGTATGATTATCATGTGAGACAAACTTACTTGGCCAGATCACAGTCAGAGCTTAATGATGAACCAGAACTAGGACTGGAAACACTGTTTATTTGTTCTTTAAGAAGGTATCATGCAAAATCTGCTTGTATCTATATACCCTCCTTATAACCTAGGAAAGCACCAATATAGAGTAACGTTTCAGAGGTAAATTTAGCATACACTAATATTCAGTGCTGTAATAGCATGCTAAATTAACTGCATCTAAGAACTTCTTTAAAAACTTGCTACTCTGATTATTGAGCCTGCTCACCTTGCTTTTGGTGCTTGTAACAGTGCTCTAGAACAGTGTGCTAAAATCATGCAGCGCAGTAGTGCTTACTGGCAAGAGCAGGCCTACTACCTGTCACTACCATTAATGTGAATCAGGAAAACGTGACTAATGAAGGCTTGCAGAATTTGGCCACAGCTTGAAATTCTACTACTGGATGCAAGAACCTTTCATCTAAAAAAAGCTTAAAGAGATGATGAGTGTGGAACAAAAGGATGAAATAGGAACAATGGAATGTGCTGGTCCTCTACAGTTGCTGGTGTTGAATACCATCCTTTGACTTTCACCACACCTCTGACACAGCTGATTTATTTGATCTGTGAGCATGTCAGATTGTTTCACTTTAATTGCATAGAGCTGAATGTACATGCAGCTACGATTCATTTTAACTGTAACTTCACAAATAATGAATATGGAAATAGAATACTGTACATTTGTTGCCTTTACCAATCTAAAATTTCACATTTGGTCTCCAGCAGGCTAGGAAAAAAAACCCACTAAAAATATTTCTCTGACTATTCCTGAGCAATGTTTTTATGTTCTGTAAAATACTCTGGTTTATTACTACATTCTCACATTTTAAACTACATATAAACCCATGCTTTGAAATTTTACAAAGCTGAACATCTGGTAGGCACAATGAAAGAACAGAAACAGCTAAGCATCTTAAACTCCATATGAGATCAACAACAGAAGTGCAATTTAACTATATACATAATGTACTCTTTAATATTTGCTACTTTTTCATTTTCTATCATAATGTGAAGTATCCACTTGCAAAATCCGGTTTGTCAGACCTCAGATCACTTCTCAGGAACAATTCACTATCACTAGTTGCTGAGGGTGAAGTTTATGCTGCTCAGTAATTCAATCTAAAATGAAAGTACAAAACTTCCTCTGGAATTTCATTTTTAACAAGAATGTGCCTCCAGCTGCTGTGATTGACTGGAAACTGGCAGATGAACTGAAACTTGAATAGTCACTGAACCGTCCTTTGTATTCTCTTGTACCTCATGGACACAAGAGAAAACAGAGGGTCTGAAGACAGGATGCTCCTGGTTGTACCATTTATTTCTGTAGGGTATTTCCCCATGTCAGTTCACTAACCTTGAAAAAATAATCTATGTTAACTGAAGTAGGCTGGTCCATGGAATAAATAATAATCATCTCAGGTGACTGAAAATAGGTATTGTTTCTACCAAAATATATCTTTACTTGAACTAACAATAGCCTTTAATTTCATCCCCAAGAGTCCATTTTTATGTTTTGAGAGGCTACCCATTCTGCAAACTAGGCTACAGAGTCTCTAGTAACACCCTCACTTTGTATTAGTCATATATATCCATGTACAATTTGAAATTTGGTCATTTCCTCTGAATGACAAGGCTTACAAAAGAAACTACTCAAGGAAAGCTGTCTGTAAACACAGTGAAAATTCCTGGGTATAAAAATACACATTCAATTTTCTTAACCAGTCACTAGTGAAGCTGTCTGCTCCCTATTAATTTTGTCCTAAAAAGAATCCTTTCTGCATTAAAATATTTCAAAACATTATCTCCATCCTTATAAAAAATATCTAGTTCATCAAAAAAATCCAATTCATCATCTTCTGTGAAGAATTAGTTTGACTTTGCATAGATAAGCACACTCCATTGTTTTATAAAAACAGTTGATCCCTTTTCCATCAGAAAACACCATCAAACCTGTCTCACAAAATAACACATCTCTTCAGGAAGAGCATGAATCCTGTTCTTTCAAATATACCATGGTAAGTGTATAAGAGACTTCAGTAGACTTCCACTGGTGCAAATAGGACATGTTATAATTACTTATTTCACTAAACTTTCGTACACTGCTATTGTTACCTTCATTAAGCAATTGGAAATATTTTTGAGGAGAGACCAATGGAAGACACCTGCCTTCAGGGAAAGGATTTCCTGCTGGCCTTGCTGGCTAAGGATCACATGTACTGAAATCATAGAATGAGCAGTGCTGACTTAGAGCCATGCATCAAGAACATATTTTCTCAGGATGTTCCTAAAAAGAAACATGACCCCCCCTGCATTGGTCAAATGCTTTCTAGCAGTCAAGAAGCATTAAGATTTACTGATGATTTTTTTCTTCATTTAAATTTGCATGATGTTTGCTTTGTGCCATTTATTTTCCTGTCCCCTACTGGTTTTTTTGAAGGAACATAATTGTTCACATTGCCATTTTTCTTTGGATTTGTACACGCATACGTTTTTAAACCTCTGATGGGAGCAGCTGAACCATGAAATACTGGGGTTTGCTTAGGGGGTCTGATATTACCAACACTTTGAATTTTAGAACCATTCTCGGAGGGCTCCACATTGAGAAGCTGTTGCTTTGCAGTTGGTTTTTTTTTCAGTTCACTCCTTACTTCTCCAGATTGTCTCTGAGAAGACACCGCACATCCCGCTCTCTCTGAAAGCTTCAAGTGACCTGTATGAGAACATAACTGGCGACTTTTTTCACAGTATGAATCTCCCCTGTGACCCAAATAGCTTCTGGGAAGCTTTGTAACACTTTCTTGGGGAACCAGCTGCTTGTTAGGCAAAGGGCTGAGCAATGCTTTGCCTTTGCCAGGGCTTTTTAGGGTACGGACAGAGCCAGGAGCAGTCTGTGGTCTGGCTTTGGCTGCCTTTCCTTTCTCGTTCTGTACAGTCTGCATCTGCAGCCATTCCAGCTGCAAAAGGCGATCAATGTATTTCTGAAGAAATCCTGTTGGCTTTGGTCGAAATTCAGTTTTACCCTCTACGTTAACAAAGACGGCCAGTTGCTTTAAGTCCCATGAGTTGAAAGGAGGTGGAAGGAAGTCTGGGTAGTAATATTCTGATTCTTTAAAACCTGTATCAGGGACGTGTTCCAAACAAACTGGATCAATTTCTTCAGCTCTAAGAATGAGTTCTGGTGGTGTGCAGGGAGATGGGGGAATGGGAATCCTTTCTGAATCAGAAAGATCACTGGCACTATCATCTTCAGCATCTTCTTTAATAATTTGTACTGATTCAAAATCAAGAAACATTTCATGTACAGATGCTTCTTGCCATTTAGAAGAGCATGGACCAGCTACAGCAACATGTTCTTTGTGATTCTTTTCCAACTGTTCTTTTTTACTGCAGTAAAAATGCTGCACTGGGAAGTCTTTAACCCTGCAGAAGCTACCTTGTGTGCTGTCCTTTGTGCTAAGAGGGATCCTGTGCAGAAAAGATTCATTCTGCCTTCTTTCTGGGAGACTCCTCTTTGGTCCCTGTACTCTGTGCAGTGACGTGCAAACACCTGTGGTCCTAAATTAAAGGAAAGATCATATCCTGTTAGAATAATTAATGCCTTTGAACATCATTGTATAAGGTCTTGCTACTTCCTTCAAGGACATGGATCTACATGAATCTTGGTAATGAGGTAAAATTAGTATTTGCTGGCAGAGGTGACACTGCCTACTACAGACTTTTTGTTTTATTTTGTTCTGATTTTGCCTGAGAACTCCCTAGGGCAGGATAGTAAGTTTCCATATTGATAACTTAAATTTGTTATCCTCATAAATGCTGAATTCTGGGGTCAGTGAAGTCAAAGACGAAACACAGAAGCCATGATTTCATCACAAGCATTTTATATACCCACTTGAAATTACTACAGATTAAACAATCTTAACATGAAACTACCTCTTTGGCTGAGTACTGTCATCCAGAATGTTTCTTCCCTTCTTAAGAATAGTTGGTTGGTTACCATCTTGAGTGTCATGTGGAATCTGAAAAAAATATATATGATGTTATTAAGAAGCTGACATAAACTAAGTACCGTTTTTCTCTAAGCAAAAACCAACCAACCAAAAATATTTACCTTTTCAATGGCACTTGATACATTTTTGTCTAATCTTCCAGGAGAAGGTTTCATATACAAAATTGGTTTATTTAGTCCTTTGGTGCTCAGATGGCTTTTTCCATTACTGTAATTAGCAATGATTAAACAGAATAAAATATCTAAATAACAACACATACAAACATCAGAACAGAAAGACAATAGAAGTTTAGAGTGCAATTCAGCTTTTAGAAGTGAGACAGTTGATTGCAACTGCTCTTAGAAATTCACCAGAACTATGGCATGGTCACTTTTTATTTTTTATACTACTAATGCAAAAGTGAGTAATTCAATCAGATGGTTTAACAATAGAATTTAGCCTTTATTTGTAAGTAACTTCATGAATAACAAATAGTAAATATTAGAGACTACATAAGCAACTACTAATTTCTATAGTACCTAGTACACAGTCCTACTGCAATTTAACAAAAAGAATTATAAAGTACTGTATGAAGGCCACTGCAAGCCAAATCCTGGTTGCCTTTCTCATGTGCATACTCTCAACAACATTTAAAGGATTATTCCTATGAAGTTAAGGAATGGAAGCAAGAAGGGAGCATACAGTCTATTCTGATCTTAATACTAACTATTTTACAATAAAAACACAAACAAAATTCACTATTTCATATTATATTGAAGTTGTGGAAATATTAGTAGGAGAAAAACACATATGCAAGCAAAGGGAATGGCATTACTGATCTGAACAGCTTAAAACCAAAAATATGTATTTCCCCAATTACATGAGACACATTTCTTTGTAAGCACAAACAATCATTAAATCAGTGTATTCTGTAAAAATCAGAAAAGTGTTTGTCCTGTGAACAAGAAATATTACTAATTTTAATAAAGGAAAGCTTTTAAATGTAATTTTAGAACTGGAATAAGCAAACTGTGCCATCCCAGTCTAGTCTAGTTTGACTGCAGTTAACTTGCCAGGCAGTTTTTATGTCAGTATAGCCAGATTTTGGTTTAAAACCCATGATGTCACCAACTGAAGAGATTATAAAAGAATGAAAATGAGTCTTGTGCCTCCAGCATTAATGCAGTCACCTCTGTCACTTTGTGACCTGCACAATCACACTGCACAATTGCTTCTGTTGCTTTGAATCAGAGGACAGGATGACGATCTGAGCAGTTCAGCCACACACTTATTAACTAATCTACAGTATGTACAGAATTCTGTAACAAGAGAGAAAATAAGTTCCTTACTTTACCATTCCTTTGTGGCTTTCATTGATTTGGCTCTCCTTTTTCTGTGTCTCTCCATGCAGTAATAAGGGATATTCTTGAATGCCTGGTCCCATAATTACTCTTTTTAAAGGGTAACACCACCTTTATTTTCACAACATCTTCAATCAGCTCCAGTCTTTGGGGTTTGTAAGACACAGTGTATCAAATGCAAACATCACCACCTCCTAGAGAAGAAATAAACACCATGTGATTCCTCCCAACTTGATTTAATTTTAAAGCATTAAGGTATATATAATCAGCTACCAAATGAACAACAAACCACTGAGCTCTTCCCATGAGGTTCACAAGCCAGTCCCTGAAGGACTGTTGGTAAAATAGAGGAAAAGATCTGACAGTACAGCAGCACTTGGAAGAGCTACTTTTTATTGTGTAACATGCTCATCATCATTTTGTTCCTCCTGCGCAGCATTCCATGTATTGACTGGAGCCAAGTATCACAGTCAAACGGTGGTGGGTGTTTCTACTCTTAATTTAACAAGAATAGCTGATCAGCCGCCTGCGGTTGGAGCATGTGGAGTTGTCTTTTTTGCCCCAGAAAATGCGCTCTTCCTATATTCATATATGCAAATTTTGTATCAAATCGGTTCTTTTTTTCTCTCTCTTTTCCAGAACAAATCTCTCGATATCATAAATTCGTACTAAAAATAGAGCAGAATTCACAGCATTCTTTTATTTTCCAGAATCTGCATTCTCATACCGGGGGGGCATAGAAAGGACCTGCGACAGCTGACAGATGTTGAGCAGCCGAACAACTCATCCACCCCTGTTTTTGTTGCAGTGATGTTTATATATTTATATCCATGTCACTGCAGTGGTGTTTATGTATTTACAATCATATCAGTATCTGTTTACATCTGATGCTGTCCTGGTTCTCCAGTACCTCTCTCCGCCATTCCTCACCCGAGCTTCCAGCGCTACATGCCGGTGGGCCAAGATCCGGGGGCTCAGCCCACCACAACCAAGGGGCAGCTCACCAGCCGGGAAGGGCCGATCTAACACAACAGCGGCTGCAGGCAGCTTCCGCGGCTCAGAGCAGCAGCAGGGGCCCGACCGGGCCCCACTCCACTCCCTCCCTCCCTCCGTCCGTCCGGGATGCATCTGCAGCTCCCGACGATGGTCCCAACCGCGCTGCATGGAGACAACGACCGAGGGCAGCTCCTTAATTAAAGGTCAGGACCGCCCTCCCGCACCTCCCACCTTCCCTCCCCGGCAGCCTTGCCGCTCCTTCCCTGCCCGATACCTGCATCCACCTCAGCCGCGACAGGCAGGTAAGGGCATCCCAAGCGCTGCGGCGTCACGTGGGCAGTGCGCAGGCGCTCGGAGGCGGGTGGACTGGAGGGGCGGCTCCACGCATGCGCCGCCACCGAGAGCGAGCTCGCCGCTGCGGGCGCTGCGGTGGGTGAGTGGGATTGGTGGTCGGGTGTCCCGGGTTTGGTGTTGCTGTCACTGCCGCTGCTGCTGTGCCCTTGGCCGGAGTAGAGGCTTGCCGCGGGACGGAGGGAGGACTGCGCAGCTGATGTGGGCTGTAGAGTCCCCAAGCGAGGATCGTTCTTCCTCCAGCTGCAGTACCGAGCCTTCCTCCACAGCCCCGCCCGACAGCCTGCGCCGTGACAGCCCCTGCAGCAGTACCGGTCTCGGCTCCAGCTCCCTCCCGCCCGACAGCCTCCAAGCCTTCCCCAGCCTCGGCAGCCCTTGCGACTCGCCCAGCATCCAGTGTGATAGTCTGGAGTGTCCCTGCTGCTGCTGCTGCTGCTGCGGGAGCGCGGGGTCAGCCGGGGAGTGCGAGGACAGCCTGCAGGCCCCTCTGCTTCTCTGTAGTCGGCTGGCGTGCTGTGGGGTGCACCGCTGCAACACCCAGGCATTCAGCGGTCTCTCCGACAGCCTGGAGTCCCTTGGTGTCCTGCAAGACAGCCTCCAATCGGTGTCCAGTCTGTGTGAGAGCTTCAGGTCCTCCAGCATCACTGGTGATAGTCTTGAATCTCTTTCCAGCCTGAGCAACGGGACCACCAGCCATCACAGCAGTCTCGAGCTTACCAGCCAGTGAGACTGCCTTCATCTCCCTGTACCGTGCACTAGCTTCTGGTTCACTTCAGCTACTGTCAGAGCTTCCAGGTTTCTGCCCTGCATTCAGAAGGCTGCATTGCTTCAGTTGATTCTTGCTGCATGCAGTACCTCAAATACTTGCTGTCCGTGGCTGCCACTCCCAAGTTAAGTGCTTCAGAGAGGCAGTGTATATTACCTGCTGTGTAAACACCGATTTTTGTCCTCAACTAACAATGGAGGTACATGGTCCTCGCAGGAATCCCAGCTATCTCTCTGACCTGTATCAGAACATGTTACGGGCTGAAGAAGTGCCAAGACGCGGCCAGCAACAGTCCCCTGCAATCCATACAAGTAGCAATATGATTCTTTGGAGCAATACCTCAGCTAAGGGGGCCCCCCAGCCACAGAGCAGCACTTCCTCCAGCTGTGATCCAGCATTACGGCCTATCATACGCCGCCGGGCGAGATCTTTGCCTACATCGCCCGAAAGAAGGAAGCGAGCTGGAGTGCAGTGTCAAGTTCCTGGATGCCAGAGTCGTATGAGCAGGGTGAGATTTGCTGATGCTTTGGGCTTGGAGCTCACTGAAGTGAAAGTCTTCCAGAGCGGGGAGGATCCATCAATCCCCTTGCATGTCCTTTCCAGGCTCTCCATAAACTCAGACCTCTGGTACAGCAATTCACACTTGGAGTTTACTATGCAGTGTTTGGTCCCTGACTTCCAGCAGCCTGCAGACTGTATGGATTTCTCCTCCCGACTTAAGGAGCAGCAGGTGTGTCTTGAACGAGTGACCAGCTCAGATTTGGGGCTCAGTGGCACCATCCAGGTTCGCAATGTTGCTTTTGAGAAGCAGGTATCCGTGCGATACACCTTCAACCAGTGGAAAAGCCTCCATGAAGTGTGTGCTCACTGGCACAGTAGCATCCACGAGAAAAATGGGCAGGACCAGGTTGATGTTTTCACTTTCTTTCTCCCTGTGCCTCCTTTCCTCCTTCAGCTGTGCTCTGTAGTCCAGTTTGCAGCAAGATACCAAGTCAACGGCCAGGAGTACTGGGATAACAACAGAGGGAATAACTACAGTCTTACCTGCCGAACGCACCCCCTTAAGATGCCTAGAGAATGTGAGGAGAGCTGGATCCACTTTATCTAACAGAGGAAGTGGGCACAGAGCAGCTTGTCAGTAGTCTGGTGGCACTCTTCCTTGGCGTGGTGCTCTGCTCCTATGGCAACAGTCTCCTTTTTGAAACCTGCCAAAACTGATGAAGTGCTCCAGGGCAAGGAAGTAGCCAATGACCCGGACAAACTGTTCTAAACTTCTCAGCAAGTAAAAAAGGCCAAAATGTGTATTGAGTTACATGTATTGAAAGCTCCTGTGATTTCTTGTAGTGTATGAGTTGGTACAGAATGGTCCCAAGGGATGCTGTCAGATTACCAGAGAGCAAAACAAGGCACTTCATGTGACTAGCAATAGTCTAGGTTTCATAGAATATTTCTAACTGATTTATTTTATGATTTTGTACTGTCTCTTTCCTAAGTATGGAGTGTGGCTTTACTGGTTTGTTTCTAATTTTGTTTATATTATCTCACCAAGTCTGGGCACTTTTCCATTTATGCATAACTTGGATGGCAGACACTTTAGGGAGTACTTGTATTTTTATATATATATTATTAAGACTGTAACCATGTTGAATATTTCCGTTAATATTTGGGTTGGAAGTTAGATATTATTATGATCAGAACATACATGAAAATTTGCCATTAACCCCTCTGTTTCCCTTAGGAAAAAAAAACAAAAAAAGGTGCCTTTTCTTATCTCCAGTGTTTGTAGCAGGCAGCAGGAATGACTGTTCCTGAAGTGTGTGCAAGGCAGATCTTCACAGGGAAGTTCTCATCTCTTTCAGATGATGAACAAGTCGGCTTTTTTCTCTAGGTGGTGGTACAGGAATTGTCCATTCCTTGTGTGCCTGTTTTTTACTAAGGGAAACTAAAATAATTTTGCACTTGTGTAGCAATTGCAGTTGAAGATCTTAAAGTGCTACATGAATGCTGGTGATTTTACCACTGTTTCTGGTAAATTTATAAATCAAGAAATTAATATAAGATATATATAAAATAAATGGCTACTACAGGGAGCTGTTTGCAGAGCCTTGGAATAGTGTACCAGAACCCTCAATCCTGGCTCCCTGTTCCCCAGCGTCCCAGTACTGTTGCAGTAGTACTTTTGTATTCTTTAATCAACTGTTTCTCATTATAAACCAGTTAAACTCCAGGACTGCATCCTTCACAATACAAAGAGGGAACTTCAAAGCAAAATGATGTTTGGTAAACTGATACTTCCACAGACCCACGAACAGAATCCTTTCTACAGCTGGGAGAGCACAGGAACACTGTTAGATGCAGTCTTCCCGTGCTTCTTGCTCTACTACTTTCACTCTGTGGTTTTAGTGTGACTTAAGGTTGGCATCAAGCTTAAATCTAGTAAGTAAAAGACTGTAAAAAAACAAAACCAAAAAAAAGGTAAAATGCTTTGCTTTATCTGTATTCATAACCACATGGAAAGTTTAGCTTTATATGTGTAGCATAAACTTTCAAAACTGTCTGGTTGTATAAGATCTGCTTTTTAGGACTGTACTATGAAAATTAGGCCACTTATTTGGGTATCTTATTTTGGGTTGCTGCTTATTCATCAAAATCACAAGTTGTTTTAAAAATCACTATTGTAAGCAACCCACAGCCAAGTATATCTTAGTCCAGAAAGCTTACCAAGTAATTCTGGAAGTGCAGAAACCCCAAGAAAATTCATGTGTATGGCAACTTCATGTTACTCCTTAGTTGTAATAACCATTTAGCAAAGCAGGGATTTCAAGTGAAGAAGCTGCCTGGTTCCATTGACATTTGGTTTTCAAAGTAACCAGAGTCATGCAGATGATCCTATGAGCTTCTGAGCAGTTACTTGCAGTACTGAGAAAATTCAGTCCTGTTTGAAACCATTGAAAATTAACTGTGTGTCTACTTCAACTTTGTGTTTGGAGCATTGTGAAGTTGAAAGTTTAAGTTAAAATTGTTCTGAAGGATTAGGTGAGGCTGAGGTGCAATTGCAAACTACAGTGAGGAAGGGGTGCTGCCTGCTTTCAATCCACCTGCGTTGTTTTCTGTGTCAGGCTTATGGGAGTGATGATTTTAAAGTATTGTTGTACTCCTCCTCTCCTCTATTTCTTCCATCAGCAAAACTACTCAATCACCTCTCAGCACACCATTAAAAATTCCTCTCTTATGAGACCGGTATTTGACACCACTTTACACTAGCTGTTGCTGGAGCCCAGTGCCATATTTGTCTTACTGGCAGAAAGATGCTGTTGCCACCTTCTGAGAGAGACTCTTTCATGTGCTACCAAATGTCAAATCTGAGTATTACTGCAGGCAGGGACTGATTATGTAAAGCTGAGGTTGTCAGTGTGAAGATTAGTGTCATGTGTACCACAGTGTCAGAGAGAGGTGAATAATTAATGACTTGGAAATGAGTTTGGCTTGTATTGTCTTTCTTCCATGGCCTCTCAGGGGGTTTGCATGTACAAAATCATGAACACTAAAGTATTATTCCAAGTTTGCCTTTCCTCTCTTTGCTTGCTGGAGATTGTGCTCATGCACTGCTGGAGAAGAAGTGACATAGCTGTTACCCAGTTGTCTGGTGGTGCAAAGTTGAGCAGCCCTGCCTTGTAACGGAACTGAGTGATCTCTGGGTTAAGCTGCTGAACATTCACACGAGTGCTGGCACCTGTCATGAAAGATGAAATTTGCACTTAGGTTTTCCTGTCATACTCAGTAGTGAATATAAAAAGGATTCTAGGTGACAAAAAAAGGGATGAAGCCATTAAGTAGTGGTATTACACACCTGTGGTGAAGGTCAATTTCTGACCACCTTGTAAATTCTCAGGACAACTTGACTGCTTGCACTGTGTTCAAACTGAGCACTTCCCTTATAATGAGGAGTTTGTAAAAGTGAATTCTTCACAAGGGTTATTGCCATATAATGCACTTTTAAAAACCTGTATTTATTACAATCATACAATAAACGTCTAGTCCAGTTTCAAGGTTCTTTAGGACATGTTTTCTAAAGAAACGCGGGATCCACGTAAATGAAAAGGGGTTGTCTTTCCCAATTAATCGTCCAGATGAAAGTACATTACACAGTATATCAGTAAAACACATATATTAGACAAAAGATCATTCTGTTTTAGTGGAAAGTTGTATAATTGCAAAGTGCTTCACTTTATTTCATTTTTAAAACAATAAAATATTGGCTATTGTAATACAAAAGATTGTAATAAAGCTTTTCACAATTTTATGGTTTTGTCAATGGTTCTCCTGTTAACAGATAAGGAAACTCCTGAGTTTAGTGGCACAACTTAGTGGTGAGTTGTCACTAAGAGCAGCATACTCAGGAGCGTAAGGTGGGTTTGAGTTCCTAAAAAATGAAGAGCACTTGCTAAAAATACAGTGATCAGTCTATATAGCTGCTAAATGATTAGGCTGCCCCTTCTGACATGGAAATTGCTTCCATTTCAGCTAAGAGTTCTGTGCATACAGCACCTGCTGGATTATGATCTAATGTTGGAAAATGACACACTGCCAGCTGATTCAAATGTTTCATGGAAGAGAAAGGGGTTTTCTTCTAATTTCACTTCCCAAGGATGTGCTAGACTGTACGTAGCACATTAATTTCTCAGCCTCACAGTTCTGTTATTCTTTCATCTGTTTTTTAGTTTTCATTGGTGCAGACTGTCCTCTCAATCCACCATGTTCTTTTCACTCACTGGTTTCTTGAAAATACATCTGCATGCTGTATGGTAAGAGAGCATCCATCATCTGTGCATCTCTGAGTGCCCATATCCTCTATATTAAATATGTCTCCATCAGTGTCAAGCTTTTATTTGATACAGTCCAAGATCTGAATGATGTGTTGCCAAGCTTCTTCCAAAGCAAAATTGAGACTTTTAACTAGAAGACATAATTAATAAAGACATACATTACCAGCTACTTTTTAGTCAGTGTTGATAACTTCAACACTACATTGTCCAAGTTGCCTGAGGGAAGGATGATTATTGCAAATTTATATTTGCAGTTTAAATACAAGGGAATGTCTTTATTATGCTAAGTTGCTTAAGAATGTCAGTGTCACTTTTTATTACAAAGTATACAGATTATGTGTTATATGTATGCAGATGCATAAAGGAGGGTGCTTTTAGAAAGCATGGTATAGTATCTTGGCTTTAGGACTCTTGTTTTTGCGTTTGCCTATACTACTGCTCTAAATCAGAACTAGCAATACCACCTTAATTGTCGTAACTTCACTCATGAAAAGAGTATTGTCATTTGGAAATAAATATGGCAACCACAGTGCAGACTAGCCAGGAAACCAGCAAAGGACAAAGACAGTGGTCTTTGATTTTAACAAATCACTTGAAAACAATGGGAGCAGGCTGGGTGTATTTTTTAAGAGAAGGACTGTCTTTTGCTGTGAATATCCAACTGTCAGATTTGTCTTACAGGCAGTGTTATATATACAGGTGTTATTTTTACATTTAGTTTCAAATTTGTAGTTTCTTTGTATTTATCTTACAGAGAATAAATTAAATTCAACTTGTAGTAATAGTAATATGCTGTTTGTTGTAACTGCAGTTCTTAATTTACTGAATCACCAGTGTTCAGTACAATCTTATGTGTTCTTTAGAGCATTGCTGGTCAAGACACAGAATGGCAAGTCTAAATCATTAGTCATTTGTCAATATGAGTCTAATGTTAGTACTGACCTAGCTTGACTTTCTCCTTATGATCTCAGATCTGCAACTATTTCAGTTGACACTTGATATTAAAACTGTTGGCATCCATGCTTTTGACCCTTCTTACTTCTGCACACAACAGCAGCTGTGCCCAAGAGTGATTGTATTGACCAGTACAGTGTTTTCAAGTACATGTAATAGAGGTAAATATTTCTGCTATTGTAGTGAAGGGTCCCTATACTTAGTTTGCTTCTATTTGCTCTGAAAATTTTAAGTGTAGTTGCCATATCTGTGGCCTGAATAATTTCACTGTGTGTTCCAGTCTGTTTAATGCATAACTTAATGTAAATTCAGCTTTCTGTTGCCCTCCCTTCTGCCAAACCAAACAAGAGACACTAGAGAAAGAGAAATGAACATACAGTAGTCTCCCATTCATGTCAATGTACCTAGTGAAGGACAGAATGTGTATGACCCACTTTTCCTGTACTGTCTGACAAACTTTTCTTTCACTATAGAATGGGTAAGGCTGTTCTCTTTACAAGATCTGGAAAACTGTGGACAGTCTAAGCCTGGGTGCATGCTAACGTGACTGGTAGGGGAAAGCATCAAATGCAAATTGGCTTTTATTACTTCTGCTTCATATGATGAAAGTGGAATTCATAATTCAGTTTTTATAGAAAACTTCTGATGCTCCAAATTCCTCACGTGAAGTTTTGTCCTAGGAGGTTTCTCAGTAAAGCTATTCTTGTTCAAAACTGCTTCAGATCACCCACTGCCTTCTGTTATCCCAACAGCAGATATAACAGTGGTTAATGCTGCAGTTAATCCTTTTGGCTTAATGTGCTCAGCCCTACTCCTGTGTGATCTCCTCCTCAGTCCAGTTCTGAACCACTTGTCATTTTCTTGAGTTACAGTGACATCTGGTGGTACTTGGAATACTTTGTGTACAGCTTTTTTTTCCCCTTTTATAGTATGGACTTGTTTTCTTATTGTAGTAAGTCAGTGGTGTTCTTTATATACTCTTGCTGCAGGTTTATCTGCCACGAAGGTGATTCCACTCTTAGATGCTCCACTATAGCTGCTTATTCCAGGTATGAACAGAGATGCTGCCTGATACCCCACTGGAATGTGTGAGATTCATGCTAAATTTTCTCTCTTTTATTTGTGATACAGATGTCAGATACATCTATATGACATCAGCAAAGGTAAAGCCCCTCTTTGGAACTGTTGGTTTCATTCAAACACATTACCCAGTTCCATCTGTATAATAAAGACCACAAATGTCAGTAGGAGCTCGTTATCAACACGAGGTCTGTATCTGAGTTTCTGTATGTTCTTTACCTACTTGATCACTTGATAGCAGTGAAAATGTTTCTGAATTAAGTATACAAATTAATTACACTGGTTTAGCAACCTCATGCCCAGTAACTCTTGTCTATAGTATGCACTGAAATTAATGTTCCAAATACTGGTTATCTAAAAAGGTAATTTGTAATATAAAACAATTAGAATTGCTGGTAAGAATTAGAAAGTGCAGGTAAGCAGGCACAGTCTTTGATAATGTGACTATTGCTCAATAGTAAAACCACTCCACGGCCCTCTCCTTCCCCACTGCAGGAATTACCTAACGCCAGGTCGGAAGGGATTTCAAGGCTCATGTGGTCCAATCTTTCCAGGCAAAGGATGAGCTAGACTAGATGTCCCAGCACCCTGCCCAGCCAAATCTGAACAGTGGCTAGTGCTGGGGAAGCCATCACTTCCCTGGGGAGATTACTGCAATGGCTGATTGTTCCCATTGGTAAGTATTTTCCTCTTGTGTCCAGCTGGAATCTCCCCAGGAGTAATTTCTGCCCATCACCCCTTGTCTTCTTACTTTGTCTCCTTGTAAAAAGGGAGTCACAATCTTCTGCATAGCCACCCTTTAAGAACTGGAACATGGAGATAAAAGTCTCCCCTGTGCCATTTTTTTCCCAAGGCTGAAGAAACCCAGCTCTCAGCCTCTCCTTATGTGGCTTCCCAGTCTGTCAATCATCTTTGTGGCCCTTCTCTGGTTATTCTCCAGCCCACCCACATCTTTTTTGTAGAACAAGGAGCAAAACTGAACACTGTATTCCAGGTGTGGCCTGACAAGGGTGGGATAATGACTTCTTTATCCCTGCTCGTGATGCCCTTGTTGATGTGACCCACCATGCTTCTCACTCCCATCGAGCTTGTGTCCACCAGGACACCAATGGCACTTTCCTCAGCGCTGGGCGGAAAAGGCAGGCACACCCCACGCAGTGGGTTTTACAACCGTTAGGGAAGCCGCGGGCCCAGCCACAGCCCCGCTCCCCCCGGGGTCAGGAACCTCGCTCGCGAGGCCGGGCTCTCAGCAGGCAGCGCTGCCTCTGCGGCAGCTAGGCGAAACTGTGCCGGGTGCTGAGGGAAAGGAAAAGGAAAGGAAACCCCACCTCCCGCCCCTCGCCTCCGACGGCGATTGGTCGGCACGCCGCGCTCGCGGGCAACGATTGGCTGTAGGTTACCGGCGCTGCTAGTGATTGGTCAGAGGGAAATGGCGCTTCCTTCTGCTTCGGCGGTGAGGTGAGGACGCCATGCTGTGTGGGGCCTGGCTGCTGAGGCGGCAGGGCCATTGCCGGGCACGTTCTGATGTGTAGCAAAGCTCTGTGGTGGGATGCCAGCGACTGTGTGTGGATCGAGGGTGGAGGTCTTACGACTTCGTCGAGAAGGACGCCCCTGAAGGGGTTGATAATTTCTTCCCTGCCTTGTCTGACTAGTCAGGAGGCGAGAGCCCTGTGAGGTGGTAGCAAAGGCTTCAATGTAGGCTGTTGCCTTCTTGTGTTGAAAAAAATAAATTAATCTCACTGTAGTTGCTATTTCTGTATTTTTTAGGTGTACAGAAATTACTAACTTGCTTCTTCTATAGAAGCAATTTTCTATTTTTAGTAATTTCCCTTTGTCTAGTGCTGTGTAATTTCTCAGATGGAGAGATTGAAATTGCATATGGTAGATTGGTCAATGTAGATTAATTTGTGCAAACTATCAGAAAGTTCTTTGTTTTTTGTTGTGTTTTGTTTTGTTTTTTACATGTTAGCTCTAAAAAACAAGATAACTTGATGGTTCCTCAGTATTGAAACTGTTTTTGGTAAACTAGTTTTGTGATCTCACATTTGCTGTTCATAGTTATCTCAGAGCCCATCAGTTATCTGTAATTACGGAGACTTTTTCCCTGCATGCATTTGTCACATTTTTCTGAAATTATTTATATAATGAGGCCCTTCTGGAGTTCTGCTGCTGACCTGCCGATTTTGAATAATGCGATGGTGGCTATCTTCATGTTCTTTTCTTGCTGAGAAATGTTGAGGGTCCACTGCAGGACCCTTGGTTTCTACACTGCAATAGTGGATTGTTCCTTCCAGTCTTAATTCAAGCAGTTGTCTATCCATGTAAGGATGTTTCCTTAAAGCCCCAGTTACTTTAATTTCTTAAAGTAATAATAATATTTGTACTCATGACAAATGTTAGCATTTGTAATGTGTGTTGACTGATAACTGACATGTTTCCAGAACCTATCTGAAGCTTGTGTCAGTGAGCTGTGTTTAGGTCAAGTGGTGATTGTTCCCTTCTTGTGCAGCTGAGTAGGTGAATTGCAAGAATGGCAGCCAGGAAAGTAATGCAGGTATGTGCTTATGGACCAGAATATGAGTACTGATTGTTTTAATTACTTAGCTTAAAGTGCTCCTGGTACTTGATTACATGTAAAATTTGCACTCTGGCCAAGAATGTCAGAGGAAGACATTTTCCTTTGACACAGGGTAGTGCTAAGTAGCTGGGTAGAAAGCAAGAGGAACTGGAAGTCATTATTGGTTAAAATAAATTGTATGTATTTGTTGCACATGAATCATTTGGGATGGTAACTTAAGATCAGAATGTTGAAATCAGGTTATCACTGATGTAGAAAGAATGGAGTGGCAAAATAGTTGAGGAAGGCTGTAGTCCTCCAATAAGTTGATCTCTCTTAAAGTCCCTAACAGATAATATAGAAATGCAAAATGCTAAATGTACTAAGGAAGGGGTGTTAACACAGTGAGTACTTGCATAATCATTTGTAACACAAGGAAAGAAAAAAGTTAAGGAAAACTAGCAAATAATTAAAAACCCATGAATATTTGCATGACTCATGTATTAGGTGTGGTGTTCTGGACTTCAGGATTTAAATTTCATGGTGCCATAGTTCAGGATATTTGCTTTAGCATGCAACAGATGATTGCAGACAACCTATGCTAAATACTGTTCAATCAGTATGGGTGTTAAGCATACAGTAATACAGTTGTTCTGTTTACTTTTGTTGTTGACAGTTTGAAAAGTTAATTGATGAAGCTACAAAAAAACAAGATTTTCAATTATTAGAACAATTTCTGGCAACAGAAGACTGTGAAAATACCTCTCACAAATGCAGCAAACAGTTTGTCAACAAATTAGACAAGCTTCTGTGCCGGGTAATGTAACCATTCCATCAGAGTCATCTATACTGTCATTGGAATAGTCTGAAACAGATTGTTTCATTTGGCTTGGTTTATGCCAGCAGTTGATTTGAAAAACTGAAATACAATTTAAGAATTACATATCTCCTTCAAGCTGCAATTCAGGTGGCTTTTGAGAGCAAAAGGGCACCTGGCTAATTAAATACAGGTTCTTCTAGAACTCTACATTAAAGCTTATGTTACAATTTCAATTTCAGGAAATTGAAAAACAAGAAGTCAAACGCATTTCTGTTTTACTGAATTCTCTTCAGAAATGTGCAGACAAAATCGTCATAGCAGGAGAAGATGGGCTCCCAGCAATGATAAAATACGGTCTTATTGGAAGGATAAGTAAAACCATAATGCATACATGAACTTCTAAAAATAATATAACAATAAAGCATGCATAAGTAATGCTTCAGTGCTCAACAGCTTGGTACTCAATTTGGTCCTTTATTGTTTCTGAATTAAGAATTTCCCATAACTTTGCAACAAATATTATTCAGATTTAAATGTTCTTTAACAAGTGGGTCCTTATAAGGTGACACTGCTCTTCCATAGAGAAGGTTTTGCAAATCATGCAGCAATCTACAGCAATTTCAAGAAGTTATCTTTTATCTGTTATCTTTTTCTGTGAGCTTTTAATATTGCTTTTGAGCCAGGAATTGGAATTTCCTGGTGCAATTTAAGTTATTTATTTTTGTTAACACAACAGCAATGTTGTACCTGTGCTTTCAGCAGATCATAGTACTATTCTGATTTTCTAATTGTTATGTGTTATTTCAACCTGCATGTTAAATGTGTTAAATCAATTCAACATCATACATATACTGAAAAATAGACACCACTTCCTTATTGCTTTCACTAGGGAATTTACTGTAGAAAATTGATGGCAATTTCAGCTGAGTGTTACTCAATTGCCTTCTCAACTGCCTTAATTAAAACTAAAGAAGTGTGGTGATAATTTCATGCTTATATTCACACCTACAAACACACTTCCTCTTCCACCTACTGTCAGTTTTTCAGCTCCTTATCTGTGATGGCAGATGTAAAAGTAGATGTCTGGGTTTTGTGTTAGAAAGTCAGCTACTGAAATTAGTTTGAAATCACTTATGTTTGTTTAGTGTGAGTGAAAAAAAGTTCAGTTTGGGGCCAAAGTATGTTCAGCAGAGTAACTAATTTTACTCAACTGTAGTATGACCTATTGTCCTTTTTCATGCTATTAAATAGATATATTTTCCCTTTACATGGTGAATTGGTTTGAAAAGATAAAAGAAATTTTGATCCTCAGAGGAAGTGAAAAGAATGAAATGATTACAAGCCTGGCTGAAGATTTCTTCAGTGTGTTGCTGGTAAAAATAGATTGACAGTAAAATACCTTGTATTTGTCAAAGTAATTATTGCTAGTTTAGCAGCAAGACTTTCAAATGTGCTTCTGTTTAATATTCTTCTAAAGTTAATAGTTTGCCTGTATTTGTTTTCCTTTTCTGTATCATGAAACAAGAGAAACAACAATGAAAGTATTTGTTGAACAAAAAAAATTTCATCCTGATCTAATTTTAATTACATAAATTATTGGTATGCTAATTCCAGAACTCCAGGTTTATAAGGTGTGTCAGTTGGCTTTAGTTCATAACATTTTTGTCACTAGGGAAATAATTTCCATAAATTTAACTGAAATATTTTGGGAAGCCACACTTGGGATTAAAAGAATTCTCCTAGGTTCTTCATTAAGGATTAAATAATTTTAAAATCTTAAATACTTTTTGATTACTTGCTTTATGTTTGTTACCTGACTTTTATGCAGTAATATTTACAGTATCAAAATGACACCTTTTGTTGTTTTTTTTATATTACAGGCTGTATGGGATAGCAGACCTGAAGGTGAGCTTTAAAGAAAGCATAGACTAAATATGTTAAAGTGTTCTGAAAGAGCATTGAAAAGTTATCAGTGTTAAAGTAACACAGTACTTGTGGAACCGTCTTGAGGCAAGGTGGTTCTGAGAAAAACATGAGCATTGAGGAAGGTGCAGAGTTTCTTGATCCAGTGTAAATACCCCGCCAGATCTATTTGCTTCAGTTCACAAACCGTAACAGGAACGGGCTTATACTCAAGAGGGCTGTTCTGCACACAGAGGACTAAATTTTTTATTCATGTGAAAGAAAGTTTTAATGTGATCTATAACTTTGCTTAATTTGAGGTTTCTCTACTGTCAGATTTCCTTGTAACTTGTTGATGTCAGTAATAAAAAGGCAGGATAGTCTAGTTGTGTCGGAGATAGCAACTGAATTGAGTTTTTCCTAAAAAGAGTGGCACTGTTCTGGAGCTCACAGTGTATAGGTGATGCCCAACACCAGTTTGCTGTCCTGGCACCTTGGGTGTGGGAGCAGGAGCTGAACATCTGCAGTCTGAGCCATGCCCTGGCACTCCTGATGGTGCACAGAGAGGCAGAACACAGATGGAGTTTTACATGTTTTTATTTTACACAGCTTAGTATGAAATACATATTTTCCTGTAAACACCCTGGAATGTGAAGTGTAGCTGCACAGCTTGTCCCCTCACCAATGTAACATGCATAGCTGTAGGAAAAAGGCAGGCATTGCTCTGTTTCTAAGGCGTCACAGCTTAGCATAGCACAGTTGTCCTTCTTTGTTGACTTTGTTATCATGCATGTTATCATTGCACTTATCTTTTAGTATAGCACTAGGTGGAAGGTCACTACAGATCATCTTGATGTCTCAATCAGAATGAAATATTCATTTCCTTGTCCCTGGGAAGACCTAAGTTACAGAATTGATCTGAATATATTCAGGAAATTAGGGTCACATGACCAGGGGACTTATGCAGTGATGCACAGGAGTAGAAACAACATAAAGAGCTGTATTTACAATAGATTGAAGTAACTATTCTGTCTTACATTTAACCAAGAAGGCTAAGATGTTTATTTTTAAATATTAGTAATGCTATATGGAAAAGAAGGCATGCTACATTTCCAAATGAAAATAAATCTTCTCCCATGTGCAGATGAGGGGGCACCCTAGTACACTATCAGTAATTCTTTATTTTTTTTTCTGTTCATTAGGTAAAATGGAAATACTGGAAAACTTTGTTCTGAGAACGTGCACTCTCATCACTGATGTAAGAATTAGTATCTATGTCCAGCAAGAGGTAAACATTTTTCTTTATAAGCAACAATTTCCTAGTTAGTGTTTTAACAGACTTTGTGAAGATAGTAATTTAACTGCACAGATGCTGCACAAAAAAAGAGAATTGGGTAGTGTTGTAGTATCAGAAGGATAATTTAATGTTTCTCTGGGAATATTTGTTAGTTTCTACTTATTGGGGTGGTTTATTTGTTTGTTTGGTTTTGTGATTACTAATCTACAATTTTTGGTTTGGGCAGTAAATTACGTAAGACTGGTATTAAGATTCCAGTGAGAAAGCTGTATAAAAGCATAAGGAATAATATGCTGTGTTCGAACTGCTATAAAGAGGTTTAAGATTGTTGGCTGTAAATTCTCAATACTTGCAGGAAATTTATATACCTTCTAGGATACCTCAGATTTCTCCTGTTTATTATGGTGATCTCAGGTTGTCAGTTCTTTTTTTACTCTCTAAAGAAAGGAAAAGTTAAAAAAATCTTCAATAAAGGCTACATCCTCAAAGGAAAGGCTTTTAATACAAATTTCAGGAACACTTTAGCTCAGCAGACAACTTCAGACAGAACTCTAGCTTTGAAAGTTGGGGGCGGGGGGGTGTTCTATATTTAAACCTGCAAATAAGAACAGTAACCCTTTAACAACTGATATTCACATTAAAGGTAATGTCATTTATTGAAGTTGATGTAGTTATATTAAGATAAATGCCACTTAAGGTCAGATAGACCTCATTGTCTTTTCTTGTTTCGTAATTATTTGTTTTCTTCAGTGGTATGAAGTATATTAGAAGGGCCAGAAATAAAGAATAACTTAAAGTTTAACAACTTATATTAAATCTTGCTCCCTTTTTTCCACTTTTTTTAGGTAGTAAGAAAACTTAATTTAATGCTTGACAACATGCCTCGAGATGCCAGGAAAAAGATATTTTCTACAAGGGAAATGTTGTGTGTCATGTAAATAATCCTCAGTATAATTTTTATATCATTATGGCATTTGCATAGCTGGGAAGGCAATTTTTGCTAAGACTGTTTATAACATGTGCAGATCATAGAATCCTAGAATGGTTTGGGTTGGAAAGGACCTTACGATCACTCAGTTCCAACCCACCGCCATGGGCAGAGACACCTCATACTAGACCATGTTGCCCAAAGCTCTGTCCAACCTGGTCTTGAACACCACCAGGGATGGAGCATTTACCACTTTTTTGGGCAGGCTCTTCCAGTGCTTCATCACCCTCACAGTCCCTTTTGCATTTGCTGTTATTGTGCTGCCAGTGGTAGTGGCTGTGGGTGGGTATTCTCATGAGTTGTTCTCCATTACAAGCCTTAATTTGCCTCTTTTCTGATCTGGGTTAGGCTTTTTTTCATCTCTGTTGTCTTAAAATAATGAAATAAATTGTTTTTAAGAATGTGTGTAAAGCACAGGAATCAGTCCCTGGAAAGACAAGCTGTTCACCTTGGGATTTTTTTTTTTATAGCATTTAAAAAAATAAGTAGAATAAAAATTATATCTGTATCGGGTGATTCACTTCTCCTGGTGGTACTTTTAGATGTACAGCCTTAGCATAATACACTGACCCTTTTGAAATCTAATAGTTTAGTAGAATCAGGGGTTTGTCTCCTACATTAAAGCTTGCAATTAAATAAAACTTCTGTACTTTGTGCTACTGTCATGTTTTGACGGAACATTACTTTGTTTGGCAGGAGTGATATGGGGAAGAGAATTTTGGATGCTGGAGGTGAGCATGGGACTTAATAAACAATTTAATATCAAGCTTCTTAAAAATTATATGCAGACCCATTAAAAATCCAGAGAAGACATTTAGAAGCTGCAGAGCCTTGCAGTTAGTCCTCTGAAAAATAAGAATACTACTTGAAAACAATCTGCTAGCTGGAATGTTTCAGATGCAGTGCATGGCTCTTCTTTGACATTTTCAGTCCTTCTCTAAAATGTAAGTTTCAAAACAGCAAAAGATCACAAGGAAGTCAGTCTTCTCAGACAGTGACCTGCAAGCCATTTTTAGAGTCCTAAACTACTTCTCTCAGGGATCACTTTGGTATCCAACAGTTTCCCAGATCAGACAGGTGAAAGCTGAAAACCTCTCTTCCTGCTTGCCTCGTGTTCCTCTGACATTCCTAGAAAGCTTGCTTGAAATTTCACTGTGAAACATAAGTTGGTTAGTTGTTCTCATTCCATTACTTCTTTATCTATATATCCTTTATGGGTTATGTATTTGGATATAATGTGATAGGTAACATTAAATGTTCAGCACTGCTTATACTAGTTTCATGGTATAATCATAATATAGTATATAATATAGTATTCCATAGTATAATCAAAACATAGTAATGCTTTTTTCATGTCAGTAGTATCTTTAAAACTACTATTCCTGTAAAATGCGTTGTGCTGTAGACTATGACCTGCAGGTAGCCATTACAGAAGCTTTATGCAGAATGGTATCAGAGAAACAAAGAGGAGAACTGGCATGCCAATGGTTTTCCATGGAGTTTGCGTCCAGTGCATTTAAAGGAATTAAAGATTCTGAGTTTGAAACAGTAAGTCATATAAAAACGTATTTCCAGGGAGATAAACTTTCCATTTTGCTGTTCTTTAAGAAATTTCTGTGTTTTAATAGGATTGCAGAAAATTTCTTAACCAGGTGAATGGCATGCTGGGAGACAAAAGGAGGTAAAATAGAATATCTTAAGCTAAGACATTTTCTTTTTTTAATGGCTGTTCATTGGGAGTAACCTTTTTAACACGTTATGTTTGTCTTAGATAACAGCTTGAAGAAACTGTTCACTAAAGAAAGAGCATTCATTTGAAAAGATTCTTAAACAACAGCATCTGTTGATATATGTTACTTTATTGATTTAGGAGGTAATGATCAATGAGAATATCTGTTAGAGAAATAGGGCATGAAAAGGAAAGAAAATGAGTTTTCCCTTATCTATATCATCACATGCTCTGTGTGTTAATTTTATATGTTATGACAGTAAAGAGATTGAATATCATTCTTAAAATATCAGCATGTAAGATGGAAGTATGAATATAGTGACTAGAGGTCTGAGACTACTCTTTTAATTGTGAGAATGTTTTAAATGCCATGTTATCTCCTTTGGGGAAGAAGTGAAGTCAAGTGACTGCTTTTTTTGTTGCTTTGATCTTTTATTGGGCTGAGAAAGCAGTCAGGTTGCTGTGTTCAGGTATGCAGAATTTATTTACCGCAGTTTAGGATACTTGACAAAATACGCTTTTCTTACAGGGTTTTTACATATCCATGTTTATCAGCAGCTCTTGATGAATATGAGGTAAGTTGCAGACTTAATCATATATCCACAGATTTTCCTTTGTGCAGCTAAAGAATTTCTTTGCCTTCTAGTTAAGAAAAAATAATGTTCTTTTCCAGGAATATGCAGATGTGCATGTATTTAAAGTTTTTCATGCTGTAACACAAAGCCTGTGGTAGCTGGTGTAAGTCATTGCTTTCAGTTCTTACTCTTGCTTTGATTTGTTTTAGCTACAGATACCGTTGGATGAAAATCTTGAAGAATTTTGGATTGATTTTAATGTTGGTAGCAGAAGTATATCTTTCTATGTGGCAGCAGATAATGCAGTAAGCTAGTTTTTGTCCGTCATACTAGATTGGTCTCAGACAGTATATACGTATTCTTTAGGGGGATCAAATTTATTTCCTCATATCAACATGTTAGAGCTATGTGTACATTTAACGTGGAGGCAGGGAGAAATCTAAACTTGGTGTACCCATTTAGATCAAACATTTTCCAAGTAATGACTTTCAGATACTCTTTGCAAACAGTTTAACATATGCATACATGAACAAGAAGCCATTTCACAAAATTGCAGTTGTTTTTGTAGATGACACTTAACTGTCTAATGCCTTTACCAAAGCTCTTCCAAAACACTGTTTGCTCTTAACAAATGAAGCACGTGCTTATTGTGCTTATTGTCCGCCCTTGTAATAGAGGATTGAAAATTTGTCCTCTCTGAATAACTTCCTGAACATTGCACTTTGAACTGTAATATAATGTGTTTCTACCTTTTAAAATGCATATTTTTCTTACAAGGATTATCACTGGGAAACAGTCATTATACCAGAAGAAGAGGTAGACCAATACAGCCTAGAAGGTATTGGTACTCAAAACCCAGGACCTTTTGTTACACATTAACTTGGATTAATCCCAAAGTACTGACTCAATCCTCAGCAAATTCTCAGCAAAGCATAATTCTAAATTAAAATATAGGCATTTTATCAGTGGTAAAATTACATTTTAGACATGCAGGTATGATTTTATTCAAATAGCATCTTATAGGTATTTCAATACAAAATGATGCATGAGTCAATAACGTTTAATAATGTTCCACTTAAATTAGTTTGAATAGTTTTGTAAACTCTCCAGTTTATCTGCAGCTATAGTAAATAACTTTGAAAGAAAATTCTACAGGATACTATCTGTGGGGAATAAGGATAAGGAAATTTCTACAGGATAATATAGAGAATTTCCTAAAGATGGAATCTCGAATTGTTTCACTAAAAATATATTGTAGGGTAGAGTGAATTAAATAAAATCTACATTTTAATAGCTGAACTGAAGAACGCAAGTTTCATGTCTTTACAAACATTATACAAGATGTTACTAAACTGTAATGAAACTGCTTTTCAAATTTTGGGTTTTTTTTCCAGAAAAAGATTCAAAGAAATTATTAACAATAGCTCTGAAAAGCCCAGTGCATGTGGGGAATCAAGAAGGAGAGAAATTCTTCTTATATTTCGATTCTATCTTGGAAATCAAAGATGTAACCAGAAAGATTTATGGATTTAATAAAAGTAAGGTAAGATTTTAACACTTTTTGAATAATTGACTGATTCAAAATAAATGTCTTATTACCATATAAATGTTGTTGTAGCTGTAATTATTGTTGTCTGTATGTACCGACAGTTTCTGGTTAGTGTCATCAATACACAGCACCATTTCTGCTATAGTATGTTAAGCCTTGGTAAGGATGCCTAATAAGGATGCGAGAAAATGGCCTCATATTTTACCACGGGAGTTTTAGATTGGATATCAGGAAAAATTCCTTGCCTAAGAGGGTTGTGAAGCATTGAAACAGGCTGCACAGGGAGGTGGTGGAGTCACTGTCCCTGGAGGTATTTAAAAGAAATCTATCTGTGGTGCTTGGGGACATGGTTTAGTGGTGGACTTTGCAACACTGGGTTAATGGTTGGACTTGAGGCAAATTCTGCATATGTAAAATTCCACAGACACAGGAAATGTGGAAAGAACTGTGCTTTCAAATATGGAAGGCTCTCAGAAATGATTCCTTAGCTGTCCCACTTCTACAATGCACTTACCAATCTTGTGTGTTTACTCCTTTAGCAAACTTTTAGCAAGCCATAGCTTACTCCCTATTGCTTGTGACAAACTGCTTTGCTCTGAACTCTTAGAAACTTGGGAGGAATGGAAGTGCTTTGAGCTTGTAGAATCTGTTTTCCCCCTATAACCTGATTGCAGACATATATCATCGACTTAAATGTTTTGTTTCCATTTCTGGTTTTAAAAAAAGTGAGGAAAGTGTGTATTTCACATAGATGGTTACTCACTTTGTAGGATTTTAATAAGAAGCAGTCTGCATCAGTTGCCAAAACAACTGTACATGTCGTCTTTGATGAAAGCGGATCACAGGTATTTGACTTCAGTATGCCAAGATTCTTGTTTTCATGGGATTTATATTTTGTCTGATTATTAACTAATTTATGATCATTCAGCATAAAAACAGGAACTTACAAAATGCCAGTAAGGTAACTCTTAAACCAATAAAGTGATTTTTCATAAAGATGTATTTTGTATTTGGGGAGATAATAATATTAATATCTAAATCCTAGAATACATCAGGCAAATATACCCAAGTGCATTTATTTTATGTAAATTGTGATTTGGTAACTCATCCTAATTAGCAAAAATAATAGGTTGAATGTGTTTAAAACTAGAAGTATATAAGCTCTGAAGTTTTACCAAAATCTAGAGTAAGAAGCGTGATGGTTAAGGGTAAAAGAGTTACTCTGTGTGTTGGTATAAATATAAAATATCAAACATGATAACATCAAAACGTTGTACAAAAATTTAAATAATGCAAAATATTATATAGGTTCTGGTACCAGAAAGTCAGTTGTCACCAGAAAAATTTGAAGAGGAGGACAAACTCAGTAAGTACAAAACCCATCAACTTCCTGGATCTTTGAGGACTCTGAATAAAAATAACAGTCAAGAAAACTGCAGAGGTGGTTCCTCAAAGGTAAGTAGGATTATCAAGGCAAAGGGCATAAAAAAATACAAGTCAATTTAAGTATTTATATGATAGCTTTGCAGAAACTCCTGGGGAATCATCTTGGCTACTTTGATTGTTGACAAGGGCTGGGATTTGTCCATACTTTATTGAATTAATTCAGAAGACAGTAATCACTATCACTGATCTCTGCTCAAAAGCATTAGTTTTGATATTATATAATTCAAGTATTTTGGTGAACTTTCTCTAAAAAGGGAACTGCATAAAAATCACATTACATTGATTTGTGCATCAACAGCAACTGACATTCCCATAATAGTGTCAAAAGACTCTTGGAGATAGAATTTGTCTTGTCTTTCTTAAATCTGTGTATTAACGGTCCAGTTTTTCTGTTCCTCAAGATAACTACATCTTGTAAAAGGAAAGTGTCTGAAGCATCTGTGATTATTCCTGGAAGATTTTCCACAAAGAATCCACCGGTATTTTTTAGCACATGTAAGTTTCCAAGTACTTTCGGAGGAAAAACATACTATAAATCATCTTTGAAATACAAGCATAAACTGTGATCCTTTGCAGAGCAGGAAATTAAAAGTAGACCTTATAAATTTCCCTCACAGGTGCTTTAAAATTGAAGTTTTTCAACTAGGCCACTTGCTGCTGGTCTGTAGACATGATGCAGGGTAGTAGTTGCACATTCCAAATAGCCAAAGACCACCTATTGTTAATTCTGCTATCAGTCAGCTGCTTGTGCTGGAGCAAGCTGAAAAGTTGGCAGTCGATTAGAAGATGTAAAAATGGATGGGTTTACAGCTCTCTCCTCCCATGCTCTTGGTTTAAAGACTCCTCAGCAATGCTTTTTATAGCAGTGGCAGTGGAAAATCAGCTTTCTCCAATGTGTACATCTACCACTTGCATTTTACTGTTATCTAAAAACTGTATGTTTCTTAAAGGGCAGTTGATTATGGGGCTAGTGAGCAAGGTGGGATCCACTGCCAGATTGAGTTACAGGTCCAGTGCCAATGATGCTTATGTCAGCAGTGCTTCTTGCAGAACAGGATAAGGAAGAGACTTCATCACAAATAGGAGTCATTACTTTCCTGCTAATAGTCTTACTGTAACAGATATTTAATACTTTCTACAAGGGAGAGATTTATAAGACAAAGACCAGTTAGAGGCTGGAGGTGCAACTAGTAGCGGAACAGCAGGACTAACAAACTTAATTTTTTTGCTTTAACCGTCTCAGATGCATGAGTATCCTTAGTTATGTATAACCATGTATCATGTATGAATTAAGAGTAACGGAGGCTAGAAAAGAAAGCATTTTCAGTTTGGAATGGAGCAAGATTTAGAACATAATGTGACTTTTTCTATTTGGAACTTAACCAGTCTATTCCCGAAAAAATATATTACAGTAAAATCTTTAAACAGATGATCAATATTTTCACCAGAGCCAGCCTGTAAAAGCATTGTTTACCTTCACGCATCCCCAGTTGATGGGCTTGTTAGCCTGCATGTAACTCAGTTGAAATCAATAGAATTAGAAAAGGTACATGAGGGGATATAAACACTAGATATTTTTTAATGTTTATGGCATAGATGTTATTATGGGCAAAACTTTTCAAAATTGATATCACAGACACTCAGGAACTTTAGTAGAAGAAATGGTAGAATTCTAGCGTGTTTCTGGTTTGTCTTCAGCCACTCCTTGCAAAGGACGATTTAAATTACCTTTGGAAATGATGAGCTCTGCTGAAAGGTCTAACAGTGCAGCAAATGAGACCAGAAAAAAGAACTTCTATCAAGAACCTACTGGAGTATGCATGTCATCTGTAGCTAAGTCTTTTACTTAGAGTAACATTAAATTCTACTCTAATTTGTTCCTAACTAATACTTTAAAAAGCTAGAGTTTTGCAGTCAGCAACTCACTTTTAGAAAATTGTGTGTTTACTTTATTGCATAAAGTTTTATTGACCTCTGGATTTCAGGTTTAAAATGTCTAAACTCAGCTAGAAATCTTCCAGAATTAGCTAAAATTTGTAGTCACTCCTCAGTTCTGACCCCAGACTTAATTGCATTTATTAGGCCACAGTTCTTCCTTTGTGTATAATATGAAAATTAAGTATGCACAGAATCCTAAATTAATTATGCAGTGTTGAAATACCCCTAAAAGCATACATTCAGCTATAGCTGTGACATATTAATACCTTCAGGTTATAGTATTTATCATACTGGGTTTAGTGCATTTTTTATTAGGCATTCACTAAAATCAAACAAAAATACATAGGTGTCATGGAGCTGCAGTTCGGGTATATGTTTTCTTGCTTGTGTTCCAGTTGAACAAAGACTTCAAAGTATCATTTTTATTTTATTCCTGACTCTAAATATCTTTCTGGATGAAATTCGGATCCAGTCCCAGACTATAGGCTTCTGAAGCAATTTTTGCTATAGTTGTGCTTTCAAAAAATGCTTTAACATATAGAATCTGTTGTTTAGACTATTTCAAGTGCTACTTTTTATTAAGATTTTCCTTCTTTTGTGGTTATGGATTGTAGTTGTTTACTGTTACTACTTGTGCTTTCCAGAGCGGGCAGAAACTTACACAGAACTTGTTGTCTAGTGAAACAGAACAGAAAATCAGGAAGTCAAGTATGAGAGATGTGGCAAAACCCCCTGAAAAGGTACTTGAATCAGCACTTGTATGAAATGAAAAATCATTTCATACTTTATTAGGGAAAATACAAGTTTATGAGGTTCTACTGTGTATAGTCCTACACTAATATTTTCTTTTGTGTATTACTCCCACTGTAGCAAATGTGTGCTAAAGAAGTTTTAGAAATGATGCAAGAGGCAGAAGTTGGAGCCACACAAAAGCAAACCTTAGGCAAGTAATTATCCAGGTGTTGATAGTCTTTACTTTAAAATTTAAACTTTAAAAAAATTATTTTAATTTTGTCCATTTCTTTTGTAATAATTTATACCAAATTAATGTCTCATTTAGATGAAGATATTGTTCCTGATTCTCAACCAGTAGGGAGAAGCAACAAACCTTTGTAAGTATTGGAAAAGAATGTCAAATCACTGTTGTCCCTCACTTTGAAGGGAGTATTTAAAGTATTGCCAGAATTGAAGTTTTATTGCATAGTTTCAGAAAATGCCAGAATTGAATTGTTTTGTCTTCCTGGGAGTTGCATTCAGAAGTGTTGGCTGTGTAAGTCAGGTCAATTTTATTATGTCACTTTTTTTGTTATCCTGAAATCCTTGGCATCAAACAGGCCCTCCTACATGTATTTGCTAAGACTGCTTCATGAATGGTACTAGTCTGTTGTCTTAATCAAAGGATTCTGTATGGGTGAATCTGTTGATGAAAATAGTACTTACTAACACAATCTAGAGTAGGAGTTTAAGTAAGCCTTAGTAGTAACAAGGAGAGTAATTTAGATTTCAGACAGTGAAATATAAGTGACACATGGGTTTATGTAAGTGAAATGTGCCATAAAAAGTAGTAAAATTGACATCATATCTACCTAGGTTCCAGGTTTAATGACGGCTGTAGGATGTTGTGTTTTTGAAGTTGACTTAAAAATACGTCTTATTTCTGAAGGTTTGTCATTTTACAAGGTGTTGGCTACTTGAACACTGCTAGCAGGCTTAGGTACTGCTCTAAAATGCATTGATAGCTACAAGATAGCACTATTTTCCTATTTTTGATGCATGTCTGTTATGATAAAGACTCACTTTCTGCAGTTCACCGATAATAACTTATTATTTCTTTTCTTAGGCTTCCTTGTGTTTTAGAGAGTTCTTTTGATAAAAGCAAAACATGGAAAAAAAGAGCATGCTCTGTTCCTGAGAAGAATATAACAATGGGTGACAAGCAAAAGCTGAATCAATCATTGGAACGTATGTCCCACCCAGTTTATGTTCACTGTTAACTATTAGCATGAAAGTGTTTTAGATGAAATTTGAATCTACAGCTGCACTTTTTATTTTGATCTTGTATTAGTTTCTGTTGTTAGTGAATGAGCTGCAAAATAAAAAGCATTTTTTTGGTGGGTTTTTTTTTTAAGTATCTCAAGATAAGCAAAGAAATTATAAAAAAAAGAGAAGAAAACCAAGAAAATTTAATTTATATCATATGGGAAGGAAACAGCAAAATATTTAGTAGACAGTTGGTGTTAGTCATTTGGAAGAGAAACTGCTAAGTACAGAAGGGAAAAAAAACTACTACTGAAATATCATTTAAAACATTTCTTTCAGCTAGAGTGTCTGAAACATCTTTGCATTCTGGTTTTACAAAGGAGGAATCTGATGTTCCCTTTCGAAAAGAGACTGCAAGTCCAAAAGCATCAAACACGGTGGGAGCTTCTTACCTTAATTTTTTTGACTTGCAGTTAAGAGAGTTATCAAATTTTCAGTGTTTCAGAATTTGGTTTTACTTTCATTTAGTCACAAACTTATTTTTAATTGATTTTTCACTAATACCAGGTGCATTAAATACCATCAGCTTCACTCTTTGCTTTTTCAGTGTGACCTGTGTAAGTTTAGTTTACTCTGAATTTCATTTTAGTAATCGTCTTTTTACAAAATAATTCTTAACTGAGCACCAACTTGTGCTTCTCATGTACTTTTTTGTTTCCTTTTGAATGTTATAGTACCCAAACCCACAACATGGAAAAGATCTGCTAATCTGGTATTTCATTGCTCACTGTTTGGGTAATGCAAGGGAAAATAGTTTTCAGAGGATTGATAGTACATCTTGAAGGCATTTAGAGAAGTTGAGGTGACTGCTGGGAACCTGTAGTTCTGTTTTTAGCTCTGTCCTTTTGTTGAATGGGTTCAAAGTTGAGTCTTAAATTCTATTTTTGTAGAAAACAAAGTCTAAAGAAATGACAGATGCTGCAAAATCACTAATTAGTAAAATCAGTGACAGATATAAAGTAAAGACAGATGAGAAAAACAAAGCAAGAGACTCCTTGGGTTTTAACAGGTACGATGGGAACTATTAATTTACTTTCGTGCTTGTTCTTCTTGTGCCTATGGCTTTATCTGTGATCTACTCCTCTGTCTACAGTTGTTTCATGTCCTGCTTTCATATGAATAATTTATTAACTTCTGATAAACACTGTTGCACTGAGGAGTAGGAGTCGTACAGTTCCAGTAGTTGAAATAACTAAAAGGGTGTTAGAAACTCTGTTCAGTGGTTTGTTGCTCATTGAAATCAGCAGGTATGGTTTGTGGGCTCTGCACATGGCTGTCTCCTTTCCTTTCCATCATTGTACTTTGGGGGTCAAACTTGGATTCAGTCATCAACCTTCTGATCATCTAAAACTCCTAGTTGTCTTCCTGAAAGAGTTGACTGTTGGTTTAAATTTAACAAATTCTTAAATAAAAATTTGGCCTTTTCTTGCTGGAACTGATATTTGGAAATACACTCTGTATTGTAATTACATGCTCCCCATGTTTGATTGTAACTGGGTGATGAAGGACTGGAACAGTGAGGCTGTGTCACTTTTTGAATGTTTTGGGTAGCAACTTGGGAGCTGTGTAGAACCTGCAGTGTAGCTGTGTAAGCTGGAAGCAGTTTTTCTAGGTCACAGAAAAGAAAGGGTCTGGTCTCTCTTAATCTACCTAGGGTTGTATTTAAATGCCTAAATAAATTTGTTGTGTTTTATAAGGTTTTTATTATATATAAGCAGTATTCTAAATGCATATATTCTAATTGTCATTCAACAAAATGTGTCCTTACTTTTTAGGCCACATTTAAATAAATCCTGTGTCTCTAAGGTAACATATTGCTTTTGTTGGAAATATTTTTCATATCTGATATATGTACATAGGGTGGTAGTAGTGTATGTAAACCAAAAGTTCACAAAATGTTAAATATCTATAGATGTTCATTATGCATTGACTGTATATATTTAAAATACTTTTTATTTATTTACTTATGTGGAATAATATTTTTACAGAGAGCTGTCAGCCACTGTAACCCAAAGTAATTTCTGTTTACATATTATAGAACTGAATCTGTTCATTTTGAATGTGGCAATGCTAAATATTTAGAATAAAAATATTGTCATAAATGAGATTACAGAATCCTTGAATGAGATATAGCCAGGACAGAAATCAGTATAATGTTTGGAGCAGTGGGGGGTGGGAGGGTTGGTTCTGAGGGTTTATTGGCATCCTTGAAAGTTAAATTCTAAAAGATTTAGCTTCTATTAGCCCATGTCCCCTTTTGCCTCATTGTACTGTTGCTGATCAAGTGGGGGTCTGAGGTTTTTCATATGCTATGGGTGAAGAACTTTGCGAGGTGACTGTACGTGAAAGCACAGTCCAAATTTGGCATAGGAGTTAACTTTTTCTTTATATATAGGATGAAGTTCAAGATAGAAAGCTGAAAAGCTCTACTTTTCTTAATACAACTGCTGGTCCTATTGTGTAAGTAGTTAAAACATTTTCAAACAAAATTTTCAGGTACTCAACTTTGTGGAATGTTCACAATTTGGTCACAAAACTGATCTCTCTGTCTCTTTGACAGGGATGATGTCTACAACTTTAACATCAGTGGATTTGATGAGCCTACAATAAAGCTTGGAGTAAGAATATAACTGAAACTGATATGTTATGAATAGAATATAAAGGAACTCAGTCAACTGAAATTATTGTTAACATCTAAAAATTCAAATCATATCACTGAATTTAGTGGGGGAAAATGTTTCCTGTGTAAATATCTTACACTTAAATCTATAACAGTGTTTTCCTGCATCAAAAATGAAACTGTTTGTTAGGAGTATCATTATTTTTCAATTATGCTGTTATCCTGGAAGCGTTATTGCCATCCTTCTGATCCCCATTGTGAAGATATCTTTGATCAAATGTTTGAGTGAAAAGGGAATGGAGCTAAGATAGAAGCAAAAGACAAGGAAAGATAGTTTTGTTCCTTATGGCTCGAAGGAACCTGCTAGAATGGTGAAAGTAGCGAAGCAAGTGAATGGAAACTCATTTATTCGTTTGAGACAGTGAAAACTTCAGTCATTGCCATTTGGTTCTGTTCTTATATAATTTCAAAGACAGAGATTAATCATCACAAGTTAGTTGCTGAGTATAAAAAGCAAGCAAAAAAAAACCTGTAGCTTTTACTGGGGTGGCCTTTTTAATTTTGTTAAAATTGCATAATAAAAATCCACTTGTTTCTTATTTATTTACGTTTTCAGAGGAAAGAATTGCATGTTACTGAAGTGAGCGCTCATACAGATTCAAACAAAAAAGGGTAGGGATGTGCTATTTTGTCTAGTCTGCTGATTATCAGAAATAGTACTGTTTGCATTGAGCAGCATTCTGTTATGAAAATCCAGGGAATGTATGCATGGCAGTAATAGCTTGACTGTGTTCGTTTTTCAAGCAATAAACATAGCTGCTATGGTCTCATGATTTTCCTCTGGGAAGCTGACTAAAAGGAAAGAATGTTTCATGAAGAAAACATCTCCAGTTCTCTTCATAGAATACTACAGGGATAGAAACTCCTGAATAGAGGGGGGAGGGTTTTGTTTATCATCAGCGTGCAAAGAGGCATATCCTTACTGTGTGTTCTCATGGATCATTAGCAAATAAGCATCTTTTCAGGTTTGATGTGAACAGGTATTTCCAAAATTGATGTGAAAACAGAAAGTAGGTGCTTTTTTTTGAATCCTTAATCCACATATCACATGAACAGTAGAAACATTTAGAACAAGTATTTGTAAATGTATCATTTAAAGATGTGTCTTATTTTTCTCATTAAGGAATGCAGATCATGGTAAAACAAGCACTGAAGTGAAACAAGGAAAACAAGTAAGGCTTTTATTTTTGTGGTTCAGAATACCTTGTCTTCCTGCCTTTACATGCCAATTATATAAGTGAAAGGTATATTAAAAGTAAATGGATAAATTAAAAAGATATTTTGTCTTGCAGATTACAAACAATAAAAACAAGAAGCATCTCTTTAGTGACACAGACACAGAAACCAGAGGCGATGACTGCAAGACAGACATTAGTTGGCTACGAGAATCAAATAGAAAACCTAAAGCCCAGTTAATTGATTACAGCAGAAATAAGCACTTGGGGAAACCTATAAATACAGACAAAAGTGAGAAACTTTTTCTATATTTCTTAAGAATGCTGCAATAAGTTTGTTCATAGACATTAATTGCACAGCATGTAATGTGCTGTGATACAGATAAGGGGTTTTTGTCTTATTTGCAGTCATAAGAAATGTTCAGATTAGTTCTAATAATTTACAGAGGTGAATTTCTAAAAAGTATGGATTTTAACATGGAAAATGGGACAGGCAGAGGTGGTTGTGTGCAAAAAAAAACCCAAAACCTTTGGCTTTTAAAAACAATGTTGAAAGCAGTGTACTGAGTTAGTAATTTTTGTGGGTGTAAAAGTAATTCTGTGACTCTACAGCTAAAACTCTGGATGTCAAACATTTGAATATTTTGCTGATTTTTCTAACTTTATGCATTGTAACAGCAGAGAAATTACCTGAACCTGTTTGCCACGTGGATAAACCTAAGGGCAAAAATACAAATAAGAAAAAGGTAAATGTAAATTTGCAACTAGACTTGTAATACATATTAAAAATCTTTGAACTCACTCCATAAAGTGTTTTAGAATATTTTTTCATAAATATATGCCTTTTTGTCATGCTTATTTCAAGGTCTCTTGTTAAAGACAGTCTTATTTTTTTCAGGTACTGTGTTCTTTTTCTGTAATATCTAGCTAGTATTTCAGGCATAACACTGGCTGAGTTAGAATGGCTGTTATACATTGATGTTTTTTAAATTCTACTACATAAAATTATTGATGATGTCTATTTACTACTTAGTAGCCATCTAGAGTATACAGTATTCATATAATAATTCATTATAATATAATAATCATATAATAATCATTCATATAATATTGTGAAGAGGATTCAGTTGCTCAGTGTTGAATCTGTCTGCTTACTAATGTGCACTTTCTTAGTAACAAAATGCCCCTGATCTACCGAAGCAAGTTCAAAGTGCCTACTTTGAGGAGATAGGGTTCCACTACTCCATAGATTTAGGTGGAGAGCATCTAAAGTCACTAATACATTTGACCCTAGAAACGAGAAAGTTGTTTCCCAGCATACATTTTGTGTAGAGCACTTTTCAAGAGAGCAAAAGACCAGAGTTCTAATCGTTTCTAGTCTGAGAGGTGTTGCCCTTACATGTTCTCATCCCTTCTAATGTCAGGTCCCTGGGGTGCTTTCAGTGAGAACATGCTTTGCTCTATTTCTGAACATTGCCTGCTGCGTGGAGTGGCAGTGATAATGGAGTAGAAGGGGAACAGATAAAAAAAGAAAGACTGATTCTAGTCTGGTGGTCATGATCAAGGATGCTGGTTCCTGCTCACTGTGCAGGCTTTTGGCTTTGTTCTATTTCAAACTAGTTAGTCTTATTTAAATGGGTGTGTATTTCAGAGGGCCACCTTTGGAAACCCACTGCAGCTTTGCTGTGGTTCAAAAATGGCATTTGTTTTGACTCTTTTTTATTCTTACATTCCTGACTGCACTGTGCCCGATCTACAGTGAAAATTATCTGCATAAAATACTTAGTAGATTGGTGGTTGGACTCTCCAAGACTTAGTAAAGTTATGATTTTTAGTTGTTTTGAAATAATGGATTTTAAATAATGAAACCAAGTTACCTGCCACTTATTATATATTTGTTAATTATGCTGATGTAAGCTGAAGTTATTTTTATTCTTCCGAAGATGAGCAGATGTAAAAAGCAGAATCCAAGAACTGATGAACCAATAAAACAAATGACCAGACAAAAATGGCCTCGAAGAGCAGCATTAGCAAAAAACTACAAAGAGCCTTCCAGTTCAGAATCAGAGAGTGAATGGGAGTCTTTAGCATGCATCTCTAGGGAGGAGAAATCAAAAATACAGGTATGGAGCTGTACTTTATTCTTAAAAATCCAATTCTGATTTTTTTTTTTTAATGTATTCTGGTCTACTTTGTACTTAGTGCTCCTGAATTTTAAGTGCCTGACATGAACATCTTGAAATGAACTTTATTTCTAGTAGTGCCCTTTTTAATAATGAGTATTTAGCTGCTAAGAAAATCAGTCCTAAATAATCTTTCAGTCGTCGTAGGATTTCAGTTTCCATTCATGAAATTTATTCTGCTGCAAAGTACTACTGAGTCCTTTATTTCAAGCACATAATGAGTTCTGTGGAGCCAGTTTGCTCTTTTTTGTAGTGTGATATGGATAATCTTAAGCCTGTTCTGTGCACAATAAAAAGACTGACTTGATGAGGGGTATGTCAGTATATTTACTGAATACCCAAACAGGATTTCTAGTAACTTAGCAATGACATTGACTGCTAAAACTCTTTGCATTCATTTAGCATAGCATTTTCCTGTATATGGATATGTCTGAAAACTTCATTGGTTAGATCGTGAAGCATTAGTAATTGTTTCCAATAGTGAAGAAGTTCATAAAAATTTGGTTGCTGAATTAAAGAAATTCAATATTTACTGGTATTAGAACACCCTATATGAATTATTCACTTCTAATGATGTTTCTTTTGGACCTTCTGCTTGTTCAATATTACATATAGATAGTATGCTCTTTTCCTCTGTGTGTCCATATGTTTACAAATAACATGTATATAAACTTTGTATTGCAACAGAAACGTAAGAATGGAGAAAATGGGGATGATAATGAGCAAAAGGACCTCCAGAATATTTCACCTATGGAGCCAAAGAGAGCAGCAAACTATGTACCCAAAGCATTTACGGAATCAAAGAACTTTGCAGAAGAAAAGAAAATTGAAATGCCCTCATCTGAGAGTCCTGTGTCTCTTGAGATCGTGAGATGTGGGTATTTTGACTTTATAGCAACACTGTATCAAGTGTTGGAGCTTAAATGAGGATTATCATAGTTGTACAATTTTACTTTTATTTCATCTTTTAAAAAGATTAGATCCCCTAATTCAGTGTGTAGCACATAATTTAAGTAAATCTATTAACACATCACTAACACTTTTATAGTTTGGTGCAGTTATTTGACATCAGCATAGTATAGAAGTGCAATGCAGAAGTGTTAGAATGAATGTGGTAACTGCTGAAATAGTGCAGGGAGCTCACAAAGTGGAAGTGTGGGAAACTGTTTGCCAACACTTGAAGTGAAATTCCATGCATCTGAGATGGGAAATACCTAGAGTTGCAACAGTTAGCAATATGGAGCTTTAACTTACCTTTTCCAACTTTCATTCCTTGTGCTGACAGTTAAATAACTGCTTTTTAGGTACTGAAAGAAAATCAGGAGATGTTACTCAAGAACATACTGGCAGTGAAAGATCACTTGATCTTCAGGAATCAACACTAGAAAAAGCAGAAATGTTGAACTTTGAGAAAGGAATCTCTCCCTGTGATTTTCATCCCCAGAAAAAGAACTTTCATAGTCTGTGTCTAAATCAGTCCCCTGAGATGCCTGCTAAAAAGTTAACATTTGGAAATACAAGTTTCTCACCAGCTTTAAGTGAAGCATCTTTGGTAAGAATATTGAAATTACTCTCCAGTTATTTTAACTGAAAATTATTCCATTCAGCTGCCAACTGCTTTATGCTTTTTGTACATCTCCTCTCAATTATTATGTTTTGTTAATGTGTAGCACAGCTTACCAACGTATAAAACTCTCAATGGAAAACATGCAAAGGGATCTGCATGCAAAACACATGATAATAATAAAGATTCAAGTTTCAGACATTGCTTTTTGGACACATGTTCTATTAAAGGAAAACTAGAAGATATGACTAAACCTACCACCAGAAGTAAAGAGAAGGTATGTTACTATAAAGTTTTGCGCTCCAGAAGTGAGCAGTCATTTTTCCTCTATTTCATTTACTTTACACATGGGGAGGTTTAAGGAAAATGCATCTTTCTTAATGTTAAGCACTATATATAATGTTGACTTGTGACCTTGGAAAATGTTACTAGTTATTGTTTAAATATTTGGGATAAGTTAGGGAATTGTTTGTCACATGGAAACAAAGGAAGAAGTTCAGTGATAATTAGTATCTTAAACAACAGGAAGTAAATACATTCCTCTGGATTTTCAATAGAAAAGAAACAGTTTTTCACAAATTAAAGAACTGTGACATCTGCATGGAAAAATTTTTGAGGTGGAAAAGTGCTCTTATAGTTTAAGCATTAGTGTACTGCTCAATATAATAACTATTGTAGCATTGGCATATAAACCGAAACTGCTGTATGCCTTCAGACCACTGCTTCTGAGTACTTTTTCTGGTGAAAAAAGCACTGACTTCTTTATGAAATTCTCTTGTGTTCTATTGCAGGAAACAGTTAGACCTTATTGGTCACTTGAGGTACTGCTATCATTAATGATCGATGTGGTGAAGTTGTTTATTTTTTCATCTAGTACAACTTAGTAGCAATTCATGCAGTGATTCTTTTTTCTTTAGCCAAACTGTAGGGTGTTCATGTGCCTGGTATAATGAAAAGCAACACAAATGTGGGTTTCTGAAGACTTCTGAAAGTGCTTGAGTTTTGAAGTTAATCAGTGACTTTTCTTTCAGGACTGTGTAGCACCAACTCCATCATCTGCTTCCAGTGGAAGTAAAGTAGAGTCTTGCAGTGAAGAACCTTATGCCCCCATGCATGAGTCAGGTAGACATTTCATTTTAAGCAGAAGACTTTCTACATATTCTACATACCTCTGTGGAGGTTATGAAAAATGTTTATTTGCCATAAAAATATGACTTCTGTTCTTAAATTATGTTTTCTTTTGCATATTTTCAGTATTATTCCATGTCTGCTCTCTTTCTCATTTTCTGCATTGTTTTAATTGTCCCATTCAAGAAAAAAAAAATAAAAAGAAATTTGGCTCCAAAATGCAGTTACTGTAAAGAGTTAGTTGCGCTCTTAAGGTACTGATTAAGATTTCTTTTGATACTGGAAGAAAACTGGGGCTAAATGGTATCAGGAAAAGAGAGCTTACCATGAACCTCTTTAATGAACAAGTCCTGAATGGGTCAAAGAGTTCTGTGTTCTTTGAAATCCTGCTGTTCATTGACATCAAGTTCTCCTATCACTGAATGAAGGATTACTCCATGAAGTTAATGCTAATTAATTTTTATATAATTCTCGAGCTTTAATTCCAGATACTCCTAAAGTTTGGCTCTTCTTTATCCTCCCATGTAATTACTCTAAATAATCCTAATAAGCAGCTTTGTTTTCATGTTTATTACAGGACCAACTATACAGCCTTTTCTCAAACGAAGGTACCACAGTGATCCAGAAAGCAATTCTGATGAAGTACAAACAAGCAAAGAGAAGGAAAAGAAAGGAAAGAGAAGAGCAAAGTTACACCTTAGAGAAATACTTAAAACAGAGAGTGCTGCTACTTACAGAAGTTAGTTACAGAGTGAAAGCTGTGCTTGTTCAGAAGTTTAAAATAGCATAACAAAGTTCTAACAAGAAAAGATAATATCAATTAGAAAACATTTTATGTGTTTAAAAAATACATAAAAAGAAATTCTAACTATTTAGAGCCTATATCCATGAAAAAAGAATTTACATGAAAACAAACAGGTCTCAGCCATTTAATATCTGAGCCATTGCAGACATCTGTATGTAACAAAATCTGTTATAGGCTCTTTTGTAACTTACATGGGATACTTCTTCTTTCTGACATTATCTTGTTTTTTCTTCAGTGTCTGAAAGTATATCTCCTGTATCTGCAAATGATCTGTCTGGTTTGGATGGGGAAATCTGGGAGCCTGGTTGTTCAACTATCAGTATCTGTCAGAAGCTCCAAAAAGAATTTTCTAAGAAAATTGAGGCAAGATATTTCATATACAATATTAGTTGTCTGAGTACATGTGCATATAAATGATAGCTTGTAGTACACTACAGCATTTGCTTAAAAGGACATGAAAATAGCTATGTGCATAGAACTTCAGGAAATCATAAAATTCCAAGTTTCCTTTTATGCCTTTTTCAGTTCCTATATGTATGTGACTCTTCAACGATTTGCTTTCCAGGTCCACTTTGGTTTTTATCATGTGTAGTTTCAAAACAAGTGTATGTATTTAAAGGAGTGGGCATACTGCATTTTGATTTTTATTTATTTTTTTTATTATGGAAGCCATGAATGAAAATCACTTGCAAAAAGGAAAACATGAGCCTGAATTATGTATTTGTTCATCTCAGACAGCTGCATGCACACATCATTCATTCCATGTGTACTTATTCTAGTTTGAAGAAATGTATTTTTCAAACAATGTACTTCTAATTAAGTCCATTATTTAATTTTATTTATGTACATAATGTACTTCTATTTAAGTACATTAAAATTAGGTAGAGTTTTATTAAAAACATAAAGCTGTCTTTACTTATATTTCATAATGGAAAGCTTTTCCTTCAAAGACAGGGAGATGATAAAAAAAGGGGGATTTTGCTCAGTAAGATCTCTGATACTGAGCAATTACAGTACTAAATATGCTCCAAGATTGGGTTCTTTTTTTGCCTTTTTTTTTTCCTAAAGTGAACATAATCTGAATTTAGTGTAAAAACATCCCCACAGAGCCGCTCCAGGAAACTGGATAATTTTACTAAACAATCGCTACGAGCTGCCCACGAGCATTTGTCAGCCCTGAGTTACCAGCTTCTTGAATGCAGGTCTGTAACCAAAGATTTGTTTTAAAACATGCTTGAAGTGCAGTGAATACATCCTGAAAGCAGCCGGTTTTGTTTTGGTAGGAGCAGGCAGCTGGAGGAATTCCGTTCTACTCTCCTTGAGCAACTTGAGAATTTTGAAAATGATTCTCAGGCCCTGAAAAACATGGAAAAAGAATTCTCGGTTTGTATTTTAGTTTCTTGATCATGGAGAAAAGGGAATTCTGATGGAATCCATAGGTTGTTCATATCGGCTTTAACTTGAGATCATTAGTTTTGATTTTAAAAGCCTTTATCATTTTGCTTAAAGTTGGGTCCCATTACAAATAATGGGTTTGAGGTGTTAGCATTGGCTAATGCATTGCTCTTAGAATTTCTAGGTCATCACTTCATGGTTTTCTTCCTAGAACAAACTACCCCAACGAGTTTCAATGGGCTGTTTACCCCACTTCAGGAGCTTTTTTTTCAGTAACAGCGTAGGCTGATTTGCTGTGTGCTCTATGACCAGTCAGTTTACATTGTTCCTGCTACTTGCTGTAATATAAAAATCAATATACTAATACTCATGTCAACACAAGACTACGTTTGCTTTTTGTTTTACCCTGAAGGCATAAATTATATGGAAGGTCTGATTAAAACGCTATGCATGGGGTTTTTTTCATTGTTTTGAAATTGGTAGGCAGAACAAATTTTTGGTTAAATTGGTTCCCTGAAAATAGAATTCCTGAAGTGCCTCATCCTGCCAGCTAAGCTTCTCCTCCCCCACCAATAATTCTGTGGTGACTGTGTTAACTCCTACCCATTCTGTGCTAAGTCTGTGATTTATTCATAGTAGGTATTAATTTTAGGTCAGAAAATTAATTTCTACTGATTATCATCTATTAATGTTTTTCCTTCCAGATCTTTTGGAAAAAACACACACATACTTTCAGTACATATGTGAAAAATGAGCAGCAGAGGTTCGTAGGATTCACTAGTCCTGGGATCAGATTTGTGTTTTGTTTGTTTAAGTATAAGTTAAGCCAACTCTGTGCAGTTTCTCTCTTCCATAAAATAGACATAGCAGATGAGATGAGAAAATTGGATTAAAATGTTATGTTACAGGAAAAATATAATTATTCTCCGTGTAAATTTTTCCAAAGACTTGAGGGACTATTCCAGTAGTAACAATGATGGTAACATTTATCCATGCTTTTTAAGTATAAATAGACTACAAATAATGGCATGTATTCATGGTAGGTCTGGAAAGTTCATATGTAGCTAAACTGTTTGAACTGCCTGTTATTTCTCTAGAATTCAGATTCTTAAAAGTTCATTTGAAAAGAACATCTACCATACTGGTGACTGTGAAGAACATGTTTTTACTTCAGAGGTATGATGAACTTTTGTTTCTTGTTCTTAACAATTCCTAAATTTTGCCAACGGATACAGCATTGACTGTTTATCCCCAAAGAAAGTCTTTATCCTTTTTCGTTGTCATTAAGTGTCCTTTAACATAACAATATTCAGTGTTTTAGGCCTAGATTTCATGCATTGGAAGGTCTATGCAATTATCTGCAAAACTGGTGCAAAATGTATGTGTTCTGTGGCTCTGTTTACCAGTGTTAATCATCCAAGAAAGAACACATACAAAACATAACTCCCTTTCATTCTGAAGGTGGATGCATGTGCATTTGTATCTCTGTTAGAAACCGTTTAGGGAGGTAATTGTCTTCTTGAAATGGGTTACCAATTGTGAACACAGAAGATACTGAATGTATCTTTTCATAGATGCATCTGATAAAAGAAGAATTAAAAGGATTGCGAGAGAAGCTTCTGAAAGAAATGGTAAATGAAGTTATGTTGTCTTCATTTTTATTCGTTGTTTAAGTATAGCTGTTTGAATAGTGAATTATTAAAAACTGCAATTTCTAGAACCTTATCTGGGGGATGAAAGCAGCAGGTAGATTCAGACAGTCTGTTTTAATTCTGAGTCTTAATAAATTGAACATTGACATGGAAAAGAAAAATATCATATTTGATATGTTAAAACCAGCATATGCTATGCACCAGAATTAGAATATGTTGTGATAAATGTAATGCTTTTTACATAGCAAGAAGAGGAGCTGTGTAATGTTCGCAGAGGATTGCAGACATTGTTTCAATCAGAAGATAGAATTCTGCAGTAAAATTATCAGATACCTTCCTGAAATTCAAGGTGAATATAAATGCTCTTTTACAATGTAAAATTTGGCAACTTTTGTTTTTTTACTCTCAAGGGAGCTGCTGTAATGAAAGTTTATTTTCCTTAATAATATTTAAATCTTTGTGGATAAGACTTCTTTTATATGTGAGATTTGAAATTATTTTACAGAATCTGGTAAAATGCAGTATGTAAATTCTTAGATTTTTAGCATATGCTATTTTTTAAGAAGTCTAACAATTTTGATAGGTTATATAACTGACTTTCAGAGAAATCCCTTTGAATTTCACTTTGAATCTCTGGTTTGGGTCTGTGTGTACAAAATACCGCTTTTGTCTGATCCAAAATACAGTCAGAAGTTATTTAGGAATCAAATTGCCTGTATTGACCTCAGTCCTATTGGCCTGTGCTGTTAGACTTCAGTAGGAGTTTCTAAGAGAAAAGAAAATCTGAACACTTGTGTTTGAGCTGTGTTGCAAATAGTTGAATTAAATATTAAAAGAAAAATGTATATTGTCTGTCTTTTGTTTTGCAAAATGTCATTACTGGTTTTCTTTCAATCTATAATACATATTTGGACATCAGTCAAATACATCTAACTGCTGCAAACCAGTGTGTACTGAGAGTAGAATGCAGAGTAAGTGTTCTTAGTCTTCAGTCATGAGGAGATAGTTTATTACAGAAATAGCTGTAAATGAAATGTATTCCTTATATAAAAAATACAAGGCTGTGTTGTCTCTGGAAATTATTATATGGAGGTTGTCAGTAAATATTTTTTTCCGCTCATCTACCTAAATGTACTTGATACTTTTCTGATTTTTTTGAGCTTCTGGCTTTTGTGTGGGGGTTCATATTTTTACCCTGTGATCACTGTTATCTCCACTAGATGGCCCTCGTGAGGTGGTAAACTTTTTTGTTACTGGTCTACCTGAATTTATCAGTATATGAGACAGTATTTTTTTTTCTCCTAACTGTACAAGGTTTTTAAAAGTACACTGCAAGGCCTGAGTTCTTTTCTCATAGCAAGTGCGTATTGGAAAAACCAAAACAACTGCTAATTTTAGTGAGGACCTGTGATAAATTACACCTGTGAAAGTTTACTGTCCTCCTGTCACTCTTGATCCAGCCCTGTTACCTTCTAAAAGCTTCCAGCAGGTACAAGCAAATTTAAGCAGTGTCACAAGGGAGCATTCATAAAGGCAACATTCAGCATTGGGAAATCTTTTGTTTTTTTGTTTTTTTTTTTTTTGCATGTGGTCTCCAAACAACTCAACAGAGCTGCCCAGCAGCAAGCTGAGTGATCCCTGTGACTCTGCAGTAATCACAACCTGCTGGCTCTTACCAGACCAAAGCCTGGGATGCTGGTGGTGGAAGGACAGCTGAGAACCTGGGGAAGAAGTAAAGCTTCTTGCTGCATAATTACGAGATAGTTAAGTCCCGTTAGTAATACCATAGCCACTGTTAGACATTTCTAAAACTGCTCTGTTACCCTAAAAATATTTTTTCTATCATATTTTTCAACATCCCTTTAATGTTGTTTTGTGCAGTGTTTTTATTACCAGTGAAAGCACACATCACTGCTAAATGGGAGTGTTACTTTCATGGATTGCTAGCCAAGGCTAGAGTTAACAGTGGGTCATCTCCTATTCTCAAACTAAGTGGTCATTCTGCTGAATAAACTTTTCTATCCTTTCTGTTTACCCTTTTTTGTGTATTACCTCTGGACTATCACTATGTTGTTGTATAGAATGAATAGTACTAATAATAAAATTATTGATCAATATAAATAACAGTATGTTATTAGTTACAGTGAAACCTGTGAAAAGCCAGCAAGTTATAAAATTGCAATAAATAGGAAAAAAAAAAATCTTTGGGTAATTCAGGTCTTCAACTGATAGTCGCATAAGTCAAACATAAAAAGTTGTACAAAACTGCAGGTAGCTACAAGCAAAGCCAGTGAGCTTCATTGTGCCTGGGCACCACACCTCTCAGGATTCTTCTCTTTTAGACTTTTAAGTACTGCACTGAATGTACTTACCTTCTATTCTTAAATATTAGTTTAGCCAAACATGAGCTCTATATTTACTTTACTCCATCCCAACATTGAGTGGCAGAAGAGAATGGAAAGTTAGTGCATCCACTGTTTGCGTGGATTCATTCACCTCACAGTGATTTAGGAATAGTTTATACAAACAATTTTACATTGCGTGTTTTTTGTTATTTTCATGCTTTATGGAGATCATCTCAATGAAGCTACAAGATCAAGAGCACCTTCTTCAAGTCTTTAATACCAAGCAGCTTCCTAAAAGGATGTAATTTAAGACTCCTGCAGACATTTTTGTCCTGTGAGTGGATGTGCCATTTTGTTGCTTTCTCAGCAGGCATGCTTTCCAGCTAGCACTTTTTTTTTTTCCCCTAAGCTTTTTCTTTTAGTAATATCTTGAGTAGACTTCTCAGATGCTCCAAAGTGTTGAGCATTGATGGAATGTCTGGCTTTACTTTCTCCCTCAAAACGGTTCTGTTAGCTTTCGTATTGGTATCTAGTGACTTTTTTTGTACTGTCAAGAAAGCATAAGATTTGTTTGCCAAACATCAGAGCACATCGTTATGTAGTATCTATCTATGCTTGTCCAGTTTACTGATTTTGAATAACAGTGACCTTAACTTTAGAGAACCAGAACCTCAGCTAGTGTATAATGACAATCATATTCTGCTGGTTAGGATCCGGTCCAAAACACCAATATTCCAGAAGATAGAAAACCTCAGTTTGATATCATAGTTTTGTAAAGATTCTGTCATGATAAAAAAGCAATATGATCTGGTGTGTAATAACAGTGATCTCCTCCCTTCAAAGCTGTCCCTGGGAAAAAAAAAGAGCTTTAGGAAACGTGTACATTTCCTGCAATAAGTAGTCATTTAATTAAAGAACAAAAGTAACAGGAATCAAAAATGCTTGCAGCTGTGATTCTGTTAGACATTATATAAAAAAAAATGAAATTATAATACATTAAATTAGTTTTTAGATCATGAACTTAAGTGTTTTACAAACTAACTGTGGTAAGTTCAAAATGTCTTGTCAACATAATACTGAATGACAGTGTGTCATGTCCGTTTATGTCAGAGGCCTTGGAATGGTAAAGCCTGTACATGCACATCTCCTCTTCCAAGATAGTCTGCAAAACAGTTTAAAACAAGTGTTGAAGGAGAGTAGTAGTTCTTTCAAGTAGCTTTACTTCAGTCTTTTTCAGCAGATCATCCCACTCCACAGGCCATCTCTCTTCTGACTTCAGAGCAGAGTACAGCTCTGGTGCTTCTTTCTGCCCGTAAGTGCTGCAGACTTCAGCTGCAGAGGCCTTCTTCCACATAAACATCAAGGTAGCCTGAACTGAACTTTAGGGAAAGACTTATATATTCCCTGATGTGAGTTCAGCAGCAATATCAAAAAGTAAAGACAGATTCTTCTCAGAAGAAAATTTCTATGGCCTGTGAAATCTAGGAGAAATAAGAGAGACGTTTCAAACCGCTTTGAATTTTCTAATATTGTATAATTTTTAAAAAAAATTAAAAGATGTTTAAAGGTACAGTAATAGTACTGAAGAACAGCAACTTTAATTCATAACATTTACCAGCACAGTTCCACACATGTGCCATGACTGTAGTGCAGTTACTTGGGAGTGCAAATGCAAATACAGATACGGAGTTGATTTTGGTTTCTTTCCTTTTAGGAATTCAGCCACAGTTTGTCATTAGTAGAAATATTCTTTACTGTGCAGTGACTTTGTTATTTTCTAACAGGTAAGCAATGTTGAGCTGATGCTTTGGAAAATACAAAAGGACATACGGTTGGTTTAATGTACGAAGATATTAAAAGTCTATCTGGAATAAATACACTCTTGCACTATAGGCTTGTTCTTTGGCTGAGGTGTGTAATTGAAGTCCCAATGATTTGTAATGCCTTAGCACTGATTGTAAAGTGTGAGCTTGTTTACTCCTAATAACCTGAACAAATTTCAAAATATATCTTTACAATCTGCTTAAATTCCAGAGCTACCTTCAGTGAGAGAATGTGTATCTCACTTTCAGACTTAAACTGCAGCCCCCCCGGTTCCCCCTTCCGCCCATGTTTAATCCTGTCAATGCAGTGATGACTGTAATGTTAAAAGAGCCCTGACAACTGCATGAACAGTCTAGAATTATATAGCTATGGCATTTAGATCAATGACCATCTTTTCACTGAGCATCCAAAGCTTACTGGAGCTGGAATTTGTTGCATTCAGAACTGAGTATGACACCCTGGGCCTAGGCGTGGCTGAAGGGAGCCTTCCAGAACACCAGATTGCACATCAAGTTACCTAGTATAGTGTTAAGCAACTTATTTTAGCAGCAAGCACAGCTGAGGACGCTTACAGCCATGGCAAGAGTACACTGTGCTCGCAGCAGCTCCAAAAATTGTGTATTAAGAGCAATTGGACTTGCTCAAGGGATATAATGGAAATTGTAGGAACCAACTGATTGCTGTTTCAATTTTTCTCTAACATGGTCTTTTTGCAAGTAACGATGCCTGTGGAATCAGCCTCTCACATTTTTTCCCCACTTAGAAAAGGGAGATGAATGTTTTCATGCATGTTTAAGCATGGTACTTGTCAGCAGTACTAGCACATGAAACAATCACTGCAGTGACTAGCTTCACATTGGCCTGATCGCTTGGACAGTGACAGGACTCAAAACCAGTCCTCTCTTGTGCACTCTCCACTGCTATTAAGTGTGCTATGGGGGGCTGCCATCCTTGCAGTAGCAACTGGACCAGCACGCAAGGGATATTGAGTCCATTAGAACACATTCCACTGGAACTAATTATTACTTCCAGCCATTATGTATGTCCTGTTACAGTGTAGAATTTGATATCTTTTAGCAGGGAAGATGCAGTGTTTGTGATAATGAGGTTGCAGACTCCAGTACATTTAATTGAAAAACCTTTCTATAGCATATTGTTTGTACATTTAATTTTTTGTCATAGCTTTTGAATCTTCAGTGCAAAAAATGCAAGCTGAGTGATGTTCTGGAGAAGCTCTGGGGGCTTCTCAGTACATGCTAATCAAAGCAAAACTAAAATAGAGAAGCCAGGTTCAGAGCAGGAAAAGAAATATTTCCATTTTTATTTTAAAACAAAGCTTCCTTTGCATAGCCTTCTCCCACATCCAGCATATAAGAGCTTTGGGACTGAAGTAGACTGGATTTAGCAGACAATGGAAATAAATAGCTGGAAAACTGACCTTGTCAAATGTTTGCTTGATGCATGTACCTCCATTTCATTACTTTTGTATTCATTTAGCTCTTTCCTAATTGCTGCCTAGGAATTGCAAATAGAAGAAAGTTAACAATTTTGTGAAATATAAATGTGGTAAAATACCAGACTTGCAGAGCAGAACGGGAGTTTTTTAAGGCAGAACTAATAGGTCTTAGGTACAGCAAAGGAAGATGTGATTTTAATTATGTCAGTACCTTATCTGCTGCTGATAGTCTTGTCCATGGTTTATCTGCTCGCCTGTCATAGTCCTGTGCTTTTGCCACTTCCACATAATCACTGAATCGAATCAGGATCTTTCTGTCTCTTAGTTCATCAACTGTAGGTCTCTGGTTAAGCTGTATTAAGTAGTTTTGTAAAACAAACAGTGTTAATAACAAACATCTCAACAAAATGTGCAATGTTTTCTGCTTCCTGTCGTAGCTTAGTGTGCTAAGTCCCAACCCTTGGAAATTCCAGGGAAATACTCAGTCCTTTGGAGGACTGTTAAAAGAGTAATCATGGTTTAAACAGAGTTGTGGGCTACAGCACAGTGGTTTTATAATGGACAAAAGAGGAAAATAGTTTACCCTGGATTTTGGTAAAGTGTATTTACAATACGTAAAGGAATCGTGATGAATTTATTATGGTCTATGTATAACATCACATGCTGTAGGGGTTTTCTGCTACAGTCAGCAGCGGATTGTGTGAGGTTTTCAGGACTGGACCCATTGTAAGAATTTTCATTTGGCTTTTCCAAGTTACCAGCATATTTGGCTTATCATTAGGGATCATAGGAATCAGTAGGGATTCCTGTGAACAGAACAGCAGATCTAGTTCTGATTCTGGGAATACCTTAAATGCAAAGAGAAATCTATTGTGGGAGCACACCTGGTGCTCAGCAGGGAGTCAGCTCTGCTCCTGATTGCTGCAGAAAATGAAGTAGTCCTTTCCCAGCAGTATAGCTGCAAAATACCCAGTGTGCAAGCAAACATCCCTTTTCTGACTTAAACTTTATATGTAAATATCCTACTAAGTCTCGTGTAGCTGAGATAAGGTAAATACTTTTGTAATTCATATTACCCAGTGCTCAGACACTGCTGGGAAGGATGTCTGTTAAAGGAAGCTTTGTGTAATAATGACCTCTAGGACTGGTTGATGCTATATCGGTTTTGGTAAGTTTTTAAAAACAATGGAAGGTATCACGAGATCTTACCTTTCTTGTCAGTCTCTGTTTGATTTCTCTCCTTTCTTCTTGTTCTGTTTGATCATTTCGCTCTGTGAAGAATATAAAAAAGAGAGATGACTTTCCACATGAGGAGGTTAGTATTTTCGAAAGTTCCAGGCAATAAAAAAGCACAGAAATATTAGTAGATGATTCTTAGTTGTGTGTTTTGTTAGTTCAGTACATCTCTTTGGCTCTTTGTCAGAATATCTAGTAACCTTTGTAGTGACAATGTCCTGATGCCAGTATCAGCTTTTCCTAAAGTCAGCTCCAGTGAGATGTAATAAAACAACAGCAGCCATACCAGCTCTCCAGCTATATATACTTTAGAAGGAAAATCAAAATATTTCATAGTTAATCACATCTTTTTCCTTCTCTATATTGCTGGAGCCACTCATTGCTGTTACATGCTGAAAAGATTTATTGCAGCAGCTCCAGAGAAAGTGTGTTCTTTCCTGTATAACCTCATTCTGAGGTGACACCTTTAGATGGTCACACTGTCACAGTAGTTATCTCACACTTGCATGCTTTTTCTCATTGCTATTTGGGATATGCCACTGACATTAGAACCTCTTTATCCTCATGGGGTTTGCTTTCGTAGCATCGTTCCACTCTAACCTAAGGCAGGCTGCTTTTGTGTGTTGTGCCTATTAACATTCAGGCCATGATAACTCCTCCACCCAGGGTCTAAAAATAGACCAGAGTGCTGTAACACTGTCTGAAATATATCCTTTGCCTTAGGAAACGACTTAATGGCATCTCTATTTCTAGTACTATCTGTTACTAAATTAAGGTGTGAGTCTGTGACCTGAAAAAAGCTGAAGACCTAGAGAAAAATGTAGTCACTGTGGGATTCTTTAGATACAACTGTGACTATGTAGATATATACACCACTTACATGAGATATTTCCAGTGTTAAAGCGCACACTGGATATGTGTGTATCAAGACTTAATATGTCTTGAAAAAAACGCTAGTACTGCAGATGAGTTTCCAAAATGATATTTTTAGTAATGAAGGATTTTTCTGCCTTATTTTTAGGCTCATTAGATTACACTGAAGTGCAATTGTAAGTATCTATTTAAAATAACACAGCAGTGCATAGCTACAACTGGCTATAGTAGAAATGTAAATCAAATGAATCTAAAATGCTATAATGTGCTGTATTATGATTTGGTGGCAAGGCACACAAATATAAAAGAGAATAGGATAGCTAAAATGAGTGCTTTGTCAGGGATGAGCAGCTATTAAAGTCTGGAATGGTTAAAAGGAGAACAGGCTTTAAAAAGTAGAGTGTATGCTATGATGCAAAAAATTACTAATAGGCTTCATTCAGGTTCAATTCACCCCTTTTAAAACAGATATTCTTAACTACATATTTTATTCAGAGATCTTTCTGTGGTATAGGCCCCTTTTTAAGGTATGACTGTAATATGCACTGAGAGAATTCCTAAAGCAAACCTACAAGGACACATTTCTGATAAAAAATGTTTTTCCAAATAAAGTAAACATGTTTTAGTGACCTGATTTGATGTGAGATGCACCCAGGTTCAGTGCTTATACCCAGCTCCAAGAAATGATAATAAATAAATAGTTCTTTTAGGAAAAAATAACCCCGAATTTGATAGGAAATGCTAGCAAGGGCATAATAAAATTTTGGTGTTATTACAGAGGCAAACCAGAGTACTTTTTCCTATCAATATCATTCTGCCTGTGCTCAGAGGGCTGGTTTTGTAAATCTCGGTGGAGAGACACTCCCAGTCACGAAGTATCATGTGCAGTTCTGTAACCCATTTTGCTGCTCTCTGAGTTACCCAGGGAACTCTTGGCTATTCATGGCACTAAACCAGTTGCTGTTGTTAAGAAGGAACCAAGGACTGTACAGTGTGAGTTATGAGATGCTTCCTTTTCCCCTGTGAACACCAGCTTTCTGATGAATGCAGGACGAACACATGTGACTACCTGGGCTGTGATAGTTCATGTGTTTTTTGTGTTTGTGGTAAACCAGTGGTAGTTAAAGGACTTAGAAGATCCACAACATTGTAGGAAAACATTGGCTTTAAGTTTGCTTTTTAAGTATTACTTTTATCTGCAAAACGTCCTCCTAAGGGAAATAAGTCATTTATTTTAATCTTCCCAAGATTTTTTTTAGAATAACACAGTAATTGCACTCAGGCACTTGCAATATGCTTCTTATTTGACAGAGTTGTTCAAATGTGAATTATTAGTCCTTACAACAGCTTTGGTGTAGCATTGCGTCTGTTAGCAGTATATATGGGGAACATCAAAGATGTTAGGAAACTAAGAACACAACTGTACAAACTTTTACAACCTGGAGGAGGTTGCAGTGATTTAACTAAAGGGCATTTCTACCCTACTTGCAATAAAAGGAAACTATTAATTCATAAATTCACTCAAAACTGAGGCTAGAGTTGTTGCATCTGTCCAGCCTTTTAAGATGACAGCTGACGTGAGTAAGTGATGGCTGTAGCTCTTTACAAGATACTTAGCTTTTTATATAGTGGAAGAGGTAAACAAAATAGAAGTGTTTCTGATCTCAGCTGAACCTGTGCAAAGCCTGAGCCTGAACTGAAGTCAGTAAATGTGCTCCATGCTTGGAGCTCTTTAAATGAGATACAAATCTAAACCAGCATGTTTAGCTGGCATTCAGGAAGTATCTTTAATTCTGCTTTATCTTCTTTCTGCTTTATCTCTCTCTAAGCTCATTATATGAATGTATTCAAACTTTTTTTATTATTAAATCTAGTCAGTGTAACCCAGATTAAGGATGTAACCAGCACACTTCCAAAAGTAAACAGGAACAAATTTTTTCAGTGGAGATCAGCACGCTCTTAGCCAGGAAAAAGCCCAAAGAAGCAGGATTTCAGAGATTCTGGGTACTGGCTTTTGAAAATCTGGCCCCACATATTTCAGAATCTTGGGTTACTGCTGTTTCTTGTCTCTTGTGGTAGATTACAGATGAAGCTAGGCCAAGTTTCATTCACATTTGCAAAGCATCTATCCTTTTTCCTGTCTATCTATGCACATGTGAGACATGTAATTTTACCATGTGTATTGTATGCATTGGAACAGTGCTGAAAATAACAGTAAGTACACTGTGGAGCTCCTTTCTATTAAAACTGAAATCTCCAATAACTTCAGTGGCAAGAGCACAAGGCTTTTACTGTGAACTACCAAGAAAGTTCTGAAACACTAAATTTTAGGTAACAAAATATAGATACTTTTTTCCTAGTGAATTACAATTTCCTAGTGAATTTCCTAGTGAATTACATGAAATATGAATCAAATAGCAGAGGCAGTACTTCTTGTAAGGCAAACTTATGTGGGTTTATGTTATATGCTTGTTTAATGAGAAACAAACTATTTATGTTATTCTGGTTTTCATCTTTCAACACTAAATAGACCATGAAAATAATAGAAGCAAGATACTTTTCCTTTAAGCTGATGGTCTCCCCCTTCCTCCTGTCTGAAACCCATAATGGAGACAATTCCAAAGCTCTGTCTCACCTGCTCCTCACAAGATTTCCAGCACTTGTGAGGAAGGGGATGATGTTCACCACTTGTTTGATCCCCAAGCCAGAACACAGATCTTTAGGCAGAGTTGCACATTTCTGCCTTGTGTTTATTTGAGAGATGTAGAGAGCATTCCCCTGTGGCAGTATCTGTACAGGCCTGGAACTGTCCCTCTACTAATACCTCAGAATGAGTTGTCTTCAGGAAGCTCTCTAATGATATGAACAAATGTACTTGTTAGGAGAATCACACCTCTGCAGGGATGCTTTCCATATTCACTTGGGGAATATTTCCATATACCTTGGGGGTATTCACTGTACAGTTTGCCATGACTGTCCATGTCTTGAAAAATGTCAGTCCAATTCCCTTTGCACTGTGTGACACTAGGATTGTATTCCCCTCTTAGACATCCCTAACAGTGTAATCAGAACGAAAATGGCTTGAAAGGCTACATTTGAACCAAGTCAAGTTGTAAATTCTGAATCCTGCAGTATTTGAAACCCAGGACATGTGAAAAACTGAAACTTTTAGGTGCAGAAAGTAATCCTAGTCAATTTCTCTATTTAAAAATACTATGTTCTAGAAATGCAGCCACTGGTTCCAGCAAGCACATATAAAATACTTTAGGAAAAAAAATAATACTCACGTTTAAGTATATTTCTTCTTTCTAGCTCCTCAACAGCAGGTCTTTGGCTGAGTCGCCTGCGGAAAAACACCAAAATCACATTTTGTACCATGCCTGTCCTTTGGAAAGTCTGCAGTATTCTGAGTTCTGGTTAGTGTTTTCCTCAGGGAGGGGACTACAAAATCCCTCTCCAGTACTCAGGAAGGAAGAAAAAAAAAGCACAAGAATCCTGACACCAGAATGCTTTCTTGTGTTATTTTCCCAAATGTCAGCAATGCAGGTAGAACTTCTCCTCTAGTTTGCTCTGCTGTCAGTGAAGTGCTTCCTCTGAATGTGCATCCTTTTCACCATACTTTCCAGACAGTCAGTTGGAACCAGTTAAATTCACTCTTGAGAGGGTATTTAAGGTGGTTATCAAATGAGTTTCACAATGATCTTCTGTGGCTATCACTGCCTCTTCCTTTTAATCTCAGGTAGCAGTGGGCTTCTTTTTTTCTAGTAACACCAGTGGTGCATCCTGACAAAATGCAGACTTGCCAGAATAACGCTTTCCTGTGGTTTCCCGAGCACACATCTAACAGACCAATCCAGCAGCTCTCCTCCTGCCTGCTGAATAAAAATTCGTGTGCTGCTCACAGCCTCATGCTGTCTGAACGGAATGTCTTATGCAGTTTCACCTCCCCTTTTCAGTAGTGCTGCTTCAGGATTGAGTCTTCAAATCATATGACCAGTGCCACAGCAAATTTATTCTGCATACTAAATGAGACTTCCCCATGAGACACTGCTAATATCTGCAGAGAATCTCAGGTAATTGAACCCCTCCCTTTGGCAGACACGCACACACACACACACATGCTTCATTTGCCATCTTTCATGTAATAATCCAGCAAGCAGATCGGAAAGAGTTTATGATGCTTCCTGGCCCTCATCCTGGCAACGTTAAGGATTCTCATCATCTCGCCTCCAGCAGATGTTGCCAAGCCAGAGATGGAGTTACAAAGAAATACTCAGAGCAGGGACCACACTGCAAACCCCTGCTGCAGTAGTCATCCTTCTACTGAGTATAGGAAATAAAGGAATGATTATAAGGTAACGCTGTAACAAGATCTACATTTTACCTACATGGAGACACTGTTACCAGACTGTAAAAAAACAGTAAAAATACCTGATTCTAATTTCTCCTTGTTCTGTAAGCCTTACCACAGATATTCATTCAAAATAGCTGTCTTTATTGTCAGACCAACAGCCCAAATTATAAATGCAACTCCTTACCCTTTTTTAATCAAGTTCCCTGAGATTCCTGGGAAAGCTTTCAGCTTTGGCAACAGGAAAGCATCACAACTGCTATACCAGATTCACACCAACAGAAAAGTTATATGATGAGCTCTTGTGCTTAGAAACACCCACAGCCTAACTCTTGTTCTTCCTACCTAACATTTTGGATCACTTAAAATTTTTCTCCTGGTCTCTGGATTTCTCTTTGGAGTAATGAGTTGGATACTCCAGCAGTGGATGTTGCAATAATCCAAAGTGAAACAGGAATGATGCTAAAATGCCATACTAAAGGCTTTAAACATATATTTTCAATTCCTGTTACCCTTGGACTCTTTCTTCACTCATTCCCCTTTATGCCTCAGAAATGATACAAGTCTCTCTAGGTTTTGTTTGAAAGAGATTAACATGCACTTTATAATATAAATCGGAGAAGAATGACTTACTGGGAGAGCTTATCTGCAAATGAAAGATCCACCCGACCTGCTGCTCACATGCCTCTCTCTCAAACCATTCTTAATTACAGCCCTTCCATGTGAGACTTACAGATTCTCCCAGAATCTGTACATCAGACTTCAGAGGCCCCTTTTAAACTGGGGGATTAAAAGCCTATAAGAAGTGATTAATGCAGTATGAGAATGCCTATGTATATGAATGCTCTTTGTGTATATCTATATACATGGCTATAATATTTATCATGGTTAATTATTTAAAACCTTGTTTCCCTTCTGGCTTTGATAAATACATGGTAGGTGCCCAGAAACAATATATTTCTGTGCACATCCTCAGCTTTACCCACAACAGAAAGAAAAGGTGCAGATACACACAGGCATATAAATACACACAGAGGACACTGGGTTTTTTTCCTAAGATTTTCAGACATAGGGACCATACTTCCAAGCTTTTTGTCATAATCATGAAACCAGATGTGGATTTTCTTCAAAACAAATTTGTAACACGATCAGGAAGCTGGGAACAGGGTCAGGATCAAACAACAGGAAGTGGCAACACTGCTGACACTGTTGTTTCCAAGGTGTTTCTGTTCACAAGAAGCCTCTCTGTGTCCAGAACCCACTTTGGTTCGCTTTCTCTGCTGTGAGAGCTGTGCTGCATGGTGGCTGGGCTCCGGGCAAACGGGAAATGGCACAGGCTGGTGAAGGACTCGAGTAGCCTCCACTGATGTCTGCTGGTGGTAGTGAGGGGAAGCAGGAGCGAGCAGCGAGGGCTGGGGGGAGCACACATCCCTGATAAGTAAATCAGGACGCGAGAGGCCCTTTTGCAGGAGGGTCTCTTGCACGTCTGGAGAGCAGTGTGCCCGCTTGCAATGTGCTGCCTCACCTGACTGGCCATCACGGCAAGAAACTGCTTGCTGCTGAGTGTTCAGTGTGGGAGCAGAGCCTGTCCTGCCCAAGCTGCTTTGGGTGGATGGAGGAAGGTGCTTCACCCCCCATGGGGGGCTCAGCAGCCCTCAGCTTCCTCAGAAGGGGACTCGCAGTCCCCCTTGCCACCGCCAGCTTCCCTCAGAACACCTGCAGGCAGGCTGAGAGTGAGACAAAGACAGACCTGTTTCTGAGGGCTAGGGTCAGGTCAGTGTCTGTGCACGAGGGAAAGTGGCCCTGTCAAAAACGCCTGTGCCTCCTGAAGGGAACTGGTGAGTAAGAGCCTGTTTCAGGAGACTTCGTGCTTCTGCCTAGACGAGCTGTTTTCTGGGCACCATGGACCTCTGCACGCTCTCCTGCATCTCTGCTTTGGATGTTTATTCTCTGAAGCTGTTTGACATGAACTTCTACCTCTAACAGAACCAGAGAGCACCCCATGTGCATTGAGCTCAGTGTGTTCCCTCAGGAGGCGGCTATTTGGCCCTGCAGAGAGGCAGCGCCATGGCCTTGGGAAGTGCAGCCTGGGGAAATGGCAGCTGCTCTCCTGACATGCTTGCTGGGGAGCACAGGCCGGGAAGAAGGGACTGTGGCACTAAGGCTCTAGGGAGGGGATGCTCAGCTCTCCAGTGTCTAAAGGAAACAAACTCCAGGTGAATAATGATTATCAGCAGATTGTATTGCATCAGGGGAGTTGGTGTGTGATCCCAGAGGATGAGCCAGACACCTGGTGTGAAGGAGACTTTGTGAAGGCTAAAACATGAGCCCTCCATAGACTGTGGGTGATCTCCACAAGTTTCTCACAGAGAGGATTCTGTGTTTCAGAGCTACAGGCTGTTTTGAAGCAGAGTCCTGGCCCCTTTCCTGTGGGTTCACAAAGCTCCTGCACTTGAAGGTGGGTGGTGGCAGGACTCCACCTGAGGCTTCCCTGCCTGCTTGAAGGTCTGAGGTGGGCATGAGGCTCCAGCACTGCTTGGATGTGGATGTGGATGTGGACGTGGACGTGGACGTGGACAGGTGAGTCCTGTGCTTTCCATTTCTGTTGCTTTTTTCATCTTAAGAATCAGTCCAGTATGGGACTTAAGCTCAGTAAAGTGACTGTAAGCCCAGCTGGGAGGACTAACATAGTGCACAACTTCTCTTGTGTTACAGCAATGGTTTCTTTTTAGTTGACTTTAATTTTTGATATCTATTTCTTACTTAGAGAAAAACATCCAATTAATGTTGTTGTGTTCTTGGGTGATATGAAAATCTAGGTTTGGGTGTTTTTGTACTATCTGCTGAGGTAGGAGCATTCCTTCTGAGCACTTCTGTAAGGACAGCCATTTCTGCAAGGGACTTGAATCTTTCTTGAAAACTCTGAAGTAACTTAAAGGCAAATCCCACCTCTGTCTAGATTCCCTGTGGTGTAAATGCATGGACTGTGATTAATATTGGCAGGGTCTCAAGTGTATCTGCTCTGGGAATTTGCTTCCCCTTTAGGTTAAACCGAAAGATGCCAACAGCAGAAGTAAGCGGAGCTGGACTGGCAGCAGCTCAGCCCAGAGATCCCAGAGAGAGGGACTTGGGGAAACAAAGCAGAAATTGAGGTACCAGCATGGCTTCCCTGTAAATAGCATTTGGTAGAGTTCAGAGGGAGTTTGTTGTGCATGTGTGAGTGATGCCCCAAAATTTCATAGAGACCAAAGTCTGAATGTTTTCTCACAGTGCTAAAGCAGTCGCCATACATTGGTGGGGATGATACAACACTAACAGGGACAGCTATTTTTAAGTCAGAAAAATAAGTTTTTGTGTTAATGTTGTTTTGTGCAAAGAAGCAAAAATCTTTAAGCACAATGTGTTCTTCAGCTGTTTGCAGTTTGGGGAGTGTTGTAGGGTATTTTCAGATTACATTTAGAATGTTTTCCCCAGTAATTTGTGTTCAGAAAGACAACTGGATAAACTTATATGCTGCCATCTCTCAGAAGCTGAAGGTTTTGCCTGTTCCCATGTCCTCTGCAGTGTTACTCTGAGGGTTGGAGGCACAGGTCGCTGCAGGGTAGCTCAGTCACCTGTGGTTTGCCCCAAGAGCACCCTGCAGGTATAGCCATGTGTGCTCTTGGTCTCGGGGTACTTCAGGTGCTGACAGTCTGCACATGGCCTCAAGGTTATTTTCTCCATGCAATGTGCACATGGGTATGCTGTGATGTGCACAAGGGCTCCATGCTGGCTCTGAGAGGGGCAATAAATCTATGTGTGTCTGGTGGTTTCCCTTGATGTACACGTGTGGTGTATAACCGTAGCAAAACAGGCTTCCCAGGGGATAATAAGTGCTGCCCGTACCAGCCCCATGGGTGGGGAGGTTTCTGCTGGCTGGTCTGGTGGGGCAAGCTGCAGCTCTCTGCCAGGAGGGCCTCCTTTGAGGTCCTGCTAACATGTTTGACACCTGCACAAGTACACATGCCAGAGTCAGCTTCAAGGGGGAAACCACTAATTGCTCATCCCTCTGGAGCAAGGGCACATGCTGATGAGCCCAATGACTCTCACACGTGCCTGTGACTCCTGATCAATGGATCAATATTTACTTCACACAGCCAGATTGTCTCCTTCACTTTTGAGGGAATTAATATTTTGGACCAGCATTACACCAAGGTTGATAGCACTAGACTGTTACAGGCGACTCTGAGCTCTTAGCAGTCTGAGGATTTGCATGTCACTAGGATCCCAGGGTCTGCTGTCAGACAGGCAATGCATCAATATGTCCTGCAAGCTGAGATGCTGCCAAGTTCTCTGTCCTCATGGTTCACCTTAGCATTGTCTGTTTTGTCTGTCATGGGAACTGCATCTCAGCAAAGCCACAGCAAGCTGTGGGCTTGCAGGTAAGGGCACAGAGCAGCTGACAAGACACAAATTTGGAACAGCACACCTATATGAATATGGGGCTAGGCTGACTTCCCACACTTTAGTCAGTCCTTTCTTTCAAGCTCCTTTTACAAGCCTGCAGACTCACCTGCCTGGCAGACTCTAGCTAGTGTTCAGCAGAATTCAGTGCAGAAAAGCTCATGTTCTTGGTTCATGGGGTTTCTTATCTGTCCCCAGGATGTGTTCCTTTGTTTCCCAAATATTGCATAGGTTCTGTTGCACAGTATCTGTATATATGATTGTCATAAAACTGGTTTTCTTATGGATTTGTAGCTGAATCCAAAAGACATACTTAGGAATCCTGTTTCTGCCTTTACTTAGTTAGATCCATGTGATTCTGATAATCTTCTGTGAAGGGAGGGATGGACTGGGTAGACTTGGACACGTGCATGTGCCTCTGGACTCTGGACTGACAAGTGAGCAATCAATCCAGCTTTCAGTAAATGAGCTGTAGCCAGCAGCAATTGCATTGATTGTCTCTTGTGACAGGTAGTTTTGCAGTTAGAGTGGGGAAGGGGGTGGGGAGGATTCCTTTCACAGGAGAGCTCCAGTCCAGGCAAGGGGAGGAGAAATGGGAGTGCCTTGTGCTTGCTTCCCATAAACCAGCTTGCGTCTGCTGCCTGTCAGGAGGCAAAGGCTCTGCCTCTTAAATTGGCATCTCTATTACCAGAACATCATGTTCAATTCAACAAGAAGTTTATTTTCATCCTTCCTATAAGTAGCTGTGATGAGGACGTGTGCCAGGGCTTGAGTCACCCCCATGCTGCACTGTGGCAGTGCAGTGCTGCTGGCAATGTACAATTATGGGTAGTAGTAAATTCTTGGTAGGAGGGACTTGCCTTTCACAGTCTGTACAAAATTAGAAGGCAGACACTGAGACACAAACTTGTTTTACCCCAAGGTTATTCTGGAGCATGTAAAAAATGGTAGCTGAGTGATGTGCCAGCATTTCCTGTAACAGGGAAGAGTAGTTGCTGCTATTCTTTGATAGAGCAATATGACAAACAGGAGATGGTATGATAGATTTCGTGAGTCGTATGCAAAAACTTTTACTTTCTTTGCCCAATATTTCTATGTTCCTCCATAGTCTATTTCTTGCATCCAATGAATAAAACTGCCTTTGGGTGTCCAGTAAAAGATGCTGGATAAAGGCAGAGGCTGTGTACATTGCCTTAATTATGTATCTTACTCATTTGTTTGGCCTTTAGTTCTGGCTGGAATTTCAAGGCTGGAAATCAGCAAGAGTTTCAGTTAATTACGCTGTCACTCATTTTCCAGGCAATTACAGTTGTCCATCATTATAATTTCTGTGATATAAGCCCTGCAATGAGGAGTTCAGATTTCAGCTGGAATAAATACTACATACTTGCCCAGGGTGACCCTTGTATCATAACCCACTGTCCATGAATGACCTACATCCTTGTGACAAGTTTGCTATTGCAGAGTGTTACTTGGTGATAATCACTGTGTGGGCTGAAATACACCAACAGAGCTAGGTTCTAATTATGTGAGAGGATTCAGATGGAGAAGGCTTTACAGTAATCACTGTTTTCACCACCTGTGAAAGCCCTGCTGTATTTGACCTTTGGTTTCATAGTTTTCTTCATGTGTGAGAAAGAAAGGCCAGACACACCTGGAGAGCAAAGCCTGCCTCTCAGTTCAAAGGCCTGCTGCAAATCTCAGTAAGATACTGAGCATCCTTCCATCACCTTCAGGAGGCTTTTGCTTTCATACCTCTCTTAACATGCAGTTAAGGGCTCTTGAAGGATGTTGTGGTGCATTCCAGGCCTGACATAACATAAGGGTTTCCATTTTCAGTTGAGCTATTAGTTAATATACAAGAACAAATGAGTCTATATTAGGGTGTAAATGTAATAGCTTCTTACTTCAGAACAGGAGCTTTCTGCTATCCCTTCCATCTCCTCCCCCACTCTGTGGTTTAAAAGAGCTGTTAGATAGCATATCTATCCTGTTTGTAGGAGAATTACGATACTTAGTCATTAGTGTGACAAAAGTACAATCAATTATTCAACCAAAGACATGCTCTTTTGGTAGCAGTGTCAGCATGAGCAACTCTGCTACTTGCTCTTGCTTCTGCGTTGCCTTGCAGCTGGGCAAAGATCTGGTTTGGGGAATACATTCATGCTAAAAATAGCTCAGCAAGAAAAACTGCTGAAAGAACATGTTCTTCAGATAACAGCACAAGTGGTGCAGGCTCCCAGTGCAGCTCCGCTGCTGAAGCCTGATGAGGGCTCAGGGCTGTGTATTAAAATACATGTTGAAAGGTCTTTCAGGTGAAACCGTGTGCTGGTTATGACCTGGGTCACACTCTGCAGGTCACTGAAAATGGTTAATAATGTTTCATTACAAAGTAATAGACTATTTATATTTTTTCTTTTTTTTTTTTTTTTAATCTCTGAAGCAGGAGTAAAACTCTGGAGCCCTGTGTTCCCACAGGAAAAAACCCAACAATGTTACATATCTCTGGTTTAGGCAAATTGAGAACATTGTGGGCTTGATGCTTCAGGATAAGCAAATAGGAAGAATCATGTAATTCCCATGGTTTTAGTTCTATCCTATTGTGTATGTATTACCATTATATTATTTTAAAAAAAGACATCTGCCACTGCTGAAATGATAGTAACATCAACTCTGATAGAAACTTCTTGAGCAACAGCAGGGACTCTGCTAGTCAACCACTGGTAGACCAGAAGCAAAACTTTGCTCATTGGTGGGGACTGCCACTTTACTGAGACAATACTCCTAGCAAAACAGCTGTATACTCCTCGGTAATGATATGTACAAAAAGAAACAAAAAAGAAGGTATGTTTTAGCTTCACTATACAAATGATGCCTAATACAGTGCCTGTGCTTGATCTCCTGCAGGGAGATCTCCTGCAGGCCAGCCCTGACCATATGAGAAATGAAGTGTCTGTAGGCTCATGATTCAACTTCCCAGGCAGCCAGGAACACAATTTCAGTCACTGCAGTCAGCGAGAACAGGGACAGGAGGACAGAAAGACATGCCAGTTGGACTGTAGAATTAGCTGCAATTCAGAATCCCTCAAACAGAAGTGCAGTACATGGATGGAAACATCCAAAATGTCCTGAATTGAGCTAGGATGCTCCCTGTTGCACAGCTAGCATTAAGATCCTGCAATACCATCCACTTAACCTATAAACAGTTGCTCTTATTAACAGATGCCACTGCAGTTGTACTACTGTGGGATTTGGGTCACTGGAAGAAACCACAACTGGATTTGCAGAGAGCAGACAAAGAAACATTGGTATGCATAGCTTGTCAGCCTGCCTCTGCTGGCTATATGTAAATTCTCCTGCACCCCTCATTTAAAACAAAATAATTTGGGAATGGCTATTCTTGCTCTGAATACAAACTGCTGAGAGTTTCCCCATGAGATGTGAGCTCTGAAGAACTTACTTCTCTATTCCCTGTAACCTGTATTGGTATATAGAGGACCCTTTGGCAATCTGTGAAGTTACAAATAAACACCTGAACACGTATTTGCCACTGAAAAGTGTTGCATAAAGCAATAGCAAGGATTTACCCCAGAGCTGGTGATATCAAGCTGTGTGGGCCTACTAACCCAGCAGCGTCAAACCCTAGCAGGAGAGGGCATGCTGCTGCACTTTGCAGACTGGTTGGAATGTCAGGCTTCATGCCAAAGGACACCTTCTTAATTACTGAAGTCAGTCAAGGGAAGTGGAGCACTTTCGTGGCTTTGTGGAATCCCTAAAGAAAAAAAACCCTAAATGATAGTGATTCCTAAAGTTGCAAATTCTTCTGGGATAGACAGTCCTGGCTGGGACCATATGTATGACTGCACACCTGCTATCAAATTGCAGGAATCTCTCTGGGAACGCTCTTCCTGGCAACGCAAGTACTCTCTAGTTCTTGCCTGTTACTCACCCACACAGCATCTCCAAAAGGACGGGATATCCCTGTCTTCAGATAGCATATCGCCATCTGTTGTACTATTTTCTGTTTCTCTTGTGCATGCTATTGTTAGCCCAGTATTTTTCAGCACACAGCTAGACCAACAGTTTGCCCTCATGCTGTCATTAACCAAGGCTGGCCAGCCTTTGCCCACAGCATGTTCTGAATACTGCTTCTTTATTGCATTCCTATTTGGTTTTTTTTAATCTTTTGAGTTATTTGTTGATTTTCAATGCAAAGAGAGTTCCTGCTATCAGCATTCAGAGTGAAAAGAGAGATTTCACTGCCAACTTGGAGATGTGGCCCAGCACCCTGCAGGATTGCGAGTCTCCTGGTCACAACAGGAATAATCATCTGTGGTTTAGTTGTTTCACCAGCAGATCTCTGTAGAGCTGGTCTATAGGGTTATCACTATCGTACAGAATAGGAAAATGTGGCAAAGTGTCTTGGCTGAAAAACGAGGCTTACAGACACGCCAGGGAGTTATTAATTTCCCACTGCAAATAGCATTTCAGTGATTATGTTTTCCTTTGGTTTTAAATTGGGCTGAGAGAGGAGTATGGCTTGCCACTTGATGCCACAAAGTGTGACACCGAGTGTTACCAACAGGCTAACCTACGTGGAAATGCAGAGAGGATTTGAATTCAGAAACATCCTCACATTCTGTCTAATCTTCCCCAAAGCTTTCTGCAACCCTCCTTCGTTCCATATAGGATCCTGCATTTAGTTCTGGTGATGTAAATCCAAATAGAGGTTGCTGGCAAATCTCAGTCAGGACAGAAAATTCTGACCTTTTGAAATCTGGGTTGAATAAACATAAGAATTTAATTAGGTAACATTTGCTGTTGACCTGAGCATTTCCTTTTAATATTACTGCTATGATTTCTTGTGGTACAACATACATTGTCTTTCACTGTCAAAGTACAAGGCTGTGAAAACCTTTGTGATCTCTCCATATTCTTGGAAAAGGATTCAATTTTAAGGAGACACATGTGTCTCCTTAGAGCTGCTTTCTGACTGCTAGGATAAGAGTAATCTAAGCAGAGCAGTGTAATGTGGGAGTAACTTCAAGGCCCTTGACTCTCTGCAGATGAGATCCATCATACGCTGCTTTTCTAAGCTTTGGAGCATGTTTTTTTCAAGGCAACTGTTGCACAGCAAGTCGCAGGTAATCCTGCCTTTGAATGCTGGGCTTCCAAGCCACCAGCTAGTCCCTGCTAAACTGAGCCTCTCACTCTATGTAGACCTAAGTTTGATATTTCCACATGCCTCTTGTTCACCATTAACTTTTTCCTGTACGTTGTAAACAAGCTGCAAAAGTTTTCTTTAAACTTCATTGCTTGATGACTGTAAATATAACTTTGCCACATTAGTAGTGGTTTGATTAACCTTTAGTTAAGGAAGAGTTTTTTTCCCCTTTTGGGTGGTATTTGGAAGTACTGTAGCCAATCCCTGTGAGAATTACAGTACAAGGCTCAGTGTAGCCTGGCCAGAAGATGGCTTTTGCAGATCCCCTCAAATGAGCCTGATCCCTTTGCAATAGACCAGCTGTTACCTGGAGATGCTGTTGGGACATCCTGGCTTTTTAATTGCTTTTAACATGATTTCTGAAAAACTAATGAAGTATTAATTCACTCAGAATTTAATTTGCTTAATGAATATGATCATCTCCAGCAAATGGCAATGGTTGCTCATCTGTGAGTCATGTAGTCTTGATTTCTGAGGGCTTTCTTCAACAGTGGGGCAGTGATGGTTTTATCATGGTGTTTGCTCTTGGCCTAGTGGCATTTTACATAATTTTAACAAAATACCTGTCACATCTTTGTACAACAATGAACAAAGTAGACTGAAGTAACCTGTTGCTAATGTGATTTAAGACCCAGATTTTACCAATACACTGGTTCTTTGAGAAGGTGTGTTTCCTATTTGCCTTGATACACTTCTTTGCGTTAAGTGGACTTTGAACAGGAGGTCCCCAGCCTCCAGAGGTGTCTGGTTTTTTCTTATTTCACTGCATAAATGCTTGAGCATGGCTTGATAAATCTGGGAGTCCTTTTTTGTCTTTTGATCTGTTACGTGTGAGAACTAAAGAAAAAGATAGTAAATGAGAATGATTTCCAGGGTTAAAAAACCCCACTGTATAGTTTGGAGAAGTCAAAGAAGTGTGCTGGCAACTTAAGGAAACTTGCCCTTCTCTGTTTGACCCAAGCAGCTTCCAAGCTACACAAATAACAGGAAAAACCCCACAAGACCTGATTATAGAACTGCAACTTGCCAGGTGGGTACAGGCAATAGAATCACAAACGTGTATCAATAATTAAAATGTAGTCCTAGCTAAGGCTGCACAATATCCATTAAACAGTGTTTGATTAAAACATATGCCCTTCTGTTCTGACCACTTTTTCTTTCCTTCCCCCTCCTTATTTTCTAAATATTTATTCATTTTTCACCCCCTCTTGCATTCTCTAAGGTTGTTTAGCAAGGTAGAAACTGTGCTAGACTGACCCAGTTTTCCTCTATGAAAGCAGCAATCCCAAGGCTTAATTCCTGGGAGGAATTAAGATCTTGAATGAACCAGGCTACAGAAGTTGTTCTCAGAGCCACAGGAGGAAACTGTAGTAACTCAAACAGTATTTGGAGCACCAGCAACTGCACTGTTTGAATTGCAGGTCCTTTGGATCACATGTGATCAGCCAGTCCTTGGAATGCTCAGGTTCTTTATGCAAAGATGACTTCTGACAGCACTGCCCCATAAATCAGTGATAACATATTCCTGTGATGCTCGCCATACACCCTCGGGGTGTAGAAATTTAGTGGGAGAAGTTAATTCTGTCTACCCAAGTGTTCTGCTGGCAATTCCCAGAGTTACAGTGAAACTCCTATATACCCAGTCTGCATATAAATTCGGCTAGGTTTAAAAGCAGGGGAGAGAACCAACCCAACACCAAAACTCCCCATCTTTCTTTTTTGCTCTTATGTGCTTTCATGTGGCAAGTCAGAAACTGGGTATGTTAAAACTGACAAACTTGCAGCTGAAGTTCTTTCTGCCTGAGATTTTGCTCATATCAGTTCATAGCATTTTGGATATACAGTGTCCATCCTGTCTTGCTTCTGTTTCAACTACAGTGAAGTAAGTGCTTGGCTTTAAGTGCATAAAACTTGCTTCCTGAATTTCATTAACAGGTCTAAACCAACACGAAAAAGCCAAATAATCTCAGTACCACAGTGACTATCGCCACAAATAGGAAGTGCAGACACCATGAGTGCCTGAATCCCTGCTCAACACTGGGGTTATCAGGAGCTCACAACTGCTGCAGTAGCTTGTTCTGGTCAGGGTTTTGTCATAAAGCAGCACAAAGGGTTGTGACAGCCAGAGAAGCTTCACTGTGGTCCCTATCGATTCAGCTGCACAAATTAAATTAAAGCAATTTGTTCCTGTAATTACTTGTTCTGCAGATCCAAAGTAGCTTAAGGACCTGAATCACAATCCAGAGTAAGGTGAGGCATTGCAGAGCATTATTGGCTTTCTGCAGATTTCCAGGTTGATTTATGACTGCTTGTCACTGGGCAGGGCTTGGGCTCAGCTTTTTAAGGCATTTGTAGGTGCCTCAGTTCTGAGAGATTTGAGCCTGAACACACACTGCTACTGGGAGGCCGTTTGGCAGGGCAGAGCAAGTGCACTGTTTGCTTCCTGAAAATGTTTTTTTTCCTTATTTAGTGATATCTGCTTTAGCAGTTTTCCTGTAAGTTTATTCACACAATTATGCTCCCTTGTGGCACCTCACAGCTTTCCGAACCCTGATGCTGTTTTCTACTTCTCGTTTCATATGTGCCACTTATCCCAGAAGAACTATTCCAGGAATTGACTCTGTGTCCCAGAAAGGGCCCTCCATATTCGTTTCTCTGTTTACACCTGCTGCTCTGATCATCCCTTCCCTGCTGTGCATGACCTGCTGCCCTTGCCTTCACTGTGCCTGGAAAACATGTTTGATTATGAATTCATGGCACTGGAGCCAGAGAAGTAGAACAGAGTTGTACAAAGAGTTAGTGCCTTCCCAGAAGACAATCTCTCATCAGCTCTGCCCTGGACATGTGAAACTTTTACTTGTCCCCAGGCAGTTGTACCTGCCTTCTGCAATGGCACTTCCTGTGTTTGCACAAAGTGAATGTCCATTGTTTAACAGGAGGTGCTTGCTGAATCCTCAGTGATACAGACCTGCACTGAGAACAGCTTTGAGTCATGTGCGTGTTGTTGAAATCCAAAGATAGCACACAGGACTAAGTCCTCCCTGTTGCAGTCCTTTATCAATGAATTAGTGTGTTCAAAAATTCTTGCCAAACATGATGTGGGCTGGTCTGAGACAGCAAATTGCTATTTCTGGTTCAGCTGCAGATCATGGCTCTTGCCCAGAGCTGCTGGGGTGCTCCATAATTAATTGTGCATGCACTTCATTACTGAAGTAACAAGCAACTCTGGTTAAAGAGCTGCTGTCTGGAGGGTCCGTTACAACCAGGGTTTGTTACTTGCTGACAGGGATTCATTTTAGTGAACTTCATTCTATTTTGCAAGTGTAATACCTAAAAGGTAGCAAAGGCTCTTCAGTCCTTAAGGAACAAGGTAGTCAAGGTAAAACACATTGAGATGTACTTGAACATCTTTTAATACAAGTATTTGAGCTGTGCTGCAGCTCCATTGGACCTGAAAAGCCATGTAAACAGGAGGATAAACTGATTAATTGGTTGGAGACATTAACATAATTTGAGCTTTCTTTCCCCTCGATTTTTATCCTTGAAGACTGTCTAATTCTCAGAGTACCTCTGTCAGCAGACACTAAATCTCAGCATCCTTAATTGTAAGACCAATACTGTTTGTCAGTGGGTACAAAACAGGGTTTCCAACTGTGTGTTGCTGCCTGACACCAAGGAATAGGGAGTAACAATGCCTATGGAATCCAGACATCTAAATCCTGGAGGCAACTCTAAAAAATCACAGCTACCACTTGCACCTCCCTCATTTTTCTAATCTTTTCGCCATCCCCTGCAATGTTTTTCTTTACGGTAGCCTGAAAAGCTGAGTCCATAACAGAAAAGGGACAGAAGATTAAGAAAATCCCAAATCCTCACACAGCACCAGGTTTCAAATGCACTTGGGCACTGTGCAAGTTGTTAATAAAATCCCACTGCCTCATGCAAGTCTCCCACAGCAGCCCCCAGCCAGCCCTGCTGCCCGCATCTCCTCTTTCTGCTAGCACAGAGCAGAGAGAGCAGGAGACTCCCCTGGCTTGCACACACACCCATGAAATTAAATGCTAGCTCTATATATAGCTCCTGCCTCATGCAGGAGCTGAGGCTTTCACACACTCCCTCGCTGCACTTGCCAGGGCTATTTTTAGCATTAGTGACAAGGTTACCTGGATTATTCTGCCAAATCAGAATGAAATGCCTTGAATTGTATGCAGATAACATCAGAGATGACAGCTGATCTTTTCATTGTGCCTGCTCCTGCCTTTCTGGCTCTGCAATAAATCTGTGCCAAGTTTTCCCAGCCTTGTGAAATCAGGGCAGTTCCCTGACTTCTACTTCAGAAAAGTGGGAGTTTAAGCACAGTTGGAGATTCATCAAAAAACCTTGATAATCTCCAGGTGAATATAGTCTTATCTCTAAACTGGGCTCACTTCAATATCTACTTGATTTCTGCATTAGGGCTACTAGTAGTTTGTAGATATGCCTTCCCCCCTTTCTTGATCAAAGTCAAATCATATATTCCCCAACATTCAGTGAATTCAGTCCAGTTTCCCATTGAATCTCTCAGTCTGGAAGGCTGATACCTTTTCAGTGCAAAGCTGGACTGAGACATTTCTGTGAAGATGTGGCACTGGACATGCTGTTCTTGAACCATGGCATGGCTTTTGTTTCATTGATAGGTAGAATTTTCCTTTATGACTGCTCAGTGTTGAGCTGTCACGCTTTCTGCTTTTAGGCTGCAAAATCTGAAGTGCTGTTTGCGTGGTATTATTCAGTCTCCACTGTGAACTTCACGCTCTGTTACATGAAGCCAAGGAACAATCCAGGGTCTAATCTGGGTGTGCATTTAGCTACATCTGCAGTTTCTGGGTAAGTCAACTCAAAATGCCTTTCCGAGAACCTTGGGGCACCACTAGAACTACAGATTTCGAGGTGTGGTAAAGTACTTGATAAGATACCTCCTTTTCACTTTATATTGCCAAGAAACCTTTCCCCAGCATGATCCACTTACTCATGCCAACATTCTCAATGTGGTAAAGATCAGTTTTAGGTAGTCGTGCTTTGGTTCCACTCTGTGTCCACAAAAGCATCATTCTTCCTGTCTGACACCTTTGATGCCCACATTACTGTACCTGAATTCCTCTCTCCATAATCTTTTAAGTACTGCTTAATGCATCATGTCTACTTATGCAAATATCCAAGGGGGTGAAAAAGAACATGAAGTGAAAATTACAAGTGTAGTCTTTTCCAGGAATTCATGTTTGCATTGAAACACTAAGTAACAGTGGAGTGCCTTTAATTGTGGCTATACAAGGCATACCAGAGAAGCACCAGCCACCCAGGCAGCTCAAGCATGAACTTTCTAAGCAGTCAGATACCAAATTTAATTAAACAGTCTTTTCCTGTGTCACTCTTCAGTCTAGCAACTATTTTACTCCCCCAGGTTTCAGCTTCTAGAGCAAAGTGAGTCTGTAAGGCAGAAAATGGGTATTGCAAATAATCGTACTTGCAAATGTCTCTTCTGCCTCTTGACACAAAGAGCTCTCAATTCATGGAATTCCATTGAGGGTTTTTTATCTGTGCTCCCAACACATAATAATAGGAACCAAGACCTGTTGTGAGCCCTGTTGCCTAATGCACAGCAGAATATTGCCAGTGCATCCTATGCCTGGGACACTGGGGAAGTGTGAATTAGTAAGAAAAACACCACTGAAAAGGCAAATCTGGGGAAAATGCAATCTCGCCATTTTGGATGGAGGAGGAGGGAGACATACTTGTTTCCATGGCAACAAGTGGGAAACTGAATTGGCTGGGAGCAGGAAATAGGGAAATACGCTTTTCAAAAGCAGCAATGCACATAAATGAATACTTGAATCTGTACTCACACTGCTGTCAGTCAATGGTAAATCTGAAGTCAGTGGACTTACACTGCTGAAATGTAGAATCTGTCTCAAAAGATATAACAGAATTCCTCAATCTCTCTTTTGAGATGGAATGAATGGGAAAATGAACTAAAATAAGGATTTTAGCCTTGACTGCATAAACACTTGTCAGCACAATAGCAAAAAGCTGGTTTTCCCAGCAGGTTCACAATTACCATTGCAATATATTACAGCCAGAACCATTTAAAAATATAACACTTTTGAGAAAACATTAGGTTTTTATCTCTCTGTTTTTGAAGTTACACAGATGCTATTATTCAGTGTACTTTGCACATTATATATGTCAGCACAGCTTTCCCTCCAGAGTATAGGACTGTGGGACTGAGGCAATTTGACAGTGAGCTTTCAAATATGTACAAATGTACTGAGAAATATTGATCTTGAAAACAACTGCCTGTGTATTTGTACTGTGTACTTGCCATTCTCATGCAGCCAGCTGTTGAATAGCTACTCACTAATCTGCCTGGACATTATCTTTTTGTGCTAAAGTACAGGTCTCTAGCATGATGATATATGTGGATTTAGAACCAAGCCATCAAGTCCCATGGCTGTTATCAGTGTTACCAGTGCAGCTGCAGCAGCAGCAGCAATGTGCTCTTGTCTGCATAGGTAGTTGCAAAATAATCCAGAGAACAGACATTTCTATTGGATCCCACTTCCCAACCAGTACCTCACACTAGAACTTTTAGGATTCCTTAGTGATAGACTTCCAAGTTGTCACAAAGAGATTATGCTGCACAAAAATCAGTAAAATTAATAAATTTTAAGAGCATAAAATCTCATCCAAGAGTTTTTCTCTTACCAGAGTGGTTATGTTTCAATGCTACTGCCAGTTTGTGCTCTGAGTGGGAGCTCTGGGATTGTCTGGGTTTTGTGGAGTGAGACCTTCTCAGTTCCAATCAGAAACTCCAGAGGGATATCACTTGGGCTTTGAGTCCTTGGCCTTTACCAGTACTTGCTTTTACTTTTTGTCTTTTTGGACACTTACTTTTCCCGGTATAAATATTTTTCTGCATGCATCCACCACCTGCGCTTGTTTGCATGATCATGTTCTATTCTGTTGGATGAGTTAAGAGCTGAGCTGAGCTCTGCCAATGCACATATGTGCTGGAAGTTGTATGGGAAATTGCTTCCAATCTGTTTTGCCATTCTTGGCTATTCTAGCAATCTCTGCACCGTCTGTTCCTTGAGATGCACTGAATCTCCCACATTCTGGGAGGAAGCTGCTAAATGAAAGCCTGTCTTCCTCTGCTTGGAACAAAGATGGCTTTTAGCCATCCTGTAGATATCACCCGTGAGACTAATGGCCTGTACCAAAGATTGCTTCATAGGGCTACAGCAGACACTACTGAGGCTTCCTTTGCTGTATTTACCCATAGAGAATACATTTCCCAGCTTCTAGTAATGACCAACACTTTTCCTCACCAGCAGAACAGTTCCCTTTTAATTCCTGGTACTGACACTTTATGTATGCCTCCTTTAAAATAATTCTTTAGGATTCTTATTAAGCAAGTGAAATTGTAAATGAAAAGGCTAAAGCCCGTAGTTATACTACCTGAAGCTGTTTTTAGCTGTGATTTCATTAGACATTCACACTAAGAGAAGTCAGACTGTATTGAGTTTTCCTTCCTAAGACAATGGGTATTAATGTGGCACATCTATGATTTACTTGCCAGTACTTCCTTGGAATATAATGTAAATCATAATGTGATATTCTCTACTTGTATGGGATATACATGGGATTTTGTGACAGGGACTGTCATCTCTGTTTTGGGCAGTCACTGGCATGATGCACTGTTCTCCTCTGGGTATTAAGTGCTACCATGATACAAAGAATAAATAGCAGTCACTGAGACTGGAGGAAAGTGATTACTCATCTCCAGTGTTAAAGGAGCATTGTGAAGTGCACCCAAAATCTTGTCTGTGTTCACTCAGCAGTTCATTTCTTAGCTGAGGGCAAGTGTGCCTATGGCAGTGGTGTTTTCCTGCATAAACTCAGGCCTATTTGCTTTGATCCATATGCATACTTCTCATTCCCTGTCCCCTGCGGTAAAGTTTAATCAAATGCACACACATGAATGGAGCTAGTCTAAATATCAATAAGTGCTTCTTTCAGGAGAGGCTTGAGTATTTAATATTTAATAAGCCTTAAAAATGAACTTTTATGCATGTTTCTCAATTTGATTGCAAGCATTTTGGCGGTGAGCAGTGCTTGCTCTCCCAGTGTGGGCAAGCATAGCACAGATTATTTAACAAACCACTTTGTTTCATCTAAAATATTCATGTTTGCAGATATTCAAATGTAACTCTCAAAAAAAAACCCACAAACAAAACCCAAATGGTGCAGTCTGAGCCTCACAGTTACCTTAAATCTTTGCTTTAGGCTACACGCCGCAGTAATGCTGTTTCTCTCTTGGCTCTACCCTGTTGCCCTGGTTACTGATCAAAACCAACTGATCCCTGCTGTCCCTGCTGCTGGACTTGCACAAGCACCTTACTCGTGTGAGGGCAGTGCTCCTGAACCTGCTTCTTCACTAAAGCAGAAATGTAGCCACCATTGTGTATAGCAGCTTTCCTTTGTTCAAATAAATATGCAGCTATAGCAATTGCCTTTATCCTCAAATTCACCTAGCACTGACAAAACAAAATCAGGTTAATGAATAATTCCATTCTTATTTTTGTTAAAGCATTAGCCTTTCTGGAGGACCTCAGAATCTTGATTACATCAAAGAATCATAGATTAAACTAGGTTGGAAAAGACCTTTAAAATCTTCAAGTCCAACCTTTACCCTGGCACTGCCAAGGCCACCACTAACCTGTTTTTTGAATACTTCCTGGGATGGTGGTTCCCCAGCTTCCCTGGGCAGCCTGTTCCGAAGCCTGATCACCCTCTTGGGGAAGAAATTTTTCCTAATATCCAACCTAAATCTCCCCTGGTGCAGCTTGAGGCTGTTGCCTTTTGTCCTGTCTCTTATTACTTGGGAGAAGAGACTGATCTTCACCTCACTACAACCTCCTTTCAGGTAGTTGCAGAGAGCAATAAGGTCTCCCCTGAACCTTGTCTTCTCCAGACTAAACACCCCAGTTCCCTCACCTGTTCCTCATAAGACTTGCTCTCAAGAGCCTTCACCAGCTCCATTGCCCTCTGTTGCTGTGGAGCTGCAGGTACATGTGGCAGAATTTTGTCTCCCACATTAACTTCAGACTTTTTTTCTTTGAATCAAGGGAATCCTGACTGAAGAGGTAGTTGAGATTTCTTTTTTTTTTTCTAAGTGGTTGATGAGCAGGAAATGGACTTGGGGGTGGGTGACAGTGTCTCAGCTGGCAGTAATCACAGGATGCTTCATTGTAAAGAGAAGTTCCCCCCTCTTGTTAGAAGACTTACTTAGAGAGCTTCATTTCAATTTGCTGCCGGATTTCCTGTCTTTCCTCATCTGTCCTCCTTGGGAAAATATTCCTGTCTTCCAGCTCCTGCTTACTTGGTCTGTTTCGTAGTTTTACTGCCAGCAGTTCTTTCTTGCATTTTCTTGGCAAAGTACCTGGGACATGCATTGAAAGGAAAATAATTAGAAAGACAGCTCCTGGAGAGGAGAGGTGAACATTGAAAGAGCAGAAAACCTACAGAGTGATAGTGGTCTGTATGTCAGTGTGAAATGAGTAGCTGTGCCGGGCTCAGACACAAAACTGCGTACAAATCCAGAAGGATCATATTCCTCTGCTGCCATTATTATCCACTAAAAGCAAGTAATGCTCTCAGGTGAAAATTATTTGCAGATGAGACATGATTCACATTGCTAGTTTAGAAGTCTAAAGCTGTGCCTCTTGCCTCAGTCCTCTGAGCATCCCCATAGCCCAGAGCAATCCCTGTTTCCTGAACAAGTTAGTGGTTCCTTTGCAGGAGGACTGAATCACTCAGTGGCAGAAGTGGCTGGGACATGTACACCCTCCTCTCTGGGTCACAAGGTGTAACAAGGGATAGGTAGTGGTAACTAAAACAGAGTTCTTGTGTGGCGTGTGTATATATGCACACAGGCATATCTATGTAAAAATATATACAGACATATATATGAAGTATCATTCTGGTTTTCTGGCATTAGAAATTAGAGGATCAGAACTGTGACCAGACACTGTGTGTCACTTTAACACTAAATGCAAGCCATGATGCAATCTATATCCTGTCTAGTGTGACAGTGTGTCATAACAGAATTTCATCTATCAATCAGTATTATTCTGTTGGCATTAGGCCTTTTGCTCTGAATGGAGCAGGGGCAAATATTGCAAGGAATGACAGAAAAAGGCCAGGTTTTATGATGACTTGCAGAATGCTGGCAACTCTATTAGACATTAGGCAGTAAGAGACACAAATTCTTACTGTGATTGCATGACTGGTTGTGCTTACTGTAAAAAATATAGCACATGCTTTCCATCAAACCAGGTAACCTGAAACATTGCCATTACAAAAACATGTTCATAGGATAATATGCAGCAACTGTTTTCAGTAGAAGCCTATTGCTCTTCAGTGTGCTGGATGTTGAGTCCTTGATGCTGCCTCTCTGATGACAATAGAAATATCCTTTCACTCTTACTAGAGGGAATTGTGTTTGAGTTTAGGTGTTTCTGTATCTCTGGCAGAACTCTTTAGACTTCAGCAGGCTAAATAAACGAAAATTGGACTCCTGAGCTTAGAAAACCTTTTTTCCATGTGTTAGGGAAGTTATGCAATAGAATAGAACACCATCTTTATTTTCAAGTGCATACTGAAAGTCTGAGGTGATGTCCGTACTGATAAACATCAAGTTTGCTTGTGATGGAGGGGGGAGGGGAAGAAAAGGGAAGTGATATTAAAACCAGTGAGCTGCTGAGTCATACTGGTAGGACTGCAGTCTTCCAGCAATCATGTCACAGGGAGGTTATAAGCAAGTAAATTTCCACAAGGTCCCTACACACCTCCTGTGCTGTGCTGACTTTTCTGCTGTCCAGTCCAGGGCTTCAGTGGAGTCTGAAAATCAGCTCTGCAGAGCAGCATCAGTCAGATGGGGTTTAGGGTACTGTAAGGGTACACAGGATTTACAGTTAAGCCTTTGTATTTGCTTCGTCTTGGGAGGGCAGTGTGCAATAAGAGGTTATTTTGTTTTGGTTCTCTTTTACTTTAAAGGGTTTTAATTTAATGCTTCACCTTTTCCAGAAAAGGTCACATAATTTTTAAAGAAAATTATATTTAATTCGTATTTTTGTTTGGCATTTGAGATAGGATTAAAGTCTATTTTTGAAGAATGCTCTGGAGGTTGGCAAGATTCTAAATCCTAAATAGATTCTCATTCCCAAATATTGTGGTTTTATTTGCTAGGGATCTGTGCACCTACATTATTATTATTACTATTTCTGCTGTTGTTGTTATTATTATTATCATCACTGTTGATCTCAAATTTCTTTATGCCAGGGGGAGGAGTCTACACCATGTCTACGTATATATCTTGGGAAGATCAGGGCAGAAAGTAGTTATGGTGTCCTTGTGTGGGCAGGAGCAAATCTATAGCAGTTGCAGTAGTTCAAAATTAAACTTTTTAGAAACCAATCTTGGCTCAAAACCCCACTTAAAGTATAAAGCTGTGCCCTCATTTATCACCTTCCTCTAATGCTTTCAAAGTCTGTTGCAAACATTAATTAAATTAAACCACGCAGCCCTCTGTGTAGTAGTAGGTATACATTTAACAGATGGGTAGAGAAGTTAAATGATTTGGCTGATGTCGCACACAGCCTTCTGCTAACTGAATATATGACTCCATCAGAAACATTTGGCTCATGAAGCCACAGACTTGGGATTCTGTCAAGGTTTTTCAAGCCTCCACCACACTGGGAGTAGGTGCAGAGTGGGTGCTTGCATTGCTAGATCCATACAGCTCAGAAACCAACAATATTCCTTCTGGAAACAATCTGAAACACCTGGGGCTGGCAAACTCCCAGGTATCTCTGAACGTGTTCTCATTTTCACCTGGAAAGTTTAATGTGTTGGTAAGAGGAATTTGGTCATGTCAGGAGATTGCTGCAGAGAAGGCTGCACATGCACATTGAGCCCAATGGCTCCAGAAGATGATAGTGTTACCACCCATGTGCTTGCCATTTGCATAGTGCATTGCAGACAGTTCAGTGCATCTTGGCTGCACTGACAGCAACAGATATGCACATGCATAGATATGTGACCAGAACTGCTTAGAAAGAATAAGAGAGCTCTACATGTGTAATAAACACTTTTTGTTTGGAGATGCACCTTAAACAGTTATTTTCTCATCCACTGATGACAGTGAAGGTAGGAGCATGCAGGACTACCCCTACTCCCTTTAGGCTGCTGTAAAATTTCTTACCATACCATACCTGATTATACCTGATTCTTGCCATACTATATTATACCTGATCTTTGAATTGTGGGAGAATCCCAGTGATGATTTGCTCACATGAGGTCCAAGCTCATTTTCTACTTCCCTCATCTATGAGATGAAGGCCAGCTGAACCCAATGTTCTGCAGTTAAAAGACTGGACCTTTTTTCAAGAAGTCATGTTTTGACGCTGATGTGGAGGGACTGGCTAAAGCTAGCTCAGTGTGTGCCCTTGAGGCTTCTATTTCAAAGTGAAAGGGGACAATGAAAGACTTTGCTTGAGACAAAGTAAAATAAAGCTGCTCTTCAGAGTCTTGACTGCTCCCAGGCTGCTCTGCTGTGCATTTACAAAGAGTCTACTACTTTGTGAAATTAAAAACACAAATCATATCTGAAAACATCTCAACTTTAACCCAAATCCTGCTGTGGTATTAGAGGAGTGGAGAGCATATAACTGACTCAGGATAAGCTGTGTTCACTTCATCCAGATGTCTGGATTTCTAAAAGGCTTATGCTATAACCACTCCCATGGTCCATATGCACTGGGCACTGATTAATCTTTAGGGTATTTCACCAAATAAAAATGCAAGAGATCTGGATTAAACTGATCTGCAAGTCTAAGGAGCTGTTCCCCAGGCCTGAGCAATTGGGTTAATTGCTGAAAAATAATACCTGCCCCACAAAATGAAAGTAGGGGATGATGTTCCCCCCCATCAGGAAGACATGCTGGGAACCACTGTGTAATTCATCTGGTTTCATCTTGATGAGCCCAATGATGGCCACTTCTGTTTTTCCACCTGCTGCAGAAACCCAAATTTGAGGTTTCAGAATTAATAAACTAGTAAATAAACCAAAACCAGAGAACAAAGAGAAAAAAAAGCCACAAATTAATTTTCCACAGCCAGTTTTCAGCACTCTGAGGCAAATTTCTTCCTGATAACAATCTCAGTAGAAAGTGAACTTGCAAATACCCTTGTTTAACTATTCTTTTCCTAAGAGTCATTTTTTCCTAGTCAGAAAGGCAAATTCAGTGCTGATCTGCCCCATGACCAAACTATCTCAGCAGGATCTTGCCTGTGGCTTGTTTCATGGTTTATGGCAGCTCAGCCTGGTCACCAATAAATGTTATGAAAATTCACACCTTTTTCATGCTTGGTTAGAAGGTTCCTGACTGAAGTTCCTGGTTTAATTGAATTTCCTGTATGTTTACTGTTCTTTCTACCAAACAACAGACAAAACCTAATACAGCATGCTGATGGGAAGACCTTGCTTGCAAGTAGTTATCAGTTGTGGGCTATGTGCTAGTTACATTATTTTTTTAAGCTTGTGCACAAGACTACTGTCTTGGCTGGTGTTTTTAGAGGTTTCAGAGAATGATTTATTGAGGAAGGTGCTAATGGAAAGCCAAGGTACAATTCCTCGCTTTTTCCAGAGTTGTCTGCACCAACCTCCGCATAACCACAGGGCTGTTGCACTGTTCTGCATCTCAGTGGCAATGGCAAAGTTGATGACATACTAAAGCAGGACACTATTTGTAAAGCAGCTTTGGATTAATGGGTAGTTTCACCTCCTGCCTCTCAAGCCAGCCCAGATTTTTTAGAACGAGAAAGAATATGGATCTTTTCAGGGAATTGTTCTGGTGCTATCCCTGTCACTTGTCACTAGCTCTCATTCCTCTCTGAAATGTTAACAGGTACATTTGAATGAATGCTGGCACAAGCAGTGCCACCCAGTGTCAAGACGAGAAATAACTTGCTTATGTCCAAGCTTGTGAGTAAATGGGCAGTGACCACATCCCCAAAGCTGTTGGGGGACTTCCATGGTTTAAGCAGCTGTGTTGCCCAGCCTGCCCAGTACCCATCCACAGACATCAAATAGTGGAACTTTGTGTGCCCTGAGGTTTTGTCTTGCACCTACAACGTGCCTGAACTTAAACACCAGCAGAGCAAGCACCAGACTTGTACAAAGAATTAGGCGTTATGTAAATGCACATTTATAACCAGCAAGAACAAGACAGTCCACAATGATCTTAAGCCATGTAAAGTAAAACGATCTTATTGATAAAGCTTAAGCCTTGTAATGACTTGGGTAAGTTTAGGGGGTGTATGGAACAGTCATCTTCATGCAGATGCTGAAGTTTAGATGTTAAAAGACTTGAATGCGAAAAAGTGAGATAAATGACAAGGAAAAAGGCTGCATAGCAACAAACAAAGAAATGAAAGAAAATTCTTCCTAAAAATTAGTTTTGCTGAAGCTGGAAAGTGTTTTGCATGGAAAAAGGGATTGCATTAATATCTGTGTCCTCTTTATCAAATGATAAACCACCTTTGTTTGCTCTCTTTGCTCAGGATTATTAGTACATTCCACATACGTCTTGAGAAAGGATAAAAAGGACCAAATAGGGAATAGCTTTCTGCTTTAAGATCTTTTCTCTGGATGTTTGTCCTTCCTACATTCACTATGTCTTCTTTTTTGCTGTACCATCACTGCAGTGGAATAATAGTTGTAAAATGGGATGTTTCTAAACCATCCACAGCATTGGCACCGGGTGTACAAAAAGTTTTGCCTACTGATGGTGAGATGAGTCTGCAAGTGCTGCCATTCATATATAGTAGTACAAAGGCACGTAACTGAAGGGGTGGAGCATACTGATACATTGACATAACCCTAAATGTCAGCTTAGTGTGCAGTATACACCGAGACAAACAAGATCACAATCACCATGATTCACATTTAACTTCAGCTTTTCAGCAGGATTCCTTGACAAAGGTGATGTGACAATAGAGGAATTTACACTGCTCAGTATCTTATGGGGCATTCTATTAGGCTGAAACAGTCTAATATGACTTATTAATACTAATCTGAGAAGTGACTTTTCTTACCAGAAATAATGGAGTCATTCAAAACTTCCTCATCCTGATAAAAAACAGAGTCTTCCTTGAGCTCTGAGTTCATGATCATGTTTTCTTTGTTCTCATCCGACTCTTTCACCGAGTTCCGCTTATTTTCTGAATCACTGCTGTAACTCAGGGAGTTCTCCTTTTCTTTGTTGCGCTCAATGCTAGATGTTCTGGATGGACGGACATCAACTCTTTTTTTTGGAGAGCCTTTGCTTTCTTTTCCATGGAAGCTGTGGGTGGAAGGTGCACAGCCCAGTTTTATTGCCATGGCAGGAATTTTTCATTACATGAGAATGAGCAGAATGCCTTGTAAATTAAAAAGGCCAGGGCAGAGAATTCAACATGGGACAACATGAATGGCATTCTCAAGACTGTTTTGAGAATGGCTCCTGCAGATCTGCCTTCCTGTCTCTATCATAAAAATAAGGTATGGAAGGGTGCTAGCAAATTTCTTTGATATATAGCCACATGCTATACTGTACTGATTAAGAAAAACCACACAGCACATCATTCTAATGTAAAACATACATGGCATGAAATATTACTGACCTGTTAAGCTCATGACAAAGGTTTAATGGGGCCTGGAAATAATATTGTATGAATTTGTTCCCCATGGAAATAGCTGTTATGGAATTAAGAAATGTTACCAACTTAGCTCCAAAGCTGGAATGGAAAAGGTTATCTCTGGTCTCTAATATACAGGAGGGCTTCTAAGGAAAACCAGACAAAGGGCTCAACATACTCCCACACAAGCATTTGTATTAAAAATGGATACTGTATGTGCTCATATATAAGCCAAGAGACATATACTGAAATAGTAGCATTTGCCACATGAAAAATGCTCATATTTAGAGCAGAATATGCCTTACCTGCTCTAATTTGCTATCTTGTGGGGAGATTTTCTTTTGCAATAGGTCAAGGTTTATCACATTATTCTAGCTGTTTGAAAACCTACTTCCATGTCACAGTAACCTTCTTATAAAGGAAGAATGTGTTTTGGAGGTAACTACCAAATTAAGCACCTGGATCGGGGATGGATGTTCAAAGTAGTGACATCAGGAGGAAGGCAAACTCAAGCTGTAGGAGTAAATAAAATGCTAATAACAGGGTAGGAACATTTACCAAGAAAAATGGTTTAGTGGAATGGCTCTCCTCATGCACCCTTATAGCCAAGAGGCTGTAGGTACCTGTCCTGCCGGTGTTTGGTGGCCAGAGCCCTGTGGAGTTCTTCAATGACTCTGCTGGGAGGTAAAGGCAGGTGGACGGCAGCCAGGTGAGGGGAACCGGTTGGTGTTGTTACCTGTCCTCTGACATGGGGATCTGAACTTTTCTGGCCAGAGGGGTGGAAGAGGGCAGCTTGTCCTGAGATTTGGGAGGAACCAACAATGACATAATTCTTCAGGATGGTAGAAGGAGGAGATTTCATGGCAGGGTCATCTATTTCACTTCCTGCTGTCAAAACACAAGAGGGTAAGAGGTTGTGCAATGCTTCTTACTTTTTGACACACAGAGTTTGCACTGAAATTAATTTGGTCTGTTGAACAGATGAAATGGTCATGTTTGTTCCAGCTAGGAGGTAAGTGGTTAAGCTGAGTAACTCTCCCAGTTCAAAAGGCTCATACAATACAGATCCAAATCTTTCATCTAGCAAAACAGATGTCTCACCCATTTCCTGTCTTTCCCACTTTTATCAGATTCTCCCTTTCCCCAACTGACCACTGAATTTTTGAGTGCCAGCACTGTTCCTCCTAATCACCAATGGCTTGTGCTGCAGTAGGTTCCCAATCTAGCACTTTCGCTGCTGAACCCTGGCAAGAGTGTATAAAAATTTATGCACTGTGGTTCTCAGTCAGGACAAAATGTACCAGTGTCTATTATCTGCTTCTCTGATTGCTGCACATCTTGGACCACTGGCTTTCACATGCCAGCTGAGGAAATGCCAAAATCATTATCATACGAGGATAATATTTGCATAACAAAACTTGGCAAATGAAATCTGAAGGAAATATGTGGTATTGAGCACTAAGATGAAAAAGGAAAAGGGGGGGCATCTAATTTTTTTACCCCCATACTCATATTTTTTATGCAATCTGAGCATTTTATTGGAACTTAGACTTTGATATATACCTTTCTCTAGCACCCGAGTCCAAAACACAGGTGACATTTCCCTGGTTGTAAATTGGGTAGTTTCACACTCTTAAAATAAGTGAACATCTGGCCTGAAAAAGATGCTGATTAGTTTTCCTGTTGTGCAGTTCTTTTCCCCTTTCCCCTACATCTCCAGCCAAAGGCTTTGGCATACAGCGCTGTTTACACCAGTAGCTCAGTCTTGGTGTAAAAAGGCAGTGTTTGGGTGCTCCATACAAGAGTATTTCTTTTCTCTTGTTGCCACCTGGTGTTTAAAACAGGAATTTAAACTGACACGAACAGCTGTTGTGCAAACTTGATTTCACAGCTAATTTTTACTTTTTTCACTTACTTTTGAGATTCATAGCAGAGAAAAACTTCTGCTCAGGCCAGGACTATGCTGAAATACCCGTGTAAAATGCCTTGGTTCCTATTAGCAGGAAAAACTACTTACTAGAAAACTGATATACAAACGTACGTTTGAGTATTAACATCAGTTATTAAATATTTCCTCTCAGCCCCAGCATCCTGCATAATGGTTCCTAATACATGTCTTTTCCTAAGTTCACTGCTGGAAATCTGGTCCAGCTCCATGAGGGCAGTGCTGCAAACAGAGCAGGCCAAGGAGGCTGTGCGGCAGAATTACTGAGGACAGTAGCAAAAGCACAAGTAGGAAGAAGAGCTCCTGTAGCCATAGCCAAAATCAGACATTTGAGAATGACAACACTAAGACTGGTTTGTATTTCATATCTGTGGGGTGACCAAGTCAGCATCCTTCAAGGAGAGTTGCATCCACAATAAAATCTTCTCCCTTATGCTAAGCAAGGTCTAATTTTTTTTTTTAACTTTTTTTTCAAAAGGTGTTTTTGCACCTTTGTCTCCCTCCAACCTGAACCCAAATCAATGGCCAGAGCTTCATTCATCTCTCTGTGCATCCAGGAGGCACTGGACAAGCTAATCCAAAAGTCACTCTTTTTAAAACCTGAAGTGTCTGAAAGCACAAGCACATTTCTTCTACTCTTGGTGCCCAACATGTAGTGTTGGCAATGAGCCACCTTCCCACCCCAGAGTTTCTTCTGTGCTGACCAGGATGGCTGCTGTAGCCCAGAGACAGCCAACCTCTGCTGAGCAAATACGGGTTTCGGCACTCAAGGGGATTTTGATTATATGCTACTGTGGAGATGCACAGAGGACATTTATGGTCAGTCATTGCCCATTGAATCATGGCCTGAGGAGACGAAAAAGAAACCCAAAACAAACAAAAAAAAAAAACCCAAAAACAACCCACCATAAGTCAGTTTATGCTGCTGCACAGTTTTCTCAGAGCAAGAACCCTGGGTTCAGCTCAACCCTGACACAGTATGGGAGGAGACTTTATTTTATCTTTATATTGGCTTTTTCCTGGAACAGGTCAAAGGCTTCATTGCATCTTGAGCCCATATTGAGAATTTCCTTAGATCACACCTTATTTGTCCTGATGACAGCTGCTCAGTGAATAATCTTGCAAAGTGATGTCTTGGCACCTTGCCCTCTTCCCCCTCTCTGATTAATTGGTGCTTGGCTTATTTCTTACTCCTCTAACAGCATCTCTAACATTGTTAAGGGGGCAAAAACTAAACACAAAATTGCTTTTCAGCCTCAGCCTGTTCACATTGCAAGGTGGAAGGGACAGGCTAGAGCTTGCCCGATAGCACAGAATGTTGAAGTGATCTGAACAGCAGCTCCCAAGGAGCATTCTGATACGATTTTAAATCCAGCTCCCACTTAAGGTCCTACAACTTTTAAGCATGGAAAAAATATGGATATTTTCCATGAAGCAACAAATACTAGTAATTTTCCTCAAAAAATACCTAATCCCTGATATTTTCTATGAACCCTAGTGGTCAGATCACAATGACCTTCTGATATTTTATTTCCTGGTGACTTTGAAAACCCTGTTATTGTTTGTTTGTATTGTATTTGTATTGTTTGAAAAACCCAATTTATTGTGTCAGTACATGAGTGTGGATGCAAATGAGGGTTGAGATAATGGCTGTAATTTTAAAGTCTAAATACCCAAGAGGTCTGACATTTTGACGTAAGGACCTGATTATAATTGCAATAAGGCCCTTTTAACTGCTTTTACCATATGTAGGGGCCCTAAAATTGGAACAAACTAAAATCATACTCATTTTAACACCCTTTCTGCAGTGCCAGAGTGTTGGAAGATCCAACAACATTGGCAATACATTAGAAAATCAGGCCCAGAGGAATTGCTCTTGAAGCATTTCATGAAATCTGGCATGAAGGATTGCTTTGTGGGACCCACATGTGTCACTTAGGTGTGTTCTGGGTAACTAGATGAGATTTCATAGCTCGAGTTTAGACCTACCCTAAAGACCAAACCCTTCAGACAGAAACCTCTATGGAACCTATTGACTTGAACTTGATTTTGGCTGTTGTACTGTTATCCAGCAGGAGTCTAGGTAATGAAAACATTTAACTCTTCCTTGTGTTTTGTGGCATATCAATATGAGCATCTGATTCAGCAGATGTTTGCAGTTGACTTGATTTGTTTTACATGTGTTTAGTGCAATAGACTCACAACAAATAATCCCTCGAGAGATTCAGATGGATATGTGAAGTATATAGATCAGTGTGTTATTATCAGGCAACTGGACCACTTAGTTCATGGGAATTGTTAGTGTTCTGTTCACTTGATAGAAGTAGCCTGATTCACAGCAGCTTGTGGCAATAGGCTTCAAAAAGGGTGTGAGAAAAAAATGATACATTGTGCTGTGTAGGTGAACAACACAGAAAGGATGGGAAAGTCTTTATTGACCAGTAATGACTCACCTGTTCCACTTTTTGTGATTTTGGAGATTGCCTTCGGCAGTGGCGCTGGGAGCAGCGGAGGGCTAGGAAGCTGTGCTGGGTTTCTTTCCATCTGTTTCTGGGGGGAATCTGTGGATTCAGATACAAGTAAGGCTTGTGGACTGTCTTCAGATGCTGGCAGGCTGGCATCTTCTAATTCTTCTGTGGGTGCTGAAGGTTTCTTGGCTGGTAGGAAGATGAGTAAAATTAATGGAACATGAAGTTAATGATGATAGGCTGGGGGCCAATGCCAGGAGCACTCAGGAAAACAGAACACATGGCACACAGAAACACTTCTCTTCCATAGTGAAAACAATTACTGTGTGAAATAGCCAACTGGCTGAGGCAGGTGAATAATAAAATGGATGAGTATATTGAAGAAATGTTAATTTTGATGTTACTGAGAAAAATGCTGAGCTTCCTTTACTTCCCTAAAGCCTTTTTCCCTTTCGCTATTTTTCTTTGTTAATAATGAAGACAGCAAGGCAAAGCAAGTTTTGAGAACTGCAATGAATTTTCTTACAGCATGCAGCTGCAGTGGCACAGTTACTGAGTGAGTACTCTTCTATGCTATGAAAACACATCCAAAGGGCAAAGAGTATCAAATCAGGAATACTACACAAAAGCTGACTTTCCAGTTGTTTATAGAAACATAGATTCGTAGAATAGTTAGGGTTGGAAAGGACCTTAAGATCATATATTTCCAACCCCCCCTGCCATGGGCAGGGACACCTCACACTAAACCATGCCATGCAAGGCTTCGTCCAACCTGGCCTTGAACACTGCCAGGGATGGAGCATTCACAACCTCCCTGGGCAACCCATTCCAGTACCTCACCACCCTAACAGTAAAGAATTTCTTCCTTATATCCAATCAAAACCTCCACTGTTAAAGTTTTAACCTGTTACCCGTTGTCCTCTCACTACAGTCCCTAATGAAGAGTCCCTCCCCAGCATCCTTGTAGGCCCCCTTCAGATACTGGAAGGCTGCTGTGATGTCTCCACGCAGCCTTCTCTTCTCCAGGCTGAACAGCCTCAACTTTCTCAGCCTGTCTTCATATGGGAGGTGCTCCAGTCCCCTGATCATCCTCATGGCCCTCCTCTGGACTTGTTCCAACAGTTCTATGTCCTTTTTATGTTGAGGACACCAGAACTGCACACAATACTCCAAGTTGAGGTCTCACGAGAGCAGAGTAGAGGGGCAAGATCACCTCCTTTGACCTGCTGGTCAAGTTCCTTTTGATGCAGCCCAGAATACAGTTGGCTTTCTGAGCTGTGAGTGCACACTGCTGGCTCATGTTCATTTTCTCATTGACCAACACCCCCAAGTCCTTCTCCACAGGGCTGCTCTCAATCTCTTCTCTGCCCAACCTGTAGCTGTGCCTGGGATTGCTCTGACCCAGGTGTAGGAACTTGCACTTGTCATGGTTAAACTTCATGAGGTTGGCATCAGCCCACCTCACAAGTGTGTCAGGGTCCCTCTGGATGGCATTCCTTCCCTCCAGCGCATCAACCGAACCACACAGCTTGGTGTCATTGGCAAACTTGCTGAGGCCACACTCAATCCCACTGTCCATGTCACCGACAAAGATGTTGAACAAGACCGGTCCCAACACTGATCCTTGAGGGACACCACTCGTTACTGGTCTCCAGCTGGACATTGAGCCATTGACTACAACTCTTTGCATGTGGCCATCCAGCCAGTTCTTTATCCACCAAGTGGTCCACCTATCAAACTGATGTCTTTCCAATTTAGAGACAAGGATGTTGTGTGGGACAGTGTCGAACGCTTTGCACAAGTCCAGGTAGATGACATCAACTGCCCTATCCTTGTCCATCAGTTCCGTAGCCCCATCATAGAAAACCACCAAATAACACACATTTATTTTTACAGTTTAATTTTTGTCTTATTTAATACATGACTTCAGCTTGCATTCTAATCTCCTCTTACTGTATCTGACTCGAGAACAGTTGAGTCTTTCCTGAGGTTAAAGCTGAGAGCCAAGAAAAGCCATGAAAAAGATTTGCCATTGGATCTCAGCAGCTAGTGGGGAAAATAGAATTAGTGAAGTACTTAAGAAAAACTTCAGTCACCAAAGAGATAATGAAGCAGTGGCTCATCCTAAAAGATGGTAAAAGCACTTAGCTCTTAAAGTTAGTGCAGGCTGAGTCACTGAGTAGTTCATCAAATTGACCTGGCTGTGATGAGGGCACATGCGAGTAGACTCGGAAAGGCATGAAGCTGAAGCAGGACATAGGTAGGATTTCAGTGAAGCTCAGGATTAGCATCCTTGAATTCTGCTCAAATATCATCTGACTCTGTTAGTGCTTAAACTCACACAGTTCCTCACAATTTGACTTTCCCACTCTGTTACACATCCTGATCTCTGCCTGGTCATACCCACAGAGATTCTGGATGCTGACTCTGATCCAGGACCCCAGCCATGGCCAGGCTTTCCGCAAACTGCATTTCCAGTGACAACAGGCTCAGTAATAACCATGAGGGTTATTTTTCCTACCCTAGCAGGTGAAGCACCTATCCAAGTGGGAAGATCAGTGTTTAAGCCTCTTCTCAGCACAGAATCATAGAATACATTGTTTTGGAAGGAATCTTTAAAGGTCATTTAGTCAACCCCCTCTGCAATGAGGAGGGACATCTTCAACTAGGCCAGGTTTCTCAAAGCCCTATCCAGTCTGACCTTGAATGTTGCCAGGGATGGGCCATCTGCCACCTCTCTGGGCAACCTGTGCCACTGTTTCACCTTCATTATAAAAAAATTCTACCTTATAGACAGTCTAAATCTCCCCTCTTTTAGTTTAAAACCATTAACCCTTGCCCTATCACAACAGGCCATGCTAAAAAGGTCATCTCCATCTTTCTTATAAGCTCCTTTAAGTACTCTAAAGGTCTTCCATAAGCCTTCTCTTTTCCAGGCTGAACAAGCCCAGCTCTCTCAGGCTGTCTCCACAGCAGAGGTGCTTCAGTCCATGCAGCACTTTTGTGGCTCCTCTGGAATCAGTCCATCAGGTCCACAACTTTCCTGTGCTGAGGACTCTAGGGCTGGACACAGAACTCCAGGTAGGGTCTCACCAGTGCAGAGCATAACAGTGGTCCATACTGCTTGGGCTGGATAAATGGCAAATGCCAGTCCTCCTAGCATTCTGGATTATCCAGACAAAGCACCTTTCCTCCAAACCATTTTAGGGCATCTCCTAAAAGTTCACAGCAGTGAGCACCCACAACTGCCATGTCACAAAGTTTTTCTTGGCTCAGTTTTATGTCTTGTTTGGAATATAAACTCTATTAATGAACGTTCAGTATCCTCATGTTCAGAGTGCATGGGGAGGCACCAGAGCACTTAGGCAGTTGGAAACAATAGCATTGCAAGATAATAGCATTTAATTTGTTGACAAACAGATTAATGAGTGTGCCTAGAAGAGGAGGAATGAGTATTTAGCATTCAAAAAAGACATGAAAGTAGAATAAATATGCATCATTACCAGGAATTATTATGAAATTTGGCTTGACAGGAAAGTTGACATAAGTGTTATATGCCTGAATTATAGGAAGAAGTAATTTTCTTTTAAATATACTTCTAGCAAAATGCTTTGTTCCAGGCTGACAACACTCTGTATTTCGTGCCTATTGCATAGAAGAAAAAATATGGAATAGAGGAAGAGAAAAATAAAGTCACTAATAGGTTACATTACAGAAAGATCAAGAGCTTCAGTAGACATTAGTAGCTTGATAGGAAAATTAGTCAGATTTGAGTGCATTCCCCTGAGTGGAGCAATACTTTCTTCTGTCAGTAACTTCGCTGAAATCAGTGACATGAAGTGCTGTTCAGCATGGATGTGGAGGAGCATCTGTATTGGGACCTTTCCTACAGAGGTGGATCTGGAGCACACTCTGCCTCAGTCAAATAGGTCTTTCTGATTCTGAACTGTCTTGTTCTGAGAGTGTATCATAAAACCAAACTGGAGTTGTGCACTCTTGTCCGAGGAATGCCCATTTTACATTCCCTGCAAAGAATGGTTTCCTTCTGTTTTTTTTTTTCTGTGGTTTCTGGTAACAACAGCACGTTTGGCTCGATCTGGAGGCAGACCTAAGTCTTGAGTACACAAACCTATTAATAGATTTCATACTGCAGAGAGAATATTATCCTGCTGAACATATTCCAAGTGCTCGGCATAGACTCCTTGCTGGAGGAGCTAATTATTCATGGAGTGCACTTGTCAAAATGCCATCTCACTGCTAGGTAGAAACCCTCCCCTTGGGACTGCTCCCAAGCCCTTTGGCTAATTTAGGTGGGAAAAACCACCCTCTTTCTGCCTAGGCTCTTCTTTTGCTGTGTATTAACCAAACATGAACTCTACAAATATTTCCTTGTTTTCCTCCTCTTCCCCTCCCTGACCTTCATCCCACATCTTCAGGATGAAGTATGCCATATTGGGTATGCAGCAAATAAATTCATTTCTAGCTGGTCAAATATTCATATGAATTTGTGAAAAGACGCCTCCTGCACTGGGCCTGGATTGAGCCCAAGGACAAATATTATGAAAGGCTCAACATGATAATGAACTTAGCAATAGACTCTGAATGGGTTTTGCCTCAGTTTTTAGGGTGATGCAAAACCAAACACAGCCATAGAGTTTAAAGAGAAAGATTAAGGGCATGTATTAATAGAGACTATGTCCAATCATCTATTTCTTTGCTCTAAGAGGCAAAAAAAGAGGATACATCTTTAGAAGCCCACGTACTGCGCTTTGGGATATTTCATGATGAAATAACACAAGTAGTTGAAATTAAGAAGGTGATGGATGACAGAATGGTGGTGTTAAGCTTATAAAAAAAAAACCAAACCCTTGTGATGGGCAAGCATGAGGAGAGGTGTTTTTGGGGAGACAGAAGAGTTTCTGTTGTCAAAGCAATTCAGAGTGGAGTGGAGCTACCAATGGACCAGAAGAGCAGTATTGTATGAAAGCAAAAAGGAACAAAATTGCATGAGTCATAGGGATGGAAGGGGCAGGAGGAAAAGGAAGTGGGAAAGGATAATGCAAAGAAACGGAAAATGCTTCAAAAAACGGTTTCCCTTCTGAGCAGCTGAAGATGACTGATGGTGTAAGCAGGCAGCATTGTTCAGCAAACCACAGTGGGTAGGGGTGAGCTTGGTGAAAGCAAGAGGATCCCAAAGAAATCAGGGCATAAGGGGTGGGTTGGAGAAGAAAAGGCAACCAGAGCAAATGGATTTGGTGTAAAGATTGATCAGAGGGCAGGGAGATCTATAATCATGACATGGCACTCCTCACAAACTAGGATCAAATGTTACCTCTGCAGCTTTGCATTCCTTGATTATCAGGAAGCAAATAGAAACCCTTTAGCTGCTGGATGGCACCTGGCTGTTCTGGTCCTAAGGAACTGCTGGCATGGATGAGTTCTGCTGGAGCACAGTTGTATGAAGGGAGTTTTGATTAGCTTACCTGTGCTCCTGGTATTGAGCTTCACTGTTATTTGCAGCATATTGTGGACAGGGTGATGGTACAGACAGCATGAGCTGTGTGTTGACATTGTTTTCATAAGCCAGGACAAACCATTTCAGGATTGGCACAAAAGTTTAAGAAATGTTTTTGAGAAGCTTGTTTCATCTTCTCAGCAGTCACTGCTAATACCAAAGGGGCACCATGCCAAGACTGGATAGTCTCATTATCAAACTAATCCCATTATGCCAAACTTTGTGTGGCCCCTCAGTTTAGTAGCAGTCTCAAATCACTAGTTTTAACTACTGATTGATAACCTTGTATGGGCTGAGCTGAACCAGGTGCTCTGAGCCTTCAATGCACTAATGTATTTGACTTAGCAGAGATATTTTTAAAATATTTTATAGCTTTTTGAAAACATTGTATATCCAATACCTGCATCTTCTTTCAGCTCATCTAAATGCAGCTCCTCACCAAACGAGGGCACAGTTGTCGTGGCTGCTGCTATACCGTCTTGCTGCACCTCTTCAGAGGCAAGTGCCTGGCATGCAGGAGCTGGAGGGTCACTCTGTGGTGCTCTCGTCGCATCATCACCAGTGCAGGCTTTGCCTTCAGTATCTAAAATATGAAATAATTTATTTGTAACTAGACCATGAGCAGTGAAAGCTGAAACTCACTGTTATACGCTTGTGAAGAGTGAGTGTCAAAGCTGCTAGTGCTCAGGTGATTGAGATTTGTCTTAAAGCAGCACCTGATCTCTAACAGTGTTAATAACACCTGTAATGCAAAACTTGTGGAGACCAGCCATCTGGATGCTAATATCCACACGGTTTTCTCAACAGGAGAGCTTTTCCTGTGGGCATCAAGTAGCCTGGGCAACTGGCTACTGTGCACTGCTCCTTCTGGGAGAAGGGAATTACTTGCACAAGCAGATTTCATGGTGCAGTGTCTTCCCAGGTTGGTCTGACATGGCTGAGTGGTGTCAGGCTCTGTGAATGACACACTGCCATCCAGCTGCCCCAGCAGTAATGCTGGAGCCTTATCAGAGACAATGCTGCTAGTATATCCTACCAAGCTGTAGGTTTTGAACATAGTTTTAGTTACTCAGTTTTGAAAAGCGTGTCCTGTGTGATTGAGCTGATCAGAAATTCAAATCCTTTCTTGTGCAGACCTAGAAACTGCTCCCTTTGCTTACTCTGAAAGATTTTTGTGCCAGTGATCCCTGCAGCTGTACGCATCTTGATGACTGAAGCTTTTCTAGTATTCTCCTATTCAGGCAAGAGTCCTCAGAATACAAACTATCCTTTAATTCATGACTCTCTCAGAATTTGCAAGATCTACATCACTGGTGCAAACCAAAGCAAGCAATTACTTTCCACTGTAGCCAGGCTCCATGCTGATGGACATGTCTGTTGTCCACTCCTGACCTCCTCACTTGTATTTTTCAGCACCAGACACTCCCTTCGGGAAGCTCCTGACAGGGCTTATGTTTTCTTGCAATGATATCATGACAAGTTCCTTAAACATTGATTTAAAATAGCTAGCATTCATAGCTACCCCTTTTTAATACTATTTGGATAATCTGCGGGGTAATTTATTGAGCTTTTAGGTAAGGGTATCAGATTTTGGCCCAGAGATGCTGCGGAAGGGCTGCAGTATTTTTGTACGCTGAGCTCACTCAGTCTGCTTCATAATCACGTTTGGTGAAAAGTTACTGTTCTTAAAATAGTCCTTGCAGTAGCACAGTTGCTATGATACAGGAAAGGGGAGGGGGAAAAAGTTCATTGCCTACATTTCAGCTCATTGTGAAGGCAGCCTATATATAATCATGGGTGCATTAACAGCTGCCTGAACTATTTGACAGGCAGCCCTTATCTCTTGGTTATGTCTGACTAGTTTAATGCTCACAATGAGGAGAAATACTGGGGGAAACACCCTAAATACTTTCAAGGTAACTCTACTTCACACACTGCCCACATCCTCAGAAGGGCAAGCTGCTGGCAGCAGTGCTACAGCAAAACTGCAGTCTGAGATACAAGTTCCTTCATATCCCTGCGATGGAAAGTGTAATGACTAACGAAGTAATGACAGGCAAAAACCAGCCTTGTTCAAGAATTTCTGTTGAGGAGCATCTGAGACTTACTACAGAGATGCTGCTGCTCAGAAATTATCAGTTTCTACTTAGATCAAAGTTTGTGTGCTGCTTTGATTGGCAGTGGGTCCCAACACTGTATTTTAGAGGTTGTCTGGGGACAGCAGAAAGCACAGACCTTAGATCCACTGGTAAGGAAAGTAGCAGCATCATCAAAGTATTGTAAAGTAATCAGAACAAGTAGAGCTGTAATTTTATTGGGAATGAATCCCATGATATGCTAAACCTTGCAGCCTGTAACCTCTTAGCGTGCAAGTTGGTTCCCTAGAGTGAAACTGTATTCCAGGTTCAGGAGTTCTCAAGGGGCAGGTTGGCATTTGCCCCATGTGAGCAGAGCTGGTCCCTCCCAGCTGTGCCAATGTGGTGTGTCTGGGCAGCCAGGCTTTGGGGTTATGTGAGGAGAAAGGGTGACGTGACCTGTCCAGATGACTCATCACCAAAGCAAGGATGCTGCAGTTTCACCCTGGGCTGCTCACAGATTGGTGCAGAGTCTGCACTAGCTTTCTGGTTTGCTCTGAGCCAAACGGTTCAACTCAAAATCCTGCTTGACAGACCCTGTGCTATGAACTGGAGTGTGACCCAGCTGTTGTAAATGCATGAAGCTGCTCTGGAGGTTTCTTGGACTGCAACTGCATCACAGTTTTTGGAGTATGTATGAAAGCCAGCAGGAATCAGGTGCTTGGAAGTGGAATAGACCCTGGTGAAACAGAGGGATTTTGGGATTTGACTGTAGTCTTTTAGCACAGTAGTGCCGCTTTGACAGTTGCAATTTACTGCAAAATGAGGATTTAGCCTTGAAACTGCTGTCACTTCAATTCAGTCCAAGTAGGGCACTAATCACTGAGAATTATGTGGGTCAATTTTTTATTCCAGTTAATACGCTGCTTCTACTAATAATATAATAAAATAGCCCTGGAGATTCACTACACTCTGTAAAGAAAAATAACTTGCAGGCAGCTACAGTGTCCTTCAGCTGGCTGTTGGCCATTCTTTTCTTTCTAAGCATCAGGGTGTTACTCAAAGGTTTGATGTTTATAGGAGCTCTATGCAACTTTATTGCAGGCAGGTAAAGCGGTCTGTTTGCAAATGCCCTTTTTAAAAGCACAGCTTATCATCACTCCTCACTGGACTATATGTATTTATTTAAACTATTTAAATTTTATTAAAATGATATTGCAATTTAGGAACATCTGTTTTCCTCCCAGATCCTTAGGCAGCAAGAAACTTATTGATTCAGTATTATTGACTTTTAATGTGCTCTATGGAGTTTCATTATAGAGTTCCTTTCTTTAAATGAATGGAATATGGGGAGCTTGCATACTTCTAGCAGAAATGAGGTGTATTTTTCTATCCAATAGTGCTGAAATGCTAATAAGGCAAACAGTTATCTAGAAATATGAGAGACACAAAGAGTTCAATAGACAACAGTTAAAATGAGCTTTCTAAAAGCTTCCATTTTAGAGTAAGAAGATGGTTTAATATTTTTTTTTATTTTAACATAAAGCTAATATTAAAATATCTCTAATAAACCAATATGAAACTTGTTTTATAACAATGAAAAAAAATCATGCTTCAAATGCTCTTTTTCTGACACTTCAGTTGCTCGGTTACACTCCAGCATAGCATCACTGAGTATTGTCTCACAGGCTATTTATAGTCATGGCGTTTGTTTTATACAAAGAAACTCAATTATTAGTTTCAAAGAACATAATTTCTATCTATCAGATTGGTCAAACTCAAAAGGCCAGTCTTCCTTCATGACCATACTTTCTGCTATGAAGTTTTCAAAGTAAAGAGGAATTTCTACAGCATTTCTCTGTTTAGATGGAAATGGCAATTGGGATGTTGTCCATAGCACTGGCAGCTCGCTTGATCATTCAGAATAGTCACCCAGATCTCTCTCTCTTGATTGTTGTTAGGGTGGTGAGCACTGGAATGGGTTGCCCAGGGAAGCTGTGAATGCTCCATCCCTGGCAGTGTTCAAGGCCAGGTTGGACGAAGCCTTGCATGGCATGGTTTAGTGTGAGGTGTCCCTGCCCATGGCAGGGGGGTTGGAAGTAGGATGATCTTAAGGTCTTTTCCAACCCTAACTATTCTATGATTTTATGATCTGTCAGGGCTGTGGGGTATAAGGAGCCAGAGCCCTTTGTGCCTGTTTGTGACACTTTATCATCTTTCATTCAGTGACTTCTGCTCAAACTGATTTGTACTCAGGAAAGCTTTAAAATGACACTTTGAAATGCTTCTGCGTGAATGAAAACCAGGCAGAATGGTAATATGTTTTGTCACAAACTTGGTTTACCAGAAAGACAGCTGAAAACATCAGATTAGTATCATTTTATGAGATTAGGATTCATGAGTTGTACATGTTAGCTGAATGCATCTGTACGTTTAAGTTTATATTTATACCAGCTTTAGCTGACTTTCTGGCAGCTCAGCTTGCAACATGTATAAATCAGGCAAAGATGGTGTTGCATTCAAGATGATAAACCATCAAAAGTTAAACCAAATGGATTGATTGCATCAGGGAGGAATTGGAAGATAGACATGTTTAACTCAGATACTAAACATTCCTCTCCGTTCAGATTGAAGGTTTTCCTTTCGCAACTATGTGTTTCCTGAAAAAAAATCCAATAAAAATAATGAAGCAGTTTTACTTACCTTGTTCCATCATCTCCAGAAGACCTTTCTTAATGAGCTCATCCCGACCTTGTCGTGCTGTCATCTTCTTCTCCAGCACTGCACAAAGTAGTAGCATAACACAGCACCAGTTAACAACAGAGTACTCATATAATGGAGTGAGGAAGAGGCAATGTGGAAAAAATTCCTCATCTCAACTACTGTGTGCTTGGAAAAAAGAGCAAGGATTTTGTTTTGGGGAGCATGGACTGATCAGTCTGTTTGTGCCTTTTCCTTTATTAAAACAGTTGTAAAATCACACACATGTAGAGCTGCGATTTGTGATCTAACCCACTGTCTGATCACACTGAGTGAAAAGTAATGGGGATATTAAAGCCTTCATGCTGTTTGATTTGGCACGCTGAAGCTGCATCAGGAAGCAGTGTCCTTTACTCTGACACTCCATGGTATACAGGGGCAAGTGAAGGGAATTGCACTATCCTACCTTAGGAAAAGACAATGAATTTGTCTCCTTCCTGATCTCCTGGGACATCCCTGGAAACTAGTGAGAAGATGCAGTGCTGTGTGCTGGGCTCCTTCAACTGCAGAGACAACTGCTTGAGGGAACATATTTTACATGCTGTAGCTCCCTCCTGTCACTTTCCATAATGTTACTGCAACCTATATACTCTTCTTACCTCAGATAAAAGGGGTGATGATACTTAGGGCCATAAATGTAGCCTATTTTAGTGAAAGGACAGCCCATGAAAAGCAGCTTGTATTGAGCCTTGGGCTTCATTATTCTTGTAGTTTGACCTTTGCTTCTAAATATACTGTATCACATTATAGAGGAAGTCAGCCTATATGGACTCTTTCTAGCCTTAAGTATTATTAATCTGTAACATGCTGAAATCTGTGAATTAGGTTTAGATTAAGCTACTGTTAACACTTCCTATGTAAGCCAATCTCACCCAAGCTTGGCTTTGCTGTGTGCAGCGTCACTCTCCTGTTCTTACCCTACCTGCAGATGTCTGCTTTAGCTTCTCATTTTTCTTTTTCCTCCACTTCCATGGTTTGAAGATCCTGCCCAGTGTTGCCAGCTTGCTGTTCCTCCTCACTGGTGGAGTTCGAATCCCTGAGACCAAGTAGTCAGAACGCACTGCAGGGGACTGCTCCATCTCATCTAAGAGGGGAAGAGAGGAAAGCCAGCTGTTAGATAAAAAACTTCAGCAGAGGCTTCAAAAGGGGAGGCAAATGGAGGCTCACCAGTTCATTTAGTCTAGTCACCGAGATAAGCAATGTAAGAGTCTGAAAGTCTCTGCATTGCTGGAGCCAGTAGTCAGGCTGAGAGATGTTCAACATCACTATGCCAGCCCGGTGCTTCCTACCATCTGCTCTCTTCATTCAGCCCTTACACAGTACCTGTCTGGATGCCAAATATTTCAGTATTATCTCCACTGCTGCCATCCCTCATGGATTAATCAGGCCCACAGAGAAGAGGATGTGCTGAATTTGTACACCTTATGCTTTATTCCATCACTTTCCTACTTTTGCCCATGCATGGTACTCTTCCTCCCAAGGGCTATGTGTAACTGAGTTACAGCTTTCTGAAACATGGAGAGCTGAGATCTCCCAACAGCTTTCACAGAAGCAGTAGAAATTTAACACATCTGTAAATCAGGCCCATGTGGCTCCAGTTAATCATGTAAATGTAATGTTCATTTAGAAAAATTTAGACCTTTCTGCAAAGCTGCGAGCAAGTGTGAGAAAGCTCAGGTCCCTTCTGGATTCCCAGCTTCCAGTTCTGCTCTCAGGCCACAGGATATTGCTGCCTTTTAAATGAACTTTATTCACATAAGTTAACACAGAGCATACTGACTGGTGTGAGCTCATGCAAATCTTTTACATAAGAATAGTCTGTTTGATACATGGTACATAAGTAAAATCTTAGAGCTGTTGTGCAAATGTATTCCTTGAGGAAGCTAAAGGGAAAATTCTTTCCCTTTTTCTCCAGCCAACCCACAGAAATTCACAGATAATGCTTCAATTTGAAAAGCAATTTAGGCGTTCTTAATATTTTATCTTGAAAACACATTATAAGTTTTTCTTGCACAAAACAATACATAGTGACTATTCACAGTTGTTTGCTAGCCAGTACCATGAAAGAAAGTAGCACAGTTCCATAAATGAGGCTATTGATGTCTCTACTGAGATTTGTATTTGAGCAGCACAGTGATTGTTACAAGAGAAGCTGCCATCAGGCATCAGACATGCTACATGAATAAAATCTCAATGGCAGTTTGTGGTTTTTTCCATAATCAGTTACGACTTAAATAATCAAAGTGGAGCTATGTACATGTACATTCCCAAGTAATTTCTCACTGGAGCAACAACGTATATCACAAATTGCTGTATGATTGCAAGATAAAAACTGTATGGCATCTTCTAGGCTTTGTTTTCAAGTGATCAGGGTGAAAATGCTTAAATTGCAGCATGGAGGTGGGAATTTCCAAGTAAACAGGAAACAATTTTTGGAAGATTATTAAACACAGCAGGGGAATGAAAGCATTCCTCCTCTTCCATTTAATTTTGAAAATGCTGATAATAAATGTGAATCATTCAGTGGAGACAAACTAAAAACTTGGCTACGTGAACCATCAGAACAGAGAAAAGACTGTACCAATTCCCTCCCTGCACTGTACCTGCCCAGTAAATTTCTCCTTCAATGTACTGAATTTAGGACATCATTTGTCTCGTTCCATGGAATTTATCCCTGGGTTTACTTTAAACAAGTTTTAAAGTGTATGTAAAAGTAAGTTTTGCCTTTGAAAGAATAGTGTCTACCTAAGGTGATATTTATGATTTATGGTTTGGAGGTCAATATAGAGAGCAGAAACGAGCAATGAGCCTAGCACAGAAGAAGGGCAGTAGCCTACAGACCACAGCTGGAGTGTCAAGATATCACACTCATTTCCTAACTGCGTGTTCAGAAATGAGAAGTATTGCAGAAACAAGCTTTGAATAATAGAGCTATTCTTGATTGCCAGAGATGGCAATGAGAATGGAAAATAGCAGAGTAGATCTGCTATTAATTTGCCATTATGATTTCTTTAAAGCTGTAATAGAAGCCTCAGAAAATAGCATTTGGTCATTTCTTGTGACATACTTTGAATGGGAATGGAAATGTTCACAAAATTAGCTTGTCTCAAAGGAGCTGTAAATCAGACTGTAAATCAGACCCTTGTCCCTGGAAGCTACAGTGGAATAGGACAGTCTCAGCTGAGCCATCACAGTCCTTGCTGTGAGGCTGCACTGCTACTCTACCATTCCATGAATTTCTCAGGCATGTAAGTGAAAATTAAGTAAGAAGATGATTTAAAGTAGTACCTTGGCAAGTTACTGTTCCTACCACATTTCATTCAGGGTATAGGTGTCTGCAAAATGGTTTAGGCATCATCCACATGTTTTGTTTAACACTGGTGGCATGAGATCATTTTATCTTTTTTGGCCAGATAGCAGGGGATGTAGACAGAACCAATAAGCCATTCAATCCCAAACCTGTGTGTCTCTAACACTTTATTATCACAGATATTCCCCTGAGAAAGAGAAAGGGGAGATACCGAAAAGGCACTACGAATTCCCTGAGTGCTCTGTAGTGATGAGTGCTTCTGTGGTTTCTACCAGCCCTGTCAACTGGGTTTCTCCCATCCCCTTCTGCCCTCTTAGTTGTGGAAATGTAAGGATTTTATGTCTTAGACTTTGGTTACAGGTGAAATACAGATAGAAATCAAATGTCAAAGAAGGAATAGTAGCTAAAACAAATTCTCTGGTGGAGTTTTTCTTGGTCTTTTAAACTTTATTAATGCTTCTCATATGGTACAGACAGTTCTTAAGCAAATGGTTTTATCACCTGATATATTCTCACCATATGCAGTTCCTACACTGTGCATTTGGAGAGATGGACACAAATAAAAATAGAGACTCAGTAAAACAGACGTCCTGAAGTCATAAATAACAAGGAAGTGGTCTCACTGGCAATAAGAATCGCAAGAAAGTCCTTAGAGCTCCTCATTTCCAGTCAGTTCATTATCCTTTTTCCTTGGTTGTGGGTTGGCTGCTTGGGAGATAAGAAGTTGACAGCACAAAAAGCAGTTCCCACGTACAGCAATGAATACCAAAGGAGAAGGAGTGTCTAAATATCAGCCAGTTCCTGAAGCCAACAAGCTGCCAAGACTTGCCGACTCTCCAACCACTCTGTGAAACATTCAGCACATTTTTGTAATCTGCAGTCAATATTTTAATGATGGTAACTGCTCTGTGCAATACTGCGGTTATTCCTCCCAGATCCTGACAGCCTGGGGCCAGGCCGTGCAATCACATAGACAATGTCTGCAAAATATAAACAGCCAAGAGCCGAATCAAGACTCTCCAAATCAGCAGGGAGAAATGAGCAGCAGCTTAACCAGCTGTGTAAATGGAGAAGGAAGAGGGACAGTCATTATTCAGGGTCAATCGAGCACAAGCTTAACCCACAGCACAGCAACATCACCCTACCCAACATAGGGAGGCCAGGTTCTGTGTGGCCGTCACTGCTGAGACAGAGTTGGCCCCATGCTGTCCCACATGGAAATAGTTGTTAGCCCTGTGGGGGGCCAGAGGATTTTGATCTGACAGAAGCTTGGTGGCTGTTTATATTGGAATTACTTTCACGTCCCTGCTGTACCCTAGAGGCCAAAGGCTTCTGTGCTGGAGCTCCAGATCCAAACCAAACTCCTCATCTATCACACAGCTGTCAACTGCTCTGTGTGTGTCAAAGGGGTGGAAATTGATGTGGCTGTGCACCTGCTGAAGATGCTGGGCAAGAGCTTCTTACAGCTAGTGGGGTAACTTCTAGAGCTCCTAAAAATGCTCAACAATGTGAATGGTTTGATGTCTGAGACATCCCAAACTAGGTAAGGGGAGAGGTTCTGACCTGGTGGATATTGCTCTACAGTACTGCTCTGAGCTGTGGAATAAACCAGCAACAAAGAGGAAGGAAATAAACCACAATATTCATTACATTTGGCTGCAGGGTATGACCCCTCAGAAAGTCTGGGCATCTGCAGCTCTTGTTTACATCAGGAGTGGTTGTGGTGATCAGTGCTTCTGACAAATGCCCTATTGCTTGCTTCTTTAGAATACTGTGGTGACATAAATAGACTTCCTGTTAATGCCTGCTCTGTAGGAACTGTGCGTGGATTGTGAAGTTTTTCTGCACACAGAAGCTCTTCCGTATACAGATGTCAAATTCTGGCTGTTTTGTCCAGCTTCCCCCAAGGAGTGGGGCAGGTTTGCTGTGAAATTCATGTCCTGGATGTGTGATGGAAGAGTGCCCTGTGCCTGCACGTAGCCTTCATTTGTACAGCAGATGGTCTTGGTGCTGAGGTGATCATGTCTGAGTGATCACAATTTGTGCACAATTTGAGCATTGGGTTTAATCAGTTGGGTCTGTTTTCTTGGATTGCTCATGAGGACCAAGAGGTTTGATGCTTCTGTTACTGATTATAGCAACTGCGAGCTGCATTCTGCAGGCTGATGTATGGCAGTTGGGAACATCAGGTATGCAGAGCCGAGTTATACTGACCTTGCCATGGAGGGAGGCTTTAAGAGATTTGGGATGCTCTTGTGTGAATATGTGAATTGCAGCAAGGAGTTTATGGGAAGATGAAAGATGCTGAATTTTAATGTGCTGGGGATTTTGGTAACTTAAATTCACAGTAATAGAAGTTGTGCCTTGCTCAATCCTCTTGGTACACTGGTTGGAGAAGGACCACTGAAAAATCTGCAACCTGCAGGCAGTTTAAAAATAACACAGCAGACAAGAGCTGCAGGCAAATCTGTAAGGCAAGCGTGCTCTGTTTCCTGATGAATTAGTTTGTAATGCAGCTCTGCATGTTTTCCCCTTTATTGTCATTGCATCTGTCTGTGCAACTCAGATACTGAGTTAAAAAAGGAATAAAGGTTCCCTCTGGTCCACTCTAGAGGGTATTGACAGTGAGAGGAATCAAAATGACCTTTTTGGCTTTTGGGAGAGAGGTGCCTTTAGTACTACTAACTTTCATTGCTGCCTAGAATTATTGCCTACTCCTAACAAGGACAGTAAGGAGGATGTGAGAGCTAGAGCTGAGCTGTGAAAGCATTCATGTCTGGTACTGCTCAGTCCTCAGTCATGCAAAGCCATGTGTGAGGTAAGCTAATAAATAGCACTTCTCTGCAAAGTTGCTCTATACAGATGGGGTGGTACTTATCTAGTGAGGAAAAACTGCAGAGAAAAGAAGAAAGAAAAGATTGTCTTGGGTATGGAATAAGGACTACCCTGAGCTTTGGGAAGGAGAATTGGCAGCAGGACCAAAGCCCTTTTCTCTCTCTTTCAGCATCCTGAAAGAGGACAAACTGATCACAATGATTGAATCTGCAGGGTAGGGGTAAATTGTTTGTGTCTAGGAGCCTTTGAATGCTTCTGTTTTGCTCCAGAGAAGTAGAACTCAAACTCAAAAGCTTTTTTTATTGCACTAGTTAGATGTTTCCTGTGATGGAGCTCTTCCTTGGTTTAAAAATGTTTTCTGTCAACTGCATTTCTGCAGGGATGCTCTGTTTCTTGACTCTTTTTGAAAGAAAATTGTAGTGGAATGTTCCAGTTTAAGTTTCCATTTCAGTTTTTTGAACACACAGTATTTTGAATGACTGTTAGAAATTAGAAATTAAAATGAGAAATTAGAAAAAAAAGCTTTTGATGAACACAAATGTATTTGATTTTTGAAATACTTTGTATTTGGAGCTGGAAATATTTCAGTACTGTTTTGGGTTGGATTGGAAATATTTAGAGAGTCCTTTGTAAAACAGAAAACCTAGCTCCTAACAGTTACCTAGAAAAGGCAAGGTGCCTGTAGTATGTTACTTAGTGTAACCATAAACTAATTTATGTAATGTGGCATAGATTTGTGCTCTGACACACACATCATATTGTTACATCAGAAAAATATTGAAAAAAAAATGGGAAAATTACAGGATTGAGATGTAAATTCAGATATGTACCTATACCAATGTTTAGGTTTCTTATGGTCAATAGTGTAGGTAAAAATGGTTTGAATTCTTATCCCTCTGTTCTCAAAATTGTAACCTTTAATATCCATCATTTCCCACCATGGATTTCATCTCACCTAATAGTTTAAACTCATAAGAAGCAGATGGACAGTGGGCCAGGTTCATCCACATGAAATGAGTCACCTTAGGGGGAAAAATCTGGCACTGTAAATTTGTGCAGACTTTGGACTCATAGAGATAACATGAAGGCAGGGTGAAAACACTAAGAGAAATGACTTAATGACAAAAGGGAATAGAGTCCTTTATGAGCAGTATACCCCAAAACAACTCTAGGTTCAGCTTCCACCAAGCACAGGCTGTTCTTGAGCTGTATTACCTTTCCTTTAGCTGGGTGGTATGAATTCTGATTAGGTTTTTATAATTCTCTGCATGAAAATGCAAGTTACTGTGCTTTTCTTTCTACCTCATGTGGTCTCCAAAGCCTGAGCTTCTATTTTCACTTCATACTCAAATGTTTGCCATGTATCCTTGTTCTATAATTTCCACTGCTCTTTAGTACATTAAATTATGATTTAACGTTTTTCTTTAATTGAAGGAGAAAAAAACACAACAACCTAAAACATAATTTGTGGGTGGCAGGAGGGGGCTGTTCTTGCTAGGGAAGTTTATTTCCATTCTGTCATGCTGAGCCTCCCTTCAAAGTATTTGGATTTTAAAACCAGATTTAGATGAAATTAACAGGGAAACAGATTATAGTTATCAAAGGAAAGAGAGCAGGGAAGCAGCAACTCCAGCTAAATCTCTTAGATAAAAATACTCTTTATATGCTTGAGATTTGTGATTTCTTCCAGAAAATGTTCCTTCAGGAAGTTGCCGTATCACCTAACAGCATTACCATAGTATGAACCAGGGTGTAAAGAAATTAATCAGGAACCTTTCATGCTTTTGGATCATTGTGTCAAGTCCCGATAGCACTTCCTGTGCTTTACAATGCACAGTGTGACAGTAAAAATTCAGTAACAAAATAAGTTTTTCTGTGTTTGCATAAATGAACCCACAACATGCTTTACCTTTGTAAGGAAGAACTAAATAACAGTAAGAAATTTAGACTAATGAAGGATTGCTGTATAAGCGCAGTTAATTCAGTTACCTGAGCCTGTGCAATATCTTCTTTGGAGAGGGGAAACTTGACATTTGCATGCTTCTCCCCCAGCGTGAGCTTGCTCAGGCAGCAGACAGCACAGCATCTCCAGAGAGTCACCAAAAATCTATCCAAATGAAGTCAAATGAGCACTGCCTCTGCAGAGGGCCAGAAGCCAGACTGTGCATCAAGCCTTGTCGATCCTGCATCTGCAAAGGGGTCTGTATCACATGTGTGTTACGAATTCCCAGGACGGGGCACTTTCACCAAGCCTCTTGGAGAGATGCTGTTCTGTAGGACACAGGGAGGCCCATTCCCACAGGAATGTCTTGATTTAGGCTTTCCATGCACTTGTATTAGTAAAGCTGCTGTCGGCACTGCAGGACCAGTGTTTCGTCACCTGCAGTTGTTTAATTAGCTGTAGCCTTGCTGCAAACCTGTTGAAAAGATGTTTTTTTATAGCTTCTTCAGGGAGTCTGCAGACTGAAACACACCCTGTGCTGTCTCCAAAAGGCACCTTCAACTCCATTTCACTGCAGCTTATCTCTGATAGCAGTTCCTTTTAGAAGGACATATAACATCCAGGGAAGTCATCTGTGAGAGTATGATACTTGTTGATAGGAAAATATGCACTACTTTTTTTCTGGGATTCATGCCCCAGAATTGACCTATTTGGAGTTGTTTCCATTTATGAGAGTCTATGTCTGTCAGGCATACAATCAGATCTCACTTTATATCCAGCCCAAACTTATATGTTAGAAAAATAATCAATCCTCATGTCCTGTGCACTTTTATGCCCTTGTAATTTAATACATAATTTCCTTCTTCCCTCGAATACACTGCAACTCTCTGCTGGTCCTCTGTCACTGTTCAACACCACCGCTGCCATAGAAAATGTTCTTTCTGCTTTGTGAAACATAGAGCATCTGCCTTTTTTATTTTCTTTTTTTTTCCTCTTTATCATTCCTGCCACTTTGCACTTTCACTTTCCTTATAGCTATTGGCAATAATCACACATGAGTCAGTCTTTGGCGCACACTTCAGGCCCACTGTCCAGAACAAGACAGAGATTCAGAAGAAAAAAATACTTGAACAAAAACAGGACATAAGCCAGAGCAGCTACAGGGAAAGGTAGATAGAAAACAGGCACAGTGACTGAATTAGACTTTTGCCTAAAGGTTATGTAACCAATTCGGCTGGTAAAACTGCTATAAAGTTGCCAGTGATGTCTACATTTGGTTGGTATGTAGATTGTGATGAAACCCTTCTTAGGAGGTCATATCACTTGAATGAATGGTTAAATACTGTCTAGAGATGTCTTGGTCTGCTGCACATAACATTCTGTAAATATGAGACACATGTAGGAAATACTTTGAGGGCAGCATTGTTTGTAAAGATCTATTTATCCCACTATCCACTGGTATTTTCCAAAGAGGCAATCATATTAACTACTCATCAGTCTTCAAAAGACAGCATGGCCCCACAAACTCTCTGTTGTCCTCAGCATCACTGGAAAGACACACACATACATGCATAAACACAGAGTCGCATCAGAGGTTGCAGCATCCCCATGGGCCATGGCACTTCTTAAGTGCTAGACCTTGTGTTAAAAGTGTTAAAGTTAACATTATCTACTCCTTACCATGGCAGTGATTTAAGGTTCTGATAAGGACTTTAAAGCATGGGTCAAAAAAAAACCTGCAATGTGCTTAACTCCAGAGATCTGGGTATCTTTAGAAAATAATGAGTTTCTGGGAGGTCCCTACTGTTAAAAACTGAGATTCTGCTTCCAAATGATGGGCTCTGGTTAACAATCTTTGAAGTGCTAATGGAAAGTATGCCTTCTAAAAGGAAATTCTTCACTGGTTGAGGACCAAGAGAAATAATTGCTTATCAAATTTACTCTAATGATTGTCACTGTTTCTTTGAAACAAGACCACAATCTATTCCTATTGGAAACTGCAGAATCTTCAGGGCAAGAAATTAAAATGGAAATTACTCGAAATATATAAAGCTATCTCCTCTGCAGCTCTTGGAATGACTGCATTCCAGATTGTTTTCTTCTTGTATTGTAGGAGCTAGGAAAAATAAACTACTGAGTTGTATCCTTGCCCTGTGTAGGAAATAAAAGAATAGAGACAATATCCCACATGGCAACAACAAAATGAGAATTTGGCAGGAGAACAGTGATCTCTGTCCATTAACTCTCCATGTCACCCAGCAGCCAAGCAGGGAGAACAGCTGAAAGTAGCTGCTATTCCTTTAGCTACTGCAATGTATTTGCCGTGTCTACATTAGCAAGTAATGCAGCCCATTAGAAGTGGGTCTGTGAACAGCTGGTGCTCAGGACTCAACATCTTCTGGCAAGCATTTGTTAAGTAGTGTGGTCTTGTGACTCCAACTTGACAGAGAACGAGCTCTTTCCTTACAACGTGCAAAGGAAACAAGATTCTTCTTTAAAACAAAAATGCCAACCAAACTAAACAACCATCCTTCCAAAAATGAACTATGAATTCCTGTCTTTTCTTTCCAGAGGAAGGATAGAGGACATCACTTCTCTTACTAAATTACAAGATGCAAAAGCCCCTAAACACACATGCAAATTCCTGAGTTGCTGGTATCAAAAGCCCCTAACTTGCATCAAGTCTTTGGCTCTTAAATGTTAGGTAAAGTAAAAATTCCCTTGCACCGTATTTTAGTCCATATTACAGTTTTTCTGAAATGTCCATATATACTACACTTCTCTGTTATATATCCCTATGCCCAGAGTGGGCTATATCTTCCCAGAGCCCTTCAGCAAGATATTTTAGCATCAATGAAACTGCTATGTATAAATTAACAAATTAAATAAAATGGCAATCTCAGACTTGCTAGAATGATGCTGTAGTTGTGACAGAAAAGGAAAATTTGCTCTACTACACAGATGGATGAATTTAACTTGTTCTAAAGTTATAGTGCACTGAATTTAGTAGAGAAAGGGCTTTATGTTTAACCCGAGTTCTGATTTCATCAATTGGAGTGAGGTTTTCTCAACTGCAAGAACCGAGTTTTGTATTAATTTTTGGCCTCATAAAACATTCTTGCCACACAAACTAGACAATTGTTGCTAAAAACAAGGCAGCAAATACATCGTAATAATTCCATGCAATGGTTACATTTGAAAGAAGGGGAGGGAAATGTCCTAAACACAATTTTAATATTCGTGTTCTCCAAGGAGATACTGTGGGTTAGTTAGGTTGTACTACTTAGAAAAATTGCAGAAGTCACATAATCAACCTCAACAATATGTTTACAGATAGCTACTATCGCAAGAAGTATTAGGCAATAGTATGTACAAGTATGATGTTTAATGACTACAGTACTTACATCATCTTGGAAAGAACTACCTTAAACTGAAATAAACAGAGGAGGGAGGTAGTAGCATGCAAACATATTCAAAGTAGGGTCAAAGAATGCCATGAGCTAAACTAGAATGAAAATGGCACTGCTGAGAAATGTTTTATTTTGATAGTTTTAAACTCTACTAGCAGCACTTGCATTTAAAGTGTATAGCAGCATTGGTAATGGATCCTCACATCTGCCTTAGGTTCCTAGAAGGTTTCTGTAGGTCACCATTTGGCTAATGGCCTGATCACACTAGATGAGCCTGAAGATGAATCAAGAGGCTCTGTAGCAACTCTGAGTTGCACAAGATTTTCCTGCTAATAAATTTTCCCATGGCTTTGTCAAAGCAACTTAGTGGGGGGCAGCCAGGATGGTGGATATGGAGCAGCTTGAATTGGCCTTGGTAAAACCACCCCTCTCTTTATCGTCTTTCACATACACACCAATTGCTGATTAGAATCCTGCTCTGCACATTTTGTCTGAACAGGTAAGATTGCCTTGGTTCTACATTAACACCTTAATTTATAGTGTAATGTTGTAAGAAAATTTATGTACTTCTACAATAGTGAGAGGTGTCTATGGAGCACGTGCTGGCACTTCTGTTCTGCTGGGGCAGTGCTTGTGCACAAGAACAAAAAATACCAAGCATGTCAGGAGACTCTGTCTTTGTACCAACAAGTTTTGTTAATTTTTACTGGCAACAGGTTTTAAGCTGACATGTTAAGACTAACAATCCTAAGTATTTCTTTGGTCTCCAGCACTTGCTTCTCATTTGGATTGTGGTTTTGAGAAGAAACCATCTAAGGAAGGTTTTTTCTAACATTTGCCTTTCATCAGCTAGAAAATTTGGCTTTTCCCTCTCATTTCCTTCTCTTTTTTATTTTTTTATTTTTTTTTAATGCAGAAGGGATAAGTATATCTGTGACAAAACTCTCATTTTCAGCCCACCATAGGATATGAACTAAACGCATGAGGTTTTTATTAAACAAGTAACTGATAGTCGTGTTACTTCAACCATATCCTGGCCTGGTTTTATAAGCCTTACAAAGCCCAAACAGCATAGAAGGAAAACCAGCATGGAATATTTTTACCCTGTCTGACCTAAATTTATGTATTTTTTAGTTTTTCCAAGAGAAAGAGAAGTGGAATAACTACTCCCTCTTCTCAGTTTCTTTTCAGCTTTCATATTTTAACTGTGTTCTCAGCTGCTTGCATGAGTCATGGAGAGCTGGAAACAGGACCTCCCCCCTCCCCAGTATTATTATAACTGCTTCCTCATGAGGAAGCCTGTGTGTGTTTTGAAGGATACCACTAGAAAGCCACAAAAATCTCCTGAAAACTTCCTGGTGCCAGAAACCTACCTGGGACCTAATAAAGGAAGTGACAATACCTTACCTGCAAAATCTGAATAGTGGAATGAAAAGCAAGATATTTAAAATTTCCATATTGCTTTGTCTGGAAATTGATGCCATTGTTCTTTGGCATTTGCAGATATTTCAGACTGCTGTTGACTTAGTGGATTGTTTTGTGTAATGATGGTATGGAGTTTCACTGGTCTAAGCATAATTTGGATTTGATCCTGTGATGTTCCAAGAAACTCTGAAATCCACAGGCTTTTATGAGAACTGGATGTTCAGTGCTTGCCATGCTGATCCACGCTATTCTAAGATAACATGATCATCATTGCCTGTTCCTTCCTATGCAGTGTAAGTTATATCCAACCAAAATCTCTGTTTGAAACTACCTATAATATTATATTTAGAAACAGGAGAAGCTCATGGCAGAAAACCATTCTTCATTCTGAAACTTAATTTAGAGTAAGTCAGATCCTTCATATTTTGGCTCCCATCTAGACTGAGCAGAACATATCAAACAGGTCAGGTACTGGTATCAATTGTGCCTGTCAGCTCTATAGCATTTGTAGCATCAGCCTTATGCTGCCCTGTTTCAGTCATGTTAGCTCAAGCTCATCTGCCTCTAAATAGAGCTTCGGTCCTAAATTCCTGAACAAGAAGTTTGTCACACTGAAATTGCATTACTATTCCCTTTCTCACTAGGCTCTCCTTCTTCTTCTCTACACACATTTTGCTTTTACATGAACTCTGGTTTTCGCTATCATTTCACCATTTGTACAGATCTGGTTTCTTATCCTCCAGGCAGTCTTCTCTTCCTGCTCAGTGCAGTTTACTGACCCTCTGGACAATAACAGCCTGACTTTAATCAAGATTATGCAGGAAAAGCTTTTTTCTCAGAAAAAGCTTTTAGACATTACAAGTATTCATGATTCGTTTACCACATTGGGTAATGAAGCAGAGCTAAAAATACCATATGTTCCTTTGACATTGCCCATTTATTACAATAAATGACTGAAATTTCTGTGACTGCAGAACAAAACATGTTTTATGTTTTTGCTTTTAAGTGAAGCTGTGTATAAAGTGCTTTGCCACTTGGAATATCCTCTTAGTGTTTTACATAAGAGGATAACAAAGTTTATTTGAAGAAGGCAGAGAAGCCTGCGGCTTGTTTTCCTCTCATTTTCTTAAATGAATGAGGAGATAGCCTAGAATGTGAGATCATGGAAATGTATCTGGCCAAAATTTCTCTGTTATGAAAAGATATAGCAAGGACCATTATTTAAACTGCCCTCTGGAACATCACCTCTTATTGGCAATTCACTGCACCATATACGTAGTCCTTTCAATCATCTTCAAACATCCTATGCAGTCTGTGTAAGTCTGTTTCAACAACTGAGATGAGATTATCAAATAATAAGAAAGAACTGACACATAGGACCAGATTGTTTGAAGATGTTTATTTTAAGCCATTTCACATAGTCTCATTCACTATTTTTGGGGTTTTGAATTCAGAGAAAGATACATTTTTTTTCCCCAGCAATGAAAGCTGTGCAGGCGGATGCTCTTGCTTACACAAGAAAAGAACTTACAGTATTTTTGAAAGTACTTTAAAATAAAAAGTTAAAAAAAAACCCTCAACTAATTTCTTCCTTTCAAGTGCTGAAATGATCTAATGCTATTAATAGAAGATTCTTTCCCTGTGGAAAATTTATTCTTCTATTTAAAGCTACTGGGGAAAAGCTTGAAAGAAGAAAAAATGATGATTCTGACATCTGGCTGTTGGTGTAGCCTTTGAATGATGAGTTCAGACTATGGCTCTAATGTTTATTTGGAAATAAGTCAGAGTAATCAACAAGACACCCTTTTTCCACACAGTTGCATACAGTGATGCATACTTGCTAGAAGCCCACCCAGATTGTCCCTTAGTGCTGAGGGAAGCAAATTGGAGGATACTGAATTGACAGCAGGGAAAAACAGGTCTTTTCTTCATGCAGAGAAACAGGCACAGCTAATGAAGCAGCAGAACTTCCCCATGCTGCTGAGCAGTGAAGCCTGACCCTGGTCCAACTGGCCCATGATTAGCAGAGCAGGTGTTAGCCTGTCCCCATGATCTTCCTGAAGAGGTATGAAAGTGATACTAGCTGTGATGACATTTTGTGTGGGCACAGGACTAGAAATTCCTGTCACAATAAATCAGCAAACAGAATACCTCCCCAGGAGTTTAAAGAGGACATTTTATACTGAATAGCTCATATCTTGCTTCCAGGCACCTTATCCATTAGGCTTTACTGTTCTGACATGCGCTGGCACTCAGTGATTTCCTTCATAGGCAGACTGCACAGCCCAGGTGCTGTTCTAGTGATTTACTCTGGAGTTACATGAGTTCTGTGTCTTGTGCATTCCTGGTGAGATCACTCAGAGATCATATTTGGAAAAAAACAAGGGCGTATTACCCAAAACATGTGATTCACAGTAAACCCACCAAAACCAATGCAGAATGCTTAAAGCTGAATATAAACCACATCTTACAATTTTGTTCTTTCTTTTGTTTAGTAAGGAAACAGAAACGAGATATTTGTAAAATGTACAGTGAAGTATTTTGCTAAAGATCTCTGAGCAACCTAAACAAACCAGGGTGCTTAAATATCACTGTAGCATTTGTATAAGTAGGTGCTCTAAATGAAGCTCAAAGAAGCACTGCCACCTTAGGAGGGTGCTGGATACAAGTTATATATTTCTATGATCTGTGCATGGCACTGAATTAGATACAGTAACTCAGATTCCCTAGCACAACTTTTCTTCCACAAGGTAGGTTAACCCTTAGAAGATACAGACACTAAGTAGGCCTTGGTTTACAGTCTTCGGCTGGCACCCATTCTATCTAGTTTTAGGGCACTTAATATCATGGTCCAATGATAAAAAATGCAGATCCAGGAGAAGTTCATTCTGCCATGTAAAGCACGTTCAAAAAATGCTGATCAATCAGTTTTGTTCCTGCAAGCTTTTTGCTGGATCAGGTATCGTTTGTCTGTGCCACTTGCACTTCATGCCATATCAAGCTTTTTCTGTCTTCTGCAGTTGGCATCAATCTGGCACAAAAAGCACAGAGCTGGCATAAACTGTTTCACAGCTCTGGCTGATTTGACAGAAATATGATCATTTGCCCATGCCTGAGCTTGATGAAACCTGCACTGCTGTTAAAAGCCATGGTGCACAGATCTGGTGTTGCCATCAGTCTCTTGCGTGATGGCAGAGCCTGTCAGTGCCAGAAAGTGATGTGAAACTAATGGAACGTTTCTGTCTGCTGCCCCAGCACAGAGGTCTGGGTGGTAAGAAGTAAAATGAGACATCACGTGGTGGCTCTTACCTCTGTACACATCACTTTTGCTCACTGACCTCAACTTTCAACAGCAGCTACGTGCTACATGAGCAGCAAGAAGAGAATTTTCAAGGGGTATGAGCCTGTGCTGGGCAGCTGTATCCAGCAAAGCGGAAGGGTGATGCAGAAGAGCCCAATTTTTGGAGCAAAACAGACCATCCTTTTCCTCATGTTTGATTTTGGCTCTGGACTTTTTGCTTATGCACTACAAATGCATGCATGCTCCACCTTCCCCAGAATCAGTAGATACTCCATATGTGTCTGTATTCTATCTATCCAGTATATGTGTATGCATGCAATGTTATATACATTATATTACACAATCACATATTGAAAAAATTACATTATCAGGAAGTCTGCTGGTAATATGGATTTGATTATAAAACAGCTACTTCTCATGTAGGTCAGAGTGAGAGAGGTTTAGGAGCTTGATTTTAGGGTGGCATAGTCAACATCAGAGATCTTGTAAATCCAACTAAGCTACCTGCCAGATGTGCCCTTGCAGAACCCACTGCAGTGTTTGACTAGTTCAGCCATGCTGTTTCCAATCTGTTCTCAGTAATGAACCTGTCTGTTGACTTCCAAATAAGTTAAGGTACAAGTTACACATTCAATTTTGGTACCTATTACAGTGCTGTCTTGAATGTTCATATTTCCAATGCTAAATATAGGGTGAAAAGATTGTAAACAGAGTTTAACTGCAGTTTCCACTGAAGGGCTCTTGAGCTCTCTTTTCCTGGTATTTTTTTTTCTTTGATTTTTCTTCTGATTTGTGTTTCCTCTTTTATGTTTTCTCTCTTTCATTTTTTCTTCCCCTGGAGTTGGCAGAAGGGTGAGGGGAGAAGGGCAGTGCACTTAGTACTTAGTAAATACTAAAGATTAAAAGCTTTGGCAGTTAAGCATCTCCCAAGCCAAAACTGGCAAAACTAGCTGAAAAACCCCAAATGTTCCTGTTTCAAATTGCTAACTTGTATTTGCTGAAAATGTTCCAGGCTAGCTGCAGGGTTTAACTTGTGTTTTGACCATTTAAGAAGGAAAACAACTCTCTAACTCCATGATGCACTTTGGCATTCAGCTAATTCATTTTACCATGGCAACTGTAAAGCCACTTCGAGATGTAGAAACTCTTCAGTAAAGTGGTCCTTGGCATCTTGTTCTGCAAACTAACCTGGATACTCAAGGGTCACTAAAAACATAAAAAAACCCTACTTAGCTTAGTATCATGTATTAGTATCATATTTTCCAATTGTTGTGTTGATATAACAGCTGAGTTATATAGATATACATCCAAAAGCTCTACAAAAGAGAAAAGCTAAAATAAAATGTGTGATGTGACCTATCTCAGGTTGAGAGAATGCTGGAAGGAGGACCTTCACATCTGAATAGTGGTCCAGCACTCTGCCTTTTAGCTTCTTCAGCTACATCTTGCAGCCCAGCAAATTCTGACTGCAGTCACAGGCCAAGCAATTCCACAGAGTTGCCCAGTGGCCTGATACCCAGTGGCCTGATACCTCATACCTTGCTATGAACATGAAAGAATCCAGAAACTGTGAGGTCAGTACTGTCTGGAATGAGTGGAAGCTGAAGGTGCACAGGTGGATAATGTAGCTATTGTTTTTTTAAACAGACCTGACTGGAGTGAAGAATGACTGCACTGGCAGTCACAGGAAAAGTACTTTCAATGATTGTAGTGTGTAGCTGTACATGAAGTGTGTGTGTACTTAGATTTCATTTGATCAGTAGTTGCCACAGTGTATGTATGAATCATGTACAAGCCTGTAGTCTTGGCTAGTTCTGACTGCATTCATGTAACCTCTCAATTACAAAGGAAAAGCCAAGGATTTCCAATATACGCCTTTTTGCAGACTCATTTAATCATCTCTTTGACACCGTGGCGTTAGATTCGGTGCAAACAGAAGGACAATTTCACAGCTCTCACAATTTGCAGAATGAGACCTTGCTATACAAGCATAATTTCTTGCCATGATTTTTCTCTAAATAGACTAATCTTTGTAGAAAATGAGCAGAGGCTAATGAGGGTTGAGGCACAGATGGGATGGCACCAGTAGCTACTTCATGCAAACACAGCAAAGTAATAGTTTTTAGCATGACATTTAATACGATCAAGCTCTGCTAGGATGCACAGCTATAGGGGAATTGATTTTGAAGTCAAATATGATGCTGCCTGGCTGTCTTCAGTGGAAATACATGACACATGGTCTATCTCATCTTGCCTTCTTCAATTTAATCACGCTTTTAATGAGCAGAAACATAAAAAGTAAACAGATTGTTTCTCTTCTACAATAACACTAATTTTCTTACTACACTCTTTACTCTGAATAATTAGAGTTCATTTTTAGACCCCTGTTCCATATTTCATTTGAAGAACTTCACAAGCATCTTCCAAGCATTGTTTTGGACCTTTAGCAATGTTCACTTGTGTACTGATAAGCAATGCAAATTTCCTGGGATTTTCTCCCCTCTCAAACAGGGTTCTGTCATGCAGGGGAAGGGAAAGGTCTGTTTCTTGCTTTGTTGGTGAATCCAGCTCCATTCCCAGTTGAGAGAAAAGTAAGAGCTATGTCTACAAGAATACAATTGCATTGTGGGTCATTTATATATTAGCCCCTCATTTACAGAAGGTCCCTAAAATCCAAATGTTATTCAGGGGTGTGTTGCCCTCTATTATGAATTCTGAACACTGAATAATGAACTACTCAAAAAACCAAAGAGTAGCCCAGTGGGAGGAGCTTCAAACTGTGTTTCAGTACTTATGGAATGACAGATTCATGTTTGCATCTTGCTATATGTGTAAATGACAGTTAACTTCAGTTACTTCAGTGCATTCATAATGGCATTTGGTAAGTTGCCATGCTATTGAATGCATGCAGTAATATAATACGGTGTGTCTTTTGGCATAAATTGCTTCTGAATAATCACAGAAATGCATATTCACAGTAAACATCTGACTAAGGAAGGCCAAACCCAATTTCTTTGCCTCAACCTATTTAAAATCATGAGTCAGAAATTCAGAATACCAAGACTGATTAACTGATGGATTGACTTTGGCTTTTGTTTTGCCATCAAGGACTCTCTAGCCTAATGGCTGCCTCCTCATTCCTTGTCTGCAGCCAGGAAGATTAAAAAAAGGTTCAGCAAGTTCAGCTTTCTGCATGAAAACTGAAGATGTTTTTGCAACTTCCTGATCCTAGAATTTTATAATCCCAAGTTCCAAATGTGATGCTCACTATAGTGACAGTTGACAGCTCTGCAGATCCAAAGGCTTTTTACCTATGCCATCAGTTCATTTAAGACAGCAAAAGCTAGAGCTGGAGAAAATATTTGGGATAAAATTCCTCAGTGACACCTTTGAGTTAAAGAGTATCCTTACCCTCAACCACCAGAAAAACTCTGATTCATATTTCTATCATGAAACCATTTGTTTCAACTTCCTTCAGTTTCTCAAAGTACAAAATGCTGAATGTTTCCTTCAAATGGAAAATTCTAAAATAGTTTTTCAGAACTGCCAGCTTAGTAAAATATCAGTTCTTCACACCGCTCCAAGGATCTCTGTGCTTTCAGATAGTTGCACTGCTGTCTCATTTTATACATTATAATTAGGTTTCCCTTTGCAACTCTCCCTGGAGTACAGCATTTATCGCTTTCCAGTTGATTGTTAAATGCTGTATTGAAAGGGAATTATCACCTATATTCCATCTTCGTGAGAGGAACATGAAAAACAGGGAAAAGTTGTCATTATCTGAGATAATGGGAGTGCTGAGAGGCTCCTTCTGTTTTTCTCCACTTTGAGCAGCTGTTTGTAGCAGTGCAGGTGGTACACGCCAGGTACAACTTACAAAGGGCACTAGGCCTGTGCCATGCAAACAAGTCCAGTCTTTGGTCTCTGGCACTGAAAATAAGAGAGAAGACTTGTGGCTTGGTGATGTAGGGACAGAAAGAGTCCCTTGCCTGTATCACCATTGAGTGAAAATCTGAAGTTTCTAATACTTCAGATCTGTTCATCTTCCAAAGTGCTGCCTAGGTGCTATGCTTGGTGCTTGTGCCTGGATAATCTTGCAACAACCTGAGATCTACTTTTAGGTAAAAATAGAGTGCTGCAAAAATAACACTAAGGTCTGCTAATTCAGTTTTTTGTGAGTGACAAAGCATATTTCTTCTGAAGAGCCATTAATAGATTTTGCAAATAGACAATAGAAATTAATTAATTTTCTGGCCCACATGGTTATTCCGAAGAGGTTGATAAAGTGAGTCATAAAGGCTCAATAACCCATGGTTTTATTTAAGCTACATGACTTCTAAGAAAATCTCAAAATTTTCTGAGGAGGGAGGTGAACTTTTTGTAGAAAGAATCAAAGAACAGGGATCTGACGGACTTTGGTGCACAAAATGTTTGGAGAAAGCTGGCACAAGCAGCTTCATGGGAAGATGGGAAGGCAGTGACTTATGAAAGAATCCTGTCCTTTGTTTTAGTTTTAAAGTAGTAGTTAGAGCAGTGTTATAAATCACAGACTTATAGAATGGTTCAGGTTGGAAAGGACCTGAAGATCATCCAACCCCCTGCCATGGGCAGGGACACCTCACACTAAACCGTGTCACCCAAGGCTCTGTCCAACCTGGTCTTGAACACTGCCAAGGATGGAGCATTTACCATTTCTTTGGGCAACCTCTGCCAGTGCCCCAACACCCTCACAGTAAAGAACTTCCTCATATCTAACCTGAACTTCCCCTGTTCAAGTTTTAAACCCATTTCCCCTTGTCCTATCACTACAGTGAGATTAACCAGAAGCAGAAGGCTGAGAGGGAGCTGGCTGCATTAAATATTACAAGAAACTGTCAGATTAGTCACATGTGGCAATTTCTGCTTCAACCATTGCATAATGGGAGAAACTGAGCATTTGTTGTGCAATTAACAAGCCATGGGAGGTTTAAACAAATTACTGCTTTTATCAGGTCAAGTTTCTAACATTTCATTACATTACACTTGAAATTGACTCTGATTTTATATTGTAGGCCTATGTATTCCCTGAAATACATTTGTTTATATATGTGGAGCATGAAAAATTTATTCCATTAACAGGTATTCTTTAACTAGGTCTCTAGAGTTCTGTAAAACTGAATTATGCTGCATTTTCTAGTATCATTTTAATTTTGCATGTTCTAGATGAAAAACAGTTTCTTTTAAAAATCGTTGCCCTCTTCTCTGTAATGGTGACAAATAGGGAAGAGGATATTGAAAAGTTCCTCATCAGCATAAATGAGTTAAAATCCCCACTTCACAGAATCCAAGAGGAATGAAGCTGCTAGTAAAAGTTTTAAGAGGAAGCTAGAGACAGAGATGACCAAAATGAAGCTCTTCAGTCTAAATATATTAGCAACTCTCTTCACTTGTATTTTTAAAATGTTAGATAATCTATTAAACCTGAAACATCTTTGAAGGTAATGTGGTTGGAGAAGGGATGGTGAAACGATGCATTTAAATACTGGGAGATAGCATTTGCAGTTCTGAATTTGCAGGTTAAAATTCAGCTTCCTGTCCATAAGGCCAGTCTCATATCTCTATCACGACTGTCTCTACTCATGTTCCTCCTCTCTTTGTCATGTCTTTCTATCCTTGCTGATGACGCCTCATTTTGAAGGGATTTCAAAGGCTTACAGCAATTTCACAGCAGTAATCCTGTGTCATCTAGCAAGGGAGAACTGTGTGCACTATTTATATACTTGTACAATTCTACTTGCTGCATAATAGCAAATTCATGTTTAATTTGATATTTTTCTTCTTTCATTATCAGCTTGCATGCATAATTGTCATAACTGTGCCCATGGGGTAGATTCATGGATGTATTATATATAAACTGACCTGACACATCTGCATGCACAGCTTCTCTATAAATCAGGAGCTGGATATATAAGAGCAAGTACATTACAGACAGACTGAATAGGTATAATAAAGCACCACATGCACCTACATTGCAGAATGAAGAGCAAGAATTCCTCTGCTCCAGCCCCATTAGGAGCTAAGGAACCCTGAGTAATACAATGCAAGTAAGAGCCTAGGGCAAGTGCAAAGCAAAGAAGCAAAGAGGTGCTTCCAAGAGCTGCTGTGGCACAAGGTACATTGATTCCCTTTCTCAGAGCTTAGTGGTTTTGCATTGCATAAGAGGCAGACGGGACGTGATGAAACTGCCCTGACCTTCCAGCAACTTATCCTAGAATATACCAGCAGTGTAGCTTCCCCAGCTTGTGTGGCTTAGTCATAACCACTTGGGAAATAACTAGTTAGGGTGGGGAATGGCTATGGTGATGTCTTCGCAAGCAATGGGCCTCACCAGACAGCATGGCTATCGAAAGAGCAGTGTTGGGAGCTGAAGAGAGCCTATGGGAGGACAAACCTGTAAGTCAGGCAGCTGAAATCATGTGTGCAGGGACCCCTGTGTAGACTGCTGTGCCTGCTCACCTGTCCTACCTGGTAATGTCAGGGTGTTCTCAGCTGATGTGCTGATGTCTACCAATATCTATGTTATTTCCCTAATAAGATAATGAACCAGTTTTTTATTTGCTGGATGCTGTTGTACTATAAGGTTTGCGTTGTTCATTTGGCTTTCGATAAGCAAAAGCTCCCTGACAAAGTTAATTGCCATTCAGCATATTCTGGGCTGGAAGCTGCTTTATTTATGATGGTCCCCAACGACAGCTTGAAGCACCCTCACCCAGGCTGATTGTTCTGCCAACCAGGTGAAATGATTCTTACCAGCTCCTCATTCACACTTCCCTTCTTTGTCTCTTCAAAAATGCATTATTTATTTGTGATGACGTACAGCAACACAGTTGCTAAATGCTTAGCAAATATAATTATGGTGTTGCTATGACTGAGAGTAGTTCATTGCAGAACTAGCTTTGGTGGATATATCAGGAAAAAATGTTGCTAAGGGGCAGCTCACTTGTTTTTCAGCAAATCCTTATCAGGAAACATTAGTTATTCCTCCAACACGCCCAGGGTCCCCAGCTCAGGATTCTACCCCAAGTTTTATGGTATTTGCACTTCAGTGTGTGTAGGGGAGGGGCGTTCAGACAATTATCCATACATTGGACGCTGTTTGCACTTCTTGCCTCACTTTTCATAAAGACCATCTGTGTGTTTAGACCAAGATATTCCAAACCAGGAGTACTGTTGATTTATATTTTGCTAGTGCAGTCCTGCCACTGACTTGTCTGGTGGCCTTGATCAACCTGTTTCCTGCCTCTGGCCTTCATTTGTCTTCTTTGAGTAAAAGAGATGCAAGTAATTTAATTCACTGTGAAAGGTATGACTATCCTTTGCAATGTCCATTGGATTTGTCAGATAATGGATGGATGTCTGTGTAAAAGAGAGGACATTCCTGGCAATTGCTTTGGCAGGAGGATGCCTTCCCTGCGACAGGAGCTATTCAGCATTGTTTTAGGCAAAGAGTCGTGCAGTGCTAGTGAGCAGGAAATGAGATAGATGCACAGAGTTTCTAAGGTGATGCTGTTCTCATTTGGGCAAGCTTTAATTTTGGAATGCCAGCCTTTTCCCTACAGTATCCTCTTAACATTCCCATCGCCATCCATGGTATTTTAAGGCAGCTTCATCCTGAGTTAGCCATATATTTCACCTGGGTTTCAAACATACTATCTTTTTATCAACTCATAGGCAACTTGTAGGCTTTTCAGACTAATTGAGGGTTTCCTTTTTTCCTAACCACCGCATTTTTATATAGTCCCTTTTCTAGAAGCAAAGTACCCGTATGCTGGGTGCACTGTGCCTCCTGTCCCCCACAATTGTATTTTGTCTGTTACCCACTTAAACCCTTTTGAATTGAGTGCTGAGCAGAATGGTATCTTTTTTGGTGGGTTCTGAGGTTAGCTGTATGATGAAGCAGTCATTTACTGCGTCTAGCATTATTTATCCCTGTGACTTGTACTGAAGAGGCAGTGATCCAGACTGTATTAGGGCAGTTGATACTTGTCTGTAATTTACAGCTTTTCCTTAAAATTTCATCTCCTCAAGTCTTGCAAGTTGCTTTCACTGAAAGCTAACATTTCTAGAGTCACATTAAAATCTATTTTACTTGCTCGACAATTTTTTTTCACTGAAATGGTTATGCAAATATTAACAATCTCTGAAAACAAGAACAAACCACACAGGAGAAACACTGCCTTAACCTGGTCCCCAAAGAGCCATTTGGAACAAACGCCTGTGTGCATAATACAGTTCTTTCTAATTAGCATCTCTGGCAATAAGCCACTTGGGTATATTTGATATGCTTTTATCTTAAGATTAAATTTACATTTGCTGCTAGGTAGCTCTGACATCTTCATTTTTGTTTTAGATCTCCTACTTAACGTGATTATTGTGTGATCACTACTCACAGCAAAGCAGCCCTTATTGGTATATGGCTCAGGATTATCTATAGTGATGGGATCTGTGATCATGCCAATAAAGAATATTTTTTTTATAAACTAGCCTCTTAGAATTCAAGAATAATTGCTGTAAAAGCTGCAGATCTGCAACTATCTGTAGAAGCTACCAAGACAATAATTGATAAATTAGTGTCTTTCTGAAGAGACTGCAATTTAAATACTCAAGAAGGCATCAGTCAAACTTTACAAGACAGACTGAGGCACAGATTTTAATGATTTTTCCAATGTTTTTAAGAATTGGATATAGAATAGATCCTTTTCTTAGCCCAGTGTTGTAACCACAAAACTTTCCTATCACAGAGAACTAAGCACTTTTAAAAATATTTTTTCAAGGGCAGGTTCACAGTGTTATAAATTGTTACAGGTCTTATGAAATCATTTTATTAATGATTGTATGTATTGAGCATCTGCCACAGGACTCACCAGTAAAAAACAAGGAGAAAAAAAATACAACAAATGGAAGTGCATTCATAAACATTAGAAATACACAGTAACAGGATTTCTTGTGCCATGAAAAAATACATAATTTTCAATTTTTTTAAGGTAAAATAAAACCTTCTTCTTCAATTCTTGTTTGAAACCCCTAAAATAAAACCTTCTTGTTCAATTCTTGGAAACAATGAGGAAATTTTCCCAGGTCATAGTAGGAACTGTTGTCTAAATCAGATCAGTCAGTCATCTAATTCAGTTAAAGCATTTTCACTATTAGGTTCTTTACCAGCTGCTTCAGTGAAAAGTGAGTCTTTATTCAGAAGCGCAAAAGAGGATGTAAAATGTCAAACCATTTCAGAGTTACCTCTCTCAGACATCTCTTGTGGAAATTAGAAATAGCAATGGCAAACTGCAATAATAAGGTAGAGTGACTGCTGCAAATCAAAGAACAATCTAATCCAGTTCACCATGGGCCTTTGGGATTTTCATACCTCAAGTATTTAATTAGATCTCAGATTATATCCACTCACTAAGAAAAACATTTCTGCTTCCCCAGGTTAGTAGATTTCTTCCTCCAAACAGCTTTGTACTCTTTACCACAAGTGCCTGTCAAGTGTTCAGGTCAAAACCACAGACCAGGAAAATGCTAACACAAAACTGAAAGTCTTCTCCCCACTCTCAGATGAGATTTGTTCACCTCTGACACCACAAGGACAGTGAGGAGAAGTGTTCCAGTCACGCAGATCTGAAGCTGCACTGGGCAATGGTCTCTGTGACAAGACCACACCAAAGTAAATAGTATGATGTTATCCGTATGAGGTCTACTATAAATCAACTCCTTTTCAACCCTCTAAAACCTACATAAATCACATGGTGTTAACTCGGTGTTGCTTTATAATTGCAAAATAGTGGTGGATTGCCAGCAGAACAAGGGGTTGGTGGTGGACAAAATATTTCCACACATTTGAGATCCATAAATTAATCAAGTATAATTTATCAACTCATAATATCAATAATAATATAGCAGTCATAGCATGAACTTGTGTATAGCATTTCATGCTTGCAACATAGCCACTATAGATTTTTTACAGGCATGAAGATTGGTGCTACTAGGAATTGCACATCATAGATTCAATCTATTGACTAACACTCTAAATCTAATGGCAAACCCCATATTATTCATTTAAAGGGAGATTAAAATATTTTATCCAGGTTTACTTGAAAAAGCAATTGCCAAAAGACACTGAGAGTCTCTTTAACCCTTTAATATGTAAATTTAGTTCTTTTTTAAAGAATATATAAATAAGATGGGTTATTTCAGTGCTACAACTCACAACATTGCCTCTGAATGAGACCATTCAGTGAACATTGCCTCACTGAAATCATTCAGTGAACAAAAATTTAGGTGAAGCAGCTGAATACAGGATGATGAACTACATGTGGGAATGAAAACAAATAGCTAAAGGCAGAACAGCTAATTAGCTTTGACTTTATCTCAGTCTTGGATTTAAGAGGAGAAAAATTGTGCCTGGGAATGGTGAAGTGTAGGATTAGAAGTAAAAAGGAGAGAAAGATCTGGAGCCAAAATTTCAAAAGAGACAAAATTCAGCCGCAGAGATTTAAAAGGACAGAAAAAAGTTAAAGCATGCTTTTGCCCAGAGCTTCATACGGAATCCAGGATTTTGGACTACTGTTTCACTATTGGAAAACACTGATGGGTGGTGGTAAAAGTTTTACATTCATTCCTATCTGCTGGTTCAGTTCAGTTATACTGTTGTTCTCTGAAGTAGTTCTACTGGCTGAAACGCTGCTGCTGAAACAGTGATGTTGATCTGTGTGGCAAAAGGTCTGACACTGGCTTATATTCTGAAGTCTTTTCTAGAACACAGACATGCACACCAGTGGCTACATCATCTTAATGCAATATTCTATAGTCATTCACTGAGAAACTGTGTGATGGCTTTGCTGCAAAAGTTGTGAATGGATCAGGGAAATGTGGGGAAAGTAGATAGGGAAGAACTTGGAAAAGTGGGTTTTCTCCTTACCCCTGCCAGATTGCTCATGGGGGAATGGAACAAGCCATTTAAACAGGGTGCTCATCTTTAAACTACAGTTGACATGCAAATCTTCAGATAGGCAAATATCCACAACAGAGTTTAGTAGACATTATTTTCTAAGCATATATAATGCTGCCTTGTTTAATGGTTCTGGAAGATGATAGTATACATGTCTCAAGTGAGGCGGTCAAAATTAGTAGTTTTAAACCTCTCTCTGATGCTCTGCACACTCATTAACTATGTAAGGTGGACACACCAGCCCCACACTGCTCAGAGCTTTTGTAGAGCAGGTACTGTAGTGATAAGCACTAGACAAAAGCTGCTGAATATGTTAATACTTCTGCCTTCGTAGATTACTGGAGAAAAATGCATGTGAACATGCATTTCAAGGCTGCATCATAAAGCATATGCACAAGGAGACAAATTAAGGTTGCATAGGCAACCAGAATTCTGACGTTTCCTTATTTTTTAGTGTTTGCCTTTAAAATCTTAATGTGCTCTTAATATAGTGGCTTACCAGTATAGAACATGTAATTATCTGAAACTACATATATGTTTTCTCAGTATCTGGAGAGCATTTTGTGCTTTAAAAGGATCCTGAAGAAGAATGGTTATTTAACTAAAACATCTGTGGCTTTCTTTTCACTCTGCTTTTGTGTGGAAGCCACAGAAGAGCTTTTCACTGTGTCAGATGAATAATATGTAGGAAGAGTGAGAGAGGAGGGGAATTGTTGACTTTATTTTAAAATATATGAATTTAATTTCACCAGACATGAGAAATCTCCCTCTGAATGCTTCAAAATGTTGATTTACACATTAGTGAAAAAGTTCCTATTTTGTAAAATTATACCTTGCTTTTCAACTGTTTTGGTTGTTTGGGTTTGGCTTTTTTCATTTATAGGTTGACAATGAATATACATCAGTATCTCAAGCACTAGGTAGTATAAAAACATTTGGCATCTTCAAAATATACTGCAAAATGCACATAGGCATTCTGGACACCGCTAGATTACCTGAGCAGATCTAAAAGTTTCATAGAAATAAACTTTCTTACACTGCTGGCTTTTTTAGAGAAACTCTTTTCCTGAGCAGTGGCAGGAGGAAAGAGACCAGCTGCCCAAACCATGTCTCAAATAAAAGCATTGGGACGCTTGCAGTGGAAAACATTCCCTCTTCCCTGCTCCACCCCCACCTTCTCCACAACATAACTGTGACATAAATCCCTCTCTCTACTGAAAAAGCAGATATATAAATTTTGAAATGAAGCCTGTGTAACAGACAGTTATGAAATTAATCTGCCACCATCACCAATTCATAGTTTTGGAGGAATACCTTCACGATTATTAAATATATGATTTGCAAGCACCAAGTATGAAAGAACAATCTTACTTTTTCAGCTGAAAGATAGCCAGTGGATTTTTTTTTCCTATATTCCCAATGATCACAGAGAGAACACATTCTGGCATATTGTATCACAAGTAAAATATCATAGGACTCCCAATTTCTTCATGTTAAAAACTAGCTGTACAGCTTCAATACAGAATCTGAGAAATACCTCAAAAAATCCCCAAAGCTTTAGGGTAAATAATATCCCTAATATTATAAAAAATAAATATAATAACTCACCTCAGTTAAAACTCCAAGTGAATATGATAGATCAGTTTAACAAAATAAAGCATCAGTAGCAGGAAGTATTTATCCATTTCTCTATTCATGTCTTCTGTTCCTTGCTACTTACCCCTGAGTGCTGCTGTTAATCGGAGCACACAAACTGCAGCAGCTCAATCCGAGGAAGAAAACAGTTATATCCTTTCAGCTTCTGTTACTGTTCTCCCTTGAAACTCCTTCACTTTTTTCCTTTCAAGCTGCATAGGAATACAAGGATGGACCCTTTGGGCTCTATCCAGATCTGTTTGTATTATGTAAAACAGATGAATGCATTTCCTATTTTAACCATGAAAATCATATCTTCACTGACAGGCGCCTGGATCATTAATAGTATCTGCATGCAACTGTGAAAACCCACGTAATGCTCAGAATTGGACTCAGTTTTCTAAATAAAGAACCAGATGAATATCTGCAAATCAACTTCTCTCTGTGGCAAAGGTTTCCTTTTTTTCTTTTCCTCTCCTGTAGAAGAAGCTTCCAATAGAGGTTTTTAATTGGAAATGCTGGAGGAGACCTCTAGACACCAGAAACAAATACACTGGAGATGTTTTGCTCATTAAAGTGCTTCTAACCCCACTGTAACTTTCGGTCAGCTACCACATCAAACCTGTGATTCCTTTCTCCCAAGACAATTTTGTCTTCTAGCACTGTCAGCAAACTGCTTCAGCACTGGTTGAAAAGATTCCAGCTTAAATTACAGTAATGAAAGCCTGTTCTGGGCTTTTCCCTTACTATTTTTTCCCTGGAATATTCAAATTTCATATTATTCCCCACCCAGTCATAACCATACTTCCCAGGATGCAGGAAAAGTCTTTTCTTCCTGCAATCCTAAATGTCTTCATTAGGGAGACATAACATTGAATTGTTTTAGAAAGGCAGATGCTCTAGTTTAAAAGAAACGGGAGGACTCTCAGTGCACTAACAGCTTCATCACTGTCAGCTTCAAGCAAGCCATATTTCACAATGGTTTTGTACATTATTTTGTCACAGGGAACATATTATTACCATCTAAATTTAAAAACACTGGCTTTGTTACATGAAGGCAAAAGCAGACTTAAAACCACAATGACTGCTCTGTTCAAGTATTCTATGCCGATGATGCAGGAAATAAGATCAAATTGAAAACCAGTTCTTGTTTTGGAAGGTCTTTCAGGTGTCTGCAAAGAGTTGGCCAAAAGCACAGGTACAGGAATTCTTGTACTCTTTCAAACTGATCACTAGTCATAGTTCTTTGTCGGAATCTCATTCTACAGCTGCTTCAGCATTTTGTTCGCTGCTCAGAAATACATTTTCCCTGCTAACAAGCAGTATTATTTTGCATCTGTAGTAGATTGAAATGTTGGACATTGACATTAAACTCATGTTCCAAAGTTCTAATTTTTCAGTTCTAAAGGGAAATATTTTTTAAATAACTGAGCACTGTCTGCTTCTGTAGGTCATATAATCCTTGAAATAGTGTCGTGGCAAACAATTCCACTTCAGAGCATTGAGAATACCTCTTGCTCTTCAAAATGTTAGTGAACTTCCAAAATACAAGGAGAAAATCTAAACAAATTTTCAGAAAGGTCTTACGAATTTAAACTAAATCACAGTCTTTTTTTGCCCCACGATATACATTAACAGTTTTTTTTCTCTTATTGAGTCTTCTTACGCGTCTTCTACAACTGCCCACATTATTTTCCATCATAGTCTAGTCAGTGACTGAGTGACCCACTGCAACTCAGGTAAACTGCTTGTTTTGATAAAAGTGCACTAAGCACATGGATAATATAATAATATTGATTTATTTTAATTCAATGAACATACATAAAACAGAGGCATAGACTTTCAGTCATACACAAGACTTCAATGGACAGCCTGTTACTCCCTGAGGAATACTTTAAGGAACAAGCTGAATGAAGTACTGCTTCAATGCCTATTAACATCACTAGGAGTCTTCTAATTAGTGTCAATGGCATAATGCAGGTCAAAATTTTTCTATCCATATATATGGCATAATGTAGGTCAAAATTTTTCTATCCATATATATACTATATATATATATACACACACCATACATATATATACATCTGCTCTAGCTAAGGATTTCTTACATTTTCTGAGTATTATTTTTTCATTTCAGAAGCATCTGATTCTCTTCTAAAACCCAGAAATTCAGGAACTTTACTTTTTGATGACTGTGAATGTTATTACATCTGTAAAGTGACAAAAGATTAAATATCTTAGAGAATTAAATGCAATGACAACCTGAAAAAAAAAATTTTTTTTCCTATATTTGGTAGAAGTTTTCTACTGAGTTTTATCCTGACCCATCAATCAGTACCTGGCCATTAATCTAATTGTTATTCAATAAGTTCTCCCTGTTATAGTCTCTCAGGCATGTACTGCAAAGTCTAATGATCTGTCTGTGTTTTATCATAACAGAAAGAAGGATCTTGAGTCATTTTGTAAGTCTCTTCAGCTTGTTACTGGAAAAGCTGGCCTTTCTCTGAATGATACCTCAATAAAGGAATGTTAAAATTCGGCAGATAAATATGGTGAAGTAGGGAAAAGTGTAAGGTGAAGTCAAACAAGGAAAAGTATCTAACAGTGTGCTTCCTTGCTTGTATTAAAGTTCTTAGCTAATAAAAAGAGAAATTACAATTACTGTCTCATCACTCTGAGTACAGAACTCATCCCTTCTACTCACTCATGTTCTGGGAACAGCTATGATAATCAAAGACTTAACTTTCACATGTAAATAAAAACATTAAGCAAAGTTCCCAAACATATGCTTAAATTTAAGTCCTTGTTCTTAACAAGGTTGATAGGATTCATCTATCAGTGAGATCCCTTATGCACAAACGCACTGCTTTGAGTTTTAAAACCACATTTGCTAAGGCTTCTAAATGCTTGAAATTTAGGCACACAAGATGGAAAATCTGGCAAAAGCTTCTTAAATGTTTTGCTGAAAAAATAAAAAATATCTTTCCTAGTTTAGAAGTTTACATGAATCATTACTCTTTAGGCCAACAGAACTGGTTGTTAACCAGTCAAAGGGTTGTGTTATGGCTACACAGGTAATGTTGGAGGACTTCTGAGGCTGACTGCAGTGACTGAAGCAAGTTAAATCTTTTGGTACAGGACTGAGCAAACAAATGAAGGAACATACTGAGAAAGTCAATGTTTTGTATTCTTGCTGATGGGCAAAATTCCCCAAAAGCTTGGAACTTCACATTTTTCAAAGCCATAAATAGAATAGAGCTTTTCATCCTCAGCAGGACCCAGACTTGAAGCTTGCCTTTTTGCCTGAGTCTCAGAACTCTGAATTTTATGTTTTCATATATGAAGCACCTCCAGTAACTTACACTGCAGAAATAAATAATCTCTACAGTGAATTCATGCCTTTTTAAAATATCTCTTTAAGGATCTGAACTCCCTTTATACACTTTGGTCTTCTCTATGTACTAGAGAACAAAGGTTTTTTTAAGCTTTCCTTAGCAAACATGCTTCAAGTAAAGCATTGTAAATGTTTCATGTAAAATTGTGTGCATGTGGTAAACAGTTTTGGGTATAATAGTCTGCATTTCAGCTGCCAATGTACTACTGTTTTAGAGGACATTTTTTTATGAGATCATAGATCATCTTTGCATTACTTCTAAAATATAAGATTTTCTTTGCTGATACAAAATGCTAACCCCTTTCAGTAACACTGGGCAACATTCTGTCTTCCAGTGTTTTATTGCTCAGTTTATGCAAAAGTCTTCCAATAACAGATAAAGTTGTCAAAGTTTCAAGGTAATGGCTTGGGCAGTTGATATAGCATGAACTTGGCATAAAAAAATGAAAATGTTGCTTCCCCATTGAGGAAGGGATAGGCAGGGGCAAACTGGCTAAGAATCCAAGGTGTTTTGCTTCCAATTCCTGTTTTTTAACAAAAAAAAATTAAAAAATGATAGTGTTAAAAATCTGTCTATGTATCAGAATGCTGAGTGCTAATTTTAGAACTCTTCAAATAGAGTCAGTAGACTTTTTGAAACACACTGAAGAAAAACTGACATTTGAGGAATGCCTCTTAAACAGTTTTTAAATTATTCAGTATTTCTTAAATACCCATACAGTGTGCTTGCACTCAGTTTTGAGACTTTCTTCTATTAGATTCTATGAATACTTATAGAAGAGGCATATTCATAAAAATGGGAAACAACTAGTCTAACCCAGAAACTTGGAGATTAGGTTTAGAAAAACTTTAGAATGAAACATTTGTTCTATTGTCATGAACTTCAAAGAATCCCTCTCTTTTATGAAAGCCTTTTCATTTGAATAATGAACATGTTCAGAGTACTTTATTACTACTTCAATAATTAATATTTGTAACTTTTTCAAATTTGGAATTGATTTTATAGTTAATAGAGAAAGAGAGATCAGATATTCTGATGTATTCCTGAAAGTAGAATCATAGAATAGTTTGGGTTGGGAACAACCCGTCTGCAATACGCAGGGACATCGTCAATTCAGGTTGCCCAGAAACGCATCCAGTCTGGACTTAAATGTAGCATCCACCATGTCTCTGGGCAACCTGTGCCAGTGTTTTACCACCTTCATTGTAAGTAATTTTTTCCTCACATCCAGCCTGAATCTCCCCTTTCAGTTTAAAGTAGGTTTGAAATGGCCTAAGAAGTATTTTAAAAGCTACAAAATTCATATACCACTATCCCCGTGTCTCTTGATCAGTCTTAATTAGGATAATTTGGGGGTTTAAATGTGGCAACAAATCCTTTTCATTTCCTCAATAAAGTCTTTTGTCATTTTTTATTTTTATCATCTGTCATAAAAATCTGTGGTATGTGTAAGCAATTTAATGGTTCACTGAAAGGCTGTTATGCAACTGAATTGTATAAAATCTGTCCAAGCCCAAAAATTACTGTAAGAGGGAAACAGCAAAATGGTGAAAGGCTGGGAATTTGAATATGTTTTCTGTTTGTACTTACATCTTCTATATGTGAATTTGTGTAACTACTCTCTTTGTTACCCTGTGAGTATAAGAGGGAAGAGAAGATTAGGTACCTTGTGTTGAGAGGTCAGGAACATATAGCTGCTGCCTGCTCCCAGAACAGTCAAGACTCTAGAGTCATAATTTAGCCAGTGGGGAATATATAGTTACAATAACTGTTCTACACAGGTCTGAAATGATCATTTCAACAGTATGCCATTGCTAGCGCCACTTCACAGTCTGTCAAACAGAAGCCACTCAGTGTAATGTTGAGCTATTACGGAAATCATTATGCCTGGTCTTAACAGCGTTAGTGAAGAATTATAAATGTAGCATTCCAACTGTACTAATGTCAGAACTCAAGGTCTTCCAATCAATACTCATTATAACCCTGTAAATTAATACAGTGGATGGGAAATATTATCAGTTGGTAAAGCTGGCATTGATACAGCTCATCAGCTGCTGTGACAGTATATTCAGCTATTCTGAGTATGAGTCTGAGGGTGCAGTTAATGCAAAGGACAGATTCTGCCAGTACTACTCACTCGTGTCACTAAATCATTCATATTTCTGTTGACTGTGGCTGTGATTATCTACAAAGCAAACCATTGCTGTATGAATGGAGGCTGGATAATTTGACTGTAAACTGATTTTATCATAAGTACTACTCCAAAAGCAGTGGAAAACATTGTGTTTTTTATTTCACTGGCACTGATTTCCAGAGAAGTAAGATCTCTGAATCCTAAGGTGTTTGACAGAACAAAGAAACATAATCATGCTGTACACTTGTTTCTTCAATCACAAGATATAACTTCATAATTCAGTTTATTTTCTAATCATAGCATCCTCTGAGAGTCTAGAAACTCTTCCTTGCAAAAAACCTATGCATTGAACTAGATGATCTCCTGTGACCCATGCCAACCTGAATCACAGTGTGATCCTATGACTTGTTTATGTAACTCTAACACATAAAATCCATGTCCACATCCATCAGTTATTTACCTATATTTTTACAGATGTTCCAAATGTATGATTTTGATCTTCACGCAGAAACATTGAAACACAATAGAAAATTCCACCTGACCAAAGTTCAAAAAGCTTAGAAGCCTATGGATTATCCACAACTCTACACTGCTAGGGTAACTTTTGTAAAATCAGTAGTAGTAAGTCAGATTCAATTTTTTTGGTTCAGTACAAAAAATACAACCAGCAAAAGTGGAACAGATGTTGATAACCAGAAGCTTGTATTACTTAACTTCTTGGGATGAATTTCTGCATTTGTAACTGAAATTTTTAGTTTGAGCTCCAAAGAAATTTTTGAGGGAAGCTTTATGGATATTAGGTAATACACACACAATATGTATTTCTCCTTACCCGTTTAAATAAGAACCTTGTAACTAATAACGTTCATCACCATAGAGCCTATCCTTTGAAACATGGATGACCATTTTTTCAACTGCCTACATAGAGGAAACTGAAAAGAGCAATGTCAAAAAGCAGCATCGCTGCATTGCAATTCCCTTTGGCATTTTCCCCTATCTCTTCTCATATTATATGAGCCTTTATTCACAATCTCTTCTGCCTTTTCACCTGAAATCGTGATCTTTCAAGAGAAAAATCAATGAGAAGACAATTTACACGCTGTAAAAGTACATCTTTTCTTGCTGTCAGTTCTGTAAATATGGACTTCTGTCCTCCCTATGCAGGATAAATCATTAAACAATGAATATAAACATAATGGATGTTTCACAGGCCTTGACACTGTGTTTTCATTGCTCTGAGGACTAAAAGAGATTAATATTTCTATGTATACACATAGATCCAAATCAGTATTTCATGAACTCAAGGCCACATTGGACAGGTTTTAAGCAATCATCTGGTCTAGTGAAAGGTGTCCCTGCTCACAGAAGGTGGTTGGAACTGGATGAGCTTTATTTTCCCTCCCAATCCAAACCATTCTAAATTTTTGTCTAATAATGCTTTCCTGGACTATTCTTCTGCTTCATCAGCCTCCCTCAAAAATTACTAGAATAATTTGAGACTGGCTCTACATTAATCACTTAATAAGGGTAAGATATACCAGCATGATATATGTCCTCAGAAAGATACATCTCTCTATAGCGCTGCAGGCACCAGTGACAGTTTAACTCATGGCAGGGAAGATCCCAGTGCTTTTCAGCACCAAGGCTAGCTCAGGACTGTGCAACCAACAGGAAAAAGCCTCTGTTCCTTCCAAAGTCAAAACTCCATAAAAAATACAGAGCAGCCTTGAATTAATAATTTACAACAAAACACTTGTTGGAAATAGAAATCCTGATATGGAAGATTTTACCAAAATGAAAATCTAAGCCTTAAATTTTATTCATTAACTACACTATTTGTAGAGCATTCTGTGTGGAATATAATAGAAACGGTTAGACATGAGATACAATTTGTAACATTATTAACTCTTAGTAATGCATAATGCAGCTACCTGTATGTGTGGTGAAGGAAAAGCCTGATGAACTGTGAGCTGCTCTTGCATCTACTTTTCACTGAATTGACAATGTGCTAAATATGAGCTAAATTGTGCTTCAAGGCACAGTCTTGAATATAGATCATAAATTGCACAATCTCAGAACACATAATACTGTAGCACAACTCCCTCTTTGCCTCATGGTAAGACAGCCACAAATTAACTTCTTCAGAAGCTGTTTACTGCATGTCTGCAACATCTCAGGCTCACTAACTGGGGCATTGCATTGTTACAACAAAAGCACAATTCTCTTTCCATTTCTCCTCATCTACTCCTCGACTTTGTCTTCCAGAGAAGAAAGATGTCAGAAGTAACAGACTGCATGTGTGCCTCCTCATACACAGGCCGAGACAAACAGACATTGTCACACCCTTAAACAGATGTATGTAGTCTTTCATAGACCTAGAGGTTCTTTCTGTGTAGGTTTAGCTGACGTACATGTCCTTTGAGTATGGACTTGAAACATGGAGATGCATTGGGTAGTATTAGATGAATTTATTCCTGTCCTTGAACTGATCTAGATGCATAAGAAATGCTAACTCATAAGGCCTCTATATTTTTTATGCATGGAAAAAAGGCAAATGAGACCTCAGATTTATCATGTATCAAGACAAAGAATGCTTTAATTTTCGGAGAATGAATTGTCATAGGTTCTGAACAAGACTTTGGAAATCCACTAGTGACAATAAAGCTACACTGACAGCATAAAACTTAGAAAACTTCAAAGTGGTTATGTAGATTACCATGTCCTGGTAGTAGGCAATTGTGGTATAACTATGAATATAGTTCAAAAAAACCCAAAACTACATTAAGGTTAGAAAAAGTTCCCAGTGCAGTAGCCTGGGATATGTAGCTGAAGAGAGCTGGCAATAATGCACATAGGAAATCAAAAAAAAGGAAGAAGTCAATCACTGTACAATTACTGAAGTAAGCAGACTGATACAGTACTACACACATAGACACTTCAGCCTAAAAGTTGTCCTCTACATACATCCTAACAGCTTTTTTACATGGCAATGCTTAGAAACTCTAATCCAAATTATCTAACTGTGTGTGCATGGAATATCTTAATTAAACTGCACTAAATTTCATGAATACTCTCTCCTAGGATTAAAGTAATCTTAATTCAATATAGGTTCATTTACTTTGGAAAAGAATAAAGCTAAATTAAATTGACATCACTTTAATTCTCAACATGAGCGTCCACATAGATTTTAATAGGTGAATTAATACACTGTACTTTCAAAAGTTAAACTGCATGGATTTTCATAGCCCTTGTTTATGTAAACAAGCTCTAAACACACTCTTCTGTTATTTTAAGGCTGTTCTATTTTCTATTACACTCCATATGGGCTAATTTAACAGTCACTAGGAGGAGCCAAGTATTAGTGGATTGTTCTTAACTGGGACTATTTTCCATCACTGTATGTAAAAGACAATTTTTTATATATTCTCTGATTTGCAGTCCTTAACGTAGCCCTTTAGGCCTTGAAGTCTACCGATGACAAAGAAGCTAGATACAGTTCTCTAGAAAAAAAAAGAACATTTATTTAAATTCCAAGTCTAGAAATCATATGCTTAAAGATTTTCCTTTGCAAAATAACTTCTAGCATAAGAATTGGATTTCTAGATAACAGATGCACTAAATTGTCAATTTGAAACAATTTTTGGACTGTGTCCCAGTACAAATCAATCTTATGGATTCTGAAAATGTTAAGACAGATCTTGAAATGGTAATTAATTTGATCTCATGATTTTGATGTCAAAGAAGAAACTGATTTATAGTTGTTATGGCTCCAACTCAACAGCTATAAACAACGTTTTTTTAAGTTTCCAAACTTGTTGGGTCCCCTCATTAGTTTCGGTTTTTAAAATGTTCTCCTGTTCATGGGGTGAGAAACTCTATCTTTGGCTGCAACTCTGTTCAAATCACAGCTTGTTAGGCATGGTTCTTGTTAACTGTGATTTCAGTTGGCAGGACACTAGATTAGCTGTTGACATCAAGCCAACATATAATTTTGTTTTCTTGAGTCATCTGTTGCCAGTTGCCATGACAACCGATCTTCTAGCTTCAGATTTACTAGAGAGAACCATTAAAATGGCCAGGAGTACATACAGAGATTCTCTGAAGAAAGTGAAAGTTCAACTGTTTTCTTCAATGAAAACTGAAAGATCTTTTCAGCTTTCATTTTAGCAACATGTAACTTCTATTAAAAAAAAAACAAAACCAACAAACCACAGATGTTCTTGTATGAGAGAAAGTGAATGACAGTTTTTATCAATAAATCAGTTTTAGCATCCTTCTATTACATCTACAGAATTAAGGTCTTTATGTCTAAAATCATGTGACGCAGCGAACAAGCAAAGACACTTCCCTATTCTCACTTGCACAGCAATACTGAAAGGTGAAATTTAAGACATTAATTCTTTTGATCTTTATTATGTTCTCTGTACATTTCAATTTCTCTCTTCACAAATGTATGACTTAGGTAAAGGAAGTATCCCAAGAAAGACATCATCAGTGCATTAAGTCAACCCAGAGGTTGTAAGAGGAACCCAGAGGAAAAGGCCAATCACAAACCTATGGGAGCTTCTTGAAGCAAAAATACTTTTGACTAAAAATAGTAGTCAGTGTGTATAAATTATGTAAAACCCATAAACCTATGGGTCATGAAACCGCAAGAAAAAATTAGTAGCCTATTGGATCATAAGTAGTCCTTCTAGTAGAATGTTAATATACAACAGTTATTTCTAAGGCTCTCTTGTTGAGTTTCACAAGACTCTGTGCAGGAGTGGTTATCAAAGTCTTAATTCCACATTCCTTTTACGCACGATGTTCAGAACATTCCAAAGCACTAAGCACCCCCAAATCCCTTTGAAATAGATGGAAGCACAAATAGAGTAGAAAAAGGTGCCCAAGTGGTTCAAATACTGATAGAGACATCAAGAAAAAGAAAAAAAATAAGGCATCTCTACCTCTTCATTAGGTAAACATTTGCTTCTAGTAGATGGAAAGAAAATACGCAGCTAGGCAAGTCTGTCATTGATGTGGGTATTCCCCATTGCTCAGGAGCTTGTACTAAACAGCATTATTTGTACGAAGATGTCTTATTGCCCCAGACCTCCACAGAAAGTACAGCAGGTGTTGCAGTGTTTGCAGGCTCAGAGGTGAACACAATACCCATGACTGTGGCCTAAGAATGCATGGCTCTCTGCTAAGGCAATAGACTGGAGGCTTTTATGTACCCCATTTCATTTATGTTTCATTATATATATTTGGATTACTTTTTTGAGGCTGGTTCTTCAACAGCAATTCTAGATTGCTTTCCTAAATGTGAGGGTACATAGGCCTACCATCTCAATTAAAACAGAGAATAAGGCAATTATTCTGACAGCAATCTACCTTGCTTCTCATCTCCTCCTCTGCCCAGTAGAAGCAGTTAAAACACGTTAAAGATAATGGGGGTGTATGTGGGAAAAAGTGAAAGATAAGAAAAGGGAATACACCAATTCCTCCACTTGAGTTAACCCCGATTCCACTGATGAGATCCACTTCCCATCAGACAAAAATCCAGCCATTACACATCACAGGTGGTCAAGTACATTCAGTACCATGCATGTAACTAAGGGGCTTCCCCCTACAACAACTCTCCCTGTCGGAGTATAAAGCCACCCTTTGTACTAGACTGTTGTGACTGGTAAAAGCTGGTGACTAATGACAAAATGAAGCACTGTGACCGGGATGTATGATTGCCATCCTTCAGGACTACAATAGAGATTAAACAATTGCATACATTAAATCTTGCAGGTTTTGTTGTGGTGGTTCAGGCTGTAAATTCAGGCTCTGTGATTGTTTTAGAATCCAGTTGGCTCATGAATGTCATTGAGGCAGATGCTGGCATACATTCAAAATGCTGTATGTCATGTTTTGCTTTTATCTTTAAATATATTTGAGTAGGTTTTTCATTCTTCTAAAACACCTCACATAATAGGTAGAACTAAAAATGATCTAATATCTTCAATGCCTTAGAGCTACTGCCATGCATGAAATTCAAACTGTAACTATAAAAAGAAGTAAGGAGGGCTTTCTCTCCAATTCTCATTTTTAGCTATTTCTGCATTTTTTGTGTGAAGGATAGAACTTGTTCATGTTTCAAGTCAGCAGCAGCTAAATGCAATCTGAAAGTTATTATAGGTCATCTGGGGAACTGGAAGCCAAAGTCTGAGGGATTTGGACTAGTTGAGAAGACAGTGAATTTAGGAAAATTAGTACTTACTAATTAAGGTTGTAGGCAGACCCAAAGTTATTTTTACAGCCCTTACTCTTTTAGTTGGATGCAATGATATCCTTTATAGCTGAACGAATAATTCCCATGGCTGGTAAATTTGCACTTTCTTACTTTCCATCAGCATATTCCCTTTGATTGCTTTACAGTTTTCTTGACACTATTATCAACTTGTACTTTCTAGATTATTTCTGCTGTGTTCAAAATGTGCATTGTATGAGTTCAGCAGCCAAGCACACATGGCGTTGCTCAGTTCTGGTCCAATACCTTATGTCAGCTCACTCTATGACTGAGTGCAACTCTTAATTAAGTTTATTTGCATGTATGCAAAACATATGCTCAGTTATTCAAACCTTGCTTTGTACAGATGTTGCCTAATTTTGTTAAATGGGGAGAGACCATTATAATTTTTAGGAGAAATTAGCCAAATTAGAATAGATTGGACCATTTGAGTGTGTTCCCAGACTAACACGACCATTTGGTACCTTGCTTTGAGAATTTCAATGTTTTATCTATTTGAAAATGCTCTGAAGTAAGAATTTATGATTTTGCAAACAGGGATTGTTGGTGGGTTTTATGACTTGCTTCATTGTAGCATAGTTGACTCAGTGTGTTCCAAGACATAAGCATATTGAGACACTCCTGGGGGGTGTATATTGAGACACTGCTGGAGACTTATTTGAGGTTGAACCAGAACCATTATGACTTTGGATGAGACCACTGAGGATTCACGTTGTGGATAGTTGGTCTGTCCATTGGAACATTTGTTAATTCTCTCATCAGAGCCTTAGGTCACACTGTGAAGAGGTAGACTATGTTGCATCCTCTAAACCTGTTCAATGATTTAGGCATTTAATCAGAGACTGATGTATTATGAATAGACAGGAACAGAATAATACTAAGAATTTCTTCAGAGAGGCTTGACTGATAGTGCAGTGGATAATGAATGACAAATTAATAAAATGAAAGCAGAATATAATACATTTGTACTTTGTTTGTACACAAAAGGCATCATTAGAACTTTTCAACCATCATTAGCTCTGCCTCTTCTGCAGTGAGTCATTCTGCTCCCTGAAAAAAGTCTAGTTGCTTTATAAGACTGCCAAACCACACAACTGATACAGCTAAAATTTTCTGGATTTGCCTCCTATGTAAGCTGATTTTCTGAATTTAGAGGATTCTTTCCCATTTCTTTTTTTCCATTTCATGGGGAAATGGGTTATGTAGATACCTCAAGGCTAATCGCACTAAAATTTTCCAAAAGAGGAATATACAGAGAAAAACCCTTACCCTATCAAACAAATTATCACCTCAGCTGAGGTCTCTTGGAGGACTTTATCTGGGTTACTCTGAAAAGGCATGACTTAGGTTTGGAGAAACCAGGAGCAAGTGAAAGTGAATAAAGCTTAATGACAGCTCCTGTGCTTCAGGTTCATTCAGACAGCCTGGGTGTTACTCAGACTAAAATTTAGCCCTTTGTAAATGGCAATGAGAAGACTTCCTTCTCTTCTGCCTCTTAGGAGATGATCACACCCTGGATGTATGAGGCTGCAGAACAAACCCTCCCTGTTTTAACCAACACACAATAACCTATCAGTACCAATTCATTTAAACCCATTGTGATAAGATTAAATAAGCTGACTGCTGATAAACTGAAAACTGAACTTAAAGAATAGGGATGGGGTAATCATTTAGTAGCACTACTTAGTCTTCAAAAAGAAAAAAAAAAGGAAAAAAATAAGATAAGAAAAGATAAGATAAGATAAAATAAAATAAAATAGGAAGAGGAAGACTGAAGTAATGACATAAAACCAAAGGGAAGAAAGCAATCTGCCAAATTCTGGTCTCTGTGCTATCAAATCTTTAGTAAGTAGGTTCTTCCACAGGTAGACATTCAAGAAAGGACCCAAATATATATAAAGGGACTGTTTCAAAGTTCAGTTACAAACCCACGTTTCTAACATTTGTATATTCCTAGTATATAAGACAGTCCTTGATCTACCAGAGAACCAGAAAAACACATGAGAATCAGTCTTTGATTTAAAAAAAAACAGCATTCATCTTGTCTGATTCAGGAGTCAATTACAGTCACTTCATTGAAATACGTATCAGTGGTAATTGTGTGCTTAAACGCTTTGAATGTTTAGTATAATATATTGTGCAAGATGAAATAGACATGGCAACAACATAGAAAAGTAAATTCTTTGCATACAATGAAGAGAATTTGTAAAATCAGATGCCAAAATGTACAGATCATTTGTATGCACAAAAATCCCACGAGTGCATATGCAAACCACTTAATTATGCCTGTAGTTATTGTAATTGCCATTAACATGTGCAATCACTTGCTGTGCGTCACAATTCGAGGTGAATGGTTAAATCAGCTACAAAATAATGAATAGCTGAAAAATTCTGTTTCAGTCCCCAAACCATTTCATTAACTCTCTCATAGGATAGTAAACAAAGGGCATATCATGAACTAACAAATTGCAAACTGTACTTTTCCCGAAGTGACTGCAGTTTTCCCAGAAGAACTGAGGTTCTCTTGTTTACAGAACAAGAATTCCGCATGCAATCTCATTGAATTTGTCCTTCCAGTCCTTCCCATCAGGGATGAGTCACATCATCAGGATGGGTTATTTGAGCCACTTCAAACCTTGAGTGTTCTGTTAAGGCTTATATTTATTTTTACTATTATTTTTAATGCTGTCTGTGATCTGAGTATCTGAGCACTTTCTGCATAAAAGCATTAGTAATAACTATGTTACTTACAGACATAACTGCCTGACTCTTCTCCATTGTAAGTGTCCAAACTTTAGTTAGGCTTGGGTTTACTGAGTCTTTTTCAGGGAGGTTAGGGTAAGAATATTCTGGAAATAGAATGGATATTAAAAGTGTAAATGTAAATTTTGGTAGTAAAAATTGGAAAATGAGGATGGTTATGTAATATTTCTTAAGGACTGTCAGACCAGATTTGTCCAAGCACTTCTACAACACTGTTCCACAGTTAAATCTGCTTGAATCTAAAAGCTTTGCTCTCATCTCTTATGATAGCCAAATGGCTTCAGCCTTGGCTCTGCATTCTGAAATTTTTTAGAGAAACAGCTCTTACAGTAGTACTTCATCAGCTGAAAATCATTCCTAAATATAGCTGAAGGGTGAGCAACCTCTCAGATATGGATATTAGGGCTAAGGCTGGTGCTCTGAGCTAGCCTCCCCTAAACTCACCAGAGCTAGTTTGAGGATGTGACTGAAGGCTTGATGGATTTATAGTGACATGAAATACAAAGAAAGGAAGTGTGGGAAATCCAGATGACCCTTTGGGTTGTGCTTTTCACATAATATTTTGACAGGAAAACACATGGAAATATAAAGGTAAAAAGGTGACAGCTTCCATCACCTCCTTACCCCTCCTTTTCCCACCTACCCCCCAACAGTAAAGGCTGTCATTATTATTTTTTTCGGCAACAATGGTAAAAACTGAAAAATGAATAAAACCTGGTGGCTTCCCTTCCTCTTCCTAGAGCTTCACCAACAAAATCCCAAGCCCCTTTTCCTCCCATCAGGCCCTGGACTACATGTAGACTGCAATTACCAGAGGAGAGACGATCCAGAATGCAATCATGGCATTATTTTCATTTATATAAAATAACCTTTTTAGGAGATACTACAATTAAACAGTGATTCTACATATCAAGTCAATTTTCAGTGTATATAGTTTATATGATGACACAAGACCTGAAAGAGGATGACAATTTAGTGTCCATGCATTCAAACGGTGAAATTAGTTTTGCAGTGATGCACTGCTTTAGATGTGCTACTGTGAGTTTCCATTACCCTCAGTCAAACAAACTGATGAACAGTCATATCAAACGTAGACATGAAATGCCCATTAAAAACATATATTATAACTGTTATATTTCAGACAAAACTCTAAAAAGAAGAATATAATTACTCTTCAAACATCACTGTTATTGGAATCTAATGTTGGAGCTACTTTGAATTTCCCTATTTGCAGATAAATGGGTAAGACTAAACAAATGCACCACAATATTTGGGATCCCAACACTGCCAAAAATTTATGAAATTTATATGTACATCTTTGGGAAACAGTTGCTGTATATAACCCATCTGTTATGAGAAGTAACCCTAAATAACAAAGTTGTCAGCTCAAGTAGACTTAGATGGCAGTGGAATAGATGAAGCCTTCTTCACATCTCAAAGCAGAGTGTGTTATTGGCAGAACAACAATGAAATGAAGCAGCTACTTAAAACCACTCCAGACATACTATTTTGGAGCAGTTGCTTTGAAGTCATACCTTCTGAAAGCTATCAAAATTACAAGATGAGAGCAGGAGCACTGGGTCAGTCAGGCTTGTTGCAATGGTAAAATGCCTGCAAAAGAATCTCAGTGCTATTTCTGGAGAATATAAAACCTCCAAGTTATCAATGACTTTGTTTTGTGCACAGATGCAGGCTATGTGGGAAATGAGGGAATAAAAACATGATTTTGAGATAGTAGAATGAAGAATTTCACAACCAGCAGGTCGAAGATCTTGCCCCTCTGCTCTTCTCTTGTGAGACCTCACTTGGAGTATTGTGTGCAGTTCTGGTGTCCTCAACATAAAAAGGACATAGAACTGTTGGAACAAGTCCAGAAGAGGCCACAAGGATGATCAGGGGACTGGAGCACCTCCCATATGAAGACAGGCTGAGAAAGTCGGGGCTGTTCAGCCTGGAGAAGAGAAGGCTGCGTGGAGACATCACAGCAGCCTTCCAGTATCTGAAGGGGGCCTACAAGGATGCTGGTGAGGGACTCTTCATTAGGGACTGTAGTGATAGGACAAGGGGTAACAGGTTGAAACTTAAACAGCAGAGGTTTAGACTGGATATAAGGAAGAATTTCTTTACTGTGAGGGTGGTGAGGTACTGGAATGGGTTGTCCAGGGAGGTTGTGAATGCTCCATCCCTGGTAGTGTTCAAGACCAGGTTGGATGAAGCCTTGGGTGATATGGTTTATTGTGAGGTGTCCCTGCCCATGGCAGGGGGGTTGGAACTGGATGATCTTAAGGTCCTTTCCAACCCTAACTGTTCTATGATTCTATGGTTTTAAAGTCTGGAACATGACTTGGATGTTTCATGATGTGATACGACTTCAGCATTTTAGCGGCCCCTCTGAATGTGGAATTACTGACCTGTGGTATCAAGTCACTGTAAGATCTGACTTGGAAGCTATAAGCCAGGAAATACAGAATTGCCATTATCACAAAGCAAACTTTGCAGATTCCAGTAGGTAGTATTTGTTGCTGTTATGGGAATCTTTTAGTACCACTTTTTGACCTCTTCTACACAATTTACTTAAGCTGTGAGATCTGAGCACGCTTGAAATTGGGCCCTCTAGCACTTGCCCTTGCTTATCAGAGACTCACAGCTCTCTGATATTGCAAGAGGCACAAATGAGCCCATGGAAACAAACCAAGTTACCCAAAATTTTCATGAGTCAATACCAACACCTGTAAGGCTAATACAGGCTCCTTGGAAAAGCCTTTGAGAGTTACATAATGTAAAAGCAGGATTTATGAGGTAAAACAGCTTCCAAAAAGTTGCCAACCACAGCGATGAGGAGATAAAAAAACACCACTTACTATAGCTATATAGACCTTGCCTAGTAGCTGTTCTTTCAACAACTTACATATGCAATTACACATCTATTCACCATCATTGCAGGTGCAAGCTGAGCAACAGCATGTGTATAAATGTGTGTGGGTGTGCAAATGCTTCAGTATGGTGATTTGTCAGCACAGTGAGTGAAGCTTTGTGTCCAATGAATGTGTAAATTAGGTACTTAGCATACTTGAGTGAAAAACAGTTCACTTCCCTCCTTAGCCCATCCCTCTCAACAGACATTGGGAAAGAAAGTACTTAGATAGATTCATTTCCCAGACAAAGTAGCAGCTTCTATCTCAAACCTAACCCTGCTTTCTTGTGCTGTCCCCAGGTTTCTAACAATGAAGAGAAGTGAACCTTGAAGAATTAGTCATGTTGAATGTTATTTTAATCATATGCATGATATTCTCTTAAGTAGCATTGGAATAAGAGGTGTCACATCTTGTGTTGTCATTTCTGGGACAGAAAACTGGGAGTGTTAGCTGTCTTTAAATAATTTCTGGCATTAACAAGATTCTGACCAGAGGCTGTCTTTCATGTTCAGGATATGCACTGCATTATTTCTTATTATATCACAATACATTGCAAAGGAACAGCTAAGTTACCAAGACTAATCCTTCAAGTCTTTCTTTCTGTACAGTGTCAGACAAAATAAGACTATGCCGTATTTCCATAATCTCTCTTGTATTATGTGAATATTATGATCTATAACAACAACAAAATCCCTAAACTGCATGCATTCCTGTTGGCTCTGATACGCTTAGGCTTGACTCTTCCTGTCAGAAAAGGTATTTCTAAGTCTGTATGATTTCATTTTAACAGACATATCAGACTAAAAATCAACTGCTTAACATAAAGCAGGAAAAAAGAGTTTTCTGGTGTTTAAGAATTAGTATTTCTGAGAAACCATGATGCAATACCTAAGGCTGTCCTCTTTCTTCCAGAAACAGCATAAATGAAAGTCAGTTTGGAAGATCTGGGGTATCTACTTCTGCTTCTTTTCGACTTGGATACATATAGTTAGATCAATCTGTTCAAAAGTAGTTTTGTTCTCAGACAATCTTACAGCAGCTACCAAAATCTAAAAAAGTTTTCTGCAATGCTGTGATGGCAAATTGCAGGGGAATTTCTTGAGGGAGGGTGGAAAGGGACACGCGCCAGAAGTAGCATTCCATTTCTGTTCATAGGATGCGTTAAAGAAAAAAGGTGTGTGTGGGGGGGGAATATACATAAAAAAGTGTATTTACCTTCTGAGAGCTCCTGTCCTTTTGGACTGAGTGAAAACATGATTCCCTGCACACCTTTTTCTATGCTGCTATCTGTATGATGTTTAAGCAGCTAAGAATATTCAGTAACTTAACCCCTTTAAAATTACTTCATTAGAGCAGCCAAACAAACCATGATCTCAAAATGCATAACCTCTTGATAGTGTGCTATTTATTTGGCTTGAGGGTGGTGGTGGTGTTCAGGGAATTTGGGGCTTTATGGTTTCGGGTAGATTTTTTTACTAAGTTACTACAGTGCTCAACAGGCAAAAGAAATAGAGGAATAGATAAATACTAAATTCCAGGATGGGAAGTGGAATGAATTTTCTGCAGGTGCAGGACACATGAGAGCTGATTGTATATAACCTTCTCTCCCAAATAAGATAGATGGATAATGCCCTGGGTCATAGTGCAGGTTTTTCAAAGAGATTGGTAGAAACAGACACTTGATGGGTTGGAATAAATCCTAAACACGGCCTAGAAGTAGTATTATGAGAGCAAGAGGGAGGAAAATATAAATGGAAACACAAGTTACTGAAAACAGCTTCTTCTACTTTTTACTCCCAGGTTCTTCTTTCAGAAACAAGGGTTATTTAATCACTTTTCATCTCATGTTGCCCACAGTAATTTTGGAGTTTACTGGCAACTTTCAACAAAGGATACACAGACAGTTCCTGAAAAAAGGTGACCCTATTGAATATTACCTGTAAGAAAAGCCTCAGTGTGAGGTCAGTTTTGCTTACACACCAAAGCATCCACACAGGAGAGTCACTGTACATGCCCTAAGGGAATAGTTCTCAGTGAGACTTATTCTTAATTGGACAACAGAGGATCCAATCTTGTCATGCCTCACAAATGAGATTTTTAACAGATCAAGATCAAATTGAGGATTGAAAATGCTAGAATATAGGATGGCAGACTTTGCTGGCTTCTCTGGTGTTTCAGTAATAGCAACCATTCTGTTTCCAGAAGAATAATTCAGAAGAAAGGCATCTGGAGCAGGGGGCTCCTGCATTTGCTCAGGTAGAAGAAAAGTGCCAGCAACAGGATGAACTCAGATGGCAGAAAGGTGAAAAAAGTATAGAGAAAACAAACTGAAAAACAAAAAAACAAGCAACAAGCTCTACTCTTTCACAAGAGACCAAGAAAATGTAAGAAAGCACTAACTCCATGAGGTAAGAGTTTTCCAGATCAGACTGTGTTGCCTTCAAAGATACTTTATTGGACTAAAGAACTGAGATACAGGATACATTTCTACTACAAGTTAAGGCCCCTTCTTAACAGATTTCTATTCATACACAACATTCCAGATTTTGGAGGACGTTTCTTTGTACTTGGCTTCCTTTCAGTTTATTCTTCTGACTGAATTTCAGCAGAAAATGTACACCATAACACTATGAAGTCTATTTGCTATCTCTCTTGACAGCTGTCGTTCACATACCCTATGTTTGCCTTAAGAAAATACGCACCTGATCATGTCATCTGTTAACCACTACTGCAAAGGTTCAAGTAAACTAGCCTCAGGCACGGGTTGATACCTGCTTCCATTAAACATCTAGTAGAATTGTGGAGTTACTTAGGATGTAATTATTTTGTATCATTCATTTTTGAATTAGCATCAGGAGTTTACAGTAAAATAGCATGTTCTTCAGGACTTCTGTTATCATTAGAGGTGACTGACACACTGTTGAGTGAGTGGGATTTTCTCTTGTACTGTCATTTTCTTTCTGCTGCTGAAACAATTTGGGATGGTCCAGATTTAAGGTTCTCAATCTAGCCATCTCATTCTCCCATGCCTGTTCAAAATGCAGGGAACAAGTCATTGCAATTGCTTACAGTAATTCAGTGATCCCTCAGGTGGATGATCAGCAGTGGCCATTATTTAGCTGCCCAGAAAGTATACTGGTTGAGAAGAAATCTTTTAGCTACTTCCTTTCCCTTTTCCCTCACTGCATTTCTCAAATCCAGCTGAAATAATGTTGTAACACTGAACATTGTGTTGAAAACTTCCGAGGCTCCAGTCTTAAACCTGTTATCATCTTTCCCACTCTGCCCATCATACACAACTGAAAGCATTTTAATTCTGAAGGCTGAGGTATTCTGGCTTAGACAGTTACAAAGCAATCTCATCACATCTCTTACACAGCAAGACCTGGAAACAGGGAAGAGTGTCTAATTCTTAAGTAGAATAGGAGCTAACCTATCTGTTGAGAATGTTAGCCCTATCTAAATACGTCACTCAGATTCATATCATTCACGATGGAAGAATAAAAAAGTACTTGCAGGAGCCAAGAAACTCTCTTAGAGACTGATTTCTCCTACTGTTCCTCTGAGTCTCCCAAGAAAGCAAGGCTGGTTCTAGATGCTGAGCAACTTGCCCAACGTATCAACACTTATCTGTGTTATTTGGAGTCACACACAGAAGACTGACCCTCAATATTTCATTTGGTGTTCCCATGTGTTCTTTCAGTCACCCTCAGTTTTACTTCCAGCCTGTCTCAAGCTTCAAGGCTGAGCAAGGGTTCTCTCCCTAAATAACATCTTCTACTGCCCCTGTGAAGAACACTGTCCTAGACTGGAATGACCACAGTTCTGACCCAGTAGAGCATTTCTTTGTTCTTATAGGATAAAAAAAAAAAAAAACAACAGAACCAAATCTGGGTGCATGCTATTTAGTTAAGAGGTGAGATGCCGACTTCTATGAGCAACTGAATGAAATGTGACAGACATTCCCAGCAGCTCAATATGGGCCAGGCACAGGGAAGACTGCATGGCCTGAGGGATGCAGCAGCCTTCAGAAAGGGTTGAAGGCTTCACTGGCTTGATGTGATGCACTGTTTTATGTCTAGCTGCTGCTTACGCAGCAACAGAACAGTCTGATGGTAAAAGAATATATATATTATATATAAAATATATATATTATTAATATATTTTATATATAATACACAGATATAATTATAAAAGTTATATTTAATAGTATATTATAAAAATATTATATACTATTTTAAATATTATATAAACTCATAATTATATACATAAAATATATAATAACTAAGTTAACACATGAACTGTCTCTTCATTATATGCAACAATCATGAAGTACTTTAGGCAGAGGGACCTGCCTTTCTTCAGCTATAATCACAGGTCTGCATGCATGAACCATGTGTGATTACACATTATTACTGTACTACAGAACACAAGATAAGATATCCTTTGATTAAGATCATCTTACTGAAATATTCATGCAGATTCGAGCATGAAGTCATTGACCTGTGTCGAGTAGTTATATGGCGTTCTCTCAAGTGCATGTATCAATTGTGTATACATGAGACCATAAATCAACTTGAATTTCAAAAAAAGAGACATTTTATTTAGTGGGCACAAGGAACCCATTGTGTTAGCATAAAAATTCCAGCTACGTTGCGAAGGAAAGTGAAGGCATCATATTTAGCTTTACTTGCTCTTTGGTATTTATAGATCTGACCTACTTAGAGAAGCCAGGGTAATTAATGCTACATATTAAATTTTAAAAATACAAAGCCACAAATTTGGCTAGAAAATGACATAATGTTATAAATGAAGAGTTTAAGCCTATTATTCATTACAGCATGAACTGGGCAGTTCGGAAACCAAAGACTGTGAAAGGTTAATACTGTTACTTAACTATTCATTGTTTATTCAAATAAACAGTTTCGTTTCTAGATTAACGTGGCTCCAAGCATTGTGAGACTCCCATTTTCAGTGTGGCACAAACATTAACTGACTGAATCATCTTAAACCATCTTCATTCTTTGCCAAAGTGTGAAGTGTTTTAGTATTTGACAGCCATATGAGTTTATCTTATTTGCACAGGGAAGCAACTCATTGAGTGCAGAAATTATATGTGAAATTAAGTCTGAGTACTTCAGCTCAATGTATGCAGTCAGATTTGGAGTTTACTTTTGTTTTAAAATAAAGCTTGTAACATTAAAGAGAGAAAGATAAGACAGGGGTTCAGGACTCTGTAGATTAGCTGAACACTTTCCACTCTGTGCAAGTGCCCATTCTGCCTAACTTTGGAGAGGGATGCTTGTTACTGCTCTTTTTTCCTTTTTTAGTTTAAATTCTGTCCTTACTGAAGCTGGTGCAGATATACCTGCCCAAGGGTGGGTGGAAAAGTGTGAACAAATACATATTTTGTGATTTAATTTTTCTCTGTCAAGTTCCTGACTACTGCTATTTCATATCAGAAAAGGTCATTAGATGGTAAATTAATTACAAAGTAGAAGAAGTACTAAAAGATAATTAGAAATCCTTGTCCATCTTCTATCAAAAAGACCATGGTTTCCCCTTTTTTATTAGGTGAAACAATATTCGGCTCAAAGATTGAATATCTGAAGACTTAACAAATACAAACTCTTGTCCTAAATCTCCAAGCAAGAGACCAGATTCATCTATGATTTTGAATAAACTGTCCCAGCCTAACATTATCCAAAACGCAGAATTTCATATTTATTTTTTTCTTTAATTCACCAAATTTCCAAGATGTACTTGCATAAACCATTTTCTCCATTAGTAATCTGAAACCCTGGAAGCCATAGGACAAGAAACCGCGGCTACATTTAAATAACTAACTAAATAAATCTAAGATCTCTAACCTTGCAGTGAGAACAGATTTCCTTTTCCACACAAAATACTTTTTTTTATCCCTTTCAATTTTTTCCATAAATTGACTGTAGACTGAAACACCCTGATACACGAGCACCATTTGCCACAATGATAGTATTGCTATGGATAATACCTGTGGTTAAGGTATGGGGCTGAGCCTTACAAAATCCTCCAGTGGTGTCACTGGCTTCCTACAAAAACCCAGCAAAGTCAGTTAATTAAAGCTCAATTCCCCATTTGTAAAATATAAGAAACACTTGGGGTTTTTCATTGTTTTCTGTGCTTTTGGAGAATGTGAGCCTGAATCTTTTTTGTGATCTGTGATAGGGTTTTTTTATGATGCATGGAAACATCTGAAGAGTTAAGGATGAAAATAGAAACCCTTTGTACAGCATATACAAGAGATCAGTAATAGTTCTGTGTGATGTACAAGATACTGCAACTCTGAAAAAAGCCCTTTTTCACTTGTACAGCTTGCTTTGCTGGTCGTATGCTTAAGACCTGAAAATTTCTTCAGTAAGATGCAAAAGCATTATTTAGATATCAATATAAAAAAAAATCAATCCTGCCTGTTTTGCACAGTGTGCAATGTCATCCCTGCTGCTTTTAATGCCAGAGTACAGTTGCTGCAACCAAACATAAGTGTGACGAAAGAACTTGTGGGCACATAACAAGGTTCCCTCTGGTGCATGAGAAAGGATTCCCAGGGACCAGAGGGGATATAATGTTTAGGACATTCTAGAACTAATAATTCTGATTCAACAAGGGATAATAGAAACTATTAAATCAGATGACCTGTGAAAAAGCTTTTCACTGACATGTGACAGACTACCTACCTGTTCTGACTCTGATACTCAAGTTTAGACCAAATCCTTTACATGTCCCAGGGGTTTTGCTAGTAGCACTGAGAGTAAGAGAACCAGCAAGTGTCTGGAATATCAGTCACAATGTGTTGGGTCTCCATGACATGGAAGCAGAGCACACATTTGCTCTGTGTGACGTTCCCTTAAACTTCTGCATTTCAAAGTGAGATTTTGACCAAACTTTCTGCTCAGAAGGCAATGATCATAAAGCTAAGAGGAAAAAGAGGACCCTCAGTTATTACTCAAGGATGCAGAAGTAACTATAGGTACAAAAAAAGTTCATAAAACACTACCAGGTTTTTCCCATATGGTGACCTCACTCTCATGGATCCAGTCTAGGTTATGGTGGTCTGTCATCAGTATTTCCACTTCTTGGATAAAAAGGTTTAAATGGTTTAAATGTCTTTTCAGCATCATTCGAAGTACCTGCCAACTTGGAATTTAGGAGAAAACAGAACTGTAAAACACCTTTTTTCCTCCTCATTAAAAGTCTCTATTTCATTTACAAAACTCTAATATTTAGCTAAATATAAACCTCCAAACACTGGGAACAGTCAAACCTTGAAAAAGCCTAAAATCAGCCCTCAACATGAGTAGCATACTTATGAACTGATTTCATTTAACAGCTGTAAGAGTAGCATTGAAACAGAACCTCACCAAGCTCTCTCTTGAATCCCCCAAAATAAGATAAGTAGAGTTTCAGTAAGTACAATACCCAGGGAACCAGCATAAACTCTACATTTCCACAAATAATAAAGGTTTTGGGGACCCTTATAGGACTAAAATTTGGATTTCAATGTAAAAGGAAATGGGACATTAAGTAAACTAATACCCTGCATATTTCTTGTCTCTTCTGAGCATTCCTTAATATACTCCCCACTATGTGTGGAACTGTAATTTTCAGCTGAAGACCTTTGCATAGATCTGAACAGAAACATTCTGACTTTGAGTGAGAGAATTTAAAATATCCCAAAGCTTTGTATACACGAAACAGAGGATTAGGTCATAAACTGCAGCAAAAGGATTGATCAGCTTATTTTATTTTAGTCACAAATTAAAAGTGCTGGGAAAAGATGTAGAGACCTGGTACACTTCTTGCTTCAGAAGAAATAGGATGTAGGCTAAACCATCTCCGTCAACAGAACAGACTGGTTGATACAGGAAAAAGGAAATGGAAATCAAAATCTTTCTGGTGTTAAAAAAAGGGAGTGTTTAATAGGGGTGGCCTGGCTCAAGTGTTAGTGTCACATCTGAAAATCTGTGCAATGACTAAAGACATCACAGATAAGCCTACAAGTCCCTGGTTTAAGTTGCAGTAATCTAAGTGACTGCAAAAGGATGGGAGCAGTAGCCAGCTGACAGGCAGAGCACCAACAGCATCTTCTCCTGGCCTGGTGCCTACTCTGCTATCAATTTCCTTTAGAATAGAAGGAAAAGGAAAAACAGAAAAAGCCCTAGCATAGAGTATTCCTAAATATGATGTTTTATTTTATTACAACTTTCCCTAGGCATTACTGATGGATTTCGTTCTTATACTAAGGCTTTGCTGTGTCACTGGTCATCCTTCAGCCCAGAGAGGGACAGTGCAGAAGGAACAAAACACTTCAACTCTCTCCTTAGCATCCTAGAAGAATATTTACAAGAATGCTTCCTGCTACAAAACTTGTGAATCATGATAACTAGAAGCAGTGATGAAGGAGCTTTAAGTTTTATTCGGTTGTTCTCGAGTTAATTCAGTGCACAGTGCTGATTAGAACTGGTATCAATAGAAATAAAAAGGGAATTATTATCTGGTAGCAACATAGTTGTACATCTCTGGAACTACTCTGAAAGAGCTTTAACTTGTCAGATCTGGAAGCACACTGCGGCAAACAATGTAGAGGCTGCGAAACCCCTCCATCAGTCTTCTCCAATAAGAATAGGAAATTATGTTAATATAGCTGTTAACGACATCTAACAATACTGCATGCACCACAACAGCTCCTTGCCTTAGTACAGATCCTACACTGGAGGAGAAGGACCATTGGCAAGGTCTGCTGAAGAATTCAGTAACATCCATCCTGAAAAATTATTCTTTAATTGCATTGTGCAAGGGAGGAAAAGTAGCATCATAAAGAGCAAACTGGGATGGCACCAATGTATACTTCTACAAATTAAAATGGATTTAATCCATCCATCCCAAAATTAAGGGGGGGGGGGGCGGGAGGGTGTGGTGTGACATTTTCACACATTGTCATGTCTGTCTATATCTCCTCAAGTAATACTGAGTTTTGACATGATGTGCTCCTCTTCAGTCTGTGGAATCCTGTCTTCTATGACTACAAATCAAATGCACTTGTCAATCTTTTCTATGCCCTGTGACTGGCATATAACGACAGCAATATTTTGGCTTCCTGCAACTGCTTCTCAAATAGATTGTGATACTGAAATCTGTCCTGAATTTCATACCCATGGCCTCTTTAGACTCCCCTTTCTCTCTTGATCCTTTCCTGGAAAGATGGAGAAGGAGAAAGAAAAAGGGGAAAGGAAAATATTATGATCACTGGAATGAATGAAATCCCTCTTTGTATTACGTGTTCTTAAGCAATTGCTGTCTTTTACCACCCAAATAATCTTCCACAACCTTTTAATTTTTTAAATTAGAACTTAACCAGTATTTTATCATTTTAAAACTTCCTTAACTGTGTCAAAAAAAAAAATTACCCTTGATGTTATGGCTGTATAAGATATTTTCTAGACTAGTTCTTCAGCTAAGAGCTAACCCCAGATCTACAATCAATTAGGCTGTGTCTTTATACATACAGTCTGATAAAACTGCATATTCTGGCCTTCTCCCAAACTCAGTGGAAACAATGGGACTTTGAACAGCAGTCTTAATGGCAGCGGGGAAGGATGCTACTGGTTTTAGAGCCCTTTCCTATGAGGATTTCCAAACGAAACTTGTGTTAATTGTGATGCTTCTTTGAAGCTGGCATTAAGTCATGGTGCAACAAGAAAAACAAAATTCACTTTAACAAGAGCATAGTCTAGAGACAGTCTATAGTTAAGCAAGACCTAAGTATTTTGATATGTGCTTCTCAAATTCAGGACATACTCCTTCTTAAGGCTTGCTCACTCAGCATGACTGTGTGCTTCAATAAAGACTGGAGTATGAAGTTCAGCATTCACTGGACAGTGATTCTCATAAACTATTGCTCAGTGGCCAGAAAATAGTTCATTTAAGTAACAGGCTGAAATGCACTGTTTTGTCTTAAAAGAGAAAAGAACTGATTCAACTAAAACAAATAAACATTCACTCCTTCTTACCTTTCTTCTGCTATTTCCAGTATTCTCTACCAATAAGAACTATATGCACCATTTAAATGCTGGAGGGAATTATCTATTTGCCAGTAGAACCTGCACAAGTAGCTGAAGTCCATATTTTCTTCACAGAGCATGACTGTGACATCTCAGTTGATCACTGTGAGGAGCTGCTGTTTAATTAAAGTTGCATGTGAAGGATCTAAATCAGTGAATTTGTACCTCTGTTTTTGAATAAATAGCTATTAACTCTCTAGTCTAGGTTACTGAACACCATGTTAATCTTATTTACCACAGGAATGTTTATTAAGACCATCGTGGCCATGTATTAGTTTTTAAAGTTGTTTAGATGTGATAAAGTTTACTGAAGTCTGTAAAGATTACATCTGTTCTAGGAAATCAAGGTTATAAAATAACTTTTAATTTAATAAATGAAAATAGCTTTCTATTTCTACAGTGAATGCTTTGTGAAGAACAGCACACTGATAAGAAGCTTTGTCATGAAGCCCTGATTGTTCTAGGAGTAATTGCAGCTTCTGTTGCTTGGCATCAGTCAGGGTTGTGAGTGTCCACAACTTCTCAAAAATCAACATCTAAGACTATCTGACCCAGCTTGTTACTTATTCTGTGCTCTTGCTCCCTTGAAGAAGAGGGAGTTCCCTTAAAACAAACAAATAAGCAAAAAACAACAACCAAAAAAAAAAAAACAAACCAAGACCAAGGCCTCAAACATCTCTCTCCCCACCCCCCCACCCCCCCCCAACGAACTTCAGCTTTATTCTCACATGGGAAACTCCCTTTGAGATTTGACCTCAAGCAATAGTTCATCCAAAAAAAAGTTGCAGATGAAAACAATATGAAGGTGAACTAATACTTGTTATCTGCGGTCTGGTCATCCTGGATTCCTTGAATCTGTTCACATTACTCAGTGTCAGGTAAAAAGAGATAATATGGTCCAGTCATAAGTGGTTGTGAACTTGTGCAGGACAGCCAGCAAGGCTTGTCACCATGCTGTGTACAGTCAATGTACATTCAGCTGTGGTTCAAGAGAGAAAGCAAAATGAAGCATTGTATTGGAGAATTTTCTTAGCTAAATACAGGAAAAGCTACATGCTGGCACCTCTACATTCTCAGCTATGGCACTGACATATCTGTTATAAAGCTGGGCTAAAAAAACCCTAAATGTAGAGGTCAAGAAAAGAAATATTAATTATGTCTTTAAACAAACCCACAGAAACTACAGAAAAATCTTTAGACTATAGCTTGACTTCATCTGTTACCACATCTGCTACCTACTTTCCTCTAAACAGACACAGGCAAATGAATCGATACAAAATAATCCTTCATCACATCATGCATTTCAGAAAATGTTGCAAAAATGGGAGTGCATTTCCAGTAGGAATGTAGTATTATTCAAATGCCATATAAAAGTAGGAATGTTTTTGTAGGGATCCTTCAGTTTTATCCATTTTTTGTTATTGGTGTTTTGTTTTTTTTTTTTGGTTTTGCCTGTACAATTGCAATGCATGACTTCAATGTTAATCAAAATTAATCCAGTTTTTAAATTAACAAACAATCCTGAATGTTCCAGCTTACTTCTCTACATGGTTTGTCTGTGAGCAGGGTTGGGATGTAAACACAAACTCGCTATGTGTCATTTAGCACTCCTAAGACTTTCTTTTGACTAGAGTCCATAGGTGGCTATGTTGGTATTATGATGATAAAATTATTTTCCACAATAGGATAAATTACAATTATGTCTTCTAGTGTACATAATTCTTACAGTAGTATAAAATGTACTCCAGGGTTTTTAACCACAAATTGTACAAAATTGCTCACAATAAGTGGTTACTTACAGCACTGTAGGGTAAAGTATTATTTAAATTAAGTCATTTATGTTCACTTTATTATACTTTTGAAGCATATGAATGTTCAATACTATTTGATGAGCACATTTAAGACCTGAAAAGCTTACCAAATGTGTTAACTCTACTACTCTATACCCACCTGGACAAAACCCATCACCTTTTGTTTCCCTCCACATATTGTATGTTTAACACAATACCATCAAGAAACATATTTTCTTGCTTATTAGTATAGCTTCTGCCATGCAATGGGACACTTATCTGATGAAGTCTGTATCGGGGGGAAAATGTTACTTAGTATAGATAGTTCTTTCTCCTTACAAAACACATCATAATGTTGTATCTTTGTCTGTCAGACATGTTGCTACTTTCTTTGTTGTACATCTCACAAAGGCCAAAAAAATTAATTAGCAGAAAATGCTATAGAGGAATTAAACCCGAGACTACATATGCCTTCATTAGTTGCTTCTGCTTCCAGAAATCAAATGGCAGAAACATACATTCCTCTTTCAGCCAAGATTGCCCCTTTGGGAGTGTGTCATGCAGTTCATGTTAGAAGAGTCCTTTGTTCCCTTCACTTAGGGTATCGGAGCAGTTGGGCATCAGAGATAAATAATTTACTGTTTGCCTTAATTTAATTTGTATTTCACTCTAGAGCAAGGTGCTCAGAATTGCCTGATAAGACAAATAAATAGAACTTAAAATAGTTACAGATATTAATATTCTCATGGTCTCAGAAGGAAGCAGCATAGCAGGTGTATGAAAACAGCCTGGAATATTTCACTCAGTAATCTGAAAAAGGCTGGAACTGAAGTTCAGCCCAAAATCTCTCCCAGGCTGACAGTCCCTGACCCAAAGCCCAGAGCTATTTCTAGCTTTAGAATTCAGTGTAACCGGCAGCAGTGATCAACATCCTCTGCATTGTCTCACGCTGGTTTGAATACTCCTGTTCTCATAAAGAAACCTTCCTATTCTTGTATGACCACCTATTCAGAGAAACCAAGAGTAAACTGGCTCTCAGCCTTTGCCTCCAGCTTGTTGTTGTGCCTTTCCATGCAGTCACATCACATCAAAGTGATGGAGTTGTTTCTTTTTTTTATTTTTTTTCTCTAGGGGTCATTGCTTGCATTCTGGATTCTGACAGCCTGAAATGACTGAGTCACCCCCAGCAGACATTTAGGATTATTTCTCAAAGTGAAGTTAAGCTGAAAACACCATTAGCCATTGTTAAAGAAAATCTAATCACAATATTCTATTTATACTCCGGCGCCCTGGCTGTGCCCCCCTGCACCTCGCCCTATGCCCACACCCCATAAGAAGCTCACGCTTCTCCTTGGAAGTGACAATTACCTTCTGGCCCGGAGAAAGCCTTTAATTATGACCCTGTGTTCCCGTGTCTCCATGGTGATCCCATGCAAACCGCCTGCCTCATTAGACTTTATTCCCCCAGCACCCCACGAAAGTCACCGGAGGGTTCCGCAGGGCCCCGCCGCCCGGCGCCAGCCGCGCCCGCCGCCCGCTCACTCGGTGGAGGATCGCGGGGACCGCAAAGCCGCGGGAATTACTCCACTGCAACCCCGCTCCGAGCGCAGCCGCTGCACCATTCCGGCACTCGCTGCGGAAAACGCGGTCCCTGTCCCCTGCCTGGCCGCGCTGCTCATCGGAGGATGGTCTCGGCGCGCCCCTGCCCGCCCCCCGCCCGGGCGCTGCCGGTACCTGGGCGCTCTCCGGCGCCTGGGCCCGCGGGGTCTGTGAGGATGCTGGGGTCACTCTGAGACCTGCCTCTCGGGAGAAAGCAGCCGGTCCCTTCTTCCGATGCAGCCATGAGGTGGAGGGCGGGAAGCTTAGAGGCGGGGGGAGGAGGAAGCGCTCATGGAGCCGCCGGCGGCCGGGGGACAATGGGGACGGGGGTGCGGCGGCGGCGGGGCGTCAGCCGGGCAAGACCAGCCGCGGCAGCAGCATTTTCCCCTGCACCGTCGGCAGGCTGCGGCGGGGCGCTCCGTCGGCGCCGAGCGCTCAGGGGGCAGCTCCAGACGCCTCACGGGGGTGGGCCATGCTGCCTGGCGGGGTGGGGAAGAGCCGGGACGCGGAGCACCGGCCCGGCCGCCCGGCCCCCCGCCGCCACAGCCGCCGCCACCCCCTCTCGGGACGTGTCCCCCCCTCGCCCCGAGCGTCGCTGCTGAAATCGCCTCAAGCCGCCACACTGCTGAGCGCATCCGTCGGAAAACATTGGGATTCTCCCATGGTGCCCCGCGAGAGGCCGTGTGACGTCACGGGGGGGGGGGGGGGGGTGGACGCTGCACCTGCACTGCACAAAGGCGGGGGCAGCAGGTGCGCGCGGCCTCGGAGCTCCTCCCGCACCAGGAACATGTGACTAGCGCCATGGGGAGGGACATTCCCATTCCCATTCCCATTCCCATTCCCATTCTCATTCTCATTCTCATTCCCATTCCCATTCCCATTCTCATTCTTATTCTCATCCTCATCCTCATCCCGTTCGGTCGCGGGGCTCAGTGTGCGCCTCCTGTCCCCGCCCAGGGCTGAGGGAGCATGTCCGGGCGGTGGGGGTGTCCCCTCGCGTCCGAAAGCGCCGGTTCCTCCCTGGCAGAACGCGCGGCTCATCGGGGCACACGCGCATCCCGGCAGGAGGTTCCGCGGGGACGGTGTCGCCTCCCTGACGAGGGTGAGCTCCTGGTAGAGGAATCCTCGGAAAACTGCGGGGGTCCGACTCACTAAGTAGCTTGGTTTGGGAATTCGGGAAGTGGAATAACGGTTTTTATGGGATATTTACTTCAATTTCCACTGCCCTGCAGAGTGGTGGCTTGTGAGTGCCCAGGGCTCTGGCAGATCTCCAGGGAGTCCTGACCTGCAAAAGCCGGGAAAGCTCCTTAACCCCTCTCCCAGTGAAGTCCCAGGGAGCCCTCCACACCTGTAGGGATCCAGTGGGCAGCATTGAGGAGCACGGCAAACACTGCCTTTGTTAGGTGGAATTGGCATCAAGGTGTGCACAAACCTACAAGTGGATTTCTTGGGCTGCCTTGGCAGCAGTGTTTACACGTGGGGCTGGTTGAGATTCTTTACTAGATGGGTATAACTGTATGAAATATTAGGAGTGAAACTGTGTGTCAGAAAATTTTTCATTAATCATAGAATCCCAGTCTGGTTTGGGTTGGAAGGAGCCTTAAAGCTCATTCAGTTCCAACCTCCTGCCACGGGAAGGGGCACCTTCCACTAGAGCAGGTTACTCCAAACCTCTTTCAATCTGGCCTTGAGCACTGGTTAGGAATGGGGCAGCCACAGCTTCTCTGGGCACCCTGTGCCAGTGCCTCAGCACCCTCACAGGGAAGAGCTTCTTCCTAAGATCTCATCTCAGTCTCCCCTCTTTCAGCTTAAAGCCATTCCCCCTTGCCCTGTGACCACATGCCCTTGTAAAAATGCAGTCATTCTTTCACATACATATTTTTCTTTACAGAAATATATGGAAAACATGTTGCATATCTCACATTAAGCAAATGTGGTTTAGTCACTTCTGAAAGCAGGAGCAAACAAAGCAGTTCTGTGGGGTTGTGTCTTTGTTGAATTTTTGGGGATTTAACCCAAAATTCATCACACCTATTACACTGAGAAGTGTATTTGCCTAGTTTCTTTAAGCAAAGTTAACCACGTGCACACATCTCGTTTGGAATCACCTTTGGGCTACACATTCCCTGGGATTTGGTCAACTTGGTGACCTTTTGGGGAAAAGCACTCCATGGGTCTGCATTCAGTGTAGAGCTCGATAGGAAAACTCTTCAAAGACTCCATTTGAACAGGGCCTGATTGTGGCTGCTGGGCAGAGCCTGCCTGTGGCTTGGGGGGGAGCTGCTGCATCTGACAGGGAGCTTCAATATCAGCACAAGAACAGGAACTGAACAAAGGGTTTAAAGCAAAATATCAATAAGGTTTGCATTCGGCATGAGCTTTCCCTTCTTCCTGATAGTAAGGTAAATCCTAAGGGAAAAGTAGCACATGATAGTGCAGTCTCAGTTGTAGTGTAATGCAATGGAATAAATTAATGTATCAAGAGCCTTCTGTAAATTGGTTGCTTTTTGAGAGCTTAACATTCTCATCTTGACACATTTTCAGTGTCAATCTTTGTAACTTCTTCTAAGCCTTGCCAGTCAAACAGCTCATCATAATTCTGAAAAGACAGCTAAATGAACCATTTCTATTATGCTATAAAACATTTCCAAGGAAACAAACAAATCCAAAACCCTTGTTTAAGGGATGATTTAAAGAGATCAGGGTGTATTTTATACTCCTTTCCCCCTCCAGCCAAGTTTTTGAGTTGCCAAAGTTGTCAACTTTGAGTTATTCATGACCTCTAGAAATTCATGTTTTCTGATGTACATGCAGATAGCACTGCCTGGCATAGGTACTCGGCCCAGTTTTCAAACAAGAAATCTCTCCTTTATAGTGAAATAATAACCCAAGTCTATTTTTAGTAGCGAGTTTTAAATGTTTTTCTCTATATAGCTTTTAGGTCATGCTAGAAAATGCTGACAGTTTCTAGTGAATTCTGTGGAAGTCTGTTTGTGCTAATTGATACACCTGCCTTCTGCAATGAAGAATGATACTCAATTCTTGCATAAAATACATAGTTGAAAAGTTTTTCATCAGATTTAAACATTCAGACAAGACTGAATGCATTAAAATATTTTCAACTGAAGAAAATATCTCCAAGACTGGTTTAGTGCCCTACAGAAGCATGAGATGAGGCTGACATGGTTTTTGCCACTCACATACTGATTGAAGGACACTTTATAGGGTCCTAATACACTGATAGAAATCAGTCAAAAAAACCCTGGAATCTGTCTCACTATTTTAGCTTAAAGCATTTTTTTTTTCTCTCATTCCTGCCAAACCAAGCATCAGGAGACTCAGCCGTGAAATAAATTCTAGGGGCTACACATGCCAGTGGATGTATCTGCCCCAAGGCCTCCTTGCTTGCTCTGGTGTGGACCATCATCATGTTTGGGGCTGAGGGTACAAGAACAAAAATAATCATGTCAAATTGTTTAAGCCTATGTTGCTAAAAGTATGTCTTGTGTAAAAAGTTCGATTATCTGCATATCTTCTACTTTAAAGTTTCATGGATGATGATGTATCTATTTGCGCTTTGCATTTTCTTCCCTTCCCTTCAGGCTTCTGTGTTCCTTCTGGGCAAAGCTTTCTGACAGAAATAAACGTGAGGCAAAGACTTTCCTTTATGTCAAAGGACCAATGCCAAAAGGAATGGAGCATTTTCAGAGAATTAAATAGAAGCTGATGAAGACATGCTGTAACCAATATATTGTAAGGATATTGATTTGTTAAAGCCCCCTGAAATTGGAAAGAGACAAAGCCTGGTTCTACCTGTGGGTACTAAGCACCTAAAAATTGTTCTTAAGTTCCCTTTTGCTGTTTGATGTAATTCTATAAATGTCACAAACAAAAATATTTGCAGGATCAGAATGACTATTTAGTAGAAATATGAGTCTCTTTTTATTGGGTTTGTTTTCTCCTATAGCAGTCTTCTGGTAAACAAGTTTGCAACATTTTCCCAGAAAGTACAAACATCTGATATGTTCATTTCTCTCTCGGATGATTTCTAGTATTTAATATTTATAATGAAAAGTTATGATGAGATTTTTCTGTCTTAGTGGCAGATATTTCTGCAACTGGTATCCATTCAGTTGCAGAAAAATAGTTCTTAAAATGAAATTCCTACACAAGGAACAAAAGAGAAAATTTATTTAGCTTGATATGCCTTCCTTTGATAAAACTTTTTTAAATGCAGTTATATAAATGGTATGCATGATTTGATGAATTATAATCTGTTTAATAGACAGCTTAACTCCTGTTTTATGATCTAGTTATATAAAGAGGAATCCTGACTTGTGTTAGAAGGAATGATTCCCTGAAGAGAAAGGAAAGAGATGAGTCATGTCAGTGCTGTTTTTCTCAAGTCAGCAGAATATTGAGCAACCTCATTTTCATTAATCTGAAGCCCACATGTGATCTCTGAGCATAACTCTGTTCTTTTTTGTGCCCTTATTTAGAAAAATGAGTTTGGGATACATTTAGATTGACAGTCTCAGCTTACACATTAAAATTGTTTTGATGACCAGAGGATGAACAGCCTTGCTCAGTGCAGTTTTCTTAGATGGGGCAGCAGAAAGCATTTGCTCTGTTGCTTCCAAATCTTAACATATTTTTTGAGATTTAATGGCAGCTTATTGTTCGTTGTGCTTACACTAGCATGAATATGAGCATTCACATGGCCAAAAGGCCCTTTTTTCTATTTATTTTGTGTTTGTGGTTTTTTTTTCCCCACAGGTGCTCTCTTAGTAAAGACAACATAGGGCTTGTTTTGAACCTTTATTTGTTGAGACAATAAATGCCTGTCACTGAGATGTAAATATCATCCAGCAGTCACAATTGTGTGAGTACGAAGAGTTGAAAGATGTCTTCTCCAAAGCATGATGATATAGCTGCTACCAAGGAAGGCAAATAAAAAATGAGTAAGCATCAGGGATGTTTATTGGTGGCTTCATGTACACATTCACATTTAACACCTCTGATACTCAAGGGCTATTCTAGGAATCACCCATCTGATTTTCATGTTTGCTTCCTCACAGCTCTAATGCTTACTCTGTCATTTGGTAAGTGAAGGAGCAGAAAAAGAAGAGGCAGGGAAAAATGTTAAGGAAGACAGTTGGCTCAGCTGCCTGCCTTCTTAATAAACAGCTCTACTCATGTAATGCCTTCTAGGTAGCAGTGTAATGACAATGAGAAGAGGAACATCTACTCTTATGTCAGTTACTCCAAATTATGCACCTTATAATAGTAACAATAACCTATCAGTTTATGCAGAGGGAACTTGTATCTGTGACATGCTGAGGCCAACAGGGATATGATTGCTGTGCATAATGATTGCGTGCAAGAAGCAAGAAGAAGGCAGCTGTGTGGAACGGTGGAGGAATCCTGCAGTGCTGTCAAAGCCAGCGAGGCTAGAGGTGGTGTGCCATGTAAGTACTGTTTGAGCTCTGAAGGTATCAAACTGATTTTCTTCCTGCTTTTGTTCCCCTTAGACTGCAATATGTCTGAGGAAAAGGGGAATACGTGCAACTTCCATAGCAGGTCTAAATCTTTCTTCTTTCTGCAATGCCTTTTGGGGAGTTAATGTTTTTGTAGACAGTTCTTTCTCTTTTCTACAGGCACAGTGTTCTTAAGAAGGTGTATGGGTGGAAGTTCCTCATTTTTCTCTCTTTCATCCTCTTAAGTATTCCATGGTCTCTCTCAGATTTCCAAAATGAGATGTGGGAGGTCCAAAAGCCATGGCCAATGTACCTAAGACCCTGCAAGGTCTACTAACAACATGGGGGAAATCCAGTGGAATATTTGTCACATTTGTAGCGTAAGTGGCACAGGTCTGAGACTTCAGGATAATAGAAATGGCCCAGAGGAACTGATGTTTATTGTTAATATACAAAATGCAATGGAGACCTCATAGCAGCCTTCCAGTATCTGAAGGGGGCCTACAAGGATGCTGGTGAGGGACTATTCATTAGGGACTGTAGTGACAGGACAAAGGGTAATGGGTTAAAACTTAAACAGGGGAGGCTTAGATTGGATATAAGGAAGAAATTCTTTACTGTGAGGGTGGTGAGGTACTGGAATGAGTTGCCCAAGGAAGCTGTGAATGCTCCATCCCTGGCGGTGTTCAAAGCCAAGTTGGACAGATCCTTGGGTGACATGGTTTAGTGCGAGGTGTCCCTGCCCATGACAGGGGGATTTGAACTGTTTGATCTTAAGGTCCTTCCCAACCCTAACTGTTCTATGATTCTGTGATCCCAGAAGAAGTTTACCACTGGAGTTAGGAAACCACTTTGAATCACTGCACTGTCCTTCGGCATGCTCAGTGGTGAGTGAACGCTGAGCGGCACCTTAACGGGCGCCTGAGCCCCCAGGCCCAGCCGCGCCCTCTCGGGGAGCTCCAGGCTCATCGCCCGTGGGACGGCTGTGCTCCGGCGCGGCCGGTAGGGGGCGCTGCGCCTGCAGGGTGGTCACCGGTGGTAATGGCTGCTGCGCGAGCGGCAGGCGGTGCCCCCTCAGCGCTGAGCGATGCTCCCGCCTTGCCGCGTACCTCAGCCGCCGGCTTCACCTCAGGGCGGCGGGTCCCGGCCTCGCCGTAACGGGAGGACCAGGACCCTTGTCTGGCCTCGCCTTATGGAGCCCCGCAGGCACACGTAACACTGTAGGTATTGTTAGTGTATAGTTTGGTCATAGCGACTTTGTTTTCTCACCCACACCCCCTCCCCTTTTTTTTTTAATGACGGGAGGAGGGAAGGCTGCTTCCCCAGCGATTTCCGAGCACCTGGAACTGTGATATTTAGCTCTTTGGTTGCTAACTATGCACAGGGGGGATAGATTATTTCTGTTTTAACTGAATGTTGTAAAAATCTAGGGCTTTTCTTCACGCTAAGAACAGAGCTAGCGAGGGGCTTGTAATAGCCTGGGTGCTCAAGTGCAGCTTCAGCAGCACTGGTGAGACAAGCAGAAGGGAGCTGTGGACAGTTGCAGGTCACCCTCTTCCCTCCCTTTGTGTGCCAAGCAAAGCAGAGGTGTGGGAGGAAGGGTTTGCATCCATGGACACTGTTGGGCAAACGTCTGTCCTCCATCCCTTGCTTCTCCGGCTGTCATCCTGAAGCTATTACAGGCATTAACAGCTGCTGTGGCAGGTTTGGTGCTGTTGTGTGTGACTCCTTTCCTCATTCAGCTAGTTGCAGTATGTCCAAAACCTTTTTTTTCCTCACCACTTCTTGTGTGCCATGCCTGAAGTACCTGACTTCTTCACTAACACATCCCTTTCACTGATCACTTGTGTCTGTCAGCTTTTCATAGACATTACTTCCTTTCCATTTTATTTTATGTTTTGAAATCACTTGAATGTATTGAAGAAGAGGAAGAAATGCTGGAAGCTACTTGACTTGGTAAATATAGTAAGTGGGGGAAATCCTTAAGTGGCTAAAACTTAGCATCTGCTACCAATTTATTTTTTTATTATTAAAAGGAAAAACCAGAAGCCTGTTTGCCACTTGCTTATGAAGGTCTGATCTCAGTAATTGTGATCACTTTGTCCCAAGCACAGGAGGGCACATGTTTGGGAAAGAACTGTGGTGTGGGAGGCTTCCTTCTAAGCTGGGATGTGATCCCTCATGCTACTGGAGAAAACATGAAACACTGTTGCATAGGTGCTGAAAATGAACGCATGCATTGCTCAGGTGTAGCCATAGCTGCAGTCTAGTCCTTTTTTTAGATACTCTGTGTTTTCTCTATTATGGAACATACATTAGGATGTATGGAGCAATGAACATCTGAGTAAATCATATTTGTACACGCTTCAAGTATTACTAATCACCAGAACACCCCTACATTTAGTACCTTATATAAGTTTCTGTTTATATCGGCATATTTCAATAAGACCAACATAAGCAGTGTTACCAGAAAGCATACCATATGCAGGTTGCTGCAGCTCCTGTGCTTTCCATATATCTCACATCATTGGATCTTGGCTTCAATCTCTTAGAGGGTGACTCATAGGGGACCACGGTGCAATGGAGACAAATACATTGTAATTGTAGTGATGCCTGCTTTCTCCTTGCAAGTGGTAAATTGCTTAGACAATACATAGACATTTATTAATAACTATTTTGAGCACTTACATTCCATTAGGAAACAAAATATATATGAAAAAGAAAAACCTTTGTTTTGGTTGTGCTTTGTGGTTGGAAGTGTTTGTATTTTAGAAGCAACACAGCTCAGTTTTTCAGGGGTAAGTCTGGGTAACTTGTACCCTTACCAGAGGTGCCCTTTCTTTTTATTATGTATTGTATTCAAACAGTACATTCTGATTCAGATCGCATCTTGCTGCTACCAAATCTGGGATAATTTTTGTGTATAACTTTTTTAAATTAATCCAAATAAGGAAGATCATTCAGTTGTCAGCAGAAGCAGAAAAGAGAAAATTGGCATTCTGTGCTACTTGGGTGAGAGGTGAGGAATTTTTGATGTAGAATTGCAGGAAAAAATTCTGATTCTACTCATGTTAGTAAAAATTCCAACACTTCAGTGGCATTTTGATGTCATCTGTGTAATCAGTTTAATTTCTTGTGTAACACAAGACTTTGGCTGGTCCTGTGTTTTCACAAATTTCACACAATTAGACAGTTAAAATACTTTGGGGGACAGTGTTACATGAAACTAGTGACAGAGCTTTCTTCGGTAGATTACGGTTTGCTTGGGGATCTGAAATCTAGTGAAGAACATAATAATAATTGTGATTTATGAGCATCTCATGGAAGACACAACCTCATAATTGGTAGCTAACTTGGGCTGATGTTCATAGGAGGGAATTCAGAAGTCTAGAGTTGATCAGCAGCTGAAGACAAGAGAATGAAAGATTGAGTTTTTATGATAAGTAAGGTCCAGGTTAGCAGAGCAATATCAGTTCTGAGGCTGCAGTTGTGTATTGCATGACTCCCCAGCTATTATAGCCACTGGTTCCAGTTTTCTCATACTCAGCTACTATATGCTCTGTCAGAAGAGTCAATTGAGCTGCAGCATGCAGAACTGATTTAAGAGAATCAAGTTTGCTGTCTGAGCTACTCCAGCAAGGAGTGTGGTGGTCACTCTGTGGTACACCTTTTTTCTTCTTGGAGTGCTTCTGTGTGTTATCTAGTTTTATGTGTGTCTGCAATAGAGTAAACCTTTGGATGGTTCCATCCATTCAATTTTCTGCTCACCAATAAATGAATCAGGAGTTGAGAGGGGAAGGAGAATAGCTACAAATAAATTCCAGGAAATCTTAGTTTAATTTTAAGGAAAACTAGGACTGAATGCCATTCCTACATAGTAAAGTTACTGCTCTGTAAGGAATTACGTGCTGTTTTGCATCCTCATTTAGCCAAAATAAGGGTGCTCAGTAAGATCATTGCTGCAAAGGTTGTGCTTCTGCTCTTTTGCAGCTGTCGTAAGTCTTTTGAGAAACCACTCTTCAGCAAAAACTGAGCTAACTCTTTTACTTTTTAAGTATCATTTTGACAGTTGTGTATGTTGCCATGACAACAAGCGATATGAAACCAATATGGTCATCCACTGTATTGCAGCTCAGTGTGCTGTTTCCTAATGGTGCAGATGCCATCTTGCTGCAAATTTGGGAAGAGCAGGCTTCTTAGCAATTTAGATGTAACTTCTTTGAGGGACAGAGATAGTGGGTATTTTTCTAGGATTGGTTCTAATAGTAAACTTTTAATCTGAAAAATTAGACCAAGATGGAATTAGATGGATATTCTGTTCCATGACTTCAAAGCTGAAGACTATGACATTATCATAAACAAAGTCAGAACAATTTAATTGTGGAAATTTCTGTACTGCAGTTCTATTGTAAAACACACCCTTTACCAGCCTTGCTTCCAAACAGCAGTAGTCTAATCGGGTGAACACCTTCAGCTCATGCAGTTTTGAGTTCAGGTATTTTGGAAACAAATCCTTTACCATCTTTATTCGACAAGTAAAACACAGATATTGCCTGTCATACTCTTTCCGTGAGGTAAAAATTAAGATGGTTGTTACAAAGCACCTTTCTGGGCCAAATGTCACACTGGAATAAAAATGCAAGTAGGATTTTACAAACACTATTTCTGATAAACTTATTAAAGAGCCAAAATCTGGACCAGATTTTATGAGCATGTAAGTTAGTTAATTAGTATTTTAAAGGAAGGAGTCTTTCTTCACTAGGATTACTGCATCTTTAAAACACAAGAATCTGAGAGTACATTTACATGATGTGGTGACTTCACAGTAATTTGGTTTGAGAAATCCTGTTTTGACCTGCTTGTCCTGTGCATTGTAATTTGCTGTCTTCTTCAGTTGTGCCAATATAGTTGTGGGATTGTAGCATAAACTGAATCAATAAAAAGATGAAAGTTAAAAACCAGTCTCTTCAGTGCTACTTCTAACCTGGCTTAGGTCAGTGATTAGCTTTTCTGTATGGTCAAATGAAGAGTTGCCTCAGCAAAAGAAACAGGGTTGCAAGTTACAAGCTCAGTAGGGTGTGTTGTGGAAGAATGATTTATGGCAAATTCCTCCTACCCTGTAATTACATCAAAAGTGACATTCTAGCAAAGCAGTCTCATCACTCACCAGCAAATTCAGGAAACACTGAAATGCTGTGGAGTGGACATATTATGTATGTATTTGAAGGACATCATTGGCTGCAGCTCTGAACTTTTATTTTGTGAGGCCAACAGCCCCAACTGCATCCAGTGTTTCCAAGCCCTTTGTATAACCTAATACAAAGCCAGAGCAACAAGGAAAATCCACATACCATCAGATGCTGGTCTAACAGCCATGTGTTTGTAAACATTGGGAAGTTTTAGTCATTTGAGTACTGTGCAAGTGTACAGCAGTGTTATTTAATGAGGAAAGAATGCCAGTTTATACTGGAAACACCAGGAACTGTACTAAAAGCAGAGACATAGTCAAGGTGGAATATGGAATGGGTTTTAGAGTTTGATCCAAATCCCTTTGCAGTCAACAGAAACAATCCCATTGTTTTCACATAGAGGTTGTCCCTACTGTGTACCTCTCACTATTATATAAACCTATACTGCTACAGCTACATACAAAAAAAGGCATTGGAAAGGAGTTCCCAAGATCAGCTTATTATCATCTGTGAAACATATAGATATTTTAGGCCTCTCTCCTACAAATTGCTTCTGCAAGGCCATATCCTTCAAGTTTTAAGGTGCAGTTGCAGAACTAGATTTTTTATTATTACATGTAGTTTAAAGCTGTTATATTCTAACCCAGTGTGAATTCCAGAGGCTTGGAATACAAATTTTTGCTAAATATGCAAATAATTATGTACATGAAGGGCTTCTTAGAAATCTTCCTTGCCATTTGTAGGCATGTGTATTGGAGGTAGGTGCCCATGCAGTAAAGGATTGTATGACTCAAGGTATTTGCAATTAGGCAATTATGCCCTGGGTTAGTGGACTAGCAAACAGGGTTTTGGTTTTTTTTTGCTTGGCAGTGTTCTCCTTCCACCCACAAGAATAAAGTGGAAATTAGTCTAATTAGATCAATGAGAGAAGGTGACAGTGGGTTTGCTGCTTCATCATTCAGAAGTCACGAATTATTTTAACATTTTGTCTTCTTTCTCCCTTGGCTTTGTGGCTGCTACAAAAGTTGTTTATTATTGCATTATGAACTGAAGCTGTCAAAATGAATCTTTCTCTCAATTTGTAAAGATGTTATATATGTACATCTGAATGATACAATGTGTACTTCTTAAATTTTCATGTGGACCTCCTATTGGATTTCCTGCCTAGGAGACCAGCTGACAGCATCAGAACATCACAGCCTGTGTATTCTGCCCAATGGATATGATGCCATGTAAATATTGTTTACAGCAATATTTTCAATTCTGTAAAACACAGTTACTAAGAACAAGTTTGGGTCCATTTTATATTACTCCTGGGTTTTAACCTGCCTTTTCCTATCCAGTGCAACAAGGAGCTCTGGTTAAGACCAGAGGGAGCTCTGGTTAAGACCACAGGAAGCTCTTTAAAATTATAATTGGCAGCCTGCAATCCTTTGTGCTGTCAAGGAAATCATGGAGCTAATGGATGATACTGCAAGCACTCAGTAGTGGTTTTAAGCTCAGCAATTTGTGCTTTATTTGGCTGCATAAATATCTGATGGAGCTGAGAGAATACACTGATGAAACGTTGTACAGAGGAAATTACTGGTGTGCCTGCCAGGGAGGCATAGAATTACGTAATGATTTTAGAGGGTAATTTTGCCATTTGGTCTTTATTTCTGCATCTGAAATAACAAATACCAAAGTTTAATTTATCTTTAGTAAGACATTTTACAACAGCAGTGTTAACATGCCAATGTTTATGAAATAATGTTACTTTGGGCAGAGGATAATAGTTTGTCAGACTGTCATATACCAGAACTTCAGAGGTCTGGAAGAAGTCATCTATGACGGATTTAAAATCATAGAATCATAGAATAGTTAGGGTCAGAAAGGATCTTAAGATCATCTAGTTCCAATCCCCCACCATGGGCAGGTACACCTCACACTAAACCATATCACCCAAGGTTCTGTTCAACCTGGCTTTGAAGCATTCACAACTTCCCTGGGTAACCCATTCCAGTGCCTCACCACCCTCACAGTAAAGAACTTCTTCCTGATATCCAATCTAAACTTCCCCTGTTTAAGTTTTAACCCATTACCCCTTGTTCTATCACTACAGTTCCTAATGAAGAGTCCTTCCCCAGCATCCCTATAGGCCCCCTTCAGATACTGGAAGGCTGCTGTGACATCTCCACGCAGCCTTCTCTTCTCCAGGCTCAACAGCCCCAGCTTTCTCAGCCTGTCTTCATATGGGAGGTGCTCCAGTCCCTGATCATCTTCGTGGCCCTCCTCTGGACTTGTTCTAACAGTTCCATGTCCTTTTCATGTTGAGGACACCAGAACTGCACACAATACTCCAGGTGAGGCCTGATGAGAGCAGAGTAGAGGGGCAGGATCACCTCCTTCGACCTGCTGGTCATGTTCCTTTTGATGCAGCTGAAGATACAGTTGGTTTTCTGAGCTGCAAGTGCATGCTGCTGGCTCATGTTCATTTTCTCATTGACCAACACCCCAAGTTCTTCTCCACAGGGCTGCTCTGAATCTCTTCTCTCTTGCATTAGAATCCAGGAACTTTCCAAGCTATTATGTAGTTACGATATTGTGATGATGTAGTTTGAGAAGTACAGTCAGACTTAACCAAATTTTTACTTTATCTAGGATTCTAAAGACAGATATTTTCTCAATAGAATATCCCAAATCACCTAAATAGTTTTGGATTAGAATAGTAATTGCCAAAAGCTAGGTAGCAGTCTGTCTTCATCTGTAAATATTCAAATGTGTTTAGAAGCCTTCTACTCCTGTCCCAGATTATGCAGTGAAGAGCTGCAGAGCAAAGATATGACTGGCCTAGTTGTCCTCCCACTACCAAATCAAGCAGACACCAGGGGCAGGCATATATATGATGTTTCCACCCAATGCTTTTCCAGCTTTTTTAAGTTTCTTGTGCTGGATGTATATGTACATCACAGCATAGATCTGTCCCAGATTCTTGGCTGGCCTCCCCATAAATCCTTGAAAATTTCCTTCATCCACAATATGCTTTGACAAGGAGCTCTGTAGCCTTGCCACATGTTTTGTGAAGGACTACCACCTCGTGTTTGTTTTGAAACTGGCCTTTGCTAGCATTACTTACTATCCTCTAACTTCTTTTGTTTGAAGACATTTTGTTCTAGATCATCTTTGTTACTCTTTTGCATCTTTTTTTTTCTCCATCTTTTTCCATTCTGTTTTGAGAGGAGGAGGCCTGGCTTCACACACAATATGCAGGGTGATGGTGAATCATGCATATATGGAGTGGCAATATAATGTTGTCTGTTCCTTTCTGAGTAATTCCTTATTTGTTTTTTTTTAAGCACTCTTCACCACTGAGCTATCATTTTCCTAGTTACATATCAATCACAAGACATGTTTCTATAGCAGTAATGACTGTTCAGAGCCATCAGTTAGAAACTGTTTCTTCCTAGATACATTGCCTGAAATCTCTTCATTGAATTTCATCTGTCATGTTATGGTGCAGTTACCTATTTAATAGAGTTTCTCTGAAACTTTTCACAACTGGTCCTTGGTTTTGTCATCCTGAGTCATTTTGTATCTCATTAGTAAATTTTCTCACCTCTTTGTTCACTCCCTTTTCCAGGTTATTTATGAGCATACTGGACAACACAGATCCCATTCCCTCATTTTAAAATATTTGCATCCCCTTGTAGGAATGTGTACCCAGTTTGGCAAAGTGAGAGCAAGGGACTGAGCCTCCTTTTCAGACTAATATTATAACCACCACCCTGCCTTCTTGAGAAAAAGGTTTAAAAGCAACTTTCTTTGTTTATGATCAATTAAGGTTGAATTCAATAGGAATCAAATAGAAAGGCATTATAAGAAATGAGGGTTGGAATAAAATATTGTAAAAACAACCTTTCATTTTCTTTCAGTACTGTAGGATGATATTGGGTGAGTTTTGTGGGATGCTTTTTCTTTTAAGATAACTCTTTCCTTGGCATCAATCTTCAAAATTCTTCCCAGAGATGTACCCGTCTTCCCACTGCCCATTGTGAAAGAGCTGTTATTTCTTGTGTTCAACAAAAGCACATACCTGCTTACCTTTCCATTAATAGAATTAATCAATTATCTCTTGATACCAGGCAGCTGCACAGCTGTTACTAGATAAAATAATCATTTCACCAAATATTCCTGTTCTTAGGAGGATGTTGAAGGCTGAGGGGAGTAATCAGTAGACTTAGTAGTAAGTGAAAGATGTTGAAGGTGACAGCAAGAAAGGAAGTAGTGCAACCAGGAGAAAAGGTTTCTTTGACGTTGTATGATGAACTTTGTGGATATTGATAGGCTTTCTTTGTTGTGGGATATTAGCTCAGCATTCTCTGCAGCCATCACACAGTGTTTTCCTTTCATTGATCAATAACCTTAAAAATAAAATCTAGGTCTGCAAGTAGTGTAAGGGAGCTTTCTGCTTTAAACTGCTCTCCAAAGTTGTATTCTGTCCATATCCAACTTACCAGATAAGATAAATAGTTGTACTTCAGGGTTCGGTCTTCTGAGGTGTTAAAGATCCCCAGTGTCATAGATTTTTTGATACTCCAAACACTGTAGATTCCATTTTTATCTTTAGCTTCCTGCTGTGAAGTTGGCAGCATTTGAAACACTGGGATTGGTACAGTTGCTTTGGCTCTTGGAAGCTAGTGAACTGCCCATTTATAGCAAAAAGGGACTGAAATGAAAAAGGGCGAAACTGTCTGAAAGGGTCAGGGGAGGTGTTGTGCACACAGATTTACAAGTAGCAGGTACAAAAGTAAGAAAGTCTAGAAGCTAAACTAAGTGGGCATCCTGAGACTCTTCATTCCAGTTGCTGTCTCAGGTTTTTTCCATACATAGACTCATAGAATCATAGAGTAGTTTGGGTTGGAAGCGACTTTCAATGGACACCTAGTCCAACCTCCCTGCCATGGGCAGCAACATCTTCAGCTAGATCAGGTTGCTCAGACCCACATCCAGCCTGACCTTGAATATCTCCAGGGATGGCACACCTACCACCTCTCTGGGCTACCTGTGCCAATGTTTTACCACCCTCGTAAAGAATTTCTTAATCACATCCAGCCTGAATCTCCCTTTTTAGCTTAAAACTATTGCCCCTTGTCCTATTGTGACAGGCTCTACTAAAAAGCCTGTTCCCATCTTTCTTAGAGGCCCCTTTTAAGAACTGAAAAGCCACAGATAAAGTGTATCCACACAACATATTGCAGACAATAATACCTGGAAGTTTCCATAACTGTCTGACCATGCTCAGGAAGAGGCTTCTGCCAGAGGGGCAGCCCTCACACAGGGGTGCTAGCTCCTGCCCTCTGCCTCTCACTTCTGGGTCCTGGGTGCCCATATGGCCTTCCAAGGCTCTTCCCCACCCCCCTCCCCACCCCCCACGAGGCCAGCAGCAGCTCTGCGCAGCACCGCAGCAGCCATCCCGCACCTCTCCAAAACTAGCTATGGGAAACCTTTATTGATGGGCTGAGGAAAAGCTCCCAAGGTAGGGGGTAGAGGAAGGAATACAAGGGGCTCCCACGGCCAAGTGCCTTCTTGTCCTCCACACACACACCAGCCACCTTCCTGCTCACCTTTCAGCAATGCCATGCTGAAATCCATACTGCACTGATGAGTTTGCTGTGCTTATGAGAGCTTGTGTGTTCTGATTTTCAGGAATTCGTGATGTCCATATATAAATTCTGCTCCAAAGCTAAATCTTTTATGAGTGTCAACCCATGCCACTCTGATCTCATTGAAACAAAGATAGAGATGAGCCAGTCTTGCTTATTTTACTCTTTAGGGGAGTACAAAAGAACTCAGGTCTTTGGATTTTTATTTGTTTTAATTCTGGATCATTAGCAGTGATCATACTAAGTCTTTAGCCCTTGATCCTGCAGAAATACTTATACTTGACGTAATAGGAATAGTTCTTCCCTCTGCGGCTTCTGTTCTATATTGGAACTTGTGTTTTTTCCTTCAGGTGCTGTTCCAGCCAAGGATGCAATTCTTCGTGACATACTACAGAACCTCTGTGGTTTGCAGTTTCACTTACAAGGTTGGTTTTGGTGGATTTCTTTCATTATTCCCTCTCGTCTTCCTTAGCAACTTTGAAATATTTGAGTAGCTGTCCACATCCTTTCCACTCGTGGAATGTTACAGACCACAGGAAGAATTGCAACTTTTAGTCCTATAGAACTCATAAGTTCAGTGCTGGTTTATACATATATAATGATATATAATGATTACAAGAGAGCACACTCCGAAGCCATTTTCCTAAATAGCATCACCGTGAAAATGTCAAATCAAGTATCTTATCTGCATTTGCTAACACTTTAATCACTGAAGTGTTTTCTTATGTTTTTTTCCCTTTATCCTGTTTATATTTTTTAAAATAGGTAATTAATTTTAATTTGATCCATTTCAGATGTTTTACTCATTAGGTTTATGATGTGGGGCTATTATTCTAAAAGCTGCTTGCTGGATATATTTTTTTGTTTTTACAGACACTTGCATGGCAGCAACTAGAACTACTTTTCAGTTCCATCTTCAAAAATTTTAAGGAATACCTGTTAATACTGGATTTTTCTTTTTTAAATTATGTTACAAATCCTACAGTGTGGGTAGAAAAGTAGAAATAAATCATGTTTTTAAAAAAGCTGTAGAGAAAAGCTTTCTGAAAGGTTACAAAAACAAAGTTCTATATCTTAGAAAGAAATCACAATGGAGTACTCCTTGATTTTATTTTCTTCTTGGTCACACAGTCAAGTTGAAAACTGGTAGCAGCAGAGGTCCTGTGTTTTTATGTTTTACTGTTGCACTACTCTAAAAATAATCCAGGGTATTTTGTTTCATTTCCCTGAACTTCCACTCTGACTTGGCACTGTAATCAAATGGGGATTAGTTGATTTCTTGAGTGCTTCATATTTCAACAGTAAGGAAAGGCATGATTGACTTGGATGCTCCCAGAATTTCCCTTTTATGTAGGGTATTCTGACTTGTACTTTTTGCACTCATAAATATACCGTGACATTCTTAGAGACAAACACTTGGCCATTCAGTTTTGGAAACATACCTAAATGTACTTTTTTAAAAGGATCCCTACATAACATACAAATTCAAGTAAGCACTTCTAACAGTTACTTTTGGTCTTGTTTTTGGCTGGGGTGTGGTATGTACAGGTTCCAGACAGCTGCATTTGCTGGCTGTATGCTGGGCTGAACTTCCTAAAGAGGGTCAGCCCAGTGAACCAGAACTCTCCACATACTTTATCTCTGCTTTCAGCCTCCCAGGATTTTCCCAGGGCTCTGCATTGTCTTTACATGAAGCTCCTATGGTGGAAGGCCTAGAGAAAGGGAGAGGACTGCTGGTGTCAGGCCTGATGTATGACTCGTGTTTTGAGCACAGTATGATAGTACAGTTTTAATAGCCCAGAATAAGCACACATTTTGTAATGTGGTCTTCTCAACTGGAAAGTCTGGATGGAGCAGAAGGGAATGTTTTTCTCCTTGCACCACCGTTTGCAGGATGAGGAAAATACCTGGCACAACTGGAGTTTGTTAAAGAGTCAGAAAGTCCCCTGTGTTGATGCCAACCAGTGAGACTCCTAGTATACTAAAGCATCGTTAAATGTCTTAGATTTGTTCTGCATAATTCCAGTCACATCAATATTTGCATTTATGGAATGCATTCGTTAAGAAATAACAAGATTTGAGTCAGTGCAGGAGGCTGAAGCCAACATAGATGCCTTCTCTCTCCTGAGACTTGATAATTCCTTGGTGGATAATTTTACAGACTCTGCCAACCCCAACTTTCTTCATATCCACTGACCAGTTCATGTATCTGGAAAAGCTGACAGTTTGGTTTTGAAAAAGCTTCACAACAATTTATTAAACATGCAGGAATGTGATCACACTCAGCAAGGGACAAGAAGGAATGTAACAGTTACTTGCCACTTTCTCTGCATCAGGAATTACCCAACTCTATGCCTTAACTCACCATCTACTCCTCACTGAGTTGTTAAAGATGTAAGGTCAAAAAGTCTGGAGACATAGTGAAATGCCAAGTTCATTCTCATTCAAACATTTTTTTACTTTCTGACTCATATTCAAAATGTCAGCTCTGATGAATTGTAACTAATGGTGTTTCAAGCTCATTTCTGCAAGCTGCTGCAAACAGACCTGTGTATTAGGTGAGATCCTCTTTGTCAGAAGCACTTTTCTCTCTGTAAGTTGCTTCTGACTACAGGGGCAGCTGAACTCTTGTGATTATTCCAACGGCAGTGCAGCCTGCAGAGGTTTTTGGCCGGACAGCCACTAGAGAGCACTGTGTGATTATATCTTTTCCAAGGTACTGCGTGGGAGCCCATTAGAGACCTACAATGTAAATTGCAAAAGGCATTTTTCCACGACATTTCCAAAGAGTCCTCTTGTATTTTGCACATATATTAAGCCCAGGTGTTAGCACCTCTGGCATTTCGTCTTACACAATTAATGCTTTTGCTGAGGACTTATTACATTGACATTTAATTCTTGCTTGAGTTTCACAGGGATCTGCAATGTAGCAAGGAAAAGTCAATGTGTGGACTATTTTTACCTTAAGATTGAATGATGATGAATGCCGTATAGATAACTTTTGTGATATCAAAGGATGAATGCTGTATAGATAACTTTTGGTGAATCAAGTTCTATTTTAGCTTAGTTCTTAGAAAAACTTTTACCTCAAATCCTCATGATTCAGTAAAACATGAATGGAGCGGATAATACATAAACTCTTATAGTCAATATATAACTTAAATACATAAACTCTTAGAAATGGTAATTTAAAGGAAAAATGCTGCATGAAATGAATCTGCTTCTTTCTTCCTGGTCCTGGTATTTGATGTTTCCTTATCTGAGCAACACTATTTCTGTAGATATCACATGACCCCTCTCTCAAACTCCCCCAGAAAACAGTGTTAATTATTTCTTTTGAAGTACCTGTGCCTTGGGGTGTTTTTTTTTCCCTTTTCATACTGCCTTCTGAAATCAGCTGTCAGAGACCCCACTATGTTCATGCATTATCCTTTTAAAGCTCTTCTGTCCTTTTGGGGAGGACTTTGTCACTGAAGTCATTGGTATCTTTCAGCTAATTGTATGAGCAGAAGGTGGAAAGGCTGTAACTTAAAACTTGGCAGTGATTGTGAAGAAAACATATTCCTAGGAGGTAAGGAGCAGCCCAGTCCAGAGTGTCCATCAGCAGGGCTGCAGTTCCTTTTACAGCACGTGATTAGTGCAGCTGTGGTCAGCAAAAGGCTTGTTGCAGAATGGTGCTTCCTTACTTAACACGTTGGTGCTGAGAGGCAGAGCCAAATATTAGACTGAAGTAAATTTTACTTCTGTCAGTATTATTAGTTCAGAGCAGCTGTAGGAAAATAATCTGGATTCAGAAGATATTAAATATTAGGGCCAGCTGTGTAAATTAAACACACGGTGATGTGAAAGATTCCACCCATGAAAATAGTATTCATCACATAGAAACCTAAATAGATCAGACAAAAAAAAACACCCTACCTTGAGTTGCAGATCCCCAACTGAGTTTGCCAGCCTGTTTATGCCAGTGTTAAACTTGAAAACGTCACTAGCAGGTTTGGTTTGAAGTACTCAGTGATAAAGCCCACATTGAACCAAAGGATTAAAAAAAAAAAATCTCATCACAGTCACAGGTGTCCCTGTATATTTGTTTGTTCTTTTTCGTAGTTCTTCTCCAGTTTTGAAGAAACTTCATGAGAGAGACCATATGTTTATTTATTTTTACAGTACCCAAATGCTTATGTGGGAGTTCATATGGAAAACATTACTGGTTTTAAATTCCGTGATGAAATGTAAAAATTACTCAAACAATTTGTTTAAACAATTTGCAATAAACAACATTCAGATTATGGCCTAACTGAATGAAGAAGTGTGAACAGTTTATTAAAATCCATGACCTCTCATAGTAGTTAATAAATCTGCAAAGGTTTGTGGGTCACACCCTTGGAACAGTGCTTTTATATATCCCCTAGTGTATACTTAGGTGATTGATTTGGATGTTTGCATTGATTTCTGTTCAAATTAACTGAAGTTTGCATTTAACTCTTCATTCTTTATCTTCTGTCTTAGCTTTGGTCATGCATCATAACATATAGCAGCTTCTATTTTATTTTGCTCATAAAGCTCATACTCCTAAGGTTTTCTGGCCCCAGATAGAAGTAAGAAAGAATATATATGGTTTGTATTATGCTAGTGCATCTCATAATGGTGGGAAAAAAATTAGTGCCTACACACTTCACATTAGTGCTTTTTCATTGAATCACTTTTATGCTCTGAAGTAGCGACAAATACTGAAATTGAGATGTGTTTCAGAATTTATAGCTAATGAATCGTTATGACTTAAAATACATGGAGCTGTTTATGTTTGAAGGTGTGCAGGCAAGTATGTGAAAATCCATTAATACAGAAGAGGTTTAAAAAAAAATTAAAATTTGGCCTTAATTTCCCCAGAAGTAGATATCCAAACATATTGGATGGGTCTTGCAGGTGATGCTCCAGCACTCACATGGCCAGGAAAGAAACATTTCCTCATCCTCTACAAATTGCTGAGGACTCTGGTGCTTTCTTTTTTCAGCCTTGATTATGTCCAAACCTTTAATATGCTTGTCACTTAAGGGAAGAAATGATGCTCAATTGAAATATTTGTAATTGCATTTAGGTTACTCTGTATGAATTCTCTCACCTGTTTTCTAGGACTCAATACAGATACTTTCTAGGAATTTTACTGAAGGCTGTCTGAGAATTTTCCGTGATGCTTTCTGGGAATTTCTTGAATGTGTTTTAGAAATGCCCCCAAATGCCTCTAGGAATTCCCCCAAGAAAGTTTCCAGGAATTTCCCCAAAGTTTTCAAGGATTTTTGGGATGCTTCTCTGGGACTACACCAGTACTGGGGTTTGTTTCCAGTATGGTAGCCAGGGGTTAAATTCTGCAGCAGAAGTTTTTGCCCTGTGAGGAGAAATATATTGGAGTTCACACTTTCCTCATGACCTAAGACAACTTACCATGTGTTAGGGCCAAAATAGTCTATAGCACTTAGCTGTATGATAAGTGCTAGTATAGACAAATACTCACTTGGCCTTTTTTAAGATTTGATATTGAAACAATTTCATTTAAACCTACTTTTCATAAAGCTGAATCGTTTAACACTCATCACCCTCATTTTCTCTATTTCCTTGTTCTTTTCTCCATCCAGCTGATGAAGCTACTGGAAAAGGGATCAGATACCTCAAAAGCACAAGTTTTTATATCATCTTTGTTATTTCCTTTTTGTAGGAATCCTACTTAAAAATCTTTTTTTGGCAGGAAGTAAGTAATAGAGATAGGAGTCATCTGATAGCAACCAAACTGAAGGCCTACAAAAATTTTGTATCCATAACAAATATTAAGTAAGGCAGTTGCTACATTCACTACACATCTCTGCTGCTGGTCTGTCCCATAAAGTATCTTTAACGTTTCAGTTTGTAGGTCTATATGCAAAATATAATTTAAAATGTTATTCATTAATTAGGGATTTCCATCAAGGATAATCAGGCGTCTTCTAAAAATTGTTTCTGATTGCATCAAGATTCAGATCACAAAAATTCTCAGTCATGTGTGTGTGAACTATATTGACCAAAACTAAAGTGATGGCTGTTTTATAGCCCCTTGGCAACATTTCAGTGTGCACAGAGATAATCTGTTAGTGAACCTGTGAAAGTGCCCCCTAGATGATGCCATAGCAAAATGGTCTCCAGTGTGATGATGAGAATTTTTGAAATGTCCTGAACTGAATTTGTAAAACTCCTTTAAAGCAATAGAAAATAACTGGTGCCTATTACTTTTTGGTAAAGCTGTTAAGAAATTGTCATGTAATACTGATGAGCTGTGTAAAGTGCTTTTAAAGCTGCAAGATTTGACACAGTGTAGTGAAGATTCATCAAGCTAGCTGCAGGGCTTGTGCACCTTTCTGTCTTGACTTTGTCACTGAGCTTGTGTGAGTCTCTTTGATTAGGGACATGTAAAGAACTTACTTCAGGGCAAACTGCTGTGTGAACTTGAAACCATCAAATTTCGGCAGCATTGCCAAACAGACATTCTTGCTCCAGGACTAGAAGATAATCCACCTCACTTTTACATCTTGAGGTAAGACAAAAATTTATCTCCTCCTGAAATAATTGCTTTTTAGAATAAGGATGTGCATGTATCTATTTCTCATGGAATAACTGGAGCTCTTCAAGTTTATACCCTTGCTTGCCCTGCAGAAATTTCTTTATATATTCCTATCTTCTGCATCTTACTTTGTCTGCACAAAGAATAGTATTTTTAATAGTTTTGTTAGATTAGTGTAAGATCTCCAGATAAAAGTGGAATAAGTAATAATTCTGTTTCACAGACAAGGTATAAATGACATGAAAAGGATTGGGAATCAGAACAGCATACTGTGTTGGCTTGTTTCTAGCCTTTCTTTGTTGTAACTAAAGCTGTGGGAATAACTTTTGCTTTTCCTGGTTCACCAATTGAATGGGAAGGTTACCAGTTAAAAGTACTTTGCTTCCAGTTTGGTCAAATTAAAGGCTCAGATATTTTTCCCATAAATTGCTAATTCAGTTCTGAGGACAATTAAAAATAATCAGTAGCACTTAAAATAATTTTTTCCCTTGCATCATTTCCTCAAGTGAAGCAGTTTCTACAGCTCAGTGAACCTAACTTGATTTTTTTTCATTCTGTTCTACTTAATTTAATTTGTGAGCATACCCCCTGCCTGAGAAAAAATGCTTTGGATGAGAAATTCCACCCCCAAAAATGGCTGAATTTCAGCTTCTGTGATAAAGCTAAGCCATTTCAACAACCAGCAACCACCGAAGTAATCACAGAGTCATAGATTCATAGAATAGTTAGGGTTGGAAAGGACCTGGAGATCATCTAGTTTCAACCCCCCTGCCATGGGCAGGGACACCTCACACTAAACCATGTCACCCAAGGCTCTGTCCAGCCTGACCTTGAACACTGCCAGGGACGGAGCATTCACAGCTTCCCTGGGCAACTCATTCCAGTGCCTCACCACCCTCACAGTAAAGAATTTCTTCCTTATATCCAATCTAAGCCTCCCCTGTTTAAGTTTTAACTCATTACCCTTTGTCCTGTCACTCCAGTCCCTAATGAATAGTCCCTCCCCAGCATCCTTGTAGGCCCCCTTCAGATACTGGAAGGCTGCTATGAGATCTCCACTCAGCTTTCTCTTTTCCAGGCTGAACAGCCCTAACTTTCTCAGCCTATCTTCATACAGGAGGTGCTCCATCCCCTGATCATCCTCGTGGCCTCCTCTGGACTTGTTCCAACAGTTCCATGTCCTCTTTATGTTGAGAACTGCACACAATACTCCAGGTGAGGTCTGACGAGAGCAGAGTAGAGGGGCAGGATCATCTCCTTTGACCTGCTGGTTGCACTCCTTTTGATGCAGCCCAGGCAGGATACGGTTGGCTTTCAGGGCTGTGAGTACACACTGAAGCCGTCTCATGTTCATTTTCTCATCAACCAACACCCCCAAGTCCTTCTCCACAGGGCTGCTCTCAATCTCTTCTCTGCCCAACCTGTAGCTGTGCCTGGGATTGCTCTGACCCAGGTGTAGGACCTTGCACTTGTCATGGTTAAACTTCATAAGGTTGGCATCAGCCCACCTCACAAGCATGTCAAGGTCCCTCTGGATGGCATTCCTTCCCTCCAGCGTATCAACTGAACCACACAGCTTGGTGTCATCGGCAAACTTGCTGAAGGCACACTCAATCCCACTGTCCATGTCAGCAACAAAGATGTTGAGCAAGACCGATCCCAACACTGATCCCTGAGGAATACCACTCATTACTGGTCTCCAGCTGGACATTGAGCTATTGACCACCACTCTTTGCATGCGGCCATCCAGCCCGTTCTTTATCCACTGAAGTGGTCCATCTATCAAATTGATGTCTCTCCAATTTAGAGACAAGGATGTTGTGTGGGACAGTGTTGAACGCTTTGCACAAGTCCAGGTAGATGGTATCAACTGCTCCACCCCTGTCCATCAGTTCCTTAGCCCCATGATAGAAGGCCACCAAATTGGTCAGGCAAGATTTCCCTTAGTGAAGCCATGCTGGCTGCCACCAACCACCTTGGTGTTTTTCATCTTCCTTAGCATGCATTCCAGGAAAATCTGCTCCAAGATTTTGACAGGCACAGAGGTGAGACTGACTGTGTTAATCCTGATGTGGCTCTTACCATCTTCCTTGTTCAAGTGAAGGTGTTTGCTTGTATGCTTAGTTCAGGGAACGTAACTGATAGCAGTGGATTTTGCAGCGTTATTTTTCTGGTTTAGCTCCCTATACTATATTGCTGCATTATAAGACTCATATCCCATACTAGAGAAATGGCCAGAGTGCAGCTGGCATGAAGGGGAAGAGAAATTCTTTTGTCTGTAACCAGATGTTCAGTTCACATAGTAGCATTGTGGAACTGCACCTGCAGTGTCTCCACTTGAGAGAAAAAGAATGCGTTATTTAAAACCTTTTATGAAGCATATTTGTAGACTAAAGAACGTTTAGAACTCATTGTTCTTCAATATCACTACCGTTGAACCTGCCATAGCTCTTCAGCCTTTAGGTCTGAGGGATAGTAAGAGCAGGTCCAGTAGCAACTGTAGAAAGGTGTATGCCTTTTGAGCACAAATTCCATGCCTGCTACTTTCAAATTTTGCTACTACATTAAAACAAACTTCTGCAGTGAGCACACATTTTACATATATGTAAATGTAAGATAAAATGCAGAAGTAAAATAACTTGGATACCACTTGAGTGGTTTGGATACCACTGAAATTTATAGACTGCATAGTCTTTCTAGAAGCACATTACCTTTTCCATCCCAGAGCAAAATAATGCGTTCAAGTTTCTAACTCCTTTCATAGTCTGCATTGTAGGGGAGGAAAACATGTTTTCAGTGGGGTAGAGCTGTAAACCATCTCAGATTTCATGTTACACCTGACCACTGATTGCTTGGCAAAAGGCGTGTGTGTAACATGTCTCAGCCTGCTGGGCCTCTTTAGCTTTCTCCCTCTTCCCTGCAATTTCCTGGGAGAAGAGGGTCATATTCCTGAGGAGACCAATGAAAGAGCCTGGTCAGTGATCTTAACTGGTTATTTTTCACCAAAGATAAAAGGTACAAAGCAGAAAACTGGTCAGTGGGAACTTCCAAGAAGAGTGCTAAAAGCATAAATCTTCCTTGATTACTTGTCTCGCTTACTTTTAAAGAAATGTAAATTTTCACTGATTCAGCTCACAGAATGCCTACTTCCTGAGGTTTCTTTTCTCTCCCTTTTTTTTTTTCATCCACATGCTATATATGAAGTAGATTTAGCAATATCCTTCAGGAGCATTATGGACAAACAGTGGCCTTATTGTTTGTGCTCGTTTTGGTGTGGTAGCAAGAAAACAATTTCAGCTGTGCAGGCAAAACGGACTGTAGCAATCCAAAGCCTGAAGGCATAGCTAAATACCCATGAAGGGTGGGACTTGCTTGGGTACCCTGTGCAAACTGAGCTGCTGAAAGAAAATACAACTGAAAAAAGGGGATACTTCTCATCCTGCCTCCCATCCACAGTCACTGCCACCCAGTATGATCTGACTCCTTCCTCAGTGACAAAATGTGCTCTCTAGGTTCTGCAGAAATCTAATACAAGTGAAGCAATCCAGTACAAGTGGGACAACAGTTTTGTTGTCTTATGAAGCAGTCCTAGGAAGGAGATACTGTTGCTGTATTGACAGCCATTCCTCACAACAGGGTTTAGACATATGTTGCAAATGGTGAGGAGCTGGCAAAACTAAGGCAGAAAAACAAGCTGGCAGGGAGATGTTTTCCTTGACCCTGCAATGGCTTCAAATTCTCAAGGCATTGAGCAGAAGAACAAGCAGTTTTTTAATACTACAGTTTTACAGCAGTGATTGCACGCCAAGCTTAAAACTGCTTTCAAAGTGTAAAGAGTTTGGGGTGTTTCTTATGAAAACAGAAGTCTGAGTGCCATCATTTCATCTAAAGACTTCACCAAATGCTAAAAGTTTTGAAATCTTAAATTTAAGGCAGGGTTAGGATTATTTGTCACTGTGACTTTAAATGAGGATCCCACTGGTTTTCAACAGCTGTATTTCATCCTGTAATCAGCTCTCTGATTCGGTAGAGTGCCATCTGGATCAAGCAATTAAGTCTTCATACCATGCCTCTGGGCATATGACACATGTGTAAAGAAAAAGCCAAAGGAAGAAATGAAGAGACTGTCCTGCAAAGCAAGCTTGACAATGTATTACAAAGGAATTCTGAAAAGGGCTAATGAAAAGCAGAGGTATGTTAACTGAGAAAGTTCAGTGGCTCTGCAGACAGAAGAGCCTGCATAGAGTAGGGTTCTTCCTGTTATGGCCTACTGTGTGCCATAAAGGGTTCTTTCTTAGAGCTAAAGGTCAGTGAGTTTATTTGAGAGGCCAACTAAGCTGTGCATGATGCTGCTGAAGACTTACAGGTATAGATTTTTTTTTTTTTTTTTTTTTTTACTTCATTGTGGTTGATGTTACTGCTCTCGTCTTTTGATAAGGTACATGATTAACCATCTAAATACTTGCTGTCTTGGGTGGGGGGGGTGTATGTGGGGAAGTGTTCCATTTGAAGTTTATTGTGTTTGGGTATGGTTTCTGTTTGGAACAAATGAAAATTAATAACTATATGCTTGTAATTAAGTTGGTTAAGATTTAAAACCAAGGAGGGAATTTCTTTTTGGTTTTATATATCCAGCTCTTCTAGGAAACCTTATTTTTATATAACAAATTCCCAGCACTTGCAGTCTGGAAACTTTAATACAGTAAAGTTGACTGCCCAGAAATGAGCCTACAGGAGGAAGCACGATTTGGCAGAATGGGTCTTTTCTGGTTGTTGTTAAAAAGTGTATCTTTGTAGCACTGTAAAACTGTGATTTTTTATGTTAAATTTGGAGGAAAAATGGGATGAACTGTGTTTTAATTCAGTCTTATATTTTTTTTCCCCACGGTTTTAAGTCTTCATTTCCATGACTAAATAAAGGAAGCAGAAATCATGTCTGAATCACATTGTCTTTCTAGGGTAACTGAAATGAAATCTACTGGGTCTTCTTAAAGTAACTGGTTACAACTAAACCCTGTTGTCAGTTTAGAGTTGTTCAGTGTTCTTGACTTATCAGGCATCCATCTTCACAGAAATAAAGGTCATTATGTTTACCTGAGCTTTCATAGGAGTAAGATGAAAGGCTATTTGAAATTTGTAGGACTATGTTTATATTTTTCAAGGGATACTTTTAATACTACCTACTAAGTATTAAAAAAGATGAATAATATCTTTTAGTTATAATCAAATATCAAAGTTTTATTTTTTATATATATATATATATGGGGGCTCTGAAGAGAAGTCGTATGAAAATGACTGGGTTGGAACTATTAATGTTTTTTGGGCAGACACAAAAGAGTCATTTGCATGGCTCATGCACATCAGAATTAGTTGCTTTCACAAGGTGAACCTGCTCCCTGCTCTCATGAAAGGGGCAGTGTCTGGGGACTAAGTTGATCATAGAATGGTATAATAGAATGGTTTGGGTTGGAAGGAACCTTAAAGCTCATCCACTTTCAACCCCCTGCCATGGGCAGGGACAGCTTCCACTAGATCAGGTTGCTCCAACCCCTGTCCAACCTGGCCTTGAACACTGCCAGGGGTGGGGCAGCTACAGCTTCTCTGGGCAACCTGTGCCAGCGTCTCACCACCTTCATAGTAAAGAATTTCTTTATTGTATCTAACCTCAGTCTCCTGTCTGTCAGTTTAAAGCCATTGCCCTTGTCCTGTCCCTACAGGCCCTTGTTCAAATTCCCTCTCCAGGTTTCTTGTAGCCCCTTTAGGCACAAGGTCTCCTGGAGCTTTCTCCAGGCTGAACCAGCTCATCTCTCGCAGTCTGACTCCAGAGCAGAGCTGCACCAGCCCTCATGGCATCTCTGTGGCCTTCTCTGCACTCACACCGGCAGCTCCATGTCCCTCTTGTGCTGTTGCCCCAAAGCTGGATGCAGGACTACAGGTTGGGGCGTCTCCCCAGAGCACAGTAGAGGGGGAGAATCCCATCTCTCAACTTGCTGCTCATGCTCTGGGTATGCAGCACAGGGTATGGTTGGGTTTCTGGGCTGCAAGCACATATTTGCTGGCAATTTAGTGATACTTGAAAACAGGTTAGATACTACAGTCTTAGGTCTAAAATAAGGAAAACCCAAGAGTTTAACTTTGAAGTTGGAGGATGAATTTTAGCAGTAGTTGTGCTTTTTATCTACCTAGAGAAGTGGGATAAGCCCCTGAGAGCATCACATTGCAGAATTCATTCTTCAGATGTATTTGCATGTATTGTCTTGAAAAGTGCAAGCTTTTCTCCTGGAAAGATTGTGCAGTTAGTTAACTTCTGACCATTAGTCTTTCTTAGATTTTTTCAGACCAGAAATCTTAAAAGAATAAATTTGCTGCTCTTATGTAGTTTTCCTATATATATTTTCAAAGTAGGCTGTAGTGTCTAAAGTTAAGCTGCTTGGGTTTGGTTTGTTTTTTCTTATAACTGTAGAGTGTCTTGAACTGCTTGTTTTGAGGGAGACACACCTTGAAATACATAATTTGAATGCTTACTTGTTGGCAGTAAATACTGAATTTACTTCAACTGCATTAAATAATTGCTTGTATTCTACTTAGCTGCTTGCTCACTAGGGAAGGTTTATGAAATCTAGTGATGGTTTCTTAAGAGGTTTTTTATTTGGAGGCTTTTATATGAAGATGACCTAATAATACCATGTAATTTATATTTAAAAACCTCTCTAGGGCCTTTTTCTTTTGGTGAAGACACAGGCTTTAGCAAATAACTAGCAGAAGCAAACCATTAAAAATACATGTTATAACTCAATATTTCAGAATAATTCTGTGGAGACCAGCTTTAGGCAACTGTATAAGTGGCCTGGTTTTCAAATATTCTGAATCCTGGAGAAGGCATAGAGAAACATCGTACTGTAAAAGTCATGTATATATATATATATATATACACTTATTTAATTTTATTTTTTTTAATTTGCACAGAATCTTAGAACTATTTAGGTTGGAAGAGACCTCTAGGGGTCATCTGGTCCAAGCCTCTGCTTCAGAAAAAGAGCTTTTTTGAAGTTAGATGCAACTTCAGATTTAGCTTAGGTACCTCAGGAACTTGTCCTATCACAGTTTGAGAAAAACTGTTCTTATTTTGACTTATGTTGACATTTATGTGAGCTTCCTGAGCACATGTTTTGTAGGCAGCTGCACATAGCAATTGCTGAGCTCAGTAAGAGATTTAAAAGATTTCCATAATGCTCTGGAAATTGGATATTGTTTAGGGATCCATTGGCTTAAGGAATGTTACAAGATGTTTATTATAGGCTAACCTCTAATAGTTGGAGTTTTCTTTAGAATAGAAATAAAATACTTTCTTATTGCAAAACAATTTAGAGTATCTTATGGAGAGTCGATGTCCACATGTTAATTTTATTAAATTTTGTGCTGATTGTTTTTTCAGGACTTGCTTCCCTGCTTGCTGCACATTCAGTGCTGCTAGGATATTCTCAGCATTTAAAACTAATGATATCTACTGTTTCCTTCTCCTTTACAGTCAAGAAATTTGGATTGTTAAGACTGTCAACCTGCCTGCAAAGGAAAGGATTTCAGTCAGGAATCTATAGAGAAATCCTGAAACAGCAATAGAACTTACTTTTATATGTACAATTTAATGTTTGGGGAGTGGAGAGGAGCACTTCTTTATATTCTGTCAAAGAATTAAACTGCAGCCTGTGCTGTTCATAATCATCAGACGTAATTACTAGATTTGAAAGAAATATGACAACTTGTTAATTATTTGACTCTGTCTCAAATATACTGGGGATGTAAACCAGCAAGAGAGGAGTGTTCTAGGCGGCAGAGCCATGGCATTTAATCTTATTTCACAGATTGTCTAGATTACAGTTTGAGAAAGGCTTCTGTTTTTTAGGAATTTAATTTAATTTTTCCATCAAACAAAACTGGCATTATCAATTGCATTGTGTAAATTGCTGTTGATGAGGTTATGGACTTGGTTACCACTCTTCAGTGGAAATACTTTCGGAAGAAATGTTTCTCAGTACTCTTTCTTCCCTCAGTGTATGTGACACTTTGATTCTGTCATCTGATACATGAAGAAATTTTCCTTCTCTGTACTTTTTCCTTGAGTCATGCCTTCTGGCTTGTTTCATAAGGTTTGCTTACTTAACTGGTGGTCTAGTTGTTCACAGTTCTCATCTGTCTCTATCTGTTCTTCCTAAACCAAAATTCTCCCTGTGAAATCTTTGCTATTTGAAGTGGGATAGCAGCATTCCTTTTTAACATCTCTTCTCTCTGTCCCAACATGGTTTGCCTCTGGCTGGAGTTCTTGCATGTCTCCAAGGATATTACTAATCCACCTTGGAAGAGAATGGAAGATCTGTTTTGCAAAGGTTTTAAGTCTTTTAAATTGATTTTGTTCCAAAATAAATCCACTCTTTCAAATTTAAATTCTTTAAACAAAATATTTTTATTTTTCACTCTTTTGTGGGAAAAACCTACAAATATCAGTCTCTATCAAGGTTAAGCAACATCCTGAATTACTTCTGAATGAAACAAGATATTTGTGTGTGTGTGTGTTGTACTGGAATTAGTAATAGGATTATTATTTTTTCCCCACCTAGAAAAGAGACATGAGAAGAGTCAGTAACATTTTATTTATGTAAACAGTTACATTTAGCAAAATTACAACATGTACTAAAGAATTAATCCACATGGGTTATTTAACCTTGGTCAGGTTACCTAACAACTTTTTTTCATTTATTCTCCTTTTTTTTTTTAATATAGTTGCAATGTTATTCTAGTTCTTTCCAACCCAGTCTAAGCCTACTTTATTGCATCTCTTTTCAAAGCATACAGGTTTTTATATGTGTTCCAGTATAATTAAACTTTCTAGCCTTTTTCTATTTGCTTGAGAAACACTCCTTTTTGTTGTTTGTTTTTTGGGGTTTTGGTTTTTTTTTTTTTTTTTTTTTTTTTTTTTTTTCTGGCTATAAAAGCCTTATAGATTGGATCTTAACCCTGAAGGAAAATATTCCAGATGTTTCCTCCCAGGCATACCTGTCACTGGTTTATCTGCTTTATCTTAGGAATAAATGCCTTGGAGGATAATTCTTCAGTTGCAAAGCTACAATAATCTGTATTGTCCAAGGATCCATTTCCAAAGGTGTTATACGAATCTTTCCCTTTCATTCTTGGAATATTAAACTCTCTTTACTTTGTGGCAATTAATGCATATTCTTATTAATATTATTCTTATATACATTATTTAATTGTATATATGTGTCAGTGGTCTGACAAGTATTTCTTTTTCATAGTATAAGTATTTAATTTTCCAAAAGCATGTTCCCTCTTCACCTTTAAGCAGAGATCGAGATGTCTCTTTACAGTTGATTTGCCTTCCTATTAATTATTTCCAGGCAGTACTGAAGTCGAGATTATTGCCAAGAGTACACCAACAGGCTCTGCACAGAGGGCACAAGTGCTCAGACTCTTTGTGTTTTCTTATTTCTTCCACTGAACAGGCAAGTCAGGGGAGAGGGATTATTATATGCACAAGTTCTTGGGTTTTCTTCCCTATAATAACTATATAGGAATTCCTATAATTTGGTATGATGCTGGACTGAATCATACTTCCATTGTCTCCTTTATACGAATGAGAAGGAAGTAGAAATTGAGTTGCTGAAAACAGAGCACTGAAATCCTGACCTTGTTGGAGTCAATTCCTGAAGTTGTTCCTGATTTCAGTATGACAAGAATTTTTCCATGTCTGAAAGGAATACCTTACACCTTACATACTCGTACATGTTCTGTGATGTTTGTTCTATGTAGCTGAGCCTGGACCTGTTGACTGTCCCTAAGTAAAGTAATCTAGGAAATGTATGTATCTGAGCTTAAAAGCTAGCTTTGAATGAGTATACTGTGCACACATAATAAATCTCTTGTAATATTTAAATAGTTAGATATTTGCCAAGAGTGGTGCTGTCTGAAATTGTTTGAGGAATATATTCTCCTCTTAAGACCATGGACTTTCTTCTCTTTCTTTTAATTTTTTGGACCAAATGGCAACTATTGCGCAAACTCTTCCAGGAAGTAAACATTTCTCTCTTCTCATTTAATTATCAGCTCTCAGGGGGAGTGACATAAGATAGCAATCACTCTAAAGAGAATGACCAGTATGTGGGATAAAGAAAATTGATGTACCAGTATGTAAGGTGTAAGGTATTCCTTTCAGACATGGAAAAATTCTTGTCATACTGAAATCAGGAACAACTTCAGGAATTGAAGTCAATACCGAGCAGTGAGCCAGCCCTTCTGGGTAACTCCAAGTTACATCCTGGGCATGACATGCTGTGGTACAGAGTAACTCTTTGGCTAGTTTGGGTCAGGTGTCCTGTCTCTGCTTCCTCCCAGCTTCCCCTCCTGCCTGGCAGAGCATGAGACTCACAAAATCCTTGGTCAGGCTAAACATCTGAGCAGTAACTAAAAAACTCAGTGTTATCAATGCTGTTCCCAGGCCAAAAGTCAAAACCATGGCACTGCGCCAGCTGCTAAGAAGGAGAAAAATGACTCCTATTGCTGAACCCAGGACATGTATTTTATCGTGTTAGTATAGTTTCCAAGCAAGGCATACCCAAGGTACTTGCCAGTTGTTAACTGAGGTGACGTGTTCATGTGTTCTCAGAAAACCAAGACTTACCCTGCATTCAGTCCTTCCAACCAAATCAAGAACTTTCAGTAGAAGATAATGGTTTGGCCACTAGGTACCTGCAGGTTATCTAGATGGCTGAAGCTTATGCTAGAAAATTTCAGCCCAAGACAGTGTAGAAAATGTGGCAAAAAACTTTGTTTTGCTAGCTTAGTGATAGTGGGGAAAAGATATTTTTTTATTATTATTATTGGGGGGGGGAGCATTGTAAAGCCATTGGGGTTTTTTCCACTCTTGCGTATAAGTTCTATTCTATAAAACAGAAAGCAATTAATATTTCATAATGGCATGAAATAGCATCACGCAGGTGTCATGAAATGGAATAATTAGACCTCAGCAAAGTAGTTTAAACATGCTGTTACCTGTGTGACTAGTTAGTGCTGTGAATGATGGGGAAGAGAGTCTAATTAGGGAGCCTGTAGGCAACTGGGAATAAAAGACCAATGTCAGCAGCATCTTAACTAGCTGGGAAAAGTCTTTGTGCCCAACATGCTGCTGCTTGTGGTTTAATAACTAGTCATCACCTGATCCTGTAGTCTGTCTGACAACCAAGTGTGTATACAGGTGATAAAAATGTGAACTATGACCAACACTTCAGCCACAATTTAGGAGATTTCTTACTCATGTTTTAGGAGACTGTTTGTACAATAACAGCTAGACCACGTGCGTTACAGAGGAATGGCATGGACCCCTTCTTCAAGTATGTTGGTTTTATAAGAAATAGTTTGACACACATTCTCTTCTTGTAGGGAGTGTCCAAAAACAGTTATTCCAGAAAGGCAGGCACCCAACTCTAAAGATTGAAAACTCAAAGAGAAAAGAACCCAGCTTTATCATAATGTGTCTTATCTTAAAATTGGTGGCAACACGAGTCTGTATAAAGAGAGAATCTGTGAGTGCTGGGCATGATTGTGGACTTTTGATACAGGGGACAGAGAGAGGTGAGGTAATGGACTTGAACACTTGAAGGCTCAAAGTGATACTAGATATTAGGGACTCAACCATAATTCCTAGGTATGAAAAAGTGAACTCTACTCTTGAAAGACTATGTAAGTCTTCCAGAATGACCTTTTAAATCAAATTTTCAATTATTGTTAATTTAGAGAGTGGGAGACTGAAAACAAGCATCTTCAAACAAAAATCTCAAAATTAAGCAGCTGCTGGGTAGAAAATTATAAAATGAAAAGTTATTGTTTCTAAATTGGCAAGGGAATTTATATGTTATGCCAGGTATTTGTATCTTCTCTCGTGAGATGAGTTAAGATTAGAAAAAGAGAGAGCCCTTAGGATGGACTGGAATATGGAGAGCAAAGCAGCTGTGAATTTCAGAGGATTTCTGTTCCAGGTGGAAGGTGTTGGCTCTAAATTGCAAGCACAAGCTCACTTGTGGGGGAGGCAGCAAACATCTGGGAGAGCACAGCACTCTTAATGTGCAAAATTGGAAAACAGATTCAGGGTGACCACTGGGAAACTCTTCTAAGCCTCTGCAGAACTGCTGTTTTCTTTTGTGAGAAGGTGCCACTATCTGCTTTGTGAGACTAGGAGAAAACACTTTCTTCATGTAAGTAACATTTGGATTTAGATTTGTAATGTGTGAATCTATTGGCACTGTTTGTTTGGTAACTACCTGGGTCAATACAGTTCCTACTAGAAAGGTAATTTAGAGAGAGCTGATACGAAACTGCAAAATTGTATCTGTGGAAGAGCTGGAAACAAAGATACTTGTGATATAGCAAAATTGTGATTCTGATATTCTGAGTAGGTGGCTTGGAAAATTTAAAATCAAATAGTGGGGGTTTATTTGAAAAATACTGACTTAGTGAAGCAAAAATGTATCTATTTTAACACACTTCCACTAATGATCTGTCATGTATCTGTCAGAAGCTTGCCTGCTTGACTTGCAGGGTGCTAAAAATCATAGGTTTTCCATATTTGCAGCTTCTTCACCAGAATACTGTAAGTCTTCCATAATCCTGTTTCAAGAACTGGAATGGAAGTGCAAATAATCCCATCTTAAGTGAAGGCTCATGGGACCTGCTGGTTCCCTGCCATGCATATTGAGGACTGATAAAGTTGATAGGCCTGACACTTTTGGGTTGAAGTGAGGATGTTTGGGATTTTATGTTCCCTGCTAGCACTTGCCCTGACTTCAAGAGGACTTTGTAGAATGTCCTTATCTTTCCTGGAGCAGCTGAGGCTTTTCTTAGAATGAGGACCAGCATATACCTGCTTGGAGCTTGGGCTGCCTAGTTTTATTTTGACAAAAAAAACTGTATAAAATATTTGGACTTCTGGAAATTGTATTTGTCATACTGGATTTTTTTTTTACTTGAAAATATGAGTGTACGCCCAGTTCTTTTTCAGAGAAAGATTATGCTGCTAATTCAGTTTTCCTTTGTAATGGAAGTTGCAAATTTAACCAGCATTCCTGGCTGCTTAGATCGTACTGCTTAATTTGGTACTTAGAGGCTACATTTAAAGCTAGTAGGATTTCTGCAAGACACTGAGCAACAAATGCCGCCTTCTAGTACTTACTCTCAAGACAAGATAAAGAGACAAAACATTGATATTCTGCAGTAATGTAAAGACAATGCAAAAATATTGTTAAATATATCCTAGCAGAACTTGGGGGACTCTTACTGTAGTAACCTAATATGCTATTTATTGTGATTACTAATGCTTCACAAGAACAGTGTGTGCTCTTACCTTTTTTTAAGTGTGGTGTTTTTTTTCCAGCTGCTGCGTTTGACTTGTTTAAAATACCTGTTCTATCTTCTGAATGCTGTGTCTGTAAATTCACAAAACACTATGAGCTATTCTTTTGATTAAATTTAATCATGTTATATGCAATAGCTGACAGGCTAATATCTCATGATACTTAAATAAACATCTTTTCCTCCTGTTAGTTTCTCATAAATCCTATACTTACTTTGTGTATCCACAGGAGTCCTTTTGAACTTTCCAGTTGTTATCTTAAAATGTAAGTGCATGTTTTATTAGGGACAATGATATCTCAGTAAATAATGTTGGGTTAATTGATTTCATGAAACAGTCATGGGATCTAAATACGCAAACAGAAAAGTTTGCTGGGTCCAAGTCCCATAGAACTGAAATACAGGAGGGCAAACTTTTAGATCATAAATTGAGTGACTATTTTCCATTCATGATGGTGTACACAAGTGAATCATAGGTTGATGAGTCAATGACCTCTAGAAAAATCACAGTACAAAAGGCTTGTGAATTGCTATGCAAATATAATTATGTAGGTGTAAGGTGTTGTGGGGTGTTTTTTTCCTAGTTCTTTAAATGAACATTAGTATGTGTTATACTTTAGGCATAGTCCAGGCTTCTTTTGTGGTGGTTGTTAATGATAAAATATAAATGTATAATAAACTGCTTGTAATTTGATACAGAAATGCTGCTGGGGAAGAAAAAAATGCAAACATTACTGACCTCTTCAATCTTTTGTCTTCTAAGACTAAGACAGGAGGAAATCAAAAAGCCAAATTGTTTTCATGCCAGTTGCAGTATAAGTTGACAAAATATTTAGACAGCTTTTTCCTAAGCAAAGACATATGCTAGAAAACGAGATGAACATTCTGATGGCTCTGATAATACAAGTTATGACCACAAATTGCTGAAAGTGGCCAAATAACTGAAGCACAATTGGAGCCAGTGGTTTGAAATTGCCTGGCATCTCCCCACACACCTTTCAACAGTTTGGGCTGTCTGAGGCCACTTGTCCACTCCCTGTAAATCCAAGTTTTCTGTGTGTATATCCTGCTGTTATCCCTCATGGCCTTGCCTTTCAGAGCTTTTACAGTTTTCTTAGAAGCTGTAAGTAAAGGATGGCAAATGCGCTCATTGTCTAGTACTACCTAGTCCGAAAGCAAGCTGCTCTGTGGAGCATCTACGGGCCTGATTTGTATAGTTTAAGGGTTTGGGTTTGCAATACACTTAAGTGCATTGATGACAGAGCTACTTTAATTTGCCTCAGTCCAATGAATCCAGAGAATCTATTCCATGGCTGCTTTGCTGCAGCAGAATTGCACAGTCCCTTCTGGAATGCCAGTAGTATGCAGGGCTATGGATGCAAAGGGAAGCATCCTTCTGGCTTGGCTCTTTGTATTTTTTTCAATGCAGCCACTGTTTTATTACCCTGTCAGTAAAGTTTTAAATTATATGACTCTTTTCATGAAAACATTTCTTGTTTTAGTTGAAAACCTGTAATGTTTCAGTAATAAAAACTTGGGGAACTAGAAATTGCTAATGTTTAGTAACTTCACAGGCACAACATAATATATAATAGGCACAATACACCTTGTGACTTTTGCTGTGAAAATCTTCTTGTCTGTTCTCTTGTCTGATGTAGAGGGCAACTTGCTTGCTTCACTATTAGGTCTCTCCTAGATGTTCCTTTTTCTGTGCCTGTTCATTAGGAGGACACTCCAGACAAGTTCAGTGGAGCTCAGCTGTTCTTTGTCACTTTAATTAATGTTAAATTAAATGGCCGAAATCTGTGTGTGTTTGAGAAGAGAAGAAGTTTTAATATCCTGCTTAACCTTTCACTGGTTTTAATATTTCCATGAATGGAAGTTAAGTGAAGGCATCTGGCATGTTTGGTCTCAGTAAATAATGAAACATTGCATATTATACTGAAATCATGACTACTATAAAACTTCAGAGGTGATCTTGGGAACTCAGGTGCGCACATGTAACACTGCACCCCTTTAGAAATAAACTAAAATTCACAAGTGAAGTTTTATCTATTGAGCCAAAAAAAAAAAAAAAGGGAGAAATATAAGCAGCAGGAAGGTTGGGTTTTTTTTCTTCTACAAATACCAGTTAGCATCCAAGCTACACTCAGCATATAAATCCAGTAAGATGAGTATATCAAAGAGTTTACAGTCATTCTTCCAAGGTCCTGAAATCAAAACCTAGTGGCTTTCTTTGTGACTGACATACTGCAGAAACAGAGCATGCGTTGTCCTGGGCAGTGCAGTGCTGCACTTAGCACTGTGGTAGCTCCTCTAGGCAAGTAGCTTAGTGTGCGTACCACATTGTTAATGTGTCTGCACTAGCTGTTGAGCCAGTTTTCTTTACCTAGCTCAAACATCTCTGAATGTATTGCTGTTGAGTGCTCTCAGGGCATAGTTGTCCTTGTAATCTGTGTTTCCCTTTTCAATCCAGCAGTCTTCTAGAAGTCTATGTTCTCTGTCTTAACAGAAGTTTTAACCACATATTGGCAAATGAGCTGAAGCAGGACTATAGAGTGGGCATGAAAAACAATCTGTCTCCAAGCAAATATCCTGAGCTCAGGTTTTGCTATGACTAACATAAGCCAAGCTTACAAACAGTAATGTATTCTGAAAGCATCAAGGAGATTGGGTTGCATAAATCTGCTTCTGTGTTTGCACTTTCTATTACAGTAAAGACTGTCTGTGTCTTAATCCATTATCTGCAGAATTGATGCAGTAATAAATCTATCCCAAGATGATCGGAGGCTAAATATCTTGACAGCTACAAGAGAGGAATACTCAGGGAATACAGTTATGAAGATCACATGAGAAAAGAGATCCCAGGAAGCTAAGGGGAATTGCATCTACTCGTTAGCACCATGAACTCTGGGATGTACTTGCTATAAATACATTGGGAGGAAAAAAGAATTGCATCCTGTACCTATCTAAAGCTGCTGCTTTCCAACAATCCTTATTTTTGCTGCTTTTGCTTCAGCATTGGAAGATTTCTTGGAGAGTCACCTTTGCAAACTTAATAGCAACAGCAGTACCCTTCTGGGACTTGCTATATTCTAGATGCTTCATAGAATCATAGAATACTTCCAACTCCCTGCCTTGGGCAGGGACATCTCACAATAAGCCATGTCACCCAAGACTCCGTCCAACCTGGCCTTGAACACTGACAGGGATGGAGCATTCGTAGTTTCCTTGGGCAATCCGTTCCAGTGCTTCACCATCCTCACAGTAAGGGACTTCTTCCTTATATCCAATCTAAATTTCCCCTGATTAAGTTGAAGCCATTACCCCTTGTCCTCTCACTCCAGTCCCTAATGAAGAGTCCCTCTCCAGCATCCTTATAGGCCCCCTTCAGCTTGAGATAGTTTTGATTTTTATTCTTATGTTTTAGATTGATTTTATATAATACATTTTTATTAGAAAAGTGGTATGTTTCATTTATAACTTAAGAGTTTATGTACCTGAGCTATTAATGGGACAATGACAGCAGATGAGGTGTGAGCTTATCATGTACTTACTAGCCACTAGACATTTACGGCACTGTAAAAGAGAATGATTATATGTGACAGCTTCTACCTTCATTATCTAACTTCAGGGTGTTGTCAAATTTAAAATGCTGGTAAAATCAACAGAAAGTTTCTAAATAGAAGGTTTCAATGGACAAATCAACAAATGCAGTGACAAATACAGAGCAGTTCTTCTAGGCTCAGTGCACTGATTGTTTATTTGCACATTTGTAATGATGCTGAATCAGTTGGCATGATACTTAGCCCCAATTTATCTTTGTCACATCACTTGAGTTCTCTTGAGAATATCTAATTCAAACAATCCTGTCACTAACATCTCCTGAAGTAGAGTGGAAAACTAACTGTATCAAGCCAGACAAGGTTTTTAGTTCAAAGGGTACAGTCCTGTGAACACTAATGTTCATTCCTCCTTCTGAGAGCTGATGCTTGCATGTGCAAGTGTATGTAGGTTATGGCCCCAAAGGGAGAGAGGATATTAGAAGCAAAATGTAAGGAGTTGGTATTAACACTGTCATAACCTCCATCTTTTCTTCAGTTTAAATCTTGTTGTTAAAAGTTTTCCAGAATGCTACTGAGCTGAGAGACAAATCTTGATTTGCTAAGTACTTTTTCCTGCATTTGTAGGTACATTAAAAAATTAAAGATTTATAAATATTTACAGTCTTTCAGCACTAGCCAAGGACAATTATCTCTTCTGTCTGTAATAAACAGAAACAGGAAATATCTAAAAGGGCTTTTGCTGCTGTAAATTGATATAAAATCAGAAGGAGATCCAGTGTTAGCAGCTCTAATCTCTTTATGAATGTACAAATTTAATCCAACAGAATTGCAGAGAATTCTGTAATTTAGATTAAACAGTATTTTGCTGAAGAAATATAGTGCTTGATGGGACATACCTGTCAAACAGAAGTGAACTGTGCATGTACAGTTGGAGTATCTACTATGTATCTAAAAGGTATGGTCATTCTTCCCTGATACTGGCTTATAAAATTGAAGCTAAGGAAGATGTTGGCATAAGAAGTTCTGGGGCCACTAGATAAAAACTTGGAAAAAGAATATCGGGGATTTAGATGTGCATAAATAGAATCTGGATCAGTCCCTAAGCTGCAAGTGCCAGAGAGCTGAACTTAGGAGAGGAGGCAGCAATGTTCTTATTCTTCCAGGTATGTCCGTATACGGTCACTGTTGGAAATTTCCAATTTACAAAAGGCAGATGTGAGTGAGTTATAGGAAGCCTGAAATTCTTTAAGGAAAAGGTTTTGAAAATAATAAACTTGGTATGATACCTGAAATTGCTGTACTATTTGAGCAAGGTGCACATAGTAAATATTTGAAGAACATGCATAGTAATTGTCAAGGCAGATATTTGAGTGAACTGTCAAAGATATTTGAGATCATGCTCCACAGAGAATCATAGAATAGTTTGGGCTGGAAGGGACCTTCAAAGGTCATCTACTCCAACCCCTGCAATAAGTATGGACATCTTCAACTAGATCACATGCTTTTCCCAAATTTTAGGTAAACAGTTGATTCATTGTCTTAAGGATTGCCTTACAATTCCCATAAATTTGGCTTTATTTGCACAGAAAAAATGTTGGAATCTCAGAGAAATGGTTATGACATACTGTATATGGCTAAAAGGCAGTAAATAATATTTCTTACCTGCAAACTGCCAATTCAGGTTTTGCTGACAGCTGCAAATGAGAAAGTGAGGAAGCTCTCATGCCAGCTCTGTTCCCCCATCTCCTTTGTGAGGTAGTTTTCTTTTCCACATATGCACTGAGAAATGAAGCAGTTTGTAGAAAGGAAGTTTGTCTGTGTTGAATCTTACTCCTGTGTTCTCATTACCATCTATGTAAGGATTTTGAAGTCTATTTTTTTCAATGGTAAAATGCAATTCAGTTTCCTTTGAGGAGATGAAGATGAATAATAGTGAATCAGAGGAGTCAGAGATGAGAAATAGGATTAAAGACAACAATGGAAGGAGAAATATGTGTTAGAATTATTTTGGGCTTAATGCTCCAAGTCATAAAATACGAGTTGGCTATTGCCCTCCCTCTAGAGCAGAGATACAGATCAAAGGAAGACCCCCTACATCTGCACAGAAAAGCCCAGAGAGGTTGCAGAGTATTACCAAGGTGAATCCTCTGGGGGGTAACGAAATTGGAATTGCTTTAGCCACAGTTTAAAGGTTAATGTTCTTGTGATGAATGATATGACAGCATATAAATTACACCCTGGTCAGTTCTCAGTTTTATGGTCTGAGTTGGCCAACTGGCACTTTTAATTTGTTTGCTGCCATGGTGAAATGCAGAACTGTCTGGGTTTAACACACATTGTGTTCTCAGTGTGTATTAAAAAATAATCATAAAATCCAATCAACCAAAAGAAACCCCAAACCTATTACAAAACACAGCTTACAAAACACAACTTACAAACAAGTAATGAAAATCTGGGAAATACTGATGTCTTGTATAAGTTCGCAAGGGTAAGTCTAGTTTACTGGGCAGTACACAGTAAACTCTGTATTAAAGGAAGAATAGTTAAAAGTAATAAACTTGCTTTGTAAAGCTCAGAAATTTTTTGCCTTCTAAGGAGATCTGGAAGGCCTTCTTATCAGTGATCTTAATTTCTCTAGCAGATCCCAATTCTTTGTAGCAGACCTCCTGCCTGTAGAATTAGTTTTCCTTGTTCTGCTGATACTTCCCCTGTTTGCAGTCCACAACAGGGTGAACACAAGCAGCAAATTGCTCTGAAAGCAGTAGAATTGCTACAGTCCATTTTCTTCTAAGTTTGACTCCATATTTTTCCATACTGACTGTATTAATAGCATTCCCCAGCTCTCTGGCCTCTCATTATCAAATGCTTTTCACTGCACTGACTAAACCCCTCCTGGTTTCTTTGCTTACCTGCAAAATATCCTCATTCTATCCACAGCTCCGTCCTGAGTTCCCAGACTAGCAGATCAACAATAAACACTTGCTGCTCTGGTTCACTCCACACTGCCCATCGTCTGACCTGCCTACAGATACTTAAGTGTTCCCCTTCACACAGAGCACTAATTCCGGCACCTATGACCAGAAACTAGTTTTCACAAATCTTTAGAAATAATTAAATTTTAAAATAAATTTGTACAGCTTTTAGTTAATTGGCCAGAAAAATCCAAGGTTGGTTGGTTTTGGGGAGATATATAAGAACAACTCGACCAAGTACTATTTCCCCACCCTTTTAAATTGGAAATATATTGATGTAAAGATACCTTACAAAACACAATCTCACAATCTCCTCTTTAAGACTTATAAAAAAAAAGTATTGTCAATACTGCACTGTAAAATCACCTAATTTTTTATGATTTTTTTAAGTTTATTTGATTTTAATCAACTTAGCCTGTTGAGAGCTAGCCTCAAGTTTGTTTTGTTCTTTTTATATTTACACTTTACAACAGTGGTTGGCAATGAGTTCCATTTTAATAAAGAATCTTAATCAGTCTTGAGGTTGATTTAGCAATGTGTTTCATCTTCTCGCTCTGATATTCCCTGCTATGTTCTCTTCTATTGTGTGTTTATCCCCTTCTTGACTCACATAATGCAATATCCCAAATTTATATTGCCTGCCAGGAGGCTTATGCAAACTGATGAGACATCTGAGAGATAACAGTGGCTTGGTGAATGCATTTCACTGTTACTTTACATTCTGTTCATTGTTTCCATCTGTGAAGAAGAGTCCCAGGAATAAACTCATACAAATATTAGCTTTTAGCATAAATAACACTCTCACAGCATAGGACGTTTAGCCATAAGTGTTTATAGGTCCTGTAGAACAGTAATCTGGAATAGTTTCTCTACAAAGCTAAGATAAAAGATTTTTCTATAGGAGGGGTTGTTTTGCTTTAGTCTTTTGGTTATCACAAATGATTCACATAGTTCCCAATAATATATATGTACTACACTACATTGTTACATTGCTGTGTTACTTTCATGTCCTGGAATGAAGAAACATTATTATTAGCAGTGGCTTTGGGCACAGTAACCATACAAATCTTACTAATTTCCTGTGTTACATACCAGCAATAACCCTTTTAGTTCTGATTACTTAACTGGAGCCACTTACTTCATGCTGAGAAAACACTCTTAGTTTAGGAATCAAAGTGTAATAAAAATAAACCTGTTAAACTAATGAATTTTCTGCAGATCACTCTCAGCAAGTCATTGGTCAGATGAATGTAAAGGTTTTGAATGAACTGATGATAAAGAGGTTGGCTTTTAGTCAAAGTAAGAATTGATGTAGCAAACAGGAGCACATTGTCATGTTATTAAAAATATTTCTTCTAAATCTGCTATCAGAAAGTGAACTTGGGTAGTTTTTAATTATGAAGAAAATGAACACACTGATGGTTTCTGCTTTCATATAGCACTTCTCTCAAACATTGTGCCCTAAAAACTCATCTGGAAGGGCCAGGAACAGACATAAATGCTCTGCAGGTTTTCTATATATAACTTAAATAAATTTTTTTTTCTTCATTAGTGCAAAAGAGAAGTGGGAAAGTGGACCCACAATACAATTTGCAGCCCTGGTATGTGCAAGAGCCCTATCATCCTGGTTGTAGGAAATGGGATGTACCACACCCAGATTATAAAATAACTTGTATATGGCCAAGAACCTGTGATTGTCCATCCTGGCAGAATCTGTCGTGCTGAAACAATGTTCTTGGCTGGATCTGGAACCTGCCTCCTCTAAAAAGATATTAAGCCAATCTTTTAAAAAATAGTTAGCATTGCATATGTAAAGGAAAAGTGAAGAGGACAGTAGTTCCCCTCCCTTGGAATTCTAAGTGGGGTGCATTCACTAACTTTTAGCAGCAGGGGAGTTCTCAGTCAGCATTCCACTCAGCTGACATTTACTTTTCATCCTGGTGTTAACACTACTGGGGACCCACTGAACTCCATCTGTTCAAGGGAGCTAGGCAGCCTGGTTGCCAAACAAGTTCTTAACGAAATGTCATGGTAGTTCCACACATTGAGTGTGTTCTGTTCCAGTTTTATCTTGTTTAGTTCTCACAAGTTTTCTTCCTTTGTAAATTTTAGGCTCTGAACAGGGTCTACTGGGATGTTCCGTCATGAGATTAAAAGAAGGCTTAAAAGAAAGGTGCTCTAGTATTTCAGATTCTTAGAATAGCTGGATACACTGTATTCTGAAAGAATTCCAGTGATTATTTACCTATAAAGAAGTATGTTTGGTCATTCTGAGTTCACATACAGTGAAGGGCTGTATGTTTTAATTGGCTCTTACTATTTCTCAGAAAGCTAAAGCAGCAATGTTATGACTGCATTTCAAGGATCTTTTGTATATGTATTTTTATTTAAATCTAATCCCTCTTTAGACATCACAGAACCCTAAAAACATTTAGGCTGGATGTGATTTGTGGAGGTTTTCCAGACCTTGAGCTCCCTGCTCAAAGTAGGCCATTTTTTAAGTTAAAGCAAGTTTCTCAGGACCATGTCCTGTTTTGAAAATCTCTGAGGATGGAGATTGCAGTTTCTCTGTGCAACATGTTCCAGCACTTAATCAGAGAATTCCAGACTCTGGAACAAAATGCAAAGGAAGCACTTCATAACTGGAGGAAGCAAAGCCAGGAAGAGAAAGTATTACTCGCTTGCAATTTTAAGTGCCTCTGGCTTGCAAAAGCCCTCCTGATCTTTAATGTATCTATCATCTCGAGTGTTAAGCCCTCCATTCTGAGCCCATAAAGATGTGTATAACTGAAATGGGTATGCTGAGCTATTTGGGAGACTTTATCAATATGGGCTTACAGACTAAAAGGAGAAATTAGTTTATGTATTGTTAGTGTGAAATCCTGTCACCAGCATTACAGATGCAAAGAATGTTGTATTGCACAATTCGTACACTCAGGATTGCTATTGAGCCCATAAGTCCTTCAGTTACTATGTTTAGCAAAGTAGCAATCTATTTGAACAAAAGGGGATATTAAGTTTTGGTTTAGCTTTTAAGGAGATTAAACATATGAAATCATGCAGATGAATATGTAATAACTCCATATGCATCCTACACAGTATGCTTGGGTTTTGAAGTATTCTGAAAAGTCAATAACCAATTTTTTTGTTTAAATTGTAAGCAGCAGCTCTTCTTCTGCAGCTTGTAGGCATGTGCAGTTAACAATTCAGTTCTGTTTTCAGTCTTCATTGTAGGCAAACTGTCCAGTGACCAGAATGATTGAGAGTTAGGATGTTGTTTTTTCAGTGCCGCTTGTGTAATCGAGACTTATAAAACAAAATCAATCCTAGGATTGAATGGGGTTAGCAACACTGTTAGAACAAAGAGAACACCTGATTTGTTAATTACTGCTGAGAGTAAGTTGTTGGAGACTGAAGAGGCTAGCTGAGTTTCTAGGCTTTCTTCCCAATCATTTCCAGTCCTTACAGCAGAGTTGAGTCTAGAGCCATTTGGCAAACCTCAAACATTTGTAGGTTTTATGTATTTAATTTTCTTTGTGTTTTCTGTTTGCTGATGAAATGGCTGAATTATTATTGTTCCTACTGACCAAGTCCTCATGTCTGAAGGTTTTTTGCTCCTGTTCATGTTAGCAGTGGTGGGAGTAAGAGTGGAAGGGGCAGCAATTCTCAGTAGTGGCAGAAGCAGTTCATTTTACAGGAGGGATGGGGGATGCCCACATCTATCTGCTCCTGGGGTTTCTAACAAAGCACTGTGCCAGCAGTGGGCAACTTAAGAATTGGTGTCTACAATCTTTGTGCATTAATGAGTCATGGACTGGTAAATAATTAGGAAAATCAGGATAGTTATGCCAGTCTACTAGGTTCACTAATAAGCATGTATCTAAACATGTTGTAATGCCTTATACAACTAGAGGAAGAAGGATTGTATTCAGAGAAGCACTGTGGAGAAAAAAAAACCTAAAAAAGTCTTGATTAAATGTTTTAAGTACCTTTTGGAATTAAAGACTGTGAGTAAATGGAAATTCATTGGTGGTCTTGCCTGGAACACTGAGCTTTGCCTCAAGCTTTTAGAAGTCTTTAGTGTGTTAATGCACATTTCCAGGAATCATGAAAAATAAGGATCAGCGGTGGCCTCGTGGTGAAAAAGTCAGTAATTGCAGTCTGTAAAGCTGACAGACAGAATATCTAAGCCAAAGAAGGTCTATCATTACCTGTTATTATTGGCTTTCAGTTGTTGCCAGCTAAGTGAGAGTGCTCAAAGTACTTCTTGATCCAACGTATTTCCAAATTAATCCAAATCTTAATAATTGAGGTAATGACTGGGGAATTATTTATTATGGGGATTTTTACTTCTTTCTTCCCCTCCCTCCTCTTCTTTTTTTTCAATCTGAAGACTTTCATATTAAAATCTACATAAACAGCTAAAAATTTTTCAATATCAAGCAACGTTTTCTGCTGCTTTTTGAAGTTTAGAATTGAAAATGAATGTTGAGGGATAACTGAGAATTCGAAAGGGGCTTAGATCTCCAAAGTAAAAATGTATATACATTACACTGTTGTCAGATTTCAAAATTTTCTGTTCCCCATTCATTTTATAGTGATTAATTCCAGGAGGCTGAGAAAGCTCCCTTTTCTCTGTTCTGCATGCCTGCAGTAACAAAAAACTAACTAGGGCCAAATGATACAACTGAAAATCTCCTGCATTCATTAGGAGAACCCAACAAGAACAGGCATGCCCTTAACAATAAAGCAGTGAGCTTTGTGTCAAGAGGCCTTAGTTTTATTTCCAGTTTAGGCTTCCAGAGAGTAGATGGCTTAATCTCTCAGTGCCGCAATTTTATATATGTAGCAATCCATGCTATAATTTCCTGTCTCTAGACTGTAAAAGGCAGAGCAAGTCCTCTATAAATATATAGTACTTATTGAAAGGCAGCTTCAGTCTCTGTAATAGTTGAGCAATGATGGCATAAGGTGATGAACATGTGAATGGTTAGTTATGCTTGCCCACATACCATAGATTTGGAGGAGGTACGAGGTGTGCTAAGGCTGCCATTGCTGACCTTCGTGCAACTGAACACAAACCCTGTGAGAAGCAGCCTTCCTTTCACTTTACTGTTAGTTTTGCTGGCTGCTAACATAGCCTAACTCAAACTGCTTACCAGATTTAAGTATCCCAGAAAAGCAAAGGCCGGCAGGCCAGTGACAGTTAAAGCTGGAGAATGGATCTATTTTTCACTCAGATGTGGATCATCCGCAGCTGGTTATGGCTGTATCCTTCTGAAATGGAGGTTAGAATACTGAAAAGTGTATGTTTGAACCATCACACATGCATGGCATTAGTGTAGGACAGTGCCTTTAGAAAATAAAATGATGTGTGAATAGGGTGCAGGAAGCAAATCTTTACAAACATGTTCTGGGGTATAACGGTCTTTGTTTATAATTTCCCAACCACAAACAGTATCATGAGAAAAATGGGGCTTGAAGGAACTCATTTCTTGGGGAAGAGTAAGTGACCTTGTGCTGCTGAAAGACAGCTTTATGCTTTTTGTCATAGACTGCATGGTAAATTTGTCATTTTGTATTGGAATTTTATTATGCAAAACACAGCCTTACGCAAAAAAAAAAAAAAAACAAAAACCCTACTTGTTTTAAATCTGCCATTCTATACTTATTTACATTAACTTGTGCTCATGATTTTTTTCCCTGAAGTCAGTGGTATGAATCCAGTCTTAATGAAATTATTTGTTGTTTGTTTTTACTCAGTCTGTAATTATACTTTGCCATGTGATTTTTGTTTGAAGGGTCACAAGAGAAACTGAAGAACAGAAATAAAACCTTCTTAGCTTCTGCACTGGAGGCATTTCTAAGGAAATGCAAAGTTCTTATATTCTATTTTTGAAAGCATCATACAAGCTGGCAAGCAATATTCTTATGCTATTATGAAGGTTCCTTATATATTTCAGATTTCTAGATATAGATGGGCATGTGCATTAAAGCTATTTTTGGTGAAAGACAATGATCTAATATTGTAACTAGTTGCATCTGCCAGTAAGCCTGAAAGTGTGTTCAGACAGATGTATAATTACTTAATGGAGATATTTTATCAACCCATTTGAGATCTTGTATGTAATCAACTGTGAATTAATTGTCTTAGAGGTACTTGTTTGATAGTGACCATGTGCAAAATAGTTTCTGTGAGGAATTTAGTACAAACTATTGCCATAAGTATTGTTGGCTCAAGAAAACCTGTGGAGGAGAATAAAGGAAATATATTTCTGAGGTTTCTGTTCCCATTCCAGATCATTTCACCCAGGGTCCCCTGTGGTGTAATTGTTCCCCCTCTGGAAGCATCCAGACAGGATCTTTTCCTGTTAGATTATTTCCATTCTGACAGGATTCAGTATTTTTCTCTCATTTTCATTTCTGAATCTGAAACAAAGTTACGGTGTCATGGGAACAAGTTGAGTAAAATAGGTGTATGTATGTACACACTGAAGAGGCTCTGGTGGAAATCAGTAAAAATATAGATGTATCAGTAGTTTTGATAACTAAAGCCATCTTTAAGTACAGCCTGATTTTTAAGGACTTTCCTGACCTTTAAAATTTTTCATTTCTTGTGCAGTGATTCCTGTGCAACACAGATAACATGCAATTTATTCCCACCTTTACACAACAAAATGGGAACAATTATTGATATCCTGCTGTCCTACCAATAGTTTTTTGTCCCAAAGCCTATATGCCTGGTCATGTATGCTGCTGGTTGTGATTCATTTTTCTTGCACAGAAGACTTAAATTCTTTTCCTTCCCTGGCTGTTAGATTTGTAGGACTTCTTTTAGGTAAAGCATGCAGTGAATATAGAAGTAATTAATCTTTACCTTATGCTGGGATAACCTCCTTACTCCAGCTATATTTGAGAGATCTTGGCTCTTTTTACAGAAAACTTTGTTTTCATTTAGCCTTTATTTTTTCCTGTCCTTCACCTCATAGGATTGGCTTGTGTTAAGCAAAGGGTGGTGCAGTCGTAACATACTTCTGAAGATGTGTGTATATGTTCAAGAGGAGGTCAAGCATTTAATGGAAAGTTCCATATGAGAATGAAGTAGAGCTCAACTAGTAGTGATCCATCTTCAGTGTTACTGGTTCCTTATCTCCCTGTAATTGTACAAGAAATTCTTTGGGCTGGTAACCATATGTTTCCAAAACTGAAAGGTTAATGACACCTTTCGTTTGAATTGTGTTTCTATTAATAATGTATTATTAGACTGAGAAATTTAGGTAGTTTTAATCCATAGTGACTCCTGAGACTGCTTTATGAATACAACTGGTTTGTATTTTAGAAAGTGAATTAATTCTGGAAGGTTAAGATCTTCTATCCTATTAGCTCTCAGTAAGTCCTGTTTCAAGGACGGCATGTGTAACTTGAGGTTTTTATACTAAACTATGCTGTAGTCACTGTCATCCCAATTGTACACATAGAAAGAGGTAAGAATTCACCAATGGCAATTTGCAAAGCGTTCCGCTCTGGTGTAATGTGGTTCTCAGACTTAGTCGTAGAGCTCCAAACGGCTTATGTGGCAAGAACATGCTAGTGTACTGCTGAACCCAGGGGTTCTTTATTCAGTGCAACGACTTTATGGGAATCTTCAGTGGCCGTTTGCTGACGTTGTAGCCGCTGAAACTGAACTGTCCGTTCCGCTGGCGCTGGGCGGTGGGCGCAGCCGCGACCGGTAGGTGGCGGTGTTGGGCAGACTGTGACCGCAGGGCGGGCTGTCTGCTCAGTCCCGCTCTGTAAGAAGGGTTTCCCGCTCCCTTACTGACTGCTCCCCATCTTCTCTTGAGGGTCTGCCGAATTACCCTATGCACTTTGATACCTTAGGTCCAGGAAGGCCGCCCTACTGAGCTTACACAGGGTCAAGGACTCTTCTGCTGCTCACCCCACCAGCGAGGAGGCTGGGGGAACACAAGGAACTGGGAGGGGACACAGCCAGGACAGCTGACCCCAGCTGAGCCAAGGGGTTTCCTGTACCATATGCTGTGATGCTCAGTGTATAAAGCTGAGGGAAATACGAAAGGGGATAAAGCTGAGGGAGATAGCATTTGTCTTCCCAAATTATCATTACACGTGATGGAGCCCCGTTTCTCTGGGGATGGCTGAACACCTGCCTGACTGTGGGAAGTGGTGAACGAATCCCTTGGTTTGCTTTGCTTGCGTGAACAGCTTATGCTTTACCTATTAAACTGTCTTTATCTCAACCCAGGAGTTTCTCACTTGTAGCCTTCCAATTATCAAGTGAGTGTCTGTGTTGTGCATGGGTACTGGCTGGGGTTAAACCACCACAGTCTTGCTTTGTACCAAAAAAAAATGAGTTACATGGAAGTGTCTGAATGGTTTCCTGAGCTTCTGCCTGCCCTGTCCATGATTCAGCCTGGTGGATGGTCTGTTAGCTGTAGAAGCTGATCATGAAGAATTAGCCAAAGCAGTGCAAGATTTCACATTACATAGTGGCTGCAGAGCCCTTTAGCATGTAGCTGTTACACAGTGTACAAGCTACTTGCATATCTTTTCATTCCTTTTGTCCTGGGCTCAGCTGTAGCAGTAATTTTTCTCTTTAGTAGCTGGTGCAGTGCTGTATTTTCGACTTTAGCCTGAGAACAATGCTTATAACACACCGATGTTTTTAGCTGTTGTTAAGTAATGCTTCCTCCGATCAAGGACTCTTTCAGTCTCTCATGCTCTGCGAGTGAAGAGGGGCACAGAAAGCCAGGAGGAAGAAGAGACAGGACAACTGACCCAAACTAGTCAAAGGGGTATTCCATACCACAGCTTGTCATGCCCAGTATTGAAACTGTGGGGAATCACCCGGAAGGCACAGATCACTGCTTGGGTCGGGCTGGGTATTGGTCGGTGGATGGTGAGCAGTTGTATTGTGCGTTACTCATGATTGTTTTCTTTTCCCTTTTTAGTTTTCTATTCTCTCTCCTTGTTATTTCCCTTATTATTATTGGTGGTAGCAGTAGTAGTTTTGTGTTATACCTTAGTTACTGGGCTGCTCTTATCTTAACCTGTGGGTGTTACATTCTGTCAGTTGTCTCCATCCCTCCAGGAGTAGCAATTGAAAAAGAGGAGTGAATGAGCAGCTGCCTGGTTCTGAGTTACTGGCTGAGCTTAAACCATGACACTTTCTAGCATATAGCTTAGCTTCACTTCCAGTTCAGCAATCTGTGTTTGCTACAAATGATGAAACTTCTCCTGTAAAAGCTAAACTTACACTTTAAAAGCTGTACTGAATTAAAATGTAAATCCTGGTCTAAATTGAAGAATTTCAATTGTGAAGTCATCCATTGATTTTAACTGGGTTTGGGCCAGTTCTTAATCTTCTGGCAGCCACTAAGGTGCATACTTAAAAACAAACAACCCTCACAAAACAAACACAACCCCCAAAATCTGTTGAAAACTTGGCTATCACTTCACCAGCAATGTACATTCCCAGAGCATGCCTCCCATAAATTTTTTCAACAACTCCATATTTTAGCATGCAACGTGATCTCCCAGAAATCTTGATTTCCATTTTTTATGTCTTAAGAGTTTTCCCTTTCTCAGTATTTGACAAACAATTTTGACAAGCTTTGGCAATATTGATGATGATGCTAAAACTGAGAGAACCATTGCTACATTTATATTTTCAATCACATTTGACTTTTGCCTCTGTGCACCTACTTGGCAAGCAGTAGCACATTTTCAAGAAACACTGATGGCTTATTACATACAGAGTTCTTCCCATGGCCACAGAGCAGCGGTTTAAGACTGCTTTGTTTCAGAGCACTGGATATAATTATTTGGTGACAGGCAGAGCGTAACATGTTTGAACTGTTTAATAGCATGATCTAACTTGAAAGAACTGCAAAAATTACAGAACTTGGTAAGCCAACAGGGCTTCAAGCCTACATTTCAAAGAGGTAGTATGATCTGTCAGCTGGAGCTAGGATGCAGCATGGGAATTCCTATATTATACAAAAGGGCAAAATTAGTAAGGCACTTTCGCATCCAGTGTGAATACCCAGAGGGCGCATATATATTGCAGAAAGTATATGTAACATGTCATGAATATATGGGGAAAAGCCAACTGGCTGCTTTCCTGGATGCTGGGCAGCCAGATATCCAGAAAGGTGGGCATTCCTCTGATGAGTAATGTATTCTGCATATATACTACATACACATGATACATTTGGCCAGTGTCTCTGTGCATTGCTTGAATGCAGTATCTGTCCAGACCAACACTGTGCATGTGAGGGTGATGCAAAGTCACTCCCCACTTGCAGGTTTTATTTGTTGGGTGCCCAGAGGCTGCTACTTGTGACTCTGAACTGGGCATCCAGGCTTGGTGGAATGGCCAAAATCATTCATTGTAGAAATCCATCAGAGTGAGAAAAATAGGGTTTGGAAAGGAACTGGGACTGAAGAAGGTAAGCAGGAGAGGTTACCATTAAAATTAATGGAAGAGGATTTAAAAATAAATATGGGAATGCTCTGGAGATACATTTTGCAGAGCTACAGGCTTTGTAGCTCCTGCCCCCCAGCTACTGTTTCTGTGGTGCATGCCCAGTCTTCTCTAAGTGGATATCTTACAGCCATGGATCGCCAAAGGTATAATAGCAAGAATACTGCAAGCAATGGCAAAATTTGGAGTATTCATTTCCAAGGAAAGTATTTTATTCAGGTGTCAGAAATCTGATCTTAGGAGAAGAAAAGAAAAAAAAAAAGGGCAGGGGAAGGGATCAGGCTCATAAGCTGTGTATATTTATTAGGGATGAAGCATGTTTCTTGAGAGGACATTTTAAAGAAATAAGTGAGGAAAAATCAAAATCTAAATAAATAATAATAATAAAAAAGATAATGCAGTTACCAGGTTTGGCCAAAAAAAGCTGAATTCAAGATCTGGGGCATGTAGAAAATCCCTTTCGCAGACCTACCCCACCACAAAAAAAAAAAAAAAAAGAGGATTTGTCTCTATAAAAGCCAGGTTTTTGAGACCCGAGAACAGAAAAGCAGTTACCAGGACTTGGTTGGAATGCTGGCTCATGAGTTGCATTTTTATAATTGCTATCCTTACAAAAGATTGAAAAAAAGATTAAAAAAAAATAAATCTTATTTAAGCTAAGCACAATTAAAGCCAGCTTATTTTTCCCCTCCTGTCTAACAAAGAATTTTGTGGATTCTCCAGTTTTTGGATTGTGTTCCAGATGCTGGAGAAAAATCTGAATATTGTGTAGCCATTCCTAACTTTCTAGTGAAGGTGAGGTGTGTCTGTGTCAAGGCTTCTCAGAGATATTAACAAACTAACTGAATTATCTAGCGCTGATTCTGAGTCTGCAGTTTGATTCAAATTTCTCTGGTCAATTCTTTCTCCTTGAATCAGAATGCCAAGTATTGGCCTGCATTGTGTTCATCATTCATAAGTATTCCCACAGCATAAACCAAACCTGTTTTGTTTAAATGCAAAGAAGTCATGGGATTTCATTACATAATGAATATTGCCTTAGGTTATATGTGAAAGTGACTGTAATGTATTCCAAACTTTTAATATTCCTGTCTAGTGTTTCTTATACTCTTGTTTGTTTGTTTGAAGTGAAAGAGATTATATGTACTCAAAAGTAAGATGTGAATATCCCCCTATACAAAGGTTATGGGACTGAGCCATACATTCCACAGAATAAATAACTTTTGAACAAAAGCCTTCACTGTGTTGTTAGTTCAGATTCTCTTACTTGCCTTGCACAGCTGTTAAGCTGGAATGGGTAATATTACCTTCAGTAGTCAGAGGGAAGGTGGCAGATTGAGATGTAGCCAAAAAATACCAGAATTGGGAAAATATGATGTCCTCAGTTAGCCAAGGAAATTATTTTTATGTAGCAGAGAGAACAGCAGCTCTTGCAGAGAAACTAGTCCCAAACCTTTGGCAAAATTAAGATTCTGAAGGAAGTTGCAGAGTAGTTTCCAACAGCAGCGTGACTCAGGATTCGTGTGAAGTTGGAAGTTCTGTTTAAGCATGGCAGCCTGACAAAGGTCTTTTTGGTTTTGATCTCTCAGTAAACTTAGTGATTAAGTCCTTGAATGTTTGTTTAGGTCCATGTAAAAATCACTTAATTGGGTTGGAGTCTACATTACAGCATCTTCTGCCTTGTTCTGTTCTAGTTTTCTGACCCCAATTTCCTACTTCCTCATTTGGTTTTAATTGGACCTGTTCATGAGAAAAGCCTTCCCCATAAGGCATAAATGTTGTGTGTGGGAGAATTACTTGTAGATGTTTGTTCTGTGAATTGGAATAACAAACTATTCTAAGACTGCTTTGGATTTGAAAGCTCTTTTAGCCAATGGCAGCAAGTCTGAACCTTTTATTTCATTATTATTCATTTTTCAGTTAATCCCACTGTGCAATTTGAGATAATCTATTTGCTGTGGGGTTTTTGTGGTTTTTTTTTTCCCTTTGGCAAAAATTCAAGAACCTTCTTGTCCACCAAATGCATGTGCATGCTATGGACTTGTGTTACTGACATGTCTGTACATTAATTGAAGCTCTGAATGAATGCTTTTGAATAACATGCTCTGTGAAAACATCTATGGTATTTGATAAATGTGTTTAGAAATTATAATGCAGATTATCCCCAATGTTGAATCAGAGTTGTGAAGTGTGTTACATTCTTCGTGTGAGAGACTCAGTGATACTGAATTCTATATGGCTGTTCTTTGTTTGCATCTGTGCAGGCTGTTGCTGATACTTTTGGCTGTAGATGCTAATATTCATTAGCATTTTATTCCAGGGGGTTGTATTTACTTTTAATTATTATTAGGAGTTTGTCATTTCCAGCACAAGAGCATGTTCTTTCCAAATCTAACAGTTTACTTTTGTTCAGTTTATTATTAAACTTTCAGGAATCCTTCACAGGATTTAAAAACTGGTTTTTAGTTTGATTTGTCAGCAAATTGAATTTTGGCTCTGCTAAGGTTGTGACTAAATAACGGAATTTAATCACCTTATATTGTATTTGAATTCTGATTTGAATCTCTTGTACTCAGACTGGTAGTAATTGTGTTGGGTGATGTATGTCTTTGTTATTGACATTCCCAGATACGTAAGCTGTGTTCATTCAGCGAACAGATTGTATATTCTAAAAAATATCTGATTGAGCTACTTTTGTGGTACAGCAAGTTTTTAAATCTCCCTTCAAAGGTGATGCTGTGGAACTTCTAGCCATTGCCTTATTTATGATGTTAATGTTGTGGTAATGTTGGCTTCAGGGGAGGGACTTTTCAAATCCTCTGGCTGCTGAGCAGCGCAAGGAATTGGTGCTCCCAAGTCCCTTAGCTACTTCTGAAAATCAAGTTTCATGTATGAACTGAACTGTAAGGATAGATACTTGCTTGGACCATCATTTCAATTAAATGGACAACTTTAGTACAGAAGAGCACAAAAAAGAATACAGGAAACTTCTGGAATTATATTGAGACAGGTATCTGCAAAATACGTGGGTACCTCCACAGGAAGGTGTTTGTGGATCTGGGTGAAGATCACATATCAAAATAACTAAAAATACTTACAAAACTATGAATTTTCTAGGAGAGAATAGTTTAGTTTTCAGATTCTGATCTGAAGCCCATTGCAGTAAATGGAACTTAGACTCCATAGACTATCATGCATGGGATAATTTTGGGGAGCTTTCTTTTCATTGACTAGTCCAAGGAGTCTCAATAAAGTCTGCAGAATTAGTCATTTAGTGCCTTTAGGGATGAAGTTGTGAAAAACATCCTGAAAAAGTAAACTAAATGGAATAATAATTGTATTTTGAGTGAGTAACAGAGTTTATGTTTAGGTATAAATTTTTAAAACACTGAGTGCCTGTTCCTGCAAAATTAGTCACACCCAGTGAAAACATTTTGGTACCAAGGATCAGAGAATATAGTTTCTTTTGCCTTCATCCTCACAAAGCTCTCTCTTATCATGTGATCATGCTTGCTAGTGATTCTTCGTGAAATCAGAGCAAGACTGCATTTTACATACTCTACAACATCAGGCATTGGAAAGCTAACAAAGCTCTTTTCAACAGAGTTGTTAGACTGTTACATAAATTGTTGCTTTTCCATCTTCATGCTATATTACATGTAGTCTTCTGTAAATCTTCTTGCTTATTGCTTTTTTAATCACTGCATTTCTCAGCTCTGAGTTACAGCTAGCCTGATGGTTTTAGGAGGGGCATGCCTTGTTACAGACACAGGTGGTTTGGGTTTGTTTCCAAAGTAAAAATTAGTAACTAAGTTTTGGCAGCTGCATCTACCACTTTATATGTATTTAAATCTATTTTATGGTAAGAGTTTCTTGTTCCAGATATAAGGGTGGGAAGTGCATCTATACCATGTAATCTAATCAGCCTTTGAGAGTTCACAGTAGCAATCAAGTCCTGGAAAGAATGTTTGATGAGAACAAAGCTGTTGAGGAATCCTCCTGAGTTTTGTTAGAATGATGGCTTGGAATTGATATGCCAAAATCTGTGACAAGTCTGTAAAACTCAAAAAAAAAGACTTATTGATATGATTATAGTGCTTTGTGGATTTTCTGTAACACTGCTTTTCATGGACCATACAGACAGATCATGCAGGGCAGTCTCCTGTTGTGCTTTTGCACGGGTAGCATGCTGATCACAAGGCAGGGGAGTGTTTACAAGTGCTGCTATCCTTCAGAGAGTTTGAATAGCCAAACTAGTGGCAAGCCTACCCTCTAATGAATGTTGGTCTATAGTGTGATAATTCCCAAATAAATTGCTTCAGTGACCTTGTTCATGGTCTTCTTCAGGGCACCCCGTTTAAGCCTCCAGCTATCACTTTTCTCAGTATAGAGTTCCCTGGCACTTTTACTCCAATCTGAGGCCTTAGGCTCTAAACCTCTGTTGTTCATTGCAATATCTTTCAACAGGTCAGGTCAACACCTGCAGTTCCAGTTCCTGCAGCATTATAGTGCACGGTTTGTTCCTGAAAAACAACATATTATTTAAACTGAAACACTTTAGAGAAAGCATTTTTCAAAAGAGCAATCAGTCTGGCATGTCTCTACACCTACCTTGCTCAAGTTAGTTGACATCTACAGTCCTGTGCTATGTCAGGTGTTTTGAACAGAGTGGAATCACTCCTTCAACTCTCCTGATTAGGGATAAAATATGGGAAGACTTATCTCCACTTTTACTGTTATCACCATGTTTTAATATCTTAAATGTTCTCATTTTCTGAAGGATACAAATTCAATACGTGTTGTAGTAATGTTCTCAGAAACTTCTCGTCCGCGAGGAGGGGGATGTGCCCGTAAGGTTGTCTTATGCCCTCAAATTTAATTTAATTTTATGCAGATATCAGGCAGATACTTCTTTATTCAAGATTCCAATACACTTGTATGTTTAAAAAAATTTTAAAGACAGAGATGATTTAATAGCAAGAAATCAGTAGGCTCCATATCACTGATTTCTTTTAAATTGTATGGGGCTTATCAGTCTTTATCACAGATTTTGAATCAGCAGACCCTTTGGTGGGTTCTGAAGTTGTCTTGAGAAATTGCAATCTCACAAATATTTTCTTTTGTTTGTTCTTGAAGCTTTTTCTGAATAAGCTATCTATTTTTAAAAGCTTGCACTTACTGTTTCAGGGGATTCTTTGTAATAGTCATGGTGCAGAGCTGGTTGTAACTGGCCTTTGATATGCCCCTAAAACTTGACAGGAATGCTGTTGTGCAATGATGTATTTGACAACTCCTCCTTATCAAAAAAAGGGAAACCAAGCCCCTATCTGACATGAAAGTGTGTAATGTCTGCAATGTTCTGTGTTGTCATGATGTAGAATGCCAGGGGAAAAAAAACATTAAAAAAGTGCAATTGCAAGGCAGAATTGGAGACTGTTTCTTCGGGGGTCAGGGGAAGTTCCCCCCGTGTGAAGAGATTCAGCTTTTGAACAGCTTAATTCCACTTTTCTCCTGTCCAACTCTCAGCAGTTGGTTTTGCAGATGTAGTCTTAGATGAATGATCATGTAACCATAAAATATAGTGTAGAGATGAGGAAATTAGTTTTAGACACCATAGGGTGTAACATCATGGAAGTTAATTCACTGTTCAAAAAAGTAGTTTTATCTGTCTCTGTATCCTCTGGGCAAGGGAGACTGGATAACATGGCATTGCTGTGGCTAAATCACTTTCAGTACGTGAGCTAGTCGACTTTATTTTTTTAGGTTAATTCACCCATCCTTAGGCCGAAAAGCAAACAGCATGGAAAGCAAACTGTAAGAACAGAACTAAAGCAAAACCAGTGGAAAATACTGAATGGTTAAATGTACCTCCCAAGTAAAGAGAGTCTGCCCCACGGCTGGGTACTGAAAGTGGTCATTCCCATGCATCAACCATGGAGGCTGGGGCATCTCTGGATTTTCTTTGTATGCTTGCTTCTCCTGTTTTAACTTCCGAAACACTTAATGAATTTTATTTCTATAAAATTACTTGTGATCTCTGGCCTTGCTGATAGTTACGCTGTGGCAGCACCTAGCCACACTTAAGCCCTCTGTGAATGTTCAGTAGATGCTGTGATGTTCTCCTGGACATTAGGCTTTTCTAAGCCCTTCTCTCAGTTCCAGCTGTCTCTACTGTGGAGTGTTCTGCAGAGCCAGAGTTGAGTCCTTCCAGATGGATGACTAACTCTAGTTCCAGTGCAGGTAATATGTTTAAATTTCAACAAAACTTTGCACCAGAAAGAGAAAAGGCCTGGTAAAAGGGCAAATTGCCATCACTGTGACTGGAGTTTTTTTCTTTAAACAACTTTGGAAGTGCCTGTCATGTTAAGTTCTTCATGTGCAGTTTCTTTTTTCCTCAAAAGGTACATGATGATGCTTCTGAAAATAAGCAACCTTCCAGTGGCTTTAGAGCAAAATAAGTTTCACAAATATCTCCTTCAGTGGGTTACATTTATCAGCTTTCCAATCTCTTTTCAAGATGAAAGGTGAAACAGTCTAACTGGAAACAAAGAAATAAACTCTATCTTGTCTTTGAACTGTCTGCCAAGGAAGTAATAGGCTCATGAGGTTTACCTGTGCAAGGCTGAGTTATGCTGAGAACAGCAGCTTTTAATGAAACATACAAAAATATTTGAAATTTAGATGTATTTGGGGATGGAGAAAGGGAAAGAATTTTTGTTTGAACAAACTGTAATTCTGAAATGCTTCTAAGTATTCACCTAGTAATGCTATTAATATTCCAGAGCTATTTCTGTATATCTGTGTTCTTTGTTATACTAGAAGTCATTGCTTCTAATTTGAAAAATAATTTTAATAACCCTAAAACTTAGCTTTAACTTCTTCAAAGAGGCCATATGTGGTTTTTAACTGCTTGCTCCTGGGCAACTTCAGTCTTTCCACATTTATTTTCCAAATTCACAGGCTGGTAGATAACTTGATATGTGAAGCCATTCCTATTGATTTCAAAAGGAATATTCATATGAAGAAAGTACGTATATGGATGTTTGTAGGATTGAAGCACCATGAAAAACAAAACAGGAAGGTAAATGTCATTATAATCAAGGTCATCCAGTAGTTCTGCACTGATGTATTCTATGCATTAGTATCATTAATACATAGAAAGATTTACTGAAATTATGTATTTGGAAAAGGTAAGAGCTGTCTCAGAATATTTGAAAGCATCATATATGAAAGCATTATATAATGGGAACTCATAATAAAAAATCTAGAATATTTTTTGTAGAGCTTTCAGCTGTACAGTAGGGTAATTTTAACCTGTACTAAATACATATAATACACAGATAGCCTTAAAGGAACAAAATATCCAATTTGATAGATAAATCAGGAGCACAAGTAGATCACAAAGATTGAGAAGCACAGAAGTCAAAGTTCTTACCAAGGAAACTTCCTAAGCACTGAAAAATTCCACTGTGTCTTGTACTAAAGAAGCAGCACAGGGAAGTGTTTGAGGTAGATTACTAATCTTGGGATTGTCATTCATATGTCCAGGATCCATAAGGTCTTAATAACTATCCATAAAAAGAGCTTACTTTTCCCACTCCTTCCTTCTCTTTTCATAACTCTATTCTAAAAGTAGCAGTTAAAAGCACACAGTACTTTTAAGAAATTGTCCATCACACAGAAAGCCCTAAATAGTTACTACTTGGGTTCTGCTGTGCTTAATCAGATGATCAAAGGGCATGCAGATTTAACATAATGCCAGAGACCTGTGTGTGCTCTAACAAACAAGGCTCTTTTACCGGGGGAAAAATGAGCCTCCACACCTGGCATTTATGATACTTAAACCACACTGAAAGCTGATCTCTCCTGCTCTTCAATGAGGTGCTGTTCTTTATTCTTGCATCACATCATTATAACACATAGCAGATACCAACCCGTTATTTCAGGTGTTTGTTAGACACCCTGTTTCTCCATTTCAGTCCCCTACAGTCACACTTGAGTCATCCTGCAGCTGATGTGAACCAGAAGTCTGGCAAAGGCTTTTTTAATCATGGAAGTTCTAATTAGTTCTTCAGTTTACAATCAAATCTGCTTACAACAGGTAATTTTAGTACTATATGTCTTATTCCTAAGCCATCTTGCTTTCTCTTTATGGAAGATTATGGAGATTTCTCAAAAATTCTAGTATTATAAATGTTCCTAGACTAAGCTGCTTTGTGATTAACAAACCTACTCCAATTAGCCAAAGCCTGAAATCTTTTTTCCCTTTCCATTTATGAACTCAAAGGCTTCATGCAAGAGGGACACACAACAATATGGATCTCTTGAGTTTCCCTAATACATTTCAGAAATCTTGTGAATGAAAAACTGTTTGTAATCTCACAAGGTGTGACAAGCATTGTAACATAAGGTGGCCACATTACTTTGCCAGACCCAGAAGCAGCACTGCACGGAGTGCAGCTGTACCAAAAAGAGTATTTCTTAAAGGAACATCATGATGTTGTCTTCATCCTTCTAAGACTCATCTTTCTTCTTGCTTGCTTACTGGCACCCAGATCTATGAGAAGAAAGAAACCTTGAAATAATACTCAGCATGAATGACATCTGTTGTAATTTAAGAGCATTCTAGTATACAATTTTGAAAGCAATTACTGCCTATCTTTTTGCAGTAGCTTAAACATAGCTGAGGACTGTCTCCATGCATGTCTTCCCCCCATCTACTCTTCACCCTAAACCAGTTTTTCTGTGTCTGTGGACAATTGATGGAATAATTGTGGAGACAATATCTTTTTAAACCAGGTATGCACATATTCAGACATATGCCAGCAAAGCAGAGAGGAACAAACAGGATTAATTAAACTTAAATTAATTAAAGGTTAGTCTAATTTTTATTTAGTTGAAAGTGGAAACTCATATGGAACATGCACGATATATCCAAGAAATTCTGCATTAGGATTAGCTGATGCTTGGACTAGCTGATTCTTGGACTGGAACATGTGGAAAAGCCAGAACGCCTAAAACTTCTCACTTTGTCTCACAAGCAGTTGTTTTATTTTTTGATCAAAGCAGTTATAAAGTACTTTTTTGCTTCATTGCATTTTGTTCTGATTTAAATGTATTCATGCAGAATAGCCCTAGGGCGTGCAGGATTTGGACCTAGTGAGGATTTGAATGATGTGGGAAGTCAGGAAAGATTCTGTTGTTTTTCAGTAAGTTTTGAAATAAGTCTCAGTGGAAACTTCTGTTCCGGGCATCCCTACACATCTGAATTTTACTGCTCCTTCATTTCTGTCAGTGCAGCTGAAGGCTATCTTCCTTCAAGGGTTGAGGAAGTGGTTATAGTCTGTATTCACTATCTCCATGTTTAGAGGCTTGTGTGGGATCCAAGCTCAAGAAAGATACTGATGAACTTCTCCAGAGACCCAGCTATTGCTTGGGGTCCTGAAGTATTTAACATACAGACAGAGCCTGAGAACTCTGTTTGTTCAGGCTGGAGCAGAGGCTCTCTTAGCAACCTCATGGGTGGTTATGCAGAAAACACACTGTGGTTCTTCTTGGAGGCACACAAGTGGCCAGCAAAAGATACAGGTCGCAGTAGGGAAAACTGACTAGATAGAAGGAGAAAATTTTTCCAAATGAGTGTCCAGTCACTGGAATAGAGCCTGAGTAATGGAAAGTTGGAGATTTTCAAAATTCAACTGGACAAGGTCCTGAGCGACCTGATCTAAATTTGAAGCTTTCTCTAATTTTAAAGTTAGCCATTAAATTGGCTAACCAATTGGCTAACCAGATGATCTTCACATGTCCTCTTAGAATATATACTATTGTATAATTCTAACTTGAGCAATGCATGATAAAGCATCCTTCTACGGATCTGATTCTGCATGTAATCCTACAGATGGCTACATAAACACAGCTGTAGGGAGAGTAAACTGAGAGATGAAGAACAGGTCAGGATGGAAAGGGAGAAAAGTGCTGTCTAAGGAAGCCTCCTACATAGGCTTCAATGCTGGTCACATCAGAAGCAGGAATGTATCATCAGGATCTCCTCTTCTTGCATTTGTCCTGGACTTCTTTATTCCAAGAGCACCACCACAGCATTAACAGTTTGTGGATCACTTTCTTATAAGACACCACATGGGAACAAGAGATCAGATGAAGATCATCCTCTGCAGTACTATTTCCTTAAATCTGGCTAGCAGTAGAGGGACTGAAAGCTCTACATAGAAAATCAAGAATGGAGTGATTATCAGTGCACAGAGGCCAGGTTGATCAGCATCAAAAGTCCATGTCCCAGCTTCACTACAAAAAAAAAATCAAAATGTTAATCTTTGCTTCTGATAGATGTTTCCTTGTCATGATTCTATCACATAAGGACTTATATCTTAAGTAAAAATGCAGCAACATGTAATCCTATAAGTCTGTATTTGAAAGACAGAAAGAGAAGAAATACTGCAGTAATCACATTTCAGAAGGGAAGAAACCACATATGGAATGCACATGTTGGTAAGTATGTGGGAGGCTTTTAGGTCAGTCTTGGTCTTTAAGCTAGGGTTCAATGCAGGACATGTGGAGTCTTCTTGTCAATAGGATCATAGAATAGTTAGGGTTGGAAAGGACCTTAAGATCATCCAGTTCCAACCCCCCTGCCATGGGCAGGGATACCTCACACTAAACCATGTCACCCAAGGCTCTGTCCAGCCTGACCTTGAAAAAGTAGTAACAGGACTCACTGAAAAGCCTACAGTGTGACTCAAAAATCCTAATTTCTAAGCTATTCTACTCCATATGTCTTTACTGGAATGCCTTATTCTACAATAAAATAGTGCTGGGATGCTATCTGCCTGTGCTTTTATCTGCTTTGGTAACAAATGTTTGCACATGGACAGAAGTCTGCTGTATCACTGTACCATACAGAGGAAAGCACCATTCTCCTGGTTTGTGTCCTTACTTGGGCAAATTTACTTGAGATGAACAAAAAAAGCAGTCATATTGATGTCAGATCCTCATGGAGTTGAAATGTTAGAAGGGATGAAAGTTGTAACTCAGTGCAATGGGGTGAAAGCCACCTTCAGAGGTCCATTTTGTGGCTCTTTTCTGAGTATAGACATGCGTTCATTTTTACAGTTTGATTTTGAGCTTGCAATTCTGCAGTTTTAATCAGAAGTTTATTTTTTAATAAAATAATTATAGAAAAGAGAGATTCTCACTGACTTTTTAATACAGTCCTATTAAAAGTTGTTGATTTATTTTAATTTTACAACAAAATAAATTAAAAACAGAATACCATCCCCAGCATCATGCTGTGACTTTCTTTTTGTAGTAAGCCGAATTGCGGTGGTAACTAAAAGCTCTGTTGCGAAGTTTCTCTGCTTGGTCAGAAAAGAAAATTGTGAGAAATTCTTAGCTTTATTATAACAAAATATTTTTAATTGAAACAGTTTACAATAAAGTGTATGATCAATGCTGTTTGTCTCCTTTTCCCCATTTTTTTAATCCCTCTCTCTTCTTCAGTTAACAAAAAGCCAACAAGCAAGAGTGTCTCAGAAGAGCAGATGAAATAGCTGTTTTCTGAGGCTTTTTATTATTATTATTATTATTTTCCAGAAAGCCCCCCAGAATGTCAGCAATGGCAGGCTTGGGAGCATTGCACTTCAGGGTGGAACAGCTACTTTATTGTTCTAGAATAGTGAAAAACTTTTGCAGACAGAATGTTCTGCTCTGGAAGCTAATGAAACTGCTCAAGAAAGCTCCTTCCTTTTGTCTTTGTCCACTTCTTTTGCAGAGGAGTAATTATTTGTTCATTTAGCTTCTTCTGAAAACATTTTTTTTTTGAGAACAGCAGTTTTTCCATGCTTTGGTAGTATTTGTGGACTCTGCCCTCCTTAAACTGCATTCAAGAGAGGCTTTACAAATACTGAAGTATTTGCAAAGTGAACTTGAATTCTACAAGATACTACGTAATAAAATACTAGAAAGATGGATCTGATCCTCAGAACGCTGGGATGCCCTCACAGAGTAAGAGGTGAATGGAGGTTTATAGGGAAAGGATTTTATTTCCAGTTGATGAACTTAGGAAAGGCATTACCCATTTTACGGCCTGTTTATTGTTGGTGAAACGGAAATGATGACACTGACTTCTGTGAGTAGCTTTGAGAGCTGTGGATAAATTACAGAATGTAAAAATCATAGAATCATAGAATAGTTAGGGTTGAAAAGGACCTTAAGATCATCCAGTTCCAACCCCCCTGCCATGGGCAGGGACACCTCACACTAAACCATGTCACCCAAGGCTCTGTACAACCTGGCCTTGAACACTGCCAGGGATTGAGCATTCACAGTTTCCCTGGGCAACCCATTCCAGTGCTTCACCACCCTCACAATAAGGAACTTCTTCCTTATATCCAATCTAAACTTCCCCTGGTTAAGTTGAAGCCATTACCCCTTGTCCTGTCACTACAGTCCCTAATAAAGAGTCCCTCCCCAGCATCCTTGTAGGCCCCCTTCACACATTGGAAGGCTGCTATGAGGTCTCCACGCAGCCTTCTCTTCTCCAGGCTGAGCAGCCCCAATGTTCTTAGCCTGTCTTCATATAAATGAGATAGTATTGTTCTAGCCTGTATGGCAGAATCTCTGCAGTCCTTGAGGAAGCTGAATAGGTTCACGTCTGGCAGTGTTTCAAAAGTAAACAGCTATTTCTACTATCCTCTGAGTATCTTTGTCTACTAGAAAAGATATTTAACACATTAAATAGAGTAATACCGTTGTTTCCAATGGATGTTGCAATTAGCACTGAGGATTTTGAGGGCTAGGTATACTACAAAAGCTAATGAGCAAAGACTAACAGGTTGGATAGACCTTGCAACTGTAATTGAAGGTAATTGCCCTAAATAGAAGAATGGAGCACAGTTGTCATCTCTGTCCTGTTCTAGAGACTAATGTCAAATGGGCTGAAAACTAAATACTGACAAAATTCCAATTAAATATTGATAAAATTCTGATTAAATATTGATCATAAAAGTAATTTGAGTATTTAAACTGAAATGACAACACCCCCTTCCCACTCTTCAAATCTGCATTGAAAACTTCACGGCTTTCTGCAAAGTTGTGACTTTTTTTTTTTTTAAATCTGATTTTTAAATTTATTTCCTTAGATGCAGAAGATGACTGCATCTGGTGTCTTTGACGTACCAAAACTTTGTTGTAGAAGATCAAGGCTTAAAAGCACTGAGACGCAATTACCAGACTGCTAGAGTATGAGCAAACCACATCAGGTGTTAGTTTTTTATGTAACTGAATGTTTATTATCTTACATGCTTTTTTTTCCATGAAAAAATGTGACGAAAGGTGTGAAGTGTTATATAACAATGTGTGAAAGTAACTCAAACATTTGGATGGTTGTGCAGATGCTTTTAGACTAACCTGTCAGTTAATTAGGTCCAGATCATTCATGACTACACATCATTCCCATATGGGCACTTCTCTATGAGTATGACAAATACATCTCTATAATCAAACCCAGAATTTTTTGTTGTCAATCAGGCATTTCTCATGGGAACTTGATTTAACTTCTCTATGAGTATGACAAATACATCTCTATAATCAAACCCAGAAATTTTTGTTGTCAATGAGGCATTTCTCACGCGAACTTGATTTAACTTCTCTATGAGTATGACAAATACATCTCTGTAATCAAACCCAGAAATTTTTGTTGTCAATGAGGCATTTCTCACACAAACTTGATTTAACCATTGGGAGGAACTTTGCCTGTCTTGCAATAAGGAAAATGCCAGAGCGTAGTTGCTTTACCTGTTGGAAGAAGCAGAGTGAGAATGCCAAGATGTAGATGGTCAAAAAGATGCACTGAAAGCAGCACATCATGTTTATGGTAACTGCCGCTTCAATAGCATTACAGAAAAAACACCTCTCTGAGATTTTTGTTGGATACTGTCTCTCAACCATAAACTTCCTCCTTTATGTTGACTGAGCTGCCATTTTCCATGAAATTGTAACTGAAATACAAAAATATTTTATTACAGCTTTGAGATTAACTTACTATTTGTAGGAGGGAGGGACTGTGTAAAAAGCTATTCAGTTAGGTAATATGTTATAGTTTTTTAATTTGGCACAATTCTGAAATTTGAAGCACTTTTGTTTACTTCCTACAGAAAGCGAACTCTTGCATTTTAGGTAAGTGGTGTGTGGGTGTTTGAACCCTTCAAACCTTCTGCTACTTTACAACCACTTTGATAGATGGCTGGATGAGTTATAATCTTAGCTATACTTACGTGCCTAGGAGTTCAGTATAAGCAAGTCATCAGGCAACTGCAACTTCATTCACAAGTTTGGCCTTGATGCCCCATCAGCCAGTATCTGTAATCATTCAAGGCAGCCTGCCTGTTTCTAATCCTCTGTTGAACCAGCCTTTTTTTTGGGGGGGGAGGGGGGGGGGAAAGAATTTTATATTTGTGTAAGGAATATACAGAAAAAAAAGTGTACAATTCAATTGAAAAGCTAATTTAAAAAAAAAAAAAAAAAACACAAATCCGGGTTTCTTTTAATCTGTTTTCATAGAATTAATGGTTTTGTGTTTGTATTGCTGACATAGATACTTTGAGACATGTTGCTTAGGATTTCCTCCCCACCTTAATGTGTATGGTTTTTGGGGTTTTTTTTGTGATATTTTAGCCTTGAACAAGGTCTCTCTTTGCCTGATAGAAGTAGGCTTGATTAAGCAGCAGACAGCAGAATTGGTTTTGTCTGTATAGTTTAGAAAAGAATGCTTTGGTGGATCACATGGATTAGGAAATACGGATGTTTGACAGAGAAATTAAAAATTTCCAGAGGAATTTTTCAAGAAAAGGATGTTCTGATGTTTTGCACAACACAAGATGTTCCTACGGCTTTTAAGTGAAAACCGAGCTTGATAAACATCCTATGGCTGTTTTCCATAAATGAGATCTGCAAACAGTAGAATCTTCAGAAGGTGAAACAGATGAAGCATGAAACGTGGCATGAGAACAATTTTGTACAAACAGAAGAACACTTGAAAAATCAAAGTTGACTAACTTCCGAATGAATGTTCTGGGCAGCTGACGTCCCAGTCTGTACTTCTGGATAACCCTGTGGTAAAAGCACTATTGAAGAGACTGCTTAAGAAAAAAAAAAAAAAAAAAAAAAAAAATCACACCTTATTTGGAACAGATAAGAAAAAACGCACTTAATATTGGCAGTTGTGCAAAAATAGTTGAAAGATTGTACTGAATTTATTCTGTAGCAAAGGCAAAAGATGTTGGAGGCCTCTCTGATCCAGATGCTGCAGCTGTGCCATGTTCTTTCTTTACCAGCACTGTTTGAAGATAAGGAAAGGGCAGTCTGGAATTAGTGTTTCTTCCAATAGACAGTGTTTGGTTTGGAATTTATACTTTTTTTGCACAGTGAGACAGGCAAGGTAGAAGCAGTTTGGAAACAGGCACTGCCTTCTGGAAAAAAAATTACTTAATAATCTTGCTTATGTGTGGAAATAAAGGCCTTGAGAACTATTTATGAGGACAATGCATGTGGCTGGCAAAAAAAAAAAGTTTACTCAGCTTACTCTGTGATATTTAGGAGAACACATCTGTAACATCAATGAAACAATCATTACAGTAAAATGTCCTCCTTTGGAATCCTTTGCTTGGGTGGCATAGTCCTGTGTCTTAAGCCAGAAAGGCCTAGTGCCCACATTGTCACCTCTGCTAGACACATGGTGAAACAGCTTGTCTGAATTGCATGCTGACCTTAAGAATATGAGAGATCATACATCAACAAAGTTGTATTTCAGGAGTTGGATGTGGACAACTAAGATGTGCATTTTGATATTAATACCAGATGTTGCAGTATTGAGAAATTTCTGAGCATGTCAGCATAGTGAATGCTATGTACATTATTTTACTTTCTGAGACTGTCTTTTCCCAAGATTCTTACATCAAATGTCCACGGACAGTGAGTTGCTAATCAAATACCTGATGCCCCTTGATTAGTTTTCCTTAGGTTTCCACCAATGCTTCAGTTCCGCAATTCAGATAATGGTAATAATATGGCAGCTTTTCTTTAAATCCAGTTGAAAGCTTGCAGAACCAACCATCCAAAGCAAGACCAACATTGTTTCAGGACAACCAATACAAGCCTGAATGCACAAGTAGCCATAATCAAACGAAACAGCTATTCAAATCTATATGCCTTAGTTCTGCTCTAAATCACCACCAGAACCAGCGTAGTTTCATGTGGGCATGCTACTTTCTGTATAGTATGGTAGTGTTTTGTACACTCCTGTTTTGTTCTGGTAGAGGACAGGTGACCAATTCCTTGAAAATGCTCAAGGAGATACAGTGACAGTTCCACTGAAAGACATTGATTTTCGTATGTTCTCTAGGGTGACCAGAGCACTTATAATTTAAATTGTTCCTTGGAGAGAAATATGGCTTAGGGCTGGTCTCGGAGGGATCTTAACATGGACCTTGCCTTTCGTTTGTTCTTGAGTTTAAGCCTTAATAATTTGCCCAAGAATCTATAATGAGAAAGTAGCAGAATCAGAACTATGATTTGGAGGTTACTGAACTCTGATGCAGGATTTCCTGTCCTTGAGCTTTTTTTTTTTTCTTCTGTGCCCCTCCAAATAGATTTAAATTATCCAATCTGCTTAAACTCTGCTTAAATGTTAATTAAATTAATGTTAATTAAAGACAAACCTCAGGATCTGGCACAGGTGTTCCGAATGCTTTAATTCATCATCAGGTTTGTATAAAGAAAGTTTTTACATTTAAGAATTCAAATGCTTAGGTTCAATCTGGTTCTTAATTGTAGTATCTTAAAAACACTGAAAATATGACCCTTAGCTGACCCATGACTATCCAAATTGACACCAGAAGGAGCTGCAAGCTGGCTTCATTGTGAAATTCATTGTGGAGTTTTCTTCTGTGGTAGATAGAAGGAAAGAAAGTGCAGGTTTAAAAACCATCTATTTTGGGAACTGCATCTTAATGATATCAGAATTTCATAAACACATGCATAGTTCCAGGACCTTCTAAAAGAGCCTCTGAGCTTTGAATTTTACATCTGCTTTACTCTAGTTCTGTAGTTCACCTAACCCACTAGTCATTCAATATGCTTTATATTGCTACAATAGTTTGTATATTTATTTTTTAATGACAGAAGGCTCCTACTTTTTTTTACGTCTACATTGAAAGTGTTTGCATAGCTAATGGTAAGGGGAGACAGCTTCTGAGCAATATAAATAGCCAGGCCTGGGATGCCAAAGAGAAAAGCACAGTGAGATACTGAAGCTTTTCCAGATTGTTTAGTCAGTTCTTTAAGGTGTTGAAGGGACTAATTGGAAAAATAAGATGGCTAAATCAAAATTAACTATGAAAATAAAAATGAAAATCATTTAACTGATCACAATAAACAGTTCCTGGACAAGTACAGCAAAATTATCGGTCATGAAGCACATAAGCACTAACTTAAAGGAGAGCTGTTTCACATTCTGAGAAACAGCTCTAACAAAAATGAATACTTAAGAAGTGTGATTTGCTGTCTAATGGAATATCAATTATAACTACTAAAAAGAAAACTCATCTTCTCTAAGATTATGACATTGTTTAACATACTGGCCCTTTAGTGTCTAAATGATCCTGTCTGTACAGGTTATTAAAATACTCATAGGAAAAATGGAGTTTGAATGTGAAAGACTTTGAATCAATTTATTAAGGGGCTAAAACTTCAGCATTTGCAAGTTGATATAATCCCGTTTATGTTGATAAAGACATCTGCAGGAAGTTTTGATTGAGATATATGTTTACTGGTGACATGAATGATAGCACACGATAAAGATGCTTAGAGGCTTGAAGAAACTCAGAGGGGCAGGAGTTTTTAGATGGGCTTATGTATCTACCTAATTTCTAAAAGTGGTGTATATAGGAAATGGCAAGCAACCTACTCTGTTATAAAATGGATAAGGATCATATTTAAATAAATGGGAACACTAAGCTAGATGATCTAGATATGGAGAGGGGTGTTCAGTGTGCATACTGGTGGGACTCCAGGCTAAAAGCCAGCAAGAGCCCAAGGATCCAGTGAGGTGTTTCCCATAGCAGAACAGAAGCTGAGACTTGAACCTCATCCCAAATCGCTGTTGAAGCTCAACTGTGCTACTGACTGTCAGCATGGTTCACTCAACTACAGAGATAACTTTGGGTTTCACATCAATGCATGCCTTTGCTGGTAAAGCACTTCTGAAAATCTTGGAAGTCAAAATACTTTATAAAGTATGCTTTTAAACTAAATTTGCCAAGATACTAGTGCAAGGTAAACAGAAAAGTCAATATATTTTGTTTAACTTGGTTAATGTATTTCAAGTCTCTCAATTCTGACATTTCTTTGTAGCATAAAGGCCTCCAGATCAGGTTATATGTTCCCCATTTTAAATCCCTACAATAGTGAAAACAGACGTTTCCAAACTCATGTATTTATACTATTGCTTGATTACTATTCCAGTAGATTGCAAGCTGGGGGGTTAAAGATTTAATGTTCATATGGCTAAATTTGTTCCTTTTCTAGCAATAACTTTCAGCTATTTTATTCAGTCATACTCATCTTAGCCTGCATTTTATTGTTATAAAGACACAAAATTTTGTCATCTTAAATCACCTTGAAACAAATTGTCATAGTTGTCCTTAGTAATCTTTCACAGCCAAGTTATTTTTGCATAGTTATTCTGAAAAACAGCTCCTAAAAGCAACATCTGAAGTATGCGTGAAAGATGGTACCATTGGGAACATCTTTCAGGCTGGAGAGCTGGGTAGCCCAAAGTATTCAGGATGGATTTAGTAAGAACATATCCCAGAACTGTGGCCACGATTGATTTTATTTTGGTCCTAAAAAGAGTATTATAATGTAACACTCATTCTTTTTTTGTAGCAAGAGAAATTCTTAACAACCATTTTCTGTTGAGCTGTGGTTTGTGAGAGGCTTAGATGTCAAACATGCGGATATTAAAAACACCAAAAGCATTTTGCTCAGTCACTGCTGGCATAATGTGCTAACACATTATCCCAGGAGCTTCACAGAGTCATAGAACAGTGAGGGTTGGAAAGAACCTTAAAATCATCTAGTTCCAACCCCCTGCCATGAACAGGGATGCTTCACACTAGACCATGTTGCCCAAGGCTCTGTCCAGCCTGGCCTTGAACAATGCCAGGGATGGGGCAATTCACAACTTCTTTGGGCAAGCTATTCCAGTGCCTCACCACCCTCACAGTGAAGAACTTTAAGTTTTTCATCAAACAACATCCTGTAGTCCTTCTCGTCAGGGCTGCTCTGGATCTTTTCTCTGCCCAACCTGTAGCTGTGCCTGGGATTGCCCTGACTCAGGTGCAGGACCTTCCACTTGGCATGGTTGAACTTCATGAGGTTGACATTGGCCCAGCTCACAAGAGTATCAGGGTCTCCCTGGATGGCATCTCTTCCAGATGCTCTATGCTTCTTAGGCGGGAAAAAACAATTCAGTTCAGTATTTAATAAATAGTTGGAAGATACAATAAATACCATTTAGCACATTTTAAAGCCCACGAGGAATGATGTAAGTCATCACAGTTTAGCCAAGAGAAACTTCTTTTGCCTGTATGATAAAATAACCTCCCACTCATGTATCTGGTAGACTCTAGTGTGTTACAAAAAAAAAACAACTTTAGTAAGGGTAAAGATAACTGAATGAATAAATTAAGGGTCTATTTTAATTTGTGTAGAATTCTTTATAAAAGTGAAACATCTTTCCTGGTGAAGTCAATTAAAAATCAGTTTCCTTTCCTTCTACGTGCCTTATTTTGCTATCCCTTTACTGACATAACAGGAGAAGGATCTACAGAACATCAGGAAAGGAGCCATTTGTTCTCATGTACAGGAAATGAGACAGGAGGTCTGCTCAAGAAGTAGTCACCCAAGTCTGCAGGAAGATGTAGCCCCTTCTCGCTCTCATCTTTGACAGCCCTCTGGATCTCTGACATGAAAGCCTTTTACCAGGCTCAGCCAAGAAGTCAGAGGTGGAAATGGTGATGGAGACCGGTGTCTTCACAGCACTAAACCATGCACACGGGTACCCTTGCTGCAGTCTAAGGCTCTTTGTGTTGTACTTCCTTTTGGGAACACAGGGAACAAAGAAAGGCTTTCTGTCCAAGCCCTTTGCATTTGACAACTGCAGTCAGGTCTCCTTCCTCTCCTTCATAGTCTAAGACCCTGAAATTCTTCCAAACCTCCCTTCTACATTGCTTTCTAGACTTCTAATCATTTATTGTTCTTATTGCTAACAATTTCAGTTAACAACTGAAAAATGAACTTTTATTAATGAGAACTAAAACGAGAGCTATGCAACTCTGACAGAATCACAGCAGTGACATATAAATGGTTTTACATGAAATAGAGTAAGAATGGAAACTTATTTGTTGGTCCAAAAGTAAACACAATTGTCCTCAAAATAATATCCCAGATGAGTAGAGCTGTGTACGACTAACTATGCTAGTGTTGAAAGAACATTATTTCTAACTTATGCAAGTAATCTTTTTTTTTTTCCTTGTGGTTTATCACAATTTAAGAGTAGCTTCTTAAAAGAAAATGGGCTACGAAAAATAAATGAGGCTGAGGAACTGATGGACAGGGGTGGAGCAGTTGATATAATCTACCTGGACTTGTGCAAAGCATTCAACACTCTTCCACATGACATCCTTGTCTCTAAATTGGAGAGACATCAGTTTGATAGGTGGACCACTCAGTGGATGAAGAACTGGCTGGAAGGCCACATGCAAAGAGTTGTGGTCAATAGCTCAATGTCCAGCTGGAGACCAGTAACAAGTGGTGTCCCACAGGGATCAGTGTTGGGATCGGTCTTGCTCAACATCTTTGTTGCTGACATGGACAGTGGGATTGAGTGTGCCCTCAGCAATTTTGCTGATGACATCAAACTGTGTGGTTCGATTGATATGCTGGAGGGAAGGAATGCTATCCAGAGGGACCTTGACACACTTGTGAGGTGGGCTGATGCCAACCTTATGAAGTTTAATTATGACAAATGCAAGTCCTACACCTGGGTCGGAGCAATCCCAGGCACAGCTACAGGTTGGGCAGAGAAGAGATTCAGAGCAGCCCTGTGGAGAAGGACTTGGGGGTGTTGGTTGATGAGAAAATGAACATGAGACGGCTTCAGTGTGTGCTCACAGCCCTGAAAGCCAACCGTATCCTGCCTGGGCTGCATCAAAAGGAGCATGACCAGCAGGTCAAAGGAGATGATCCTGCCCCTCTACTCTGCTCTCGTGAGACCTCACTTGGAGTATTGTGTGCAGTTCTGGTGTCCTCAACATAAAGAGGACATGGAACTGTTGGAACAAGTCCAGAGGAGACCATGAGGATGATCACAGGACTGGAACACCTCAAATATGAAGATAGGCTGAGAAAGTTGGGGCTGTTCAGCCTGGAGAAGAGAAGGCTGCGTGGAGACCTCATAGCAGCCTTCCAGTATCTGAGGGGGGCCTACAAGGATGCTGGGGAGGGACTCTTTATTAGGGACTGTAGTGACAGGACAAGGGGTAATGGCTTCAACTTAACCAGGGGAAGTTTAGATTGGATATAAGGAAGAAGTTCCTTACTGTGAGGGTGGTGAAGCACTGGAATAGGTTGCCCAGGGAAGTTGTGAATGCTCCATCCCTGGTAGTGTTCAAGCCCAGGTTGAACAGAGCCTTGGGTGACATGGTTTAGTGTGAGGTGTCCCTGCCCATGGGAGGGGGGGTTGGAACTAGAGGAACTTAAGGTCCTTTCCAATCCTGGCTATTCTATGATTCTATGAAAAGTGTTCCTTAGTTGTATATGAAATTAATTTTGTATGTAATTTTTGAAAAATCGGATTTCAAATTAGCTTAACATCTTCTAGTTACAAATTAAAAGTAGGCAAAGCGAGTCCCTAAGAGTGAAGGAATATTAATAGTGACACAAACATATGAAATTAGGTAAAGTTAGTCTCGTGGCCACTAATTATTCCCAGACAGAATGATGGTAGTTTGACACCACAACCCATTGCATGCAACTTTCACGTGTATGGTTTATAGATTTATATGGGGATATCTACAGTGAACTTTAGATTTTTACTTATTTTTTCCTCTTCTGTGTTTGATATAACAATTATTTCTCATTTTCTTTCTACTGCTGTATTCCTGATGGGCTGATTTTTTGCATAAACTGCTTGTGGTACATTGACACAATGTTTTCAGCTTCTGTGCAGAGTCCCTACACCACACTATTTGAAACTGGCATTCACACAGAAAAATGTTGGGGTTTTTTTCTTGAGGAAAGGGCATAACAGTAACACCTGTAACCCACCTCAAGGGATAAATCTACCTGCATGCCAAAGAAAGAAACCAGTTTGAGGTGTTTTGTTGTGGTGTTTTTCTGTGAACATTTAAAATGGAGTGAAAATAGCACATGGGGAAGGTGTGAATCCATCTTCAAGTTAAACTTTTAAATTGAATTCATGTGGGAGAAAACAGCAGAAATAAAACCACAGACTTGGACAGTTCAGCTAAAAGCTGAATTGTGTCAGATGAGGAAGCACTGGCAGTTCTGTCAGCACTGGAATGTGTCTGCAGTTCCAGGGAGAAAGAAAAAATAATACAATGACTGAAGCTGAAGTTCAGTGAACACTGTTCACAAACAGAACTTGCAGTGCAAATGACCAATACCTCCCCCTTTGTGTCAGGATACAAATCAGGCCAGGTGAGGGTAATATTTATAGTAACTGGGACACAAAATTGTGATGGAACTTCTTATGCATAATTATTATCAAAGTATTTTTATTGTGTTTTCATACTCAATTCTCAAACTCTCAGGAGAACTCTCAATCTCCTGAAGAAAGCAAGTTTTTGTATGACCCTGGCATATGCATTGGAGGGGGGGGGGGGAATCCAGTTGATGGTTATAAAGGAACATTATAAGCATTCTTCATAACAAAGCTTCATTATTTTTTAAAACCCCAAAACTATACAGTATCTTTTAAAAATTATGGGAAAACAGTATGTGAAGTGTTTTTATACAATAAATAATCTATTTTTCCATTAATGTACAAAATCAGCTGTATACCAAGAAACTAATACAAATGCAATAACTGAAAGATATATTTAATTTTATAACTATAATAATTTATGAAATATATCCACATATATATAAAATATATATATTTTGGCAAAGACCTCCCTTGTTTCAAACAAAGTCTATTACCACTGTTTTAAGTTTACATACAACCACTTCTGCTGTTAATGTATTTTCATTTTATTGTTGGTCTCCATCATTCTTACATTAAAATATAATTTAATGTCATCGGGTTATTTAACCTTTGTGCTCTGTGGAAAGGCTGTGTGAAGGTCAGTCAAACAAAAGCATCGGTAATGTCACAAGTAAGAGATTTCCTCTCTTTTTTTTTTTAATAATACAGAACAGGATTTGCAAAAGTTACTTTTTTTTCTTTTTCAGCTTATTCTTGCATCCTCCTATCAAAGTCCATAATTTCTAAAGAAGTCATTCACAAATGTTAAGGGCTGGATATAATCCTTATTGGCAAGTTTCTGAGTTAATCAGTGATGATGTTTCAATGAAGAGATAAAAATGTGATTTATAGTACTAATAAAGAGGAATGTGGATGATAACATACGTAGGGGCTTAGAACAACACATGGTCTAGCACAGTGAGTTAGTCTGATTATATGACATTTCATTTGAAGTTCCACAGTCCTACCCTTTCATCTACAGGAAAATCTTTGGAATGAGTAATTGGAGTTCTGTTCGTCAACTACAGTGCATCTAGTGTAGAAGTTTTTGAATGGAACTTTGAAGTGCAGGAATAATTTGTTCCTAAATTAGGTAATCTATTGAATACTCAATGTATACTTTTAGCTTGCTATAGTTTATAATATTTATAATAGCCTTCCATCCTTATTCTGCATAGATGCTGTCATTTAAACATCTGCCACAAAGTTAAAATATGATGATTCAGGCTTGCATACATTAACAAGAGCAAGATTTTGTATCAGTTTATTCTTAACGAGAACTCATGTATAGGCACTCTCTCTCTAACTCATCACATTCTCCAGTTACAGTTGCCTGCAAGAAGCTGAGGATGGATTCTTCAGACACAGAGTGAGCAGTAAGTGGAACAGTAAATTTCTGTTATTCTTTTATAATTGCATAGAAAAATGTTTCTGAAGCGTTGTATTGATGAAATTCAGATCTGCCTTTGAATTCTTCAATAGTTATACATTCCCTGCCAGCTTATGTGATAAGTATTATCCTTTACTGAGGTTCTTGTGAGGGGAGCATGGGAGAAAGCTTCTTCATATATGTTCACATGCCCTCAAAGTGGCATTGTTGAAATGAAAGTGTTGCACTCTGCTGAATTCTCCACTGGCATCAGACTGAAGCATCAAGTTTGTCCATCTCAAGGGAGAGCTGTAGTTTTAAGTTCTTGCTTCTGAGCTTCAGCAAATAAACATTAAAGCTCTAAAAACAAAACAAAAAACTGCCAAATTATTCAGACTAACTGCCTATTATCTGATAGAACTATGGTTCATCTCCTTGACTGTGCACAATAAATACTACCCAGCTGTCTAATTGCCTCTGATCACATAATCATAGCGATAAATGCAGCCTGGGGACTTCTAATCCAAGTGCTTCCCTTCATAGCAAAAATTTTTTAATAATGGTGTGATTAATTACTTAAAAAAAAACCAAACAATTTTTCTAGTTCAAATGGCTGCTTCATTTTACCTACAAGTAGTTGCTTATCCTGACATCATATTGCATTTTGTATGTAGCAATAGCATTAAGGGTAGATTTGGAACTTGGAACTTTTTGAAACTAGCTATTAGGTCACAGTAGCCTCCTTATATCTAATATCTAAACTAGGTTTATTTTTTCCCTCCAAATACTTTATCCACAAAGTTTGTTCTGTTTCTTTACCTTCACGGTTTTTTACTGAAGCACTGCATGGAGACATGTAGCTGAAGCTGCTGCAGTGCTAAAAATGAGACAGAAACAGCCCTTGCCCTCAAAAATAATAGAAAACGGGGGACTGTTGCCAAAATATGTATCAGCTTATAGCCAAAGAATACAGCTTTTAAAGGAGCTACATCAGCGTGAGGAAATCTAGAGCAGTTCTGTGTATACTAAAGGTTATTTAGAAAAAACAGTAATTGAAAAAAAAACACTAGAAGAATAAAACCCCAAACAAGTCCTAAGCCAGATTCTGCCCTTATGATAGTACTCAGTTAAAAAAAATTTAGTTTTGCAAATATAAGGAAAGTTTATGTAATGTTTAATGTTGAAAAGAAATACTAATATCTGTAGCATACCTGACTGTTCAGAATCCTCCGAACTCTCTGTGCTACTGAATCAAAGTGTGTTCTTCCCTGCACTGGTCTTTCTCTTCTGTCTCTTTCATTGATCCATTATTTCTGTAAAAGAGAGATTGCCACTGTGTTCTCATCAATTATCGTCACAGAGCCATTCATAAAATGACAATGTAATTGCACTCATTATTAGATTAGATAAAACTCAAATCACTCTAAAACAGTGCCTGCCCCTAACTGGACAGGAGATACGCTGTTTCAAAAACACCACATCATAAAAAGAAACAGCAAATAGCAGTACTGCAGAGAGCTTGGCCTTTTTCCTTCACCTATTAAATTCTCCTGGTTGTGACACATGAGTTTTCTCACTGCTCTTCCTGTTCACTCCCCCATCCCTCTTAAGCAGGAAGTGAGCAAGCAGCTGTGTAAGTGCTTGGCTGCTGGCCAGGGTTAACTCACCACAACTGGAGAGGAGAATGTTTATTTAAAAATCAATCTATTTGTTAATTGGTTTCATATGATACATGCAACTGGACTAATTCACCTCCATGAAACAAGCAAATCATATTTGACTATTTGAAGTCTGCAATATTAAGAAAAGCTACTCACCTTCTTCTGTCTTGCATTCTTCTGCAAAACTGCATACACTGTTCGTCATGAGCATTCATACAAGAACACCTATTTGAAGACTGGAAAGTATTTTGAATCTGCCCTGTAGATCTTTTGCCTCTAAAATTACCTTTGTAGTTAGACAGCCCATAAGGCACAGTCCTCCTGTTGTGAGAATCATAAACAATGGTACATTTTAGGACCCAATTAAAATTATATTCCATATATTTTCTGGCTTGAAAATAGATCTCTTGATGCAAAGCAATAAATAGCAGCACAAAAATCGATATGCTTACATAAGAAGTTCCCCCAGTAACAGATCACAACTTCTGCTCTTCAACTCAGGCTTTCAGACAGTTATAAAGTAGCAGGCAACCAGCTCAACTGGTAGAATTAATTTGCAACTACACTGGCTACCTAAAACAGTTATTACCCAACAGCTGATACAAATACGTCCCCAGGTTATTGCTTCTTCACTGCTTATTCTTTATCTTGTTGGCTTCCTAACTCAACCTCCCCATCACCCCCCCAAAAAAAGCAATGCACAAAATGCGTTCTGTTCAGCGCTGCAGCTGGTATGACGTGAAAAAGAAGCTGTGCTGATTTCCCCCAGATAAGTAACATCATACCGTTGTTGTCATCCTCCTGATTCAGAGCCTGATCTGCCGTTAATTTTATCACTGAGAAAAGCAGAAAACTGTAAGCATGATTTATGGCACCATGGTTGGATCATGACCTATGGAGTTACAAATGTGAAAAACGGCTAGATTATCTTCCTTGTGCATATCTACTAGTGCTTTTCTACGAGGAATCATATTCTGTGCTGCAGAGTAATAGTCAGAGGTGGTTCTCTTTATTTCCCTGCAATCTGGCATGCTCTGTTCTTTAATGGGTTAGAGTCAATGTTATTATTGGAAAAGGACACGGTTCTAACATCTGCCTGCTAACATCCACAAAAAACATTGGATAGTTTAGACTGATATCATAAATTATTCTCCTACAAGCTGTTAAAGAATCTCAACTGATAGCAGGCGTACACCATGCGGAACTTCTGAAGACCCATAAACATTCCTGTGTACTTCAGGGATGGGCTAAGCAAGCTACACAAGCACAGACACTAAAAATCTGACAAGGATTTCATAATTCAAAGGTGAGAAAGGGGGGGATAAATAAAAACAACCCCCCCCAAAAAAAAAAAAAAAAAAACCAAAAAAAACCAACCAAAAACTAAGAGACAGGGAAGAGGAAATCAGGATAAGTAAGGATAGATCTGGGAAGGTTACAGAACAAACAATCGGTCTGGAACCATGAATCACATAGTTGTAATTCTTTCATTTGATTTCACAAAAACATCAAAGCTGCGAATCTGCTCTTTTCCCACATTCGTGGTAGACTGAAACGTTCAGAAACACTGTTTTCTTCATTTCTGCTATAAGTTTCTCATGTAATATCAGTGCAGTTGATGTAAAGAATTTCTTCAAATCTCTGCACTTACAGTATGTATGAGCTTGCACTAGTGCAGTGCATCTTCCACAGCCTGAACCAAAGAATACCTACCGTATAGAAATTTATCATAAAATCATACTGGAGCACAGAAAACGCCGTGTGTCAGACACCATATGATGGCGCTTCTCCAGCAGGTGCTGCTCTGCTGCCCCTATAAGCACACACTGTTGTGTATTTTCACTACTTTATTCTATGCTGTGCCTAGACACTGGAGAGACCTTAGAAGACTTCAGAACTCTTGGCTGCCCCTTCTCAAACAGTCATTTAAAACGCTCTTCATTGTCTTCAGGATTAGGGATGAGTCCCATGTTGTAAGTGAAGAACATTAATAATTCTGTACTTCCATTTACTTTAGCATAATGAATGCCAAATGGCTAATGTAGGTAACTTCTGACAGAATAACTGCTGTACGGTCATATCTTTTTTTATACATTCCTTGTTTTTATGAAGTAATGACCATAATTCTTCCAATATGCCTGGTTTTGATTTCTAATAAAAAATTCAAGCCCAAAACAAATAAACTTCAATAGCAACCCAGAGGCTTTCAACAATATTCATAATAAAGAGCTAAAATATCATAGATGTTTTCTTGCCTGTCAGCTACTCTGATGCAACTGATAAATCACATTTAAGCAAATGTTAGTGTGTGTAAGACTATCTTTCCAGAAGCTGAAAACACTAGTATTCAAGTTAGTTCATGCCTCTTTCTCAGAAGTTCAGAAGTGAGATATCAAAAAGATTCAGCTGAACAAGTATCAGAAGCATTTGCCTAGCAGCATGCTTAATCTTAGGTTGCTACATGCGTTACCTGTTGCTTTTTATATTCTTTTTTTATGAGGCTGCAATGCTCAGGTTCAAACGGAAGCAATTTTAACATGCTGAATGGGAATTATTATCAAAATTTAGTTGTCACCAGGCATCTGTGACACTACTCTGTTTTCCATTCCAGCTGAAGCATCTCTTTTCCTTAGCCAAAGTTTGCTGACCTCAGTATGCACAGGACAGTTTGTGTCTCTGCAGTGAAGATGAGAAACAGATGAACTACATAGAGTTAGCCATCTGCAAAGCTTTTGGGGATCCTGAACAACCAGTTCCCTTACGCTGTGTTCCTTGTGGTTGCAACCAGATCCCTGGACAAAGTACCAGCTAAGAGCCATTTACAAACTTCTTGAATATTTCTACCCCAAATCCACAGATTAAAAATAAAAATAAAAAAAAAACAACAAAAAAAAAAAACCCACAAACATTTTACAAGAAATTTTGAATTTCTGACCTTTAACTCTGTAAGCATCACTTTTTTCTTTAGGGGAACAAAATTCTCCTGAAGCCATGAAATGGGTTTCTGCATTCTTAAAAGCTAAGGTGCACTGTGTATCCTTTATGCCTTTGCCCTCTACAAAGTGGAGAAGCAAATCTATGCAACTCTGGATCAGCCTTCCCATGGTGCTACTTTGAACTGGTATCTGTGTGGCACCTCTGGGGAAGCAACCCTCTATTGTAGAGTTCAGTTACCACTACAATTATTGCAGCCGGTGAGTAGGTGCACAAAATTCTGCATCTTCAGTTTTAAAGCACTTTTTAAATTACAGAAGGTCTGATTTTAAGGAAATAGCTGCTTCTTCAGTATAAGATATTTTTTTCGTTATTCCAAATGCAAAGAAAGAAGATGCTAATGCAACTCTCCACTATCTGGAATTATTCCAAATGATAAAATTAGTGCAACAGATCTGTTAACTGAAGATACTTCCATGTATAATATAGACAGCATAAAGCTAATCAAAGCACTGTGTGCTTTTGTCCCTTGCAAAATACTCTGTATTTCTGCAGTAGAAGGAACACACAGCAGTCTTTAGGTCAGACAGTGTTTCTCCTAGAATTTTAGAAGAAAAAAGTATAGATCTGCAGATGCTGAAATAACCTATATTATTTCTGTACTTTGTGTCCACAAAATACAATCATCCAAGCTCTCCCCCTAAAAGTCAGCTATCTTTTGAAGCAAGTTTTTGCCCTTAAGTTATTGTATGCATCTTCTAGATTACATTAGAAGTACACAAGAAATTTCTACATTAGAAGTAGACAAGAAATACCATGGAATAATGAAATAGCCATCCTGAACCAGTGATCTGGGTGGAGATTTCCCACAGGAAACAAACTGCCCCTTGAATAACTACTACCTTCAGGTTTGATTGGGAAATGTAGTTTGCCTAAGTCCAGCTATCCCTCACTTATAGTCAGTGTTCAGATGCCATTCAGACAATGTTCACACATTTTCAGTGAATGTTCAGACAAAATCAATTATTTTAATTTTTATTACATGTGGCTGAGTTTCTCATGCTGTGTTATAACTGACCCATGAGCTCCTATTATTTTCTACTTTCCCAGCCACTTAAACACAGTAGATACCTCCAGGGCATTTGAGAGTTTCAGCCAAAACAAAGGGATGAGGAGGTTGCAGCAATCATCTTAGATGCTGTGATTTCAGTATTCAGCAATATATTTTCTGGCGTGCATCCAGGCCAACAACGCTCCCAACAGTCTCCAGTGTTTCCAGACAATCTTAAAATGTATGAGATCCCTGTAAGTACCACAGAGAACAAAGAACACGGAAAGGAAGCAAAATTTGTCATCCTCCAAGTGAAACAAAATGTCTCCAGAATGAAAAAGGCTTGGAGAAATAAAAGATATTTCTGTATATACTTTCACATATAGCTACTGCGGTAATACTGTATAGCTCTGTAGATGAAAAGATCACTGGCTGCTCTGAAAGTTTTGGCTCCAACTCTGTAACAGGCATACTTTTTAAGATTAGTTCACAGTAGATGTACCTCTGATATTATCCCTTCCTTCTCATCATCATCGTTTAAGAAGTAAAAACATCTTCAAAGAAGTGCCTGCCTTCTGTCATCCTAACCATGTGCTCCATTCACAGAAGCTGTACTTTCTCCAAGTAGTTATTTGCCACAACACTGTTTCCAGAAGAAACAAACTTTTATCCCTTATAGCCACGCCTGTCTTTTCCACATCCTCAATTTAGTAGTAGTCAGCATTTCTGAGGACCTAGGTTAGTTATAGTTCATTATTTATAACTAGCTCAGGTAACTAGCCAAGGATTGCACATATCTACTTCACCATCCAGTCTCACTGATTACAAGAGTTCTTTGATTTCCCTCCCACTGGTACTTCATGGTACTCAAGTAATGTACTGTGAGAGACTGAAAGATTTTTATCACTAGTCACCCTCCTCCTGTAGGTGTCAAAATGATGTTACATGTTTTCTTTTTCAAATATGATCAGAAAAATATCTGAGTTGTTGAGTGAAAAGCTGGGCTATGAGTTAGATGAGGTAGAGCTCATCTGATCTAATAAACTGAGACACTGTTTCACAGAAATACTTCTCTCAAAACAACACTGCCTATATTCTCATTCCAATCCTAATTTGTTCCCAGTTTTGTGGCAAGATACATGATTGTTTAAATAAATAAGGGAAATCCGGTGCAGAATTTTCTGTCTGTGAGGCCCAAGTTTCCATTATACCTTTTCCTCTGGCTGTCAGGGAATATTATTAGTAAGTGGGATGGTTATAATGCGAATATGCTGAGGTAAATCCCAAAAGGCAGAACAGCTGGAAAATACAGATGAAAGGAATCAAATGAAGCGTCAAATGGTAGCTTTTTCAAACTAAACTTCAGAGTGCTTACTGCCAGCTTCTGAAGCCACCACACTAGCACATGCACACAGAATACATGCCCTAATGCATGTTTCTACCACTCTCTGCATAGTGTATAGCTCACTGCTGGTTTAAAAAAAAATAAACCAAAAATCGGGGGGGATATAAACACATTAAAGTTTCAGACGGATGAAAGTGACTGTGATTTGGCAGCCCTTGAGACTGTTTACTCTTAGAATTAGACCAGCATGAACACCTGTGGTGAATTTTCAAGGTTCTGGCTATTCGCCTGTCTCACCTCTGACCCTGTCCTCTGCCAGGCCAGCTCCTACAGTGCCATGGGGTTTCAATCTGCAGAGCCAAATCACTTCAAGTCTTTCTGAGGGTGCTGCTGTTAGAACATCAGTACTGTGAGTACTGTAAGAAAGCTTTGCAGGAAGACTAAGAGGACATATTCTACTTTTAGACTGTGGAGGGCATGCAAATTGTGTGCATTTCAGTAAGACAGTGAAAGTGTGAAGTCAGTACATACTTTGAACATGATTAGGACATACAGTCCCTATACACAGTCTAATCTTGGTAGCATTCACATATGTAAGACAAACAGATTTCAGTGAACATGTGGACAGTAAAGTCTGCAAAATACAGGGCAAACTTAATTCAGAAAAGTAAAATAAACTCAACAGAAGACTCAGCATTTCTCTTTTGGCACTCAGTTCTGGTAGTTAACCATGCACACTGTTTAAACAACAGATCGGCTTCCTTATTTGAATGGCCTGGCATGCAGCCACTGTTTTATCATCATGCCTTTGGCTAGCAGGTTTTTTCAGTCTGATCTATTAAGATTACAAGCACATGCTTAATTGTTTTGCTGAACAACAGATCTTTAGCTGTGTACTTTTATGTCTAGTAATATACAGGATATCATCCAGCCTTATCCAATGATGAATTCTCAAACAATGGGGTAACTGTGATACTTTATAATACTACTTAGTATCCATAAGGATGAAAAGCATTTTCAGTTACATAGTAGCCTTCCAATATCCAACAGGGGCCTGCATGGATGCTGGAGAGAGATTTCATTAGGGACTGTAGCAATAGGATACGGGGAAATGGGTTTAAACTTGAACAGGAGAAGTTCAGGTTAGATATAAGGAAGAAGGTCGTTACTGTGGGGGAGGTGAGGCACTGGAACAGGTTGGCCAAAGAAGTGGTAAATGCTTCATCCCTGACAGTGTTCAGGGCTGGGCTGGACAGAGCCTTGGTCTTGTGTGAGGCATCCCTGCCCATGGCAGGGGCTTGGAACTAGATGATCTTAAGGTCCTTTCCAACCCAAACCATTCCATGATTCTGTGTGAGCTTCCATTCAACAAAATGCAATCACCAGTGAGATGCAGGTAGCAAAAAGATGTTATGAAGGAGGAATTAGCCAGCAGACCATACAGTCAGAACAAGCATCCAACTGGTTGTCTTAACTCATTTCTTTTGTAACAGCATCCCAAGACATCACTTCCTCTCTATATGAGAGGAAACTATGAGTGAAGCTATCATAGGGCACAAATTGTTTTCATTTTAAGATGACTTTCTGATGGTGACCTAAGCCAGTAATGAGCAAAGATACCTGTTAAGAGAACTGACTGTATGTGGAATCAGCTGCTGTTGTCTGTTCAGCTTCTGACAAGTCCTGAACCCCTAACAAACCCATCTGTCATCACTTCCAGGAAAGCCTAAAAGAATGAAAGTGTATGAAAAGCCTTTCTCATTCCAACATATGGTCATATGAGGTCAGGAAAACAGATTTCTGCAGAGGAAACTATCTGAAGCCAACCTAGTGCTAAGGAATATATGACTTGCATATGTTACAGAAACAAATTTCTTCTTTATTGAAGGGACAAACACCACATCCTTGTTGTGTCACCAGGTGACCGCAAACTCACCATATCCTCTACCAATATATTCCCACAGAGCAAAGCAACAGATTGCAAGTGTGTGCATGCCCTTGTCCTTCCACAGAGGAAACAGAATGTGTAACTACAGGGGATCTGAGCTGCAAACACAGTGTTAGATCAAATTCTTCCTTTCACTTTACCCATCCAATTCTCCTGATTCAGAAATTCATGTAATTGGCAGACTCTTTAGATCATCATGTAAGCTGGTGTCTGTAACATAATTTCATTCATTCATTACTCCTTTTTTGAGCACAGAGGCAAATACTGAAATAAGACGTCATATAGAAAATAAACTCCTTTGATTTAACACTTCAAGAATTTATTATTTTTGGCACCTAGTTTGAGCCAGGAAGTAACTTTACCATTGTGGATCTATGCTAATATTCCTTTGAAACTGTCCAGATTATTGCCATAAATTCTCCCTATACTTCTATTTCAGAATTGAAGACTGCTTGAGTATCCAATATTGTACTCTCATGGTAGTACCATTTTCTAATAGTTGTCACTTTTTAATCTCTTATTAATAATTCTGTGCATCTCTGAAGCTTCTAGCGTTGCTTTGGCAACACTAATGTTATCGATTGAACCACATTTTATTGTCGGATGCACATGTTCAGTTCATACTGAAATATAGGAACCCTTTGGAGAACTGCAGATCTGAAAAAAATCATGCCTGTATTTTCTTCTTTAACTTAGAGAAGTAAGCATCAGGTTTTGGCAGTATTACATCAATAAGTACTGTTTAAAGGACTATCTAGTTAGAACTAGATGATCTTCAGGTCCTCTCCAACCCTAACTATTCTATGATTCTATGATTCATTCCTTCTTTAAAACCTGCCTAGCTGTAGATCAAGATAAGCATGTTTTAATCACTTGACAAAAAAAATACATTGCAAACTAATTCCTGAATAATCCATTTTATCAGTGAGAACAACTTACCAGCTTTTAATTAGCTTTGTTACACAACCTTTGTCTACACCGCATAATTGCATTATTCTCCTCTGATTTACCTGACTTTCTTAAGGTCATTGTCTTTTCCACTTAGGGCTCTCACTGTTCCCAGCAAAAAAAAGACTATCCATGTCAGAGTAACACTGGTGCACTTACTGATCTGAACTAACAACAGTGGTTCATGGACAAGTATAAAGCAGTACTCAAACTTGCATAGAGATGATTTGTCATTTAACTAGTAATAACTACAGAGTCAAAAACTGCATGTTCTGCAATTTCGTGCTTTCCTACAACTGTCACCCTGCTGATCTAAGTGGTTTCTCCACAAGGATAGGAACAGATCCCCTGTCATCACTCTGCCTCCAACAGTTCCAATAAAAACATTAACCACTTTTCTAGAACAGGAGAGAGAGGCCATGACCAAGATTTGTTATGAATGTATCACAACAATGCTTAACAGTATCTTCTGTTGGGAAAAGCAGGGGGAAGAATGCAAGAAAGTAAAGTTTGTCTTTGAAGTATGGAGGAGAGAGTAACCTGGAAAGAGAAGATAACAGGGAATTTGTAACAGGAATAAGAAATGATAAACTGAATGATATTAGACAGGGGAAATAAGAAATAAAAAGTAATAAAAGGCAATTGTAGAGTTTAATGTAGAAAATAAACCCAGAATAGATGTGGTAGTTAAATAAGCAGGGAGAAGACCAGAATTAACAGATGTCTGGAAAACTTCCCCAGTCTTTAACACCCTGTGTCTGACCTCCATTATGTGTATGGTTCTCAAAATGGCATCTGAGCCAAATTTTTAGTAAATATAAAAACCTTCAATAGCCATGTAAAACCCCATTTACAAACTGCCAGTCTGTACAGATCCAGCGGTTACTTCCATTTAAAAGAAGTAGCATAACTTGCTTGGGATATTACATTGCAAAAGCAGGCCTGATTTCTCTCATCCACATCCAGAAGTACCTTCTTGCTTACAGAAACATTGTTCCAAGTAGGACACCAGGCCAGAATTAGTGCCTGATCATTCAGAAGTGTGACATGAATTCTTAATCCTGCCTCTGTTGCACTGAACACAGTCCAAAATATCTAATATCTGTACTTATTTCAGTGACTGCCTCTGCTCTCATATATAGAAGCATTCCTAGGAAGAAAATTCTAGATTACTTCAAAATCAAGACAGCACTCTTTCAGCTTAGAGGGAGACCTGCATATCCCCCTCAGCCCTGCACAGACCCTTTCCTTTCATTGCTCACCTTGCTGGCTCAGAGCAGCCAAGTCTCATGGATCAGTGAGAGGAGCAGGACAGCAAAGCAGCCCAGTTCTAATGAGCACTGACACATCCAAGAGAATTCTGCTCCTACTATACTAATTCCCTTACTTTCCACCATCATCCACCCACTACTTATCAACCCCACTGGGTCCCCAGCATCCTGATCAATCTAGTTCCAACAGTGTTGCTAAATTATACAGCTTCACATCTTTGGAGCACAGTAGCCAAAACCTGTTGTTCTATGTGAATACTTAATATTAAAATTGAATATTGAAATTTAATATATTCTATAATTTACATAAAAATGTCCAGTAACATGGCACAAAATGTGAGTAGGATAATCAGAATTTCCTAGACCTCACATCAAGTCGTTACAGGCTAACCTATACACTGGACAGCAGGGGTAGACTTTACATATCTGAGAGATCTGCTGTTATTTTATGTACAACTGAGCAGTTAAGAAGGCAGAGACTTACAGCCCCAACTGTTTAATATTTGGATTATTGTATGTACTTCATTGCTAATGCTGTAGATACCATGAAAATGTTATATATTTTTACTCTTTAATTTTCTTCTTTATTTGGTGATGTTTGCACCAAACTTTCAGGTAGGAAAAAATCCTCCACTTTTAATGCACACTAAATACTTTTCCCACTGGAATGAAAATTTTAATTTCCGTAGACTTAAAACAGGATATCCTAAAAAGAACAGGGAGGGTGGGGGCAGGGGGGAGGGAGATGTGTTTAAAATTAGCAGAATTCTATTTATTCAGTGTGTAGGGGGAAAAGGAATGTCATTACCCTGTTTTCACTGGTGAGCTCTGACTTAAATATACTGAGTCATAAATATTTGGCTAAAATAATTCCAAGTAATCCTGGGTGGATTAGTGCAGGTATGGAACTCCAAGAATTGAATGACTTGTGTGAACACATGATACTTACAGGTTGGTAGGAGTTCAAAAGACTTGTCATCAGACATGGCCTTTAGCCAGGACACACAGGTGAAGTTACAAATTAAGTGCCCTAAACCCCATCTGACTGAACCTATTTCATTGCTACTATTTTTAATATCCCTTTTGTTATTTTAATTAAAAGCTTTGCAATTGATTCAAAGGCAGATCTGAGTTAGTGCAACTGTTCCCAAGCTGTAGTCATTGGTGTACTTGATGATGTGTAGAAGTTTACAGTCACACAGCCCAAGGATCTTTAATTCTTGAAGATTCAACTACTCCACTGATTATTTTTTTGATGAACAGACTGCTATGGTTGCTGCAGGACTGTGACCTATCAGCCTATGAGAACCTTTACAAATCCTTAGGACTGTTTTAGTTACTCAGAGAGACAGGATATATATACCCGGGGGTGCAGGAAAAGAAGGCTTCTATCCTTCAGATTGTAGGCACAGTGTGGGCATAGAAAAGAAATTAGTTCTTTTCATGATGCTAGTGCCGGGACCCGCGTCTCTGCACCCACCAACCCGTGGGAAACTCAGAATTTCCATCGCCTGGGAAGTGCTATGTTTTCAACCCTGTTTTTATTACGAGTTGAAACAAAAACTTCCTTGCCATTGCCGTAAAACATTATTGTAAAAGAGGCCCTTTTGCAACATCTTAAATCTGGTAGATTGAGGTTTTCGACAATTGTTTTAATCATAAAGTGTACTTCCAGATTATTTTCTTTATTTCGAACGGCACAAACTATTCTTCCTTTCCCAGTAAATGGTTTATTGGAAGCAGATTTCTTCTGCACAGTTAAGTCCTTATCCTCCGTGGCTGATCACACGCGGCTGCACACGCAGCGCTCGCTGAGGCACCCGCTCCCCGCCGCGTACTCTGCAGGTACCGCGAACGGGAACGGCGGCAGCCAGGCCGGAGGCGCTTACCCGCTGCCCGTTCCGCTCGCCGATCCACCCCCCCCCCCCCCCCGGCAGGTGTCGGGGCAGGGAGGCACGGGAGGCCCCGCGGGCAGAGCCGCCCCAGCCCCTCTCCGCTCCGGCAGCTCAGCCCGGGCTACCTGGGCTACGGTGGCTCCGCCTCCCACGGGGGTGTCCGGGGCGGGCGGGGAACCTCCCGCCGCCGTGGGGGTCGCGCCCTCGGCAGCCCGGCCCGCCATTTCGCGTTCCGCCGCAGTCACTCACTCGGGGGTGTTGATCCAGATGATGTCGAGGTGGCAGTAGTAGACGCACTCCTTGTCCTTGTAGGTGTAGCAAGTGCAGCGCCGGGCTCGGGTCCGCAGCCCCCCGCCGTCCAGCCGGGTCCTACCGCCGGCCAGCAGCGCCGCCGATTCGCTCTGCTCCCGCTCCTTCTGCCCCAGCGCTGCGGGGCGCGGCTCCGCTCCCACCGGCACCGGCAGCGAATGTGGCCGGGGCAGCGCGAACCCTGCACCGCAGTAAAGAATAGCTCAGCTCGGCTCAGTTCTCGCGCCCCCGTCAAGAGCTAACCCCCCCTACCCCAGGCGCCCTGTAGCCCCCTCCGTAACGGGACGCGAACACCCGGAGGGGGTTCAGGGCTGTGAAAAGCACCGTTACGTCTGTATTCACCCCGGGGTGCATCGCTAGCCAGTGGTTTGGTTTTAAACCTACATACGGCCAAGCGATGTCTTTGGCGTCTAGTTATTACTTACCACGCATGGGAGTGAGCTGTTGCTCGCAGCCTTTTGGAAGAAGTAAAAAAAAAAAAAAAAAAAAAAAAACAACAGCCTTTGTGTGCATGCGTGGAAGTGGCAAAGAAAGAAAGAAAGAAATTCACGTTACCTGCAGTCGACGTAATTGTAAGGCCAAAGAGGAACAATAAACTGAGCTCCATTAAACCCAAATTGCACGCGCGTGAAGTGCAGGCAAAGGTGAACTGCAGGGGCGAGCGAGCCCGTCCCGGAGCAACCGCTGCAGGTTGGAGGCAGGGCTGGCGGCACACGCTGCTACCGGAGGTAGTTCCCACACGGAGGTGTGATTAGTGGTTCTCCTCGCAGTTAATTCCCTCCAGTGCAGGATCAGGCCTGAAGGGGAGAGTGCTGTCAAAAGCAGGGAAGATCCATCGCTGGGCTTTTCCCACACACACCTCCCACCCCACCCCCAAACCGATCAGAAACCGGAGCTGCTGTTTTCCAGCTGCAGACGCCTCCCACCCGCCGAGAGCCGCCTGCCCCCTCCCGCGGGCAGCACGCCCCCCCCCCCCCCCCCCCCCCCCCCTCGCCTGGCCCCCAGCTCCCTACCCAGCAGGTAAAAGACCGGGGAGCAGCAATTCTCCCCCCGAGTGATTATTGCTAATGCTGATCTTGGCTCGTCACGTTTAAATAAGCTGGTCCTGTTGTTCCCCGTGTAATTCCAGCAGGACAGAGGATTGCTTGTGCGATAAAACCGCGAAGTTTTGACTCACATGGGCTAATGGGTTTGGGAATTGTTCGAGGCTTTTTTCCTCGGAGTCTGCCAGTGATTTACAAGGTGAAATGAAGTCACCAATTTATTAATACTTTGTTTTCCCCCAGTTTAACTCTGACCACCTCTTTGAGGGGAAATCTGACTAGAGCACAAAATTTAAGGTAAAAAGAGATTTCATATTGTGTGAAATATCTGACACTTGTGCTAGGAAAACACTCCTGCACGTGGCCCCTTTTGGTATTATCATATCAGCAATTGAGTGATAATAGGTAAGGGTTCAAGGGTTAAGGAAATTGGCTATATCTTTTCTTACAGTAGTAAGTATAATATACCATGTTCTAGGAAACGAATGTCATAGATGGCACGTGGAGAAAGATTAGCAAATTTAATTGTGGATATTTTAAATCAAAGCACAATGTTTTATTCAAGAATGTTTCAGTATTAACAGGAAGAGCTGCAGCCAAAATTGCTTTTATGTATCATGTGCCAACTTGACATGTTCACTGAAATCTGTTTTGTGAGTAGAAAACCGGTTGTAGGATCATTTGGGTTATGTTATCTGAAGGTAGAACGCTGTTCTCTACTCCACCACATTCTTCTCCAGCCCTGCCCCCAGTTCCAGCTTCTGGTGTAGACTATTCAGTAACAATACTGACAAAAAAAAAACGACCTCATTAAGATGTCATGTTTTGTCAGGTTGTCAAACCTTGCCCTTTGTCTGCTTCTAAAGATGGAGAGTTTTCTGGGAGATCTTTAGGTGACCATACTCCCAGCTAATAAGAAATGCATAATGGATACTAAAAGCTGAGTAAGAACTTAAAAGTTCATTTTTTTCCCAGATTTTAGAGAGATCACAGCTCTCTGTGGAGGCTTCAATTGCTTTTGTTTTGCACAGTTCGTGCAAATGACAAGTTTTTGTAATATAAAGTTGAAACATCAGAAACATTAATCATGCCCTATCTCCAAAACCCAGTTAGAAGAGCCAGGATTTCAGTACATTTCTAAGGTTTGTACCCAGTGCTGTTCATCTGGATGTAGCTGCAAGTAGTTTGCTCAGGTGTTGTCAATATTTGAGTGCTAAAACAGGACTGTCAAAGTATGTTGTGGATTTCAGTTCTGCAAATTTTAGTTTCACTGCAGTTGCCAGTGTTCTCATAACTGATACTCTGGGTTGGAAATTGATCCTATGGGAATTTCTGAACTTAACATCATATTGAAGTTCACACCTGACTGAGGAAAGTCAGCACTTGGTTATCTGTGAGGATGATTAGCTGCACCAACCTGAGTATTTCTATCATTTGTTTTGCTGGACTGGGGGGTTGTTACCCAAGCCTCAGCAGAGTGACAGGCTTCATAGGTCTATAGCTGCTGCTGTCTTGAGGAAGAATAGAATCATAGAATTCACTAGGTTTGAAAAGACTTTTAAGATCATCATGACAAAAACATCTCTGAAAAAAATAATGGCTTTGAAGTTATTTCCATATCTTACAGAAGTAAATTTTTTTTTTCAAATCAGGACGTTCTATATACTGCACTCTGATTTGATTGGATACAGGATTAATTTTGATAAAGGCTTATGACTGCATTTTAACTTACCTGAAAAGGAAAAAAATAGAGATTTATTGTGCAGTTACTGTTGAACAGAACCCTTCACAGCAGTGAATAGGAAGTACTGGTATATGTTGTTGGTGTGACAAGTAACAAATGCCGTAAGTATGAATTCTAATTATGAATTTCATTTTCTTCATTACGCTTTTTTCTTTTTTTATTAACAGTGATGAAAAACAATCATAGTAGCAAGACGTTTAAAATGAGAAATATGTAACTATCGTATATTTTGTACCATACATTTGTTATGGTACAAAAGGTCATGTACTGTGATTGAACCACATTTCCCTATAAAATACTGTTAAAATGCTATTTTGGAGGCCTCTTCTCCATTGCACTAGCTTTTGTTTCATGTGCTGTTTAATCTCTGGAAAGCCAGGGAGACCAAATCAGCACTGATGCTGAGTGCTGTGCAAACAAAAGGAGTAATAAAATATATTCTGAAATTAGCAATCAGGGTTCAGAAATTAAGAAGGGTAAGGGTCTGGTCAAATGACATCATGTAAGCTTCAAAAGAAGGTAAGACATAGGCTCTACAGGAAGAAAGAGACTCTGATTAAAAGGAATTAATACTTCTGGGCCTGATTCTTATTTACATTGATTATCAAGTCGTTTGTGTCACATATTCCCTAATGTGATAGCTATTTATTTAATAAATAGAACACTCAGAAGAATGCTGGTTAAGCAAACAGCAACAAATAAATTTTAAAACTTCAGAGCCTATAATGTCTAGATATCAATCAGTCTTGGTGATACCAACATGATGCAAAATGGTTGTGTAAATCTACTTAACGATTATACTTTAATTTGGTTGAAACATGAAATAAAAGTAGCAGCTATTAAAGTAGCTGGCATCAATTGGAATCTAAGAGATCCAATTCCTATTATTTTACAGCTTTTCCTTTAAAATTGTTTCAATTTTATAGGTTCCTTTTCTGTTTAAGTGTTTCTAGGGTAGACAGGTACTTTGCAAAAATCTTGAGAGTCCTGAACAAGATGTGTGGAGTGAATCCTTCTCTTTATACCTTCTAATCATCCCACCTCCAGCACACTCCTTCCTGCCCTCATTTAGGAGCAGCCCCAGAGTGCTGCAGGAGCCAGCTGCACTCTCCACACAATCAGAATTCCCATGTGCCAGGACACTTCCTGGTTCTTAGGGCCACCCAAGCAGCTTAAGGAAGACAGTCAGCAGATCTGCCCTGTTGCTAGGTGTAAATATTGTATATTTGAGACCTTGTAATTGACTGAAGGGAGAATATATCTTAGAGATGAGGTCAAGGCTGAAGGAGTCCTGGAATGTGGAGCAGCTGAAAGAGATGATGTTAAGAAAAGTAAGCTTAGATTCCGTATTTTATATTTGAAACCTCTGGACTGCCATTTCAATTAGGAACATAATCTTGGTTTTGTTTAGTGCTTCTCTGCCCCTTGTATCCCTACTTTATAAATACACTCATGATTGTGTAGCAATCAGACTCTAGCAGTAATTCCACAGCATTAAACCTTCATCATACAGGTGACTACACAAAATAGTTACAAGTTACAAAGAAGTTCCAGATGTGTTTAAATAAGTTGGTTACTGAGAGAAACCACTTTAAAAGCTAAACCTTCTAGGCTGTATTTACTTTAGAAATAAGGCCTGTATTTAAAAGGTGCAGTGGGATTTCAGCAGCAGTGGAGAATGTTATGGCACTGATACCTTCACAGCAGGCCAAGAGGAAAGCCTGATTGATACACATATGATAATAAATAAAAGCAACCAATCTATTTATTACATTTATAAACCATTCCTATCTCTTTTCCCACTCTCTTGCTCCCTTCTTAATCACAATGCTGTTTAGTGTTACTGAAAAAACAGATCATATTAAGCTGCAAACACTAATAGCACACTGCGTCATTCTCACAAAGCAAGCAGCTTAATAGATGGTAGTTGATCTTTGAAAAAAAATGTGCTGAAAGCAAGAAGACCTTATCTTCTGATTATTATTTGTTACTTTTTGTTTGGGATCTATAGCCAGAAAGCTGAAGTTAATCTTGTCTCCCTTCCTGTCACAGACAGCCCTATTTGAAGCCCTTTGATGTCGGGGCAAAGAATCCCATTTTTAATGGCCTTTGAACCAGACGTAGTAAAAACAGCAACTGAGCATTTTGTAGGGGTTGCAGTTGGGTAATTTGCTTAAAGGAGGAGAATTCTGTTACCTATTTCTGTTTTCCCATTCTTTTTATTATTTTTAATATCTGTACACCATTAAAAGTAATGTAGGTACTTGGCAAACAGTGAAGAGGTTCAGTGCTTCTGCCCTGACCACATTATAGTTTATTTAGATAAAAGCAAAGTAAAGAAGGAATTGTATGGCTGTTTTTCGGCCTTCATAGAAGTAGAGCACACAAATTTAATGATTCCTGCTTGGTTCAGCTATTGTGAAATTTAGGAAGGAGTTTGCATAAGATAACATATCCTGCTGTTGTAATATACTGGACACGGGGCTCAGATCTGTGGATAAGGAATGCTGCAAAAATGCTAAGTGTTATTATCACTATGCACCACTCTCCCCAGGGTCTGAACCTGACCTTGCTTCCTGGATCCAAACAATTTCTGTCTTTGTGACAGGATTTTACAGGAAGAGAATTTTCTATGATTATTACGTGAAACAGTTCTTTTCCTCAACATTTATTCAGGTTTGGGCATGTTACTAAACAAAGAGAATTTCGTATCAAAATATGATCAATCTCAACTCTTCTTGTGTTTGTAAAGAATGGACAGAGCTGCCAGCAAATGAGAAGCTGGAGGAAAAAAAAACTGGGGTGACTGTCTTGCCAGAAGAACAGCATGTTTAAAAATGAGTAAGATGGAGATACAGACCACTTGGGACGGACAGGTTGTTTCTGTAGGTGCACTCGCAGGAGGAAGAAAACATGAGCACCAGAACAAAGCAGTTTGGGCAGAAGCCATTGTGGAGGGTGATGAGAAGAGGGTGAGAGTGGTGTGCACGTAAGAGGGTTTGGGTTCTGGCTTGGTTTTCCTTCCTCAGCAGCCTAGTAGAGAGCTTGTGGTCAGCTCTTTCTAGTATGAGTGACTGGGGAAGTCTATAGTCCTGGGAGGAAGGGAAGGTGTAAAGATAAGATGAGGGGGCTGGCTAGAGAGCAGGTTGTGTTCTGAAGACTATGGCTGGCCCTCAGGCTATTATACAAAAAGTTAAATTCGTGTGCTTCTCTGACAGCACTTCCTTGAGAGCTGCCCTTCTTGGAATGTGCCGAGCTGAAGCCTGCCTGGATGCCTTTGAAGAGCACATTGTTTGCATTTGTTGGAAAGCCAAAGGGCCAGAAACCTTGAATTAGCTGTCCTGTCTGGAGCAGGATCTGCAGGGAGGGATCCACTGTACTACTGGAGAGGTGAGTGCCTGCCATTGCTACTGCTGTGGTCTGTGGAGCTGGATGGATCAACAAGATGAAGTGTATTGAGGCACTGCAGTGATACTGCTTTTTACAGCTTATGTTGGTCAGAGATGTAGCAGCTTGGGTGAAATAGAAGCCTAAATCTTGTGTTGCCAATCATGTTGTTTCATAGCCCTTCTGGCTCTGAAGGGAGCTTTACAACATCTGGATTTTAATTAAGAGCATAGATTTTGCAGAAATGGTGGCCTCTTTTTGTGGTGACAATTCCTGTGTGCCTAGTTAAGCAATCTGGGGGCTTTTTTCTTAGTGTGGCTTTGTGATGTGACACACAGGTGATTGCAGGAGTTTAAAACCCCTCTGTTGGACCACTGATGTGCAGGAACATCTTTTTACACATCTGTTTGTATCTTCTACCAGCCTCTTGTGTTACATGAGAAGGGCAGTCTGAAACAAAGCTTAATAAAATGTGCAGGAATAAAAAATGTGCACATTGAGTAACAAAAATCTTATTTTGTATGATGTGCCCAGATTGACAAGACTATTAATGTTCATGCAGCAGTCAGTATACTGTGTGCTAATAATTTATTCAGCTAAATGAAAACTAAACAGGCTGGTTATAATTACATTTATTCTGTGGCAAATGTCCTCTTAAAATCTGTACTTAACATCAGTAAGAGCTTAATGTTTCTGGTGCTGCCGTGTAGCATACTATAAATGAAAGTTCTGCTGCAGTTACTAGCTACTAATAAATTTAGCATCTTCTCATTGCAACTTCTTGGTAAATCCAAATTTAAAGACAAGTTACAGGTCTGACCATTTCTTTTTCTGGAGGTTCCACAGCTGAGACTCATCAGTCTAGCAACAAGCGTGACACCATGTTTGAATATATAACCTTTCCTCTACCCAAGTAACTTATCTCTCACTAAGAAAAGACTTTCAGAGAGAAATAAACAAATGTCTGCCCTTGTGAACTAGTAAAGGGAAAATAAAATGAAAAATGAACCCTTATTATTTAAACAGTGCGACATGACAAACTGCAAGTGCTGCTCACACCTAGTCCTCTGAGAGCAGCTTGCTTTGTTGATAAGCTTTGACTGAACCTGAACCTTTACTTACTGAACCTAGCTTTGTGAATACATTACATATTGCAGTGACGTGATATTGTAGTCCTCCAGATTTTCTTCAGACCATTTGTTGGGATGAAATCATCAAACACAAGGCCAAGTTGGGCATTAGTGTTGTGAATGATCTGACTCTTCAGTCCTCTGGGAGTATTTAAGTTTGGTGTAGAAGCTGAGTAATTTATATCATTCTAATACCTAGAAAGACTGTGTGTATGGGCATCAGGAGGCTGTGTCATGAAATCTGGGGTAATAACTGTGGACCATCTGTGCGGGTTGCGTGTTCAAGAGCTGGTGCAGTTTTAAGTAAGTGAGGCTAAGGAAGCTCCTGGATTGCTGAAGTGTATGTGCTGTGCTCTAACCTTTTTTACAGTTCATATAGGGCACACTGCTAACTTTATGCATTCTAAAAATCCATGTAGGTATGAGTTACGGGCCTAACACATCTTATTGCAAAGGGATAATTGCCATTCAGATCCAGATTACCAGGTTGTTTTCATCTTGAGATGCTGTTGGTAAATAACAGCACAGATATCCCATGTGGTCATCATTGCAAAATCCATGTCTGTGGCTATGTCATGTCTATCTGATTTGTTTGAAGAACAAGAGTTGGCAATATCCTTCTTCATGGTTCAAAAGGAACAGTTATTTCCATAAGAGGCTTAAGTCTGCAGAGCAAACATACTGAATTACAAGCATAAGACTAATGTAACCTGGGAATTCTTAATCCATTTAGCCATTCTCATTAATATGATTGCACTTATTATGGAGGGTCTTGACCTCACATTCAGTTTAATAACTCAAGTCTGGGAATTGCAGTACTTCAGACATGGCAGGAGTTCTATATATTTTATACATTTAAGCACATATATTACTTTCTCTTCAGTTGAAACATCAGGATAGGAAGAGAGGGAGAAGAAGAGGAAGTGCACCATAAAACCTGCATCTAAGTTTTGAATACAGCTGATATACCTTCTCCCTTTCTCACATTTTCCACAATGCATTTCACCCTACCTTATTAGGGCTGTAAAGCAAGTGCTTGTAAATAAGATTATAAGAAAAGAGTGGGTACCAAAAGAATGTTATCCACTCGTTTCAAGGGAAGAACATTAACCAAAATAGAACAGGGAAGGTAACAGCATTTTGTGGAAAAATAGAAAAGATAATGGGGAAAAAGAATATGCAAAAGAAATGGAAAAGAGAAAGTAAATTAATTTGGTTTTCACAGAGGTGTCTTTTCTATAAAAAGGCAACAAAGGAAAAAGCAGGAGAAATAAAGAAAAAAATAAAAATACAATAGGAGGCTTAATGGGGAAGTAGAGAAAAGGTATAAAGAAACGGGGTAGAGTAAGAACACAAGATACTAATCTTTTTCCAAGGGTCAAGTATATCCCTCTAACAGCATGGCTAGGATTTTGCTTCTGCTTTTTGCTTCCAAGTGCTTCTTTAAAGCAAATAGTTCACCGGGCACCAGGCTGTTTAGATTACTTGATGTCATTTGAGCTTCCTAGCTATTACACTATTTCGCTGATGAAAATTCTTCAGCTGCAAACATTTTCAGGGCCCAGTTTTGTTGTTAAGAGCATGGAAAAAAGAGATCATCTCAGATGATTTCTTAGTACAGGGTTACTTTTCATATACATTGTGGTAGCATTGAAAAGATTATTGAGGCAAACTAGAGCAGAAGGCAAGTTCAAAAAGCTGTTTAATTGACAGAAGGACTTGATGAGGGAGGGAATGAAGAAGGACTGGAATTTGTACAACTCTATTAACAGTCTGGCTGCATTCCTTTGTCAGTATTTTTACTGAGTTTCACTTCCAAAGAAACAATGATGCTTCAAGCTGTTCTGTGAAATCTTGATGTACCTTGCTGAGCTAATGAGCCAGAATGCATCACAGCTGCTAGCAAGATTTGCCTGTGTGTACACACATTTGTACGCACATTTGTAATTGTACTTCTGTCACTCTTGAAGTGAAATTCTTTCCATGCCTTTTGAGTTTGGAATAAAAGCCCTCCACATAATGCAATCTGTTATCCCTGGCTCTGAAATAATTTATTGTTGTTTTAACATTACCCTTCCCTTCTCTTCCTTTTTTCCCCTCCCCATTTATCTCTTGCTCTCCACCTTTCTCTCTTCCTCCAGGATATTTTATCTTTTCTCAGGCTAGGAGTAGAGAACTAGGAGTCAGAGTTTTTGCTTTTGATATCTGTAATTTTTCAAGCAAAGATTGTCTATACCAGTTAAACTGGTAGCGACTGTCTGTCCTAACAATGTACAGTGGAAGAGAACGCAGGACTCTCATTCATTTTGTGATGAATCAGAATCTAGGGACAAGGATTTTATATGTCCATAATTGTTATAATAATGATGGGCAGAAATTCACTGTCTTACTATAATGTAGCTGCCAAAAGGATGATGTGGATTGTTATAGGCTGCAGGTAAATAGCGTAAAATATGAACTGAGGAATCACGATCAGGCTTTCACTGAATAGTTCTTCACTGAATCTAATAGGTATCTGATCAGATAGAGATTTGTTCAGATAGCTCCATTTGTTTTCAGTTATTCAGTGAAAAGATGCATGAGTTAATAACAGATTGTGACTATTGCTGTAATGTATTTGCTTCAGATAGTTTATATTTGGAGTTATCAAAATGCACCGGGATCTTAAAATTTGTAGAATATAATAAAAATGCTAAAAAAGGTTGTCATTGAGAGTAAGGAGATGTCAGTAAGTAAAGGTGGTTGTACTGCTGGAAAGTGGCCACCCAAGAAGATCTGGCAGAGAAGGTAAAGTACTAATAGCATTATTAATCTACTGAGTTTTACTGCAAGAAAAATAAGTAGGGAAAGCAAGATGAAAGAGAAGTAATGAGGCAGCAAGGCAATGTAGCAAATTTACAGTTATCAGAGGTATTATGTTTGTGGTTCCTGTTACCAACCTGTGAGTATATCCAGGGTCAGCAGCTATGCCAGATGTCCAGATATTGCAGTTCAGTGGGATAAAAACATAACACTGTTCAAGCTCAGTAGGTTTCTCATATGTAGCAAATCCTCCATGATTATTCATTACAACAATCAGAAGCCATTTTTCATGGGTCTGGCAGCAAGAGGGTTGGATGCTGAGTTAACTGAATGTGTTTCTAATGCTCTGCAGAGTGCTAGTACTGTGGCACTGTGTCCTTGTTACTTCTCATGTATTTTTCAAAAAATTAAGTAATTTTCCTGATAATCTGGATACAAAAGGGTAGATTTTTTCTATATATTTTTCCCCCAGACAGATGTTCCTGTAATTTCAGAGTGTCTCAACCCACTGAGATTATAATTCATTACAGTTTTGTGTCACACTTCAATTGTTATAAAACCCCACTTCTTTTCCACCACTCGAGGCAATGCCACATCAGGCAGTGGAAATCTCCATTGTACTTGCTACATGTGTTCACATAAATGCTTTGGCAGAACATGTTAAGCTTTAATTAAGGGGTATGCCTTATGCATAAAGAAAAGTCTCCTCTAAGTCTGTGGTTCAGATTTAGTTGCCAGTTTTTGGTGATCACTTTTGTTCACTGTTTTATTTTGTTGTACTTGCCTTCCTGACCCTTAACCATAACTTCACAGCTAAATAGTGAGAAATATAAATTTTTCAATATATGCTTTTCAGAGTTTTTATTTTTTATTTTATTTCAATGTTTGGTTTGTAGCAACAGCTTAGAAGGCTAAACCAGAAGAAGGACTTTATTGCTACATACACTGCATGGGCATCAGAAGCGGTTCCTATCTCCTCCACTGATTGTCCCTGATTATAACAGTAGGTTTGCACATTTGGAAAACTGAAGGCAGTGATAGGTCAGATGATTAGGAAAGATTGACTAGAAAAGGAAAATACTGTGAAACACCTTTGCCTGGCATAAGATAGAATAAATAACTGACAGTAACTTTTTTTATACAGACCATGTTCAATATGAGCCATCTCTAGCAGTCCCTCTTTATTGCACAGAGCATGATAAAGCCAAGTGCAGTTAAATCCAAAAACTGATTTGTTCACTAGAAAATATAGTCCTTCCAGGACATGACCCAGGCTATTTTACATTATGTGATATGGGAGAGTATGGAGAGCAAAACTAACACACTAGTGGTTTCAGGTCCTACTATAGATATATTAGGGCTCCTATAGATAGGTTAAGCAAGGATGCAAATTCCAGGCAAAAGGCACAAGTAAATACAGTATCTGGGACAATATCTTCAACACAGAAGACTAATAAAAAATTGTATTTGTGGGGAAAAAATATATTTTTAAATAAACAGGTGAGACCTATCAACAAAGTGATATGTAGCTAAAATTTCCTAGAAACATGAAAAGTAGAATAGGAAAAAATTGTTGGGAAAAAGAATAAAAACAGATCAGCAGGAATTGAAACTTAAATCCATTAGCTGTCAGAGAACAATCATTCACTGTTTGATTGCTCAGAAGTAGAGGAGGACACTCTGCTTTCCTTTGGTGCTTCAACTTCTTTCCTCTTAGTAAAAAACTGTTGCTTAGTTTGAAAATTCACATCTGTTTTATACTGCATGAGTATTTTAAGCTTCAGCTCTAAGTGCCGTTAAGACATCATTTGCTGCTCAGAGTATGGTTTATAATGGGGATCATGTACTCCCTTCTTGAACTGGGCACTGAAGCCAAGATTCCCTATCTTGAGAAGTAGTTCAGAAGTTAGTGACAAACTGAGTCTCATCATCTGCAAGCTGTGCTGCCAAGGGTGACAGGCTGTGGGTCACTACTGGCTATTGTGTCAGCTCAGGAGGACGAGGAATGTGCTGGGAATCCAAAGGTACCAACCACTAGAGGTTTGCTTTGGCATGACAGATTTTTATATTTTAATTTGGTTTTTTAACTTGTCTCTTCAGAATTTGTTTGCTTTTAAAATCTTTCTTCCCTTTCCGCAAAATAAATTAAACCCAAGCAAGCATCCTGTTTAAAAGTAAATAAATAAACAAAACCCACTAGCTATGTAATCAAATCTCAAGTGTGTTGCTTATGCAAGTGATCTGAACTGCACACAGAGAATTCAGAGTTCTGGGATTTTGTCTCCTTAAGAACTAGGTTTTGTTTTTTAAAAGATCCTTTCTTTGTTTGCTTGTTTGTTTGAGACATCTCTGAAAAAAGTTGCTTTACAGATACAGTGCCTTTTGAGGTTTATTTTCTAAACTTCCCCCAGCACCACAGTCTCCCCCTGTCTCTGGGTTGTCAAACTCACCATTGGTTCTTTCTCCTTTTTTTCTGTTTCTCAGGATTACTGAAAACCTCATGGGTCTGCAAAGCATGCCCAGGTTGCTTTAGCATTCAGAAACTGAAGCTGGAGCAATACATGAAAGCTGAACCAAACCGTTTAGATTTAATTCTGATAGACATCTTACATTATGATTTAGGAAGTCACCATCTCTTTCTGGTGGTATTTTATAAGCTGGGCAAGTATTGTTCTTCAGGCCTGTCTACTTAGGTTATACACCATTTGAGGCAAATTCTCTTCATCTTTTGTGTGAATACCACCTCGGTGTTGCATTTTGACTCTAAGTACAACTGAAATGTAAAATAAGTAGTGGTAAGTCCTTCTAGTAAGCGTTAAGTCCCTCTAGTGATTTGTAACTACCACTGAAGATACACTGATTATTCCCCATATGAAAGAACTGTCTCTTAAGGAAGCTGAAAGGTTGAAATAAGCTGCAGCTTGGATAAACTTTAGTATTCCGTTTCAGTGATGTTTTGAAAGCTGAATGTCTGAGATGGATGTTTGGAGTTAAAATTCAGTGGTCTTACAGAATAAAGGCTCTGTATTTGGGGCATTGGTAATGTGCAGTTTTATTTTCTTCTTATTTTTTGTGTGCTGGCTGTGTTTATATTTTATGCCCAGATGGTTTTCTTTAAGGTTTTAGTATAACTTAGCTGTAACATTTTGCACCAGTGTTGTTTTCTTGATTTATGCCTCTGTGTTTGAACAGTTTGAAAACTTCATGAGGGTACCAAATGGGGAAACTGCTTTTTTAGCACTCTGGATGGCTGTTCACTGTCAACACAAAACTGGAAACTTGTAGTTCCTGTGGGGACTGTTGACAGTATCATAGTCGAGTCATGCAGGGTTTTTTTTAACTTATCCTTTAAAGAAGCCTAAAACCTTTACTCCCAATTGAAAGAATGTTCTTTCTTAGCACGTTGATAGCTCTGGAATTAAGGACTAAGTCAGTAATTTATATTTTTCAAGGGATCATATTCTTCCCATGTAATAAAATGCCATAGAAGATGCTAAAGGCCTGTATGACTAAGATAAAGATGAAATTTATGAGCTGATACTGTGACATGAACTACTCATGGAAGAAAAATCCATTGTTAGAACTAGGTAGAACTAGAAATGCTCATTGAGTAGATAAAAAGTTTACAGATACTGCTGGCTATAACCATTCTGTATTATCTGAAAGAAAAGGTTGTATATTAAAGAAATAGATAATTTTGCAATTACTTGGCAACCAGATGTGCAAGTCAGATGTCCTGCTTTCTAGCAGGTAATTTTATTCTATGAGTGAAAGTACCAGCTTTGCAATGGCAACCTAAAAAAATAGGATGTCTAGAAGTCAATAATAATGTTAAATTGAACGAGCAATTGAGGGTATTCTCAAAACAAAATAATACAGGCTTCCTTCTGTCTGCACCTAGGGAGGGCTGAAGAGCTTTTGAGATTACTTGAAAATTGAAGTATAATTGTGGATGAAATTATGCATCTGGCACAAGAAACTGATTTCTTACCAATTTTGACTAGGCCACTTGTAAAATGGCTTAGCTGCAATGACTAACAAGTATTTCTATTCCATTGTTGAACAGAATGGGTCAGTAATATTCACAGAGTTTACATTTTCTCTTGAAATGTGCTATTGCCAGAGCTACACTTCATCCCTGTTTAGCGGAAAGAAGAGTAGAAAAGCATCTCATATTTGTGTAAGGGGAGTGTAAAAGAAATTAGACAGAATACATGATATTTGCTCTAAATGTGCCACCTAAACTGGTGAAGCCAAGGTTACATTGGTAAATGAAGATACTAGTTACACCTTACCAACACACAGAGATGTTTCCAGGGAGGCAGGACTCCGCAATCCCGGAGATGAGAGCTATTAAAGTAATTATTAGTTACAGAGAAAAACACCTACTTTCTGTCTGAAAATCTTTTCATATACATTTGTTTGCATCTCATACCCCCTCAGAGGGTGCTTAGGGGAAAATATTGTGCTAGATTCATTATGTTGGCAAAACATAGTTAGAAAATTTGAAAACAGCCATTTTCCTTACATTCACAATAAATGTTCAGTGTTGTAAGCCTGTACTCTGCATTCAGATTCACCTTCATCTAAAACATACCAGAACATACCAACTCTACAGACAACCTGAGGCATGATCACATCTGCAGCTTTGAGTGGAAGAACAAGTCTTAGTTTCATTGACTACAACATTTATATTTGCCAGAGTCATACAATCCTGTAGACTTGGCAAAGTATTTTTTTTTCTGAATTAATATTATATCTTGATTAATTTAGTGGAAGAATTTAAATCCTTTTAGTCTGATAAAGAACTATTAGGATTTCACTGCTTTTAGGATGACTTTATGTTTCTGCTTTCTTGCAGAACAGCCAGTGTTCTCCCACTAAAGAAAAAAAAAGGAAAAAGAAAGGAAAAAAAAGATAAAGACATGTATGCTTTAGAACCCTTGGAGCAATTTACTGCTTTCTGTAATTTTTTTTGGAGTTGAGTGTGTTTAGTGCAGACTTGTGGTCTGTTTTAAGTTGTGCTGTTTTATGAAGCCTTTCTCTCCCAAATGATGTTAATTCTGCCCACATTGCATAATTTTGATTTCTCACTTGGTGGAGGAAGGGAAAACACCTGTGAGTATGTTTCAGTTCTGTGATGTTCTCTTAGGTGCTGCTAATGGCTTCTAATTCTGCCCCTCAGTTCTCCAAGAAACAGAGGAAGGGCTCTTCTTGGTCTGAGATTGCTGGGGTGCTCTCAGCGTCCTCCTGGAGCTGCTTATACTGCACAGAGGAAGAGGCTTCACAAACCTACACTTTTCCAAGTATATGGGCAATGTTCTTCCTAATTCATGTTCACAGCTTTCCTTTATCTGCTGTTGATCTTGCTCCCATGTTAATTTTTCAGGCTGTCATCTCTGCTGATTTCAGCACTTACTCATCAGCTAATCCCCTGAGCCTCTTCAATCTTTCATAGCAGGGAAAGCTCCAGAGCTCTCTTTAAGGCTCTCTGCCCTAAAAATGGAACTTTTCAGCACTGACTCCCTAAATGATGGAAGTTTTTCTATCTGAACTTTGCTCTGCAGCTACATCTAGTTCCTCCTCAGACTCCTGTTGCTGTTGCATTCTTGTGCTTCATTTCCTGCCTTGAATTCCTGTACTCCAGAATGACTCTTCCTCTCTTTGGTTGCTTGAGTAAGAGTTGTCTTCTCACAGACAGCTATTGCTATCCTTCCTCTAGCATTTTTTCCACAATGCCCCACAGCATAGCTACTTCCCTTGGCACCCATTCAGATTTGGAAATAAAGAACAAACAAATGAGTTAAAACGCTACCTGGCTGGGTCCCCCTGCTGCTTTTTCTTCAGTTCTCTCAGTATGTTAACTTGACAAGTGAAGATGGACTTGGTGAAGCAGAGATTTTGTGAGTGGAGTAACAACATTCTTTGGCCTGAAATGTAGTTTTCAAGGATATATTGGTAGCAGTCTGTTGACACAGCTATTCATTACATGCTTTGAAATCAGGGTTTTTTTATTACCCGTGGAATTTACAAGGCTTCTAAACAGGGCCTGTTGGCTTAGGTGCATCTCCCTATAGGCATGACTAGACTGAATCGATTTACTTTAAGCCAGCTTGATGTGTCTGTTCTCATCTTCCATGTTTCCAGTATTAAGCTGAGTTAAGTGAGTTTGGACAGAACTGGCTTAGCTCTTCCTGAACCCAAAGCATGTAGGAATGTCCACCTTGTGTGTAAATACAGAAAACCATCATGTAAATGGTGCCAGGGGAAGTGAGAAATGAACATATTATTGAAGAGTTCAGCCAGCAGCCACTGTACTTGCTGTGAGCAGACTAGTTCAAAACAACTTGCTAAGGTTTATATTTATTTTTAGTAGTAAATGTTTTGGCTATCTCCAATGAAACTACTTCATAAAAATACCAAATTGTAGATTTTAGAGTAGTAGAGTTCATATAGTGAGACAAAAGAGGAGCAAGCTGTAAACATGTTCTGCCAGTGGTGTCAATATATTAAAAAGGCTTTTTTTAAGCAGAAGTCAGGCATTAGTTAAATACCTATTGCATGTAACTGCCTTTTTTTGGATTTCTTTTCAGGAGATGTTTGAAACAAGGCTTGTATCTTGCTACTGCGTTTTCATTTATGTAGATTATGGGAAATAACTGAGAGATCCATTCATGGGTAATTTAAACATATTCTTTTTTTTCAACAAAACTATCTGACACACTTAAAAGACGGAATTCAACATCTAAGTTAACTGCCTGTTGGAATGCTAGCCCCGAGTCTTCCCAAAAGAATGTAGAATGAATCTAACTTTTCAGAGGGCAAAGATATTTAAAGCAATACAAGCTATATAAAGAGCTTAGGGATAGCCAACTAAATAGTTTTCTGTTGACTTAAGCACTCCTTCTCTTGTTGTCATGCACCGTGGGATCAAGGGTGGTGGAAATATGCATGTGAGGAAGCATGAAGAAATGGCATGCACTCTTTGTGTATCTTGGTGGCTTTTTTAGACTTGGCTTTACTGTAACATAGTTACTGTTGCTACAGTCCAATCTGGAATCTTTCCATCAGAAATGCTGTTTTGTGTACTGACTCCTAAATGTTTCATATCTCATTGCTCTGAAATTTGTCACATCTACAGCTTGGGAGGCAAATTAAATCCCAGTTAATTTTAGATGGATTTGTTGCTATTTTAAAGACCAGATTTGGTTTTTGCTACTTTTTTGGATTAAGATTTCTACTGATTTCTGAAGCCAGAAACACTGTAGAGTTGCAGAGGTGGGTAACCCAGCCACCCGAATGGCTCAAGTGACTTGGCATGGGATGTCTGTACACTAAGATAGGTATTTGTTCAAAATGTTTGGTATCAATCTAATTTTGTTTCAGCTGAACTTAATTAAGAGTTCAATGAACACAGTGCTTCTGGAATTCCTATTGATGCAATATAGGTGCTTGTATATAGGTAGCATCATCTGACTTGAAACCTTTTTTTCTCTATTCGACTTACACAATGGAAGATCTTCATCTTTCAGTATGTGAACCTCAGCCATATCCTGCAGAAATTCCTGAACATGTAAAGAGGGTCATGATTGGGAATAGGATGGATTCATTTCTGTCTCTGATGAAATTACTACATTTGTGGATGAGAGGATTGCAGTGGATATTATCTGCCTTAACTTTATAATTTAGTCCTGGAGGCATGGACCAACCCCAACATCATGAAATTTGGCAGGGACAAATGCAAGTCCTCCACCAGGGACAGACTGACCTCATTTGATGGGTAACTTGCTGGATAGCAGCTCTTCTGAACAGGATCGAGAGTTCTGGTGGGCTAAACACAAGCCAGGGGGATCCTGGGGTGTGTCAAAAGGAACATGACCAGTAGACTGAGGGAAGTGTTAGCCCCCTTTACTCAGCATTCATTAGACCCCAACCTGATTACTGTGTCCACTTTTAGACTCCACAAAACAGCAGCAATGGCAAACTTAAGCAAGTTTAGTGTCAGGCCACCATGATGACCTGGAGGCTGGAGTCCCTGATCAGTGAGGTGAGGCTGAGACAATATTCACCCTGGGGAAGAGAAGATGCCTTTGGGTTTGAATACCAGTATTTTTTTGCCTTCTGTCTGAATTCCACCTTGCAGAATTGTGGTGCATTTTGGTCATAAGTGCACATGTTCTAAATCTCTTTGCCTCATACTTACTAAGTTCAAATACTGGCAAGCATTGTTTTCAGTATTGCCAAAAGTAAAATACCAACAAATACATGTATTTTCTTAGAAACTCTCTCTTGATCATATTATCCAGGAGGCAAGGATAAGTGGTAAGATTACTCTCCTTCTTGCCCTACTTCTTTTTTGCAGTGTCATTGTAATTAAACCAGAATGGTGATTTTTGTTCTTTTTTTTCCCCAAAGAGCTGTTCTTACACAGTGTACAGAATGGAGCATCTGGTAGACATTGTACCTAAACTACATAACATACATTTTAGTAATTGATGCAGCTTGGTTGTAAATTTTCATAATTGATTAGTTACCACTACTTTTCTCCAAAGGTGGAGAGAAATAATGGATGTAGGGGTAGAAACAATTAAACTAGATATTGTGTGTGATTCCATGAATGACAGGGCCATCTAAGAGAAGAACTGCTTGATCTCATTCTCTGGTGATCTCCTGTGTGTAATTATTTTGTACAGTGAGTGGCTGAGTTTTAGCTTTATGTTAGGTATCCCAGAGGAGGTATTTAGTATATGTAACGGCAGTGGGACGTCCCCTGGCTGTATTTTCCTTCTTTTCAATTTAAATACCAATTTCTTTCTCTCCTAAAGGGAATTATTTCCCTGAGCATGTCCAAGCAAATTGTTCTTGTCATTTGTTTCAGTCAAGCTTTTCTCCTGCTTATATGGGTACATTGTCACTGGATGTAATTGGATGACATTGGTATAGTTGAGAGCAGAAGACTGGTTCCTTTAATCTTTCTTTATGAGTAATCTATTTCCCCAGTCAGTGTTTTTTCCCTGCTTGGATTTTCTTCAATTTTATCAACATCTTCAGGGTAAGGAGGTTCTCCCGGCACCTGAATTCTTTCTGAAGCACAGAACATGTTTCCGCAGGCATGTTATTAAATTATGGATATTTCTCTAATTCCACTTCTCTGACTATTGTCCAACAGTTCACATCTGCATAGCTGCATCTGGTACAAATAAAAAAAGGGTTTGTTTTGTATATCGAACATGGGATAAATGACCATTTTGCTTTTGGTTTTATTTCTAAACCAAAGTTTGTAAGCCCTTTTTATATAATCTCTTAACCTTTATAATATTACACAGGATTAGGCAGCTTTTTTATGCTTTACTTAGTTGTAATTACTTTCTTTCTTCTGGACAACTAGTGACTGGGGGTCTGAGACCTTTGTATGGTTTCCTTTTGAATGCTTGCTCCATTTGGAGCTAGCATAACCCACAACTAGAATCAACAGTTATGCAAAACTTCTTTATGAGAGCGCTGAGTTGAAGTAAAAACCACTCGTGGGCTGCAGGGGTTGTGATGACGTGGTTTATGCCATTATTGCCTTCCATTTGAGGAGCTCAATGCAAATCATTGTCTGTAATGGAAATATTAAGAGACATTGCAGAGTTAAGGGTCAAATTACTTATAAAAGGTGTAATTTTCCATGTTCTTCCTTCCAGCCAACACACATAACGTGTATGTGCACATAGCTATCTACATTGCTAGCTGTGCCAATCTTGTAATTGCATTTGTACGTACAGGTGTTGAGATTCAAGCTATTATACCCTGGCTTAGCTTCCCAGCAAATTATTCCTCTTCTCTGTGGAGAAGACTGTGGTTTCCTAACACAGGTAGGAAAAATGGTGGCTCCCTTTCTCCTGTTCACTCTCTAGCATGAATTGCTGCCAAAGTGTGCTATGGACATAAGTTCTGTTCCTTTTGCATTAACCGTTTTGATGGAGAAGCCTTCCTTAAGGGCTCCTTTTCACAGAGGAGGGAGGACAACAGCAGCTCATCTGCACCCTGTCATAGTCTCAGCTGTGTATTTGAGTCAGAATGCTTTATCTGGGAATGTACAATGAAATGAGAAGGGTGTTTTCAAGAAAAATCCAAATATGCTCTGTGTAATAAAGAATGATAAATCGCAGAAAGGTTTTTAGATATAAACACTGACTATATACCTCTATCAGTGTAAGAAGAGTGGGGAAAGCAGTTGATGTGACCTTAATTTTGCCCTGTGAAAGCCTCTGTACTGTGTAATTATATCATAAAAAATTATTACATAAAACATTATGTAAGAATATTTTTTATATTTATAGAAATATAATTATAGAAAAATATATTTTTAATGAGGCTTTGCTTTGCAGAGGTTAAGTGTAGTTCAGACAGATACATTGAAGCTTAACTCCATAAAAACTGAGCTGCCTACATTTGTCTAGAGTGGTTGACATCAGCAGTACTATTGAACCTAAGCAGCATTTAAAGACATCTGGAAACCAAGAGCAGGATAGGTTATGAAACAGCTCCTACGGCTTTCATCCAATTGCTTGTTTTCTTAATCATGTAAGAATCTGTGAAGAGTCAGAGTCTAACAGAGCTGAGCTAGCTCACTGAAACGCTTCCAGTCATTGCTGGATTAAGTAGTTACTCCTGCTGTTATATCCAGTGTTGTACATAGAATTGCTTGGTTTGTCAGTCACTGAGACATGCTACAAATGCATATACACAAAACTTGTGATGCTTGAAAACTGAGTGATTGATTGTGTTAGAATCACTCTGTTTTGTTTTGTTTCGTAAACCCTAACCATCCTTAGGGACTGATAATGTGACTTACACAACAGGATTTTTAAAGCCAAAATAGCCTATACACTTATGTCACAAGAATCACAGAATGACCTAGGTTTGAAAAGACCTTCAAGATCACCCAGTCCAACCATTCCCCAGCACTGCCAAGGCCACGACTAACCCATGGCACTGAGGGCCTCATCTACACAGTCTGTGAACACTTCCTGAGACAGTGATTCCACCACTGCCCTGGGCAGCCTGTTCCAATGCCTGAGCACCCTTTGTGGAAGAAATTGTTCCTAATATCCAATCTAAACCTCCCCTGGCACACGCTGGGGCCGTTACCTTAATCCTTGACCGCTTTGCAAAGCACCCACAGATATGCTCAGGGAAGTTCATCCCTTGTTTGACTGGTTCCTGTAGCTCTTCTAAACTCAAGCATTGCATAAATGCATAACATATTTAAGCAGTTGTCACAAGTAGTCAATAGGTGCACTGACTTTGACTGGGAGAAAGAAACCTGCTTTTTTAAAGTACTGCTTAAATGTAAGATAATGGTTTATAACAAACTGTGGTGACATTGCAGTTCCCTGTAAGACACAGCTTTTCAGTATGTGGTTCTACGTGACATTTATCTGGTTCCACTGGGACGCTTTAAATGCGCTGTTAAAACCTCACGGGATTTTAAAGCCTAAAAAATATAATATTAACCTCTTCACCCATGGAACTTTTGTGGAATGCTGATGGTAAATGAAAAATACAGTCCAGGAGTCTTAGTCTGCAGCAATAACTCCACGCAAATCCTTAAGATGGATTTATTGGTTTAACAGATCTACTCTACTACATGAAAATGATTCTGACTTAAACACTCATGAATAGGAACACATTTGATTGTGTCAATAAAACACAGGCAACATACAAAACCAGACATACATTGTGAGTAATACAAAGCAAGTGCGTTTAGGTACCACTCTCAGTGTGTATCCATGGTGCATGGACAGCCACAGGAATACTGACTGGTTTAGGCATTGTATTTTGGGGAAGCTACTGACAAACAAGAATTTATGAATAAAAAGTGGCCTGGAAAGAAGATCTCTTCCGACCCAAAATAATGTTATACTGCATTGGGTTTATGTGGCAAGGTTCTGGTAGCAGAGGGGCTGCAGGGCTGGCTTCTGTGAGAAGCTGCTAGAAGCTTCCCCGATGCCCAATGGAGCCAGCACCAGCCAACTCCAAGACAGACCCACCTCTGGTCAAGGCTGAGCCCATCAGCAATGGTGATAGTGCCTCTGGGATAATGTATTTAAGAAAGGGGGGAAAAGCCTGCACATCTGCAGAGAGGAATGAGACTGTGTGAGAGAAACTGCCCTGCAGACCCAAGGTCAGTGCAAAAGGAGGGGAGGAGGGGCTCCATGTGTCAGGGCAGAGATCCCACTGCAGCCTGTAGTGGAGACAGTGATGAGGCAGGCTGTGCCTCTGCAGCCCATGGAGGTCTATGGTGGAGCAGATATCCACCTGTAGCTTGGGGAGGACCCCGTTGAGCAGGTGGATGGGCAAAGGAGGCAGTGACCCCATGGGAAGCCCGCACTGGAGCAGGGTCCTGGCAGGACCTGCATCCCCATGGAAAGAGGAGCCCACATAGAGCTGGTTTGCTGGCAGGAGCTGTGACACTGCAGGGACCTGTGCTGGAGCAGGGGATAAGTATAGGGAGTCCTCCCCTGAGGAGGAAAGAGTGGAAGAGAAAATGTGTGATTATCTGACCACAGCTCCTATTCCCTGTCCTGCACTGCTGCGAGGGACCAGGTAGAGAATACAGTATTGAAGTTGAGCCAAGAAAGAAGGGAGAGGTGGGGAGGAGGTGTTTAGGTTTAGTTTGATGTCTCATTATCCTACTCTGATTTGACTGGTAGTAAATTAAACTGATTTCCCAAGTTATATCCGTTCTACCACTGACGGCAATCAGTGAGTGATCTCCCTGCCCTTATCTCTTCTATCAAGCCTTCCTTTACATTTTCTTTCCCATGTCCTGCTGAGGCAGGCAGTGCTGGAGGAGCTTTGATGGGCACCTGGCTCCCAGCCAGGGTCAGCCACATACACCTGTAGTAAGAAAAATTTGCCTTAATTGCTACTGAAGTTCCCAAGTGATGCAGGGTCTATGATCTTCCTGGGTTATTTGTAACATGCTTACTTGCTTCCTTAAATAGGAAGCATTTCTTAGTATCTAGTTTATATGCTGCAAATTAAGCCCATCATTTCGTGTTCTCCCAGAATAGATGTGGAAGACAGATGATTGTGCTAGCTTTCCCATGTTCTCCTGCTGAACTCTTTTGTGCATATTCCCTTTTCTCTCCTCATAGCTAGCCAGCTCTTGCTATCTCTTCTCATAAATTATGTATTTGAGGTATATTTCTGTATTTGTTAGTGATCTCTGGGCTTGCCCCGGTTGGTTCTCACCCCTCGCAGCACTTGTGGAGGAGTTGGGGTTGCCAGGCAGATCAGTGAAGTGTCAGTAATTCATAAGATCCAATATAAAAGTTTGAAACAGTAAGAAATAGTTTGTTCACATCTAAAGAGGGCAAATCTGAAACACCCACTTGCTTACAGTCTGATTGAGTAGACGTAGGTGTTGAATGTAGATCTTATCGGTGATCAGCATTCCTTATTAATTTGCTTCCTTCAACACAAGGCAGAACAAGTTAATGTGTGCAAAGTTAACTCGTGTGCAAAGAACAAGTTAATTCGTGTGCAAAGAATTTCAAATCTGCTTATAGCAAAGCAGTGGTGCATCAGGACGGCTGCTGACTGAAGGATAAAGAAACAGAGTCTTTACTCTGTGCCTGGTGCCCTCATGTGGCTTTGATGTTCAGGTTCTTGTGAATTAATTGAATACATCACTGCATGGCTGGCCCTTTGGCTGTGTAAAAGGTAGGGAATGATTTCCTTGTATAGCCTTGCATGGTCCTCTGTGAGCACAGCATGTGCTGGAAAGCCAAGATACGCTGTCTGTCATGTGGCCAGTGTGATCTGGATATGCAAATGCCAGGAGTTTCTTAACTTAAACCAAGAGACCTGCTGAGGTCTGATGTAGACTAACAAATTTAGCATAATTGCGACTAAAAATCATTGAACATTAATATGCTTGAACTGTAGTACTAGTGCAAAATAATTTAACAATATAAAGATAAAAATCTAATAGAAAACCAATCTACAGCTGTATCATTCTTTCAGCTGTACCTCAGCCAACAAAATACATGCTGTGCAGTGCCCAGAGCCCTGCAAGCCACCCCTCCTGAAGCCATTCAAGCTCCAGCTCCATGCACGTGCTGGCTGAGCTCTGAACACCAGCCTTCCCAGCTCTGGGGGCTCTTGCTTCACCATGGCCTCCACACTGTGGTATGTGAGATAAATGGAGGTTTACAGAAGTCCACCAGAACGTGAAGCACAAGAACAGTCTGGGTTACTGTATGGCTGAGCTACAACTGCTGATCACAACCCAAAATATTGGTAGTAGCACTATTGCTATAAATCCTCAGCACTTGACAAATGAGAAGTAAAGCAGAAGAATAAAATTGCAAAACTCCTTAAGCTTATATTCCTAAGAATTTTCTTGCAGTTTTGAAACCAGTATACTTCAGTGTGATTGGTGTAATATTGTCATATTTTTATAAAGTGAAAAATACCTTTCATGGTTCATCGTCTATTCTGTATGAGTCGTTTTTTTTCCTAACTTTATATATATATACACATAAGAATTAGGAATTGCTGTAGTATTTTGATCATGATTTTTTGCATCAATAATAAACTAATGAACAGAATTTGAGGCTAACCTCAAGTCTTGTCGTGTTTGTAAGATATGAAAAGCCAGGAACTGCATGGGGCTCAGCATTTGTTTCATATCTGTGAGCTGTTCTTTGTGCACAAAGGCATTTATTTTTGTCTTGTAGCATATACTAGATTTCTTTGAGAGTATGACCTATATCAGCTTACCTGTGTGTAACTAAAGCAAAAGCAATTCCAAACATCCCCCTTAGGTTAATCCATTAAACCCTTTGTATGATTCCCTGTGTAAGCGTAGTAGAAGTTTAAGTATAGAATTTGACTATAATGTACAAGTAGAAAGGTTTTCATGTTTATCAGTCTCATCAAGCAAGTGAATACACTTGGTCAAATTAAAATATCTAATTATTTATTCACATAGAAACCAGTAAATTTTAGGGTTGGTAGCACAAAACTTTTTGTTAAAAAAAGAAAATGAGCTATGCCATATAGCTTCTTCACTCTCAATAAAGTAACATCATCACAGTTAAGAGTACATAGAAATGAAACATTCCATGTTGTATCAGTTGGAGCACAACATGATGAATGAGAACATCCTTGTTAGAAATGTTACCACAAGGAACTATCAATAGCTAACAGCCATGTTCTCCAACTAGAAATCAAGAGTACTTGAGTAGATTTTGGCATAAAAGGCACAAAACACAAAGCCAAGCATGCTTGTGTCATTTGTCACAAAGAAGCATTGACGTTTGTGCAACATGGAAAAGGATTGGCATTTTTCTGGACTCTCCCAATATCACAGATCTGTAGGGAACACTAATGCCAGTGTGTCAGTCCCAATACAGATGCCAGCAACTACAAGGAAAGAGGAGTACATAGAAGCGGATACACCTGTCCCTTCCAGGAGATCTTAGCTTGTGTACTGAGAAAGCCACTGCTATTGTACTGTTAGTAGCAAGTAAATCACTGCAGCCTCTCAGAAACACAGCCTCTGGCAGTGAGCACCCATGGAGATTGTGTAAGACTGCTAAAACTGTAACAGTGTTGGAAACCTCTCATAAATACAGGTTTACCACTTGCATTTAAATGTGTGGTACCAGCTCCCTTCTTGCTTCAGATAAACCTTTTTAAAAGGTTTAAGTCCTTGAAAGAAAGGACTCTTCAGAAGAGAATGCTGCCTATGCAGGTGAATGGCTTTTCTGATTTTAAGGTGCTCCACAAACACAGATTAAACATCCATGGTATTTCCTTCTGTAATGGGCTAACATCTTGCTAACATCATCTTGTTAGCAGTCTATCTGCTATATCTCTATAACAAGCCTATCCTCATCATCACTGCTGGTGTCATCATACTCAATTCTGGTTTGCTTCCTCATCATCTCTAAACCTCTCTTTTTGTATGTCTTGGAAGGTGTTGCAGCATAAGTCTTGAACTCAGGGGACCTGAGAGGAACTGGGGGCTTTTGAAAGGCAGTAGCAGCAGCGTTGTGTGGCCTTCCATCGCTGTCTGGCTGCAGGTGGGTTCTGTTCTTGTCTGCACTCCTGGGAAGGTCAAGGATTCTTTGAGAAAAGTTTGCCTGCTCTGGGTGTTCTGTACTGGGTAATTCATCCCTTGAGACTGCCTCAGTAAGGGACTCCGCTTTTGATCTGAAGAAACATGAACATCCAGGCTTGGAGCTGGGAGTTGAGTTTTCTTTTGGAGATGAACATGTGTTCTCTTCAACTGGAGGTTTCTTCCTTCCCGAGGCCTGCATCACTGGGTCTAATGTACCAAACCTTTGACTCTCTGACTCTCCACATAGTATATTTTCCTGGCTGGCTTCTTGGTGTAAGGAAAGAGGACCAGTAGTCTCTGAGTTTTTGCTGTCACCTGTGCCTGTATTTGTAAAATCAGAAGTGCAAGACCAAAAAGAAGGTGCCATTGAGTCACCCTGAACGTTTGACTGTGACTCCCCTGGGACTAGCCGCTGAGGCAAAAGTGATTTTGTCACTACACAGCAGATCTCCACGTCACTGCTGACCTGCTGCATGGCTGTAGTAACTGTGGATGAAAAGGAATGAGTTGTCACAGATATTTCCAGAGGAGCTGTAATGTTCTGAAAAGAGAGGTTTGTTCTTGTGTGTTCCCTGATTTGCCCAGAAATGTCCTGTAGAAACCAGGGGGCAGGAGGGGAGGAGGAGAGAGAAAATACATTTTAAATTTTCAGACCAAAGAATTGCATCCTTCATGAAAGTGCCACAATAACTAAGCTGACTCTGTCACTGGAACCTCTTCTCTCCCAGTGTGTGTGGGAGGTGTAGTAAAGGATGAGTAGGTGACAGATCATGCTAATGTAGGGCTCATCACAGATCATCATAATTTAGAGCTGATGGGGGCCAGGGCTTTCACCCCTCATTCTTATATACTTTCCAGGGAGTTGTTCTTTTCATTAAGGTATTTTAATATGCATATTGCAATGATGTTTGTGCAACATAGAGGGAAAGGTTTGTGATGAATCTGTCAGAAATATTACAGTGTCTGAGGTGGCAAGATACATGTAGGAAATAAAATTACTTAGTAAAAAACATTTTAGGGATTAAGTTCCTAAATATGTTACTACTTATGCTACATGAGGAACAAGTGCTCATGGTGTGTAACAGCAGTGTGGCTCATGAGCTTTTGTCTCAGGTGGGGCCAGTGAATGCCTGGGGAGGAGTGTAATGAGGGCAAGCACAGAATGCTCCAGGAGCTGTGCTGACACTGCACACTGCAGCATCCTTGCAAGACAGCGGCTGTGTCTCAGGCCCTCTCAAGCTAATGCAGCTGTTGGTAGCATTGAAACCACAGCAGCACTGGCTTCTACACTGGCCTAAAGTGATTCAGTTGGGCACACATTCTTCCATTACGGCCCTCCCCACTTCTCCAGTTCCAGCCTCACTGTCTCTGCCTCAGGATACTCCCTGCCACTTCTGCTGGCACTTCCAACATCAGTGCTAACCAAGTCTCTGACAACAAGCACAAGAAATATCCTATTCAATTAATGCAAAGATTTTTTTAAAGAATCCGTGATATGAGGTATTCTCAACCTGAACTTTAAAGCAGCTGAACGTTATACAGGTTTTAATTACCAATATCCTTTTTTTTTTCCTTTCAATAAAAAGTAATATATGAAATAAGGCACAATACCTACTTTTTTATCCATTTTGTCTTTTTGTCTAACATGGTTTAGATTTTCAGTATGGGCAGATATTCCTGAGTTAACCTTTCCTTCTTTTTTCTTTCTGCAAAGTGGCTTGTCTGAGGTGGAACAAGATGTTTCTTTCTGCTGGTGTAGGTAATCTCCTATTGAAGAGAGGTTGAAGAAACTTTTACTTTGATTTTTATTCCCCCACATGCTTGAACTTGCTGAATTTTTTATCATATCACTGAACTAAATTTTATATTCTATTTTCCATAAATTTTTATTCTAAGTCTAATGCATTTTCTCATTTCCTTTATACACATTTGGTTGGCTTTTCATTTTTTTCATTTGCCATTACTGTCCTGCAAAATAATAGCTGCTTATGTCTGCTATGAATCAACACAAGGAATTGTGTCTGCTTCCAGATGGTAGTGGCATAAACATCATTTTCTTTAATACTACTAATTAAATGGGGGTGGTCACTGAAATGCAGAAAGCAAGTCAGCACCAAACTCAATTCACGCTGCAAACACACAGTCTTGTTTCAGAAAATGGTAAAGATGCATCTTAAAACTTTTTAGACTTTTAGTGGAAGGTTATTTTGAGTTACTTCCTTTAAAAATGCCCTCTTAATTGTCAAATAAACATATGCAAGAATGTGCATGAAAATCATTGTGCGTTCAGTTCCCAAAAGGTGCAGGATATTCATGTTTTTACTCACAGAACTTACTGAAGTGCAAAAAGTGTTTTTGCAGTTCCATGTGGTGCACATCAGAGACAGTGCAAACATTCCTGCTTTTAAAAATATATTCAGTATATGAAAAAATATTCAAAGTACTGACCTTGTACCTTTGACTGAGGAGAACGGTACTTCTTATACTTAAATTTACAGTGTTGGGATGAACAGCCCTTCCTAAAAGCATCCAGTGTTCTGTTTGGGAAACAATGCTGCTTGCTTTGGCGGTTCATTTTCAGTTGAGCAGATCTGTGTATGTGCCTTCCTCTGTACCTGCATTGCCAATGGCATTGAAAGGGTCAACACTACGCGTGATTTGAAAGCAGCCAGAGTAGAATAATCCCACATCATCAAGTAAATTTAAGTCTAACAACCATTTACTACTGTGGAGGAGATGCCTGTTTATGTCAACTCAAAAAAAAAAAAGTCCAGGATTTTAGGCAAGAGACCCACAATTATTTTATTCTTTTTTTTCTCAGTAGGGTTCAGTAAACCCCAGGTTTGATAAGAGAAATGGATTCAGGAATAACAGATCCTTTTTCCTATATGTGGGATTTTGAAACAACATACTTCATAAAGACTTGAATCACACAGGAATCACCTGAGACTGCACAGTTGTTGGCTTTTTTGCCTTTCACTTACATGCTACCTATTCATCATCACTAATGAACAACATCAACATTTCACTTCTTTAGAAAGCGCACTGAATAATCCAGCTTTGCTTTGTTTTCTACTCTAGCTAGATCTTTCAGTAACTTAATGATTGAGGTTAAAGTACATTGCAAGATCCCATTCCTGTATCAGTAGAATCAGTCACTATATGCAGAGTAGTAAGTAAATCTAAAATGGGGTGTTTATTCTAGTATTTGGTGTCTTAGAAAAATACATTGCATTTTATGATTAAGAGTCTGGCCAGTTAGCTACTGATCAGCATGACCTGATCTTTCAGAGCCCTGTACCTAATTGAGTCTCTGAAGCTATTTGGTAAAGCCAAATAAATAAATCCTGAGACCAGCAGAGGAAAAAAAATATAAAAAAAAAACAGGACAAAAACCCCACCCAAAAACCAAACCAGAAGAAAGCCCCAGAAGAATGTCACTAGACTGGATAATACAGCCCTGAGTCTCCTGTTCTTATGATCGTTCAAAATTGTGGTGCTCTGCCATACTAGACCCAGTGATTAAGTTGCTGACATTGATTTGTCCTCAAGGGACTCACTCTGTCTGATTTTAGTCATGCAATAAAATAAGGGGGATGTATGCACACAATACCTGTTTCTTATTGAAGCAATTAATCAGATATGCTGCTGCACCACACTCTTGAAATATTAGAGGCTAAATCTTCCACTGATAGGAACCCCCATTAAATATGGAGCTGCTCTGCTGATTGATACAATGTGCCTTTGACAGTTTTATACTCAAATTCTTCCTGCTTTTTATTTAAACCGAATGATCCTTTAAACTAGAGATGGTTTTGTTAGGTTGTGTTAGAACTTGATATTTATTCTTCTCTATTCTCTAGTGAATACAAGTTCAGGATACAGATCTCATGAGGACAAAAGGGTCTCACACACTGCTTTTAGCTGTAACAGGATTAAAACCTGAAGTATTTTGGTTCCCTTCACACAAAAGTAAATGCTGACACTTTTGACAGATAAGAATTCCTAAAGCACAGTGAGAGACAACTGACCACTCATCATCTTTCTTTGGTGTATATGTCTGTTTTTCCTAGAGAACTCTGTTCCTGATAGTAAACAACATACTGACATTTTTTATAGCTTACCTCTGTGGAACTGCTGCAATGTGGGAAAATCTCCTTCTGAGATTACCCCACCCCTCACCCCTCTACCTCCTTCTCCCGATTTTGGCAAGGTTGAATTCTGGGAATTTTTTATATTCTGTGGATTTTTTACACTCATTTTAGCAAAATTTAATCTAAGAATTCTAAGGAATTTCTAAGCAGAAAACCACGTGACTCACCATTTTGGAGTGACTTTAATCTTTTTCTGTTTGTGGCTCCTCTTGAGTTTATTTGTTGAGAGTTTTTCCTTTTTGCAAACTACTGTTTTCTTCTTTTGCTCTGAAATATTTTTGAAAGCACCACCAGGAGCTGCTGAGCCCAACTGTTGAGAATATTGGAAAAGAAATGAAGTACATGAAACTTCTGAGTTCATCAACCAAGAGAGTGGAAATTTGCACTCTTTTTAAATAGCACTGAGTAACATACCAGTTAAATAGCACAACTCTGAGTTTCTCCTGGAATTTGTGTGTTAGCTTTTTCTAATCACTTTGTCCATCTATTTTTATAAAAAAAAATAAAACAACACGCTGCTTTTGTGGATCTACATAGAATTAGTGTATGTTCTTTCATATTCTTCTTACTGTATAAAAAGTCAGCTTTGTCTTAGAGAGCTGTTCTAGGATCTGTACAGATAAACTAGTCTACCTTCACTTACCTAAAACAGAAAAGCTTTCAAGCCTTAAACACTTGATGGGGTATTAATGTGATTTGGTTTTGTTGACATTTCCGTGTATCTGAAGAGTGAGAGATGTAGTCCACAGCCTGTCTTTGACTCCACACATGTCCAAGTATAATAAAATCTTTACGTTAATGGCTACTTAAGTCCTACTCTAATTCAGATATTCATTTAAAATGAAAACAGTGAAACACATAGGCTCTTGCAGAAGAACGTAAAATATACTCATAAGGGGGAAAATCAAGAAAAGAAATACTCTCTTTGCACTAAGACAGCATTCCTACTGAAATTCTCGAGTGAAAGTTAAATACACAGAAGTATGGATTTTTTCATGCAACAAATGATTATGTAACTTTTCTTATAAATACATAAATTGTAAATCCTATATCAACAAATGCCTGTCAATGTCCACTTTTGATACTGCTTTTATTTTTCTAATGGGGGGTAAGCCAAATACACCCTCTTGAGAAATGAAATAGCATTCTTACCGTTACCTCCTGCATCTGTTTTCCTTTAGAAAAGGATGACACCAATGTTTTTAAACTCCTGTTTGTTAAGCCATATGCCACAGTCTTGCTAATATTTTTCATTTTGAAAATAGAAATATCGTATTGTGACAGGGTGCATTCATTGCTAGACTCCTTGTCACAGCTGTGCATGGAGGAGTAAGCAGAGTCTGCACTCCCCTTCTGCTCCGCAGGCAGAGGGAGGCTTCTTGTTAAACAACACCAAGTTAACCGAGGTTCAGCATTTAGTGATGGGAAGGTGCTCTTCACACTTGACACTGTTAAACTTCCAGAGTAGCAAGTCAGATTATTGCGGGGTAGTGCTGGGAATTCTTTACAGTGAGTGGTGAGAGTGTGGCAATAAAAAGTGCCAAAAGAATGGCAAAAATAAGAGGGATTGTCTGCTGAGCTGTGAGCATGCTGTGTAATCTGCAGTGCTGGTGAAATGTCCTTAAGAACACACGGTGTTCCGCTCCTGTCCCACCCCGTGACTGTTGGCTCTGCACCCTTGCCAGAGGCTGATGGTATTATCAAAGAGTCACTGCTTGAGCAAAGGTGATGTAAAACCTTTCTCTCTTCTTTGATGTCAGCTGATATGAAAAAACCACTTGTATACATAGAAGTAAAGCATATTTTCTTCTTTGGGGTTTGGGTAGAGGAAGTAGTTATGCTCACCCACTTCTCTTCTGTTTGCTTTTGGTAATTTAATTTATTTTTGGTTTGTTTGTTTTTCCAAGCATCTCTTACAGCACCCTGCCGCCTCAAGTTTTGGTTATAAAAGGTGTTATCTGTTGTGGTTAAGGTATTTGTTGTTTCTGAATTGACTGGTGAACAAAACACTGGAGTTTTCCAGTTTGCATGTACATTCCATCGTAGCTCTCCTCTGCTGGCTTTTTGTCTCACTTCAAATTTTAAAGGGGACCAAAAGACGTCATTAGAATGAGAATTGAGTGATGGGCTGTTGGGAGAGTAGGGGGAGTAGGTTAAGGTGTCTGTCACACATGTGCAAGGTGTAATCTTCTGTTCTGATCCAAGCAAAAGTGACAAATCTGAGGTTCTCTTCTCTTGTGGTAGTTTAAGGATATATTTTGGAGAAAAGGCATTTTGCTGTGCAGCTGGAGTTAAATGACCAGATTGCAGATGATGATTTTTAGAAGACATATCAACAGCATTGTCACTGCAAAGTGGTACTTTTACTCCTGTTTTCACAAGACTTGTTTTGACATCTTTATCTGTTGCACTGTGCATGGCAAAGGAGTTGCAATCACTTACCCTTGATTCAGGCACTAAAAGCCCCACAAATGAACTCTTTGAAATACCTGCTGAATGTGAAAGGTTAGCATCACTGTAATTAACAGCTTTCGCAGGGAGTTTGACTGTTTTAATATACTCCACATTCTCAATATCTCCAGTGGATTCATTAATTCCTGTGCTTAATTTTTGCTCCTCTGCTTTACTGGAGAATGTCATTGGTGCTGTGGAAAGGCACTGAGTGCTACTGCAGGAGACTCTCTGTCCTTCATTTTCTGCATTCTTTTCACTACTGGGACTAGGGCAGGACTTTGAAATAATGTTTTGTGTCTTCTCCACTTCAAATTTCAGCTTTTTTCTTTCTGGTAAATTCCGTGATTTCCCTGTGGCTTCTCTGTTGTTGCAGAGGACCCACTGGGGCATCAGGGCATGCTGGCCAATTTCCTTATTCCTGCTATAGTTTCCATAATTGCTTGAAGTGGTTTTACAATCTGATTCAAATGGACTGGATTCTTTCCCAGGCCTTGGTTTTTCCCATTTGCTCCTCTGTACTGGCAAACAGTCATCATTCCTTCTGCTGGTGTCAAGCTGACAGTGAGTGTTTTGAAGCTCACATCTGCTTGGACCTAGTAATGTGCTGCTGCCCGCTGTGTGTCTGTTTGTGTCGCTGCCCCTGAGATCTTGAGGTTTGCTCATTACAGCCTGGGCACCAGCACTTACTGAACGTGATGTCTCCGTTAGGAAGGTTACACTGCCTGCAGGTTCCTCAGAGGACACATTCTGTAGAATATGGTTACTATTAGCAGAGGTTTCGGACTTATCACTGCTTAAACATGTTGTCGCAAAGGAGGAAAGACTGTCATGTACAGAGCTCATGCCATTGCTTTCCTCAGTAATTTCGGTACTGCTGATTGATTCATTTGAATCAGGAGTGAAGCCTGTAATACCTGTAATCTTATTTCCCCTTTGTTTAGTTTTCTTGGCATTCTGACTGCTTTTCATTTTTTGATAGATTTTCTTAAATGTTTCATCGCCATACATTTGCCATTTTTCTTGAGAGAACATCTTTAACTTCCTTTGATTGTGTTTCTTATTTTTAGCACTGATTACTTCTCCAGCCCCAACTTTTTTACTCCCTTGCAACTCCTCTGATGGAGGAGAATGATCGACCACATTACTTAATGGCAAATCATCCACTGCTATTTGTCTGACTAGAGCTCGGGGATGGCTGTTAGGAAAATCCACTGAATTTGCAGTGAAACTGTTGCTAGGCAGCAGACTCACAGGGCCTGTGTTTGCAGACTGCTTAGTAAGAGAAAACGGTTTTGAGCAACCTGCTTTGTCATGTCCCATTCTTGTGCCCTCCACAAATGGCAAAGAGTTGCTTCGTGTAACAGGCACAGTATCTATGGTTGTGGAGAACTGGGTGGGAACCGAATGAAAAAACATTGGCTTGCATTTTTCTAAGGGTGCAAAGGTAGATTTTGCTGAACAAAGGGAAAGATTCTTCTTCCTATTTGCATCACAAGTTCTGATGTCAAAATGGAAAGAGTCTTTGTATGTATAAGGCATTGGCAGATCAATGCTTCCCTGTTTAGAAAGGACAGTTTTTCTAGGCCTAACATTGTCTAACTGAGTATCATCCACCACACTTTTGTTATGAGAAATAAGCTTTGAAATGTGTTCTTCCAGCCTCTTTTTCTCTAGCATCAAGGCCATAGCTTTCTCAGCTGCATCTAGCTTTGCACTGCTTCCGGAGGTGCAGCTCGAGCTGCTGAAGGCAGTTTCATTTTCCTGTTCTGTGCTGTGTTCATAAAGACTGTGTAATGGGCTGGGTGATGCCATCTGTTGTTCTGTGCTGTCAGAGCGCGACAGATACCCTGAGTCAGTGCTCTCACACTTCTTTAGCTTGCAATCAAATGGCTTGTAATCCCACTGTTTTTCTGAAGAGGTTGCTTGCTGCCTTTGCAACTGAATATGCTTATTGGTGGTTGGAGCTCTTTGTTCCTGTATTTTCTTTCTCTGGCACTGACCGTTTGGCAAAGCTCCTGGAGATGGCAAACTCTGAGGTTCTCTTTCATAATCTTTCAGATTACCTTTGGGAGTAAAGGACTGATTCATTCTTTCTTTATTTTCTGAAATGAATGATGTATCACTTGTTGCCAGCAGTGGAAGGTCATTAAGAAGTTTCTTAGTGCCTGTTACAGCACTGGGCTCTGTACTCAGTTGTTTCATCTGTATCCCTTTGTCTTCACAGGTGTTACTAAGTAGTTTGGTGCCTTGATGTGAGGTGCTGCTTTCTGTGGATTTGTCATTCTGCTCCAATGGGCTGCTGTTGTCAGAGTCTGAGGGCAGTCTGGTATTGTTGACATGTGTTTGAGTTCTTCTGTGTTTGTACAAATTGCTTTGAGTTTTAAATGCAATACCACACGTGGTGCATGGAAAGGGCCTCTCTCCAGTGTGAGAGCGAATATGTTTCTCAAGGACACTTGGCTTCAAACAATCTCGGCCACAGTGTTTGCAGATGTATTTCCCAGCTTTTTTTGACTTTCCTGGGCTTCCAATAGATGCATTTACACAAGGATTTGGTGATGACAAAACTGGTAAAGTGCTCACTATGTTCAGTGTTAGAGTTTGCCCAAACTGTTTCTGAAAAACTGACTGAGGTTGATCTGTGCCTTCTGAAGGAAGAAGTGGATTCAGGATTAGAGGTATGTTGCTGCTGTCTAGATTTACACAGCTCCTGCCAGTCACTAACTGACTGCTTGGCTGAAAGCATCCTGCCTGGACAGGCTGGTAGAGTGGTATAGTGAGGGCTTTTAGATACACAGGCTGGGGCAGCGCTTGTTCCCGTTGAGGAATCACACTGCTTTGGCTGTGACCTGAAGAGTTCTGTTCAGGCTGGAGAGACAAGGTTGAAACTGGTAGATCTGCAAGTGCAGCTGTCAAACCCGGCTGCTTCTGTGCCTCCATCTCAAAGGTTATCTGCCATGTGGTCATGTATCTATGAGGGAGGGGAAACAAAACAAGTAGGAATCTTCAGATAGCAAAATAAGCACTTTCAACTGCTGAACTGGGAAGGTCAGACATTAAGAATGTCACAGATCTTACACACCGGTGTTATACAGACAAAATTACATCATTTTCCAATTAACTTGATTCATCTTTCATTTCTTGGCTAGGAATTAAAGTTTGGTATGTAAAGAACCTTGAATATTGCACTTAAAACCTACAGTAAGAACTCGAAGTACCAGAAATAAATCCAAGTATCAGATTTGCAAATGGAGGCCTGCAGGCCTCCCAGATAATCCAGTGTTAATTTTCTGGAATGGTATTCCCATTACATGTTTATACCATGTTCTTTAATTTAAGAATTTACATTAATAGATGTTAATATAGAAACACAAAACAATTAAGGTTAGAAGGAACCTTAAAAGGTATCAAGTCCAGACACCTGTTCAAAGCAGAGTTAGCACTGGAGCCAGATGAGGTTGTACAGGGTATTACCCAATCTGGTTTTGAAACCCTCTGAGGATAAAACCTGCACATCTTCTGTGAGCGACCTGTTCCAAACACAGGACATGAAACATATTATGTGTGTTTACCCAAAGTAAGTGAGGCTTTACACACTGCACAGGTAATGAAAAAGGAAAATATATGAACAAAATGAAATTTGTGTCTTGTACAAGGGAGATGCACATAAATATGTATAACATAGAAAAGATGGTATCAGAGGCAAATAATGGAATAAATTAAAGCTCTCTTTTGTGTAGCCCAGATTAATTTTCTCTAATTAAAGGCAATACTATGATACACTGCTTGGGTTTAGATGCTTCCAATTCCAGATTAAAACATTTTGCAGACACAGTTTTTGGAAAAAGTTCAGAGTGCTGCTGGTCCAGAGTTTAAGCAACATGTATCTTGTCTGTTTTCTTTGTTAGAAACAAACTAGGAAACTGTCAAAATAAGCTAGTCGAAAATTATCTCCGGAAGAGCTGATAGAGGCATCAGCATAACCTCTTGTAATTACAGTTTGGGTGAGAAATAGAAGGTGATCTGTGAATGTTTGTTTAAGTTCTTATTCAGCTGTACTCACAGCTCTGTATCCACTGGCTGTTAGCAGTAATAGGCTGTTCTTGTGCAGTCATAAAAACCCCATTTGAAATAATATAATCAGTGGCGAAATGTGAAATCTGCAATTTGTTGTCTTACTGCATAACCTGTCGTGGTGTTTCTGTGCCTTCCTCAGATCATTTTATTAGGTAATCATTACAGAGAAACAGTATTTGCTCAAAATTGTTTGAAATTGAGACAGGTTCCATATGACACACACACATATGATGTTACCCCTAGTTAAAGCAGTATCTCTGTTGCACACAGGTAGTGAGAATTTTGCAAATAATTCACGTAAAGGAGAAATGGCAAACTCAATGTAATCGTTTTGGAGTATGCCTTGGCTATCATTAGAGAGGCTACTAAATCTGCTAAGTTGATATAAAGTTGGATGGAGATCCAAGAGACGTTCTATTACTTCACAACTGAAAATGATAATATCTCACTCACGTCACAACTGAAAAAAATGGGAAAATAACTTTATATTAATGATCAAATAGGACAGGTTAAGGTCAGAAAGTTATACACTCAGTAATAAATGTAATTAGCATCTCATTAAATTGAGTAGGAATTCAGGTAGTTTTCATATTAAATGTACAAAGCATTGACACTGAAAAAGAAAGCAACTCTCTTGGTTATCTTCTGCAAAGGAAAAGGTTTTCCATATTAGGATATTGCCTTTAATACAAATTATTATTTCATCCCTATGTGTGGCTCACAATGCAATTGTAAATATTTCCCTCCTTGAGCAAACACAACACTAAGGTACCAAGAAACTGGCAGCTATTGCTTTGTGCTCCCCACTCTGCACCACTTCTGGAAGTTCTGTTGCTGCCTGGCAATTTATGTTTCACAGCCAAGGCTTCTTCCAGTTTCCTTCTGAAACTTGCTTATTGTAAGAATCGGGAAAATGGAGTCAAACACCAACAAACACAGTCCCTGGGATGTGTCCTCTGACTTTCCTTCTAGTCATAAGCAAGGCCATTAGTGCCTCTGCATCCATTACGTGCATCAACAAAACTGCTGATGAGCCACTGTGTGCAAAATGAACAGATCTGCACACAGCAACATGTTAGATTTTGCCTCTTCTCCAAAGAACAATGGCTTGTTAAAGGAATTGTTATCCATATTCTGCAGTGTGGTTAACACTATGGGATAAAAGTGGATTTCTCTAGTTTTCAAAGTGAGGTTATAGATATTTCAAGTCCATTTAAGATGGTTCTTAAGCTATACAGTCACCTTTATTTATAGCAATTTAAATACAGCATACAATAAGACAAGCAGTAAGTGATTAGACACAAGCCAATGGTACTCATAAACTAAGCAGGCAGTAGTTCTCCCAAAGATGTGAAAATAAAGAAAAGTTGAGGGGAAAAAGCACACTGCAGAGACAAGACTCTCAGAAGAAAAGTGAATTCTGAACACCATGTAGCTAGAACACGTAACAAGTACCATAGAGATGAAACAAGCCATAGTATTGATGCTCCCCTTCTTCCCCTGGACAGAAGTGTGGAAATGTGGAATTTACATTTCCATCCCAATAAGCACAAACTATGTTCTGTCTTTGAATATCCTCATGCACATGGGTAGTTGAGGGGCCCTTCAAGGCCAGCCTGTACATTAGTAGGACTGGCGGTGGATGAATCCTGTAGTTCCAAGGTACCAGATTCTCTGTGTGATTTTGCTTTTTCTGGTAAATTTCTGGGACCCAAAATACAGTGTAATTCTGAGAATCATTTCGTTGCTCTGTAATGTTCCACAAAGACAATACCTAACTGATTACAGAAAATTTAAAGGGAGGTTTTAACTAATGCTAAACAATTAAACTAAATGGTGACACACACTCTCATTACTTTCAAGAGTTTAATAATACATTTCTACCAGCTGTGGCAGCTTGCTGCTTTTCACAGCAAACAAAACATACTTTCTTCCTAAGTGAAGCTTCTGTGGCTTGCATTCTACTGTGGCAACTACGATCATACTTTTCACAACTGTCTTTTACATACAAAAAAACCAACACTCTATTTCTTTGTACATTCACAAAAATAGCTTATCTCAAACTAATTGTACCCCAAGGCTAACTCTCAGTAGTCCTTCCCTAAAGTAGGAAAACTTCCATTGATGATTGTCAGGTTCTGTTACTGAGCATGTACCTGATGTTCTGAGCTCAATTTGTAACTTGTGGCATTGAACTACTTGTATAAAAACTTGATCCTGATTAGATAAGGAAAAATTAAAAATTAAAAGCAGGATTTGGCCAGTCCAAAATTTTCTAAATTAGTTTCTTAAGCCATCAAAACTGTTCAGTAAAATTCCACTTACATACAGTTACTCTGTTCCTAGCTTGAATTATATCTTCAGGTACACAGCACAGGTAGGTCTATGGAACACTGAAAAATCAAAGGGTGGAGTAGTTTTAGATGGCAAATCTTACTCTGTATATAAGTATAAAGTAATCTAATAAGAGGGAAGGGTAGTACAAAAAACTCATTTAAAATCCAATGTGTTCCTCTTTTGTATATATTATTTCCTAAATTACAAATATATTGTACAAAGCTTGCTTCATTTTATCAGCACTGTTATCATAATCTCGGATTATGCAACCAAAAGATTTTTGTCTTCTACATGGCACACATAAATGCATGCTCGACTGCCCATCACTGTTACTAAAATCATTAAATAAACATATAACTACTTATTTCCTGCACTTACATATAATTTTGGGACACACCATTGAAAGGAGTGTCATAGTCTTGAAGCAGAAGCAGCAATCAATCACCTGGCTTGGTTGGCAGGTATAATCTCTAGACATGACAGCATTAATTTTGTAACCACAGAGAAGCAGCTTTTCAACATTCTAAACGTACATAATATACTATATTGGAAGTCTGCCTTTTTTAAAAGCTTTTGGTGCTCCCTACCTTAAAAATAACATCAGAGAGCATACAGAAGTGGAATCCCCATGAGTCTCTAAATAATTTCAGCTCACATACCTTTTATTGAGCCAGGCATCAGCAAAAGAAGTCTCGTGTCTGTCAATACTTGATGCAAGCAGAGAGAAACGAGGACAAATACTTGAAACAGATTAGAAGTAGGAAGTTGGGTTTTTCTTTTTTTTTTACATTGCTGTCACTGTAACAACCTTCACAAAACAGGAAGAGATGAAACAGAAGAAAATGAAGTAGCATTTCACTCTCTTCATATCCTTTATCACTGTTCGTGTAGGAACCTCTAAACAGAATCAACTGTCTTCAAAACACAGGTGTTTCATGCACTGTACACAGTCATATTATTCAGTGACACACACTGACACAATGGTAGATTGTTTTCTTTATACCCTTAAATATAATTTGCTGGTAACTTTACAGTAAAGGTCTCTCTTAAAATGTATTGGAAAAAAGGAAAATGGTAGATAAAGACACTTGCTACGTTTGAAATTATAAGCTTATCCAGCATGGGTATTACCCACCAGCTTCTTTGAATGGTGCTCTGCATTAGGGTAAAAAAGCAGTAGCCAGGAGGGAAAATACTTTGAGAATGTTAAAAGTGTTTAGGTCATGTTCAACAAACTTCCCTAAAATTTGTGAAAAGCTATCAGGAAAACAGGATAGGGGACAATCAAAAGAAGTGAGAAGAGGTTTACATTTTATTTGTGGGTTTACTTCCTAATGAGTGCTCAGGTAAAGCGGACAGCAGAGCCAGGGTGTCCTGTTAGGGGGCAGCTGTTCTTTAAGCCAACAACGTTTAAAATAGGTACTACAAATGACTACTTCCTCCTGCTATTAGACTGAATCCCAAACTGGAACATGCATTTCCTATTATGTTACAAAATCAGCATATCTAGCCTGTAAAAATTCCTTAGGAACACTGTATTACGGAAAATGTAGCTTTTAACCTTGCTCTGATGAGCACCTGTCCAGTTCAGATGGCTGCAGCCTGTATTTTGTAATTTTATACTGGTGAAACTGTAAAGTTAAGATTGTCCAATATACACCATAGTGGAAGCTCTTTCTTTTAGTAATTCAGATGACAGTCTAATGCCAGATGTATCAGTGGATCTTCACTCTATGCAGCTTTTTTGATCTTGGAGAGTTTTGCCTGCTGTTTGGATTGCTCTTAGTTTGTTTCTGGACCCTATTTTAGTAGGCTTCTAATCTGGGAGGTGGAGAAATATTTTTCTTATTCTTCCTGTCTTTCTTGCCTGTCATTTAGTTATTCAGGACACACACACACAAAAAAAAAATAAAAGGCCTTTTACAGGGCCTAGTATTGTAGCTTAAAATCCTTCTAGTTTCTATTGCACCCTTAACTGCTCCCAGTAATTGGTAATAGCACTGCAAATGCTCAAAATCAGTGAATCTAGAAAACTACTTGACACTGTGAACTACTTTACAATTACTCATGCTGCTTATCCACAGACTCATTCTGTCCATATGGATAAAACTACTTGCAGCAGCTAGTTTCAGCTCTCCTGGGAGATACTTTCCTAAAGGAATGGATTATCACATATAAGTGAGATCTTCTGGAGGAGTAGTGCATGCTACAGTCAACAAACTAACAGAAAAAAAAAGATGCACATCTTAGAATAGAATCCTGGCAGGAATCAAATCATACAAACAGATGATTATGGGCATTTTACATAACCAGTCACAAGTAGTTTCTCTTCAGTTTTATCTCATATCTGAAGTCCATTATATTTTGTTCCACTTTGAGACTATTATTATTTTAAGTTAAGGTGAACTTAACTAAAAGGAACACTTTAAACAGCCCTAATAATTACAGCAGTATGCTGGAACTAGGGACAACTCTAAAAAATATATAATCTTTTTAAATTCATTACTTAGAAGACTCAGCAGCATATCAAATTCTAAATGCTAAAACTGAAAACTTCTTATCCCGACAGGCTTAAAGAAGCAGTAATTGAATAAAGCAAGTTACAGCTAAAGCAAGTGACTGCATGGATGTTTACCACTATCACACAAGTTTCAGGGCTCAGCAAAGTCTTTTGAAGCTTGATGTAAAATCTCTAAATCTTGAATAAGTGACTTGAATCTGCTAGACCCCACAGCATCTATGATTCTTCCCATTTACATGGATGCTGTAATGGCTAAAAGTATTTGAACTGTACACTTAATACAGAAGACCACTATTACACTGCATTAGTTCTATTTGAAATTAAGTGATTTTTGTTTTCTCTGACTAACCAATCTATTTTTGGGCGTCACTTCTTAAGCTGGAATCTCTATGTAAGACTACTTATATCCATTTAAGTTCAAAGCATTATCCTGCTCAGAGAAACCTGATTAACTTCAGTTGGCTCAATATACAGCAAAATATTTGGCTTAACTATCTATGAAGACAAGCCTACTGCCAGATACTACACAGTTGGGGAGCATGTGATGTTATACTGTACTTCACTCTCAGTTCAGATCTTAAACCCACACACCACTGGTGTGCATTTCTAGGGTCCAAGAACCTGTGGAAAGAGCTTCTTCAGGTGTCTATAAAGCCCTGCATCCTTCAAAGATACCTAGAGGGTGTTAGTCAAAGATGTGATCAAGTGAAAGTAGCAATAAATATCCTATACTAATAAGGAAATAGATTTTTAAAACCCCACCAACTACATGATTTAAAGTACTTTACAAACTTATATTAAGAGAAAGCAACTTACAGGATTGTAAACTGTTAATTTTTCTTATGAAGACAAGGATGACAATGATGACAGCACACAACTCCTTATCGTCAGCAGAAGATACAGATACTGGAATCATCACTTCTAAGTTGCTAGCCTACCACTGATGGCTAGAACAAGGTGTTCCTGAACTCCCCTAACTGACTGAACAAAACTTCTACTTAAATATTAGTGTAATAGTGTCCCACAGGTGCTTTAAACACTACTGGTTTAATGAAAAAGAAAAGTTTGGGAGTGCACCCTACCCTAATTCTGACACTTTCTAGTCCTCAATTCAAAATAGCAAAATGGAACTGATACATTTCTGAATCAGCCCAGAAATTACAGTTAATCTTGCTGTACTTCAAAACTATTTCTGCCTTTTCCCTTTTCTCAAACTGAGAAACTTCATACCTTGAAACGTCTCATAACAGAAGTAGTGACTTCACCTTTTCACTTGCTCTTAAGGGATGTATCTGATCTTACAAGGCTGCAAGTTCCACCAGCAGTGTGCACACTGCTATAACCATAATAAAAAAGTTGAGAGCCTCAGTTCCCTGCAGAGTGAGGCTGAAAATGTGTGACTATCTAATTTCCTGAAACCCTCACAGGCTTTCAATGACAACATTTCTTGCTCAAACTGTGACTTTCAGAAATCTTGCTACTTGTTAAGAAGTCATTGTTCCTGAAGTTTTGCCCTGCTTCTTGTTAGAATAGTGCAAAACAACAAGGAATCATCTTGATTGAACCTAGAATTTCTTGTACCATATCCTGAGGACAAATATTTTTGACATTGCACTTCCACAATGGTGTGGTATCAGCAAAATTAGTTTATTTATTTTTTTTAAACACTGTACCAGAATACAGTATTAAAACCTGTGAAGAAGAGTGTGGTCTGTAATACTTTTCCTTTGCTCTAGAATAGCACCGCTTTGATCATCAGTATAGTTTTCTATCTTTTTGGTTCTCTTTTTCTTGAATATCCATAAATGAAAACATTCAAAAGTCTTAAATCAATAAGAACATTTTTAGCTAAAATACATTTTAGAGTATAAGTGAACATTGTATTGGCCCTTTGATCTCTTCATGCAATTTGTATGAGAGAATATTTCCTATTCTACTTCTCATGCTGGTACTTTTCTCAGGTCCAGCCATAAGAAATGCTTTCTAGTTTATTTTATGTCTTTATTTAAAATTGACACCACTTCTTGCTAAAAAGAAACTGATCAAACACATCTGTTGGTTTTGTAACACTGTTGTTGGCTTCACAATGGACAAAAAAAAAGGGATTGTTAGTGCTCACAAAATCTAAAAACCTCAAAAGATTTCCAGGCTTTTGTCCTTTGATCAAATTCACTCCTGTGCATTTCCCTTGTTAGGAAAGAGTTAACAGCCTCCAGCCAGCAGTCTATAATCAACAGGTTGCTCTAACAGAAAATAATAACCCTAATCCATCTTTTAAAGTTTAGGAGGTTGGACTAAATGATGAAGGAATAGTGATTAAAGCCCTCTTAAAAGCAGAAGTGGGGACAGGAAAATGCTGTGTGTTACAGGAAAAAATCTTTCTCATTGCTAAGTGAAAGAACCATCACATTAAGAAAATGGTAACTTTTAAATTTCTGTCTCGCTATCTAGAATTTAATTATCTCTCTCTCTGCATAGAATGATAACAAAACACTTGCTAACCTTTTGGTGGCCAATTCAGAGGCAGCTGGAGAGGTTCAGGTCTCTGGAATAGCGTTGGAAGAAAAGCAGCATCCTGTTTTCTTTTTTCAGTGTCTTTCTCTTCTCTTTTTTTTTAAGCATGTGAAAATTGACAGGTGGGTGGTGGGGTGTGTGCGGAGAGAGGAGGAGGTGAAGCCAGCCCACGCCTGGTGTAGGAAGAGTTTTAATGGCCGATGCTGGTAATATGGTTTGCTGCTACAGTGTCTGCACTACTGCAGCTCTGTGTGTGGGCGTAAAGAAACGACACGACTGGGTTTGAAACCATTACACTGAAGATTTGCAAACAGTTAAAAACATAAAAACAACACAACCCCATCAGACACAAATGAAAAATTATTGCTGTCTTTTCTGTCATCTTTTCCTGAGGTTTCTTTGGTGGGGTTTATGTGTGGAGTTTTTTTCATGTAGCAGATAAAATCCAGTCAAGTTTTTTCTTCAGCCTCTAAATTAAAAAAAAAAAAAAAGGTGAATTAGGTATTTAGGCATGTTTTGATTTCACACTGTGACCACTTGGTTATGGGGTTTGCTGCTATTTTTTTTTTTAATTAACCTAAAGACCTTGTATTCCAAAACACATCCAGATTTCCACAGTAAAAGTATTCAGAGGACACTTATATTTCTGCCTTTTATATGCTAAATAGGTACCCAAATCTTGATAGCATCAAGTGTTATGGTACAATAGATAGAGAAGCCACTCCACAACCAACCAGACAGGAAATCTTAGACCATGACAATTTCCTTGAATATTCCACAAAACATAGCCAAGGAGAAATTAGACATCCTGGTAGCCCATTTGTGTTCAGCAGTCCAGCAATGTGCCAGGCTTCCTCATCCCAATCAGGCAGAAAACAGGCTTCAGTGTTTGTTGTAACTACTGGCTATGATGGATACCAACAGGAGTGAGACAAAGGGACTGTTCTCTACAGTATCATGGGAGTGAGAGGAAAATGCTATTCAAACTAAAATACAATTGCTATTGCAAGAGAACATGAATTTAAATGGTTATGAATACACTGGGTTTGGGAGAGACAGGTGGAACTCTTTTATCAGACAAACAAGAACACTTCTCAAACATATTTCTGACCATGAAGACTTAAATTGAGACAAAACAGTTTTAGGAAGAAGCTTAAAAACTTCAAGAAACCTTTATGACTTGCTGCTCCATGACAGTAAGGGATGAGCCCTTCTTAAATACCTGTATTCATGTATGTATGAGAGAAGACATCCAGCTTGAAAACCGTGTGCTTGGACACAAGGCGTATGCATTCTTGAATGCAATGGTTTAGGTGTGCATTTTCTCAAATATTCAGATGAGCCCCAAATCAACCAGGATTTCTATTGCATTTGGTATTCTGCTGACAGAGAACAAAAAAGCAGGGCATCCAGATACTTAGGCAATGGGGAAAGAGAGGAGACACTTTGTGATGCTCATATTGCTGTTTAGTGCTACATAGTATCAATGGCAGTTCTTTACCCCATATCCTGGACATGGTGTGAAGGAATCAGCGGAGAGATCCCAGTGTCAATGACCCAGAGCTGAATGCCAAATCGTAAGTCAGTGTATGAGTAAAAACAGCAAGACTGGACTTGAGACTAGTAATCCCAAACTTTAACAAAGAATCTGATAAAGGCAGTTATCTCACTACATATGAATCTCACTACAGTGAATTAAAAACAATCTTCAGTTTTATATCTATCTGGTACAACTGCCAAAGAGATATTACTACTAATACACAGAAGCACAGCCTGACTTGGTATTAAGTGGGATCTGGCTACTAGCTGCAGTAGAATCATAGAATAGTTAGGGTTGGAAAGGACATTAAGATCATCCAGTTCCAACACCCCTGCCATGGGCAGGGACACCTCACACTAAACCATATCACCCAAGGCTTCGTCCATCCTGGCCTTGAACGCTGCCAGGGATGGAGCATTCACAACCTCCCTGAGCAACCCATTCCAGCACCTCACCACCTTAACAGTAAAGAATTTCTTCCTTATATCCAATCTAAACTTCCCCTGTTTAAGTCTGAACCCATTACCCCTTGTTCTGTCACTACAGTCCCTAATGAAGAGTCCCTCCCCAGCATCCCTATAGATGCTTCAATTCTTCTTTCACATATAAACTAGCTGAGGTCAGCTTCAGGAAAAATTTGCCAGAGAAATGTCTGTGGCCTCAGCTGATACAGAAAAGTGTGTGTTTAGAGAAAGAAAAGAAATATGGCTCCCATCAGGGTTATATTCATGCAGACTGAGGGCAACTGTACAATATGCTGTAGATTGAAACTGAAATTGCTTAAATCAATTAAGTAAAACTGGTAATTTCTCTAGCACTGTAAATTTTTGGTGTGTATAGAAGTGCAAAAGACAGGTTTTACCTTTCATGTTACTTTTTCTCTAAATTCTAAATTAATCTCTGTGTACTCTCTGCTAAGTGAAGACACATTTTGCCCAGTTAACACTGTGCAGTTAGTGAGTAGTGTCATTTGAATCCTTGAAGTCATATTAAAAAAACCCCAACTAATTACAATTTTCTTGACCCAGTTTGAAAACTGTAGTAGCAAAATACACAGCCCAAGGTAGTAACTCTAAAAGGTGTGTGTTAGTTAGTTTTGTTTCAGTATGTCATGAACAACTACATACAGTGACTCTAGTAGTTGTATTTCCAAGCCACTGCAGCATTCATCATTTCTGCCACAGTACTGGCCACTTTGCTGCAGATAAAATAACATCTGGAATGTCTGAATGTACCTAATCCTCCTCTGAGGACTAGTCCCATGAAGAAGCATTACATAATATTGCTATCAGTCATCACACAGATGTGGTGACCTTTATAGATGTGAACTCCTAAGTTTGAATGTACAGAAGTTGTGGTTAACAGCAAAACTTCCATTTGACCAAAGGCACATTTCCACCATGGTACTTAGCATGGGGTTTTTTCCCCCAAAGATCGAGCTCTGTAAATTGACAGAATCTTTTAAAGCAATTATTAAGAATCTGAGAAAAAAATGAAAACGAGTAATATTTAAAGCAGGAGGAATGAAAAGCATTTTAGTAAATTGACATCCAACTATTGACTTAATTTCAATACTGCATAGCAACTATTAAGATTCATATGGCACTTTGGTCTGTTTGTTGAGACAGCAAGAACCACCACCTAAAGAGAAATGTAACCGCTCATGTATTGGTCAGGCCCTACTGAAAAAAAAGTCCAAGAGAAAAGAACTTTAAGGCAAAAATGTGCTTGAACAGCAAAAGGGAGAGAGACAGCTTCATGAGAAACAAACGTGGGTCTACTTGCCAAAGAAAAGCCAGTACAAGGAGAAAAATAAAACACAAGGCAAAAGTAATAGATCCCATAGAGAATTAGACTTGAGGGCTGCTGAGAAAATGCTAAGGCAATCATAAAAATGAAAAGATTCAGCTGGTTGTGCTTACAACTTGAACATTTCCTAAGAACTGAATTTCTTCTTTAAAGTGCTTGCATTATTTTCACATCCATGCAGACATGGGAGGGAAGGCTAGCCTCAAACCATCTCCCATTAAAATCCCACAGAGCTTTTTTGCAAATTGAGATTTAATATGTTTTAGGTAAGGCTCTAAATGCTGAATCATCATCATCATACAGGCTTGATTTAGGGTTTTACTTGGTTTGAGGTTTTAGTATTAATTCAGCATAAGCAGGTCTCCTGAAAGCTGTTTTATGGATTAATTCACAAGGATAGGCTACAACCCAAGAAAAAACTTAAACATCTTAGAGAAAAAGCAGATGTGTGAGTCTAGCTTTGCTTCTAGAGTACCAGGTGACAGGGTAGATATGACGAGAGCTCCTATTACTCCTCCTTGCTTAAGTCATTCTTTTGCTGACAGTTAGAAGGTTAAAAAGTGAAATATGCTATTGTGCTTTCTCTACAAAATAGATGTTTTGCAGAAGGAATATGAAAGGTCTTCCCAGGTCTTTTAGACTGCTAGAACTATAATATTTTCAGGCTTATCACTCACAAATATGAATAATTACAATTATGATGCACTTAAAAGCAATGAAGCTTTCAGAGTAACAGTTGCTGCAACTCAAAAGGTCACTAAGGCGGGCTGCTTCTTACATATGCACAAACTAGAGTATAGTCATCCTAATTTTTCCATCTGTTTCTTGTTTGTCATAGAAAAACATAACTTGAGGGTTTCTGACAGCATTCAGAAATGCTCTAAAAGCCACCAGCTACACAAGCTTAAATGTACTTTATGGAAAATGGGACTAGAATTTGACAAGGTCATTGATCATTTGAACCAACTTTCAGATCAATGTCAAAAATCATTAAAGCATCAACTAGGACTGTAGAAACAGCAGTCCTGTCACCATGACCCCAGGCCAATACCAGTCACCGAGGTAAGCCCATGTTCCACACCATGCAGCCAACTCAATTATTTTGTTGTTGTTTTCACCTTAAGTTTTTATGCAGGTTTACATAGTTTATGTAGTTCTATGTAGTTGTGTTTTTTTCTCAACATGTTGTCAAGGAAACCTTACTTTCCTGTAGCTTAGTATCCAGCTTTTGATTGCTACAGACACAAAACAATTTAGGTTTTTGAACTGATTGATATACTTTCCCACCCACTGTGAATGCTCTGAATACTATAGGCTGGATAGAGTGGAAGGAAGACCTGGTTCTTGAAGATTCAGTCCTTCCAAAATGCCTGTGGGAAATCTGCCAATTAACACGTCTATGTATTAATTTTATTACATTATTTTACATTTTATATTTTATATATATATAAATATTTTACATTCTATTATGCTGTGTGCTATCCACTGAAAAACAGCTCTATAATCTTAATGGTGTCCTCTCAATTTACCTCTACCAAAATTCCTCTCATTTTATTGTCTTTGAACAATGCTGAGTTCCTCTTCTTTTGGATTATGTGAGAGCTGCCTGCTATATTTTAGTAATGAAGTTAAAGTTGCACATTCCTTGTATCCCTTTCTTGATCTTACCTAATATTTACACAGCTCTTCGCTGGGAAAAAAGTACTCTATGTATAATGTACACAGAATTTATGATGCACTCCAGGGAACAGCTGCTCTTCAGTGCCCAGGTGTGCAATAGTACACTCTGTACTCTGCCCATGGTTAGCTTCCTGTGGAGCACACTACTCACACCCCCATGGCAAAGCACTCGGTCAGTCTCAGGCTTGGTACCTATTGATTATGTCTTGTCCTTGCTGCCTGATAAGTTTTTTCGGCATGCTGTGTAAAACACTCACCTGCTCCATGCATGCCACACAGGCGTCCCAGTTCTTATCACAGGCTTGAGCATGCCGTTCGAATTTTCACCCGCATGAAGATGATCAGTGAAACATACAGAATGCCTCACACTACTGAACAACTTCAATATAAAGATGGGAAGTGGTCGTGTGAAAAGAGTACTTGTAGCTTCCTGTCAGAGTGAAGTATATTATTGCACTGGACTTGTATTTCAGTTGTATATCATGGTAAAAGATATTTCTGTCATTCTCTCCTTTGGGTTTCATGGAGCTATGCTTCTATCTGTTGTCAAGGAAACACCTATTTTTTTTCCCCCCTTGCTCATTAATGTCTGCATTTTTGTTTCCATAGCTACAAAGCAACCTGTGTTTTAAAATAGCAGTAATTGGATTACCATGACTTTTTGTATTTTATTGACACCACTAATGGCTCCCATTTTCAAAAGCAGACACCAAAACTGTATCAGCAGTTTTTCAGCTATTAACATTTGTTATCTCCTTGTCCTGAAATACTGGGTACATGCTAAGAAGTCTTCAGCATCCAAACACTCACTGCACCCAGACTCAGACTCTGTAAATGGGATTCTAACTTATTTAGTTCTTGACAGGAATGGGCAAGCTGCTGTTGTATTTAAATGCAGTTTTCTGTCCATGCTAATAAGTTATATGCAAAACTGGAGATTTCACCTGTTTGTTCTTCTGTTACAAATTACTAAAGATTCCTTAAATAAATGCAATGAAATGTGACAGTTAACTTTTAATTGTAGGTTTCCCTGACCATGCTTTGCTTTTGAAGTACCAGGTGATAGGGTGGTAATGAAGAGAGCTTCAATTACTCTGTATTGAATGAGCATCTCATTGGCACAAGCTGTATTTCCAAGCACCTGTTCTATAATGCCTTAGTCTTGGCACAAAATATGAGCTGAAATTACTGAAAATAGTCTGTTTTTCAGTTGTATTAGTTTTAATTTCTGATGGGCACCTGCAAATAAACGCAGAGGTTCTGTTGTGGATCTGGGAGGTGTTAACCCCAACATCTAACATGTTATTGATCCATTATGAATAATCTGGCAGAATTTTTACAGCCAGATATCTAGCCAACTCAGGATACAGGAACATGGAAAAAGCACAAAGAATTGAGAGCACCAGTGTTGCTAAAAACTAGTGTTACTTAGCAGGGGCATAACTCATGTTTTCTTAAGAGAAAAACTGAAACTCCTAGACAGGCTGTTCCACGTGTCTGTCTGTATGCACACTCCTACCATGCTGAAATTGTTACTATGCTGTCTTTTAACACTTCTAATTTATTTTTTACAATGTACTTGCTTATTTGAAGTCCTTACAAAGCACGATAAATCCATATTCTATACCTTTAACCTTCCTTTTTGGTATCTCCCTTTCCTCCTGCCCCAGCACAGCTTGTCCCACACCCCCTAATTAGGAGTCACCCCTGTTGTGGCTGCCTGACCAAGCAGCAGGGTTTCTGCACTCTGTCTAGTGAGTCCCAGCCAGCAGACACATACTAGTCCCACAGTCTAACTTGATTAAAATTAACCCATAGTTTAAAAAGTCGTAAGAGGACAGAAAGAATGACTGGATATCACCTATTTCTTTAGAAATACAAGCTAAAGAGAGTCACCAGCCTAGAAAGTTTCCAATCTAGATATGAGAAAATAGTGACAAGTGGTTAGACACAGATAAGTATAAACAAGGAAATCCCTTTAATTTATATATTAGTTTCTACTTTTTCTAAGGACTTTCTGTGTATCCTTGAGGCTTAAACATTGTATTACCATAGAAACAGTATCCTGTGTCATTGTGGACCTTCGTGTAGCTTGTGCTGTTATGGAAACAGTCATCTGAACAGCTGTTCTCATGTTATATATTTCAGTTATTGTGTTCATAAAGATCCATTTCTAGACTATCCTTTCAGTTAAATTCTCTGAAGTATTTAAAATTTTATTAACACCTCAAGGCTGCTCTAAATTAAAAATACAACATTAGAATTAGAACAGAATTTATATTAAGATTACAGTGTCCTTTCAATAATTACCTTTCCAAATCTCTGGCATCTACAGAGGTTTAGAGGAAAAGATGGTCTCTCCTCCCCAACAATCATTAGTAAAACTACTTCAGGGAAACAAACTTTTGAGCCATGTGTTCTGGGCAAGGACTCCTTTGCATGCCTGAGTGGAAATACGAAGGCACAGTGAGGAACTGGGGCTTAGCTGGTTGAACTGGGAATTGGGAATTCTGAAATTTTAATTCAAAGTGAACCATACTTTTGTCTTGCAAAAACCATCTAATATCTTGAAAAAGATACATGTAAGTTGGAAGCTCTACTCCCACTGTTTTTCTTCCTGGGAATTAGGTCCTTAGCTGATCCTAGAGCTTTGAGAAAATCTCCTCAACATTTCCATATTTGTAACAGCTGAGATACTACAACTTACTTATTTCACAAGAGTTCTGTGGGCATAAGTATTTCTTTATTTTCTTGAGTAAAGCCATTGCAGAATCTGTGACAGAATAACAAGGTTTTGAGTTAGTGGTCATTTATCCCTTGTCAGATGTAAATAGCTTCGTGGCTAATTATATTGATTATACCACATGGTTACTACAATTTAAGACTGTAAATGCACACTTTCTATCTTTATCTCTTTCTTTTTTTTTTTCCTAATAAAAATCTTCTACACCAAGGAGGTTATATCCCACCTCTATATTCCATACAAAATACTGGTTATTACAGCTTGTAATGGGAACATTTCCTAACACTGAAAAGATAACTAGAGAGAACATTTTAACATGTATAAAGAAAACATCCAAATATCATTAATTCATTGATAAAATTCAAATACCTCCACTGAGCTTCAGGGAAGCAGGAAAACAAAAACTACTCGGAAACATGTCAGTTTTGAAACACAGCTAATTTCCCCTCATAAGGCCAGTGATGCAGTGATACCTCAGCTCTTACCATCATTTAAATGGAGTAATGTTTTTGTCATGTCCTCCTAATTTAGCCTTGAGTTTGACTCCTTAGGCACTTTCTCTTTCCTAAATCAAACTACCGTGTTCTTGAAGTTAGCTTAAAAAACATGAAAATTAGCCCATCAAATCTCCACCCCCAGAAAGGGGGGCCACAAACATGACTGTGTGCAGTCTGACAGCACAGCCACAAGAATGAGGAGCTGTTGGGCCTGGTGCAGCTTGTAGGCCAGCTCTAAACTCTCATGCAAACTGCCCATGCAAAACTTCGCATTCCACTTTTGGGATATGTAACAGGACAATTAGGAAGTCAACACAGAATTTTATTCTTTTTCCGTCAAAATATTTACAAGGTGTGCATGTTATGTGTCATAATTTATTTTGTTGTTCTATTCACTACTGCCATAGAGAAGAGTTTGTTATCTAGACGGTTACCTGTGAAAAGATTCCATCTTTGCAGCAGTGGTATTCCCCCTTGGCTTAGTCAGTAATCTCCATGAACTGTCAGAGCTCTTGGTGCTTTCTCATATTATTTCTGAAAAGACAGAATAAATTGATTTGCTCAATTTAACTACCAAAGCTGACAGGTATAATTCCATTTTGTTCATCTCCCTAAATTGTGATTGTTCCAGTGAGGCTAATATTGTTCTCCTTCTCTCCATTTATAGCCATGTTTTTCAGGAAACAGATTTTCTGATCTTTATTTTTTAGTATTTCAGGTTTTTGAAATGCACACCCATTTCTTGGATTCCCTAACAGGCTACAGCAAAATACACTAATTAAAAAGCAGGTGACATACCATACTGTCAATATAGGCCTTAAAAAAAACAAGACTATAAGCAGACGAGGTAGGAATTACTTTTTGAAGGAAGTCTTTTCTAAGTGAGCACAGAAAAGATTCAACATCTGAGATTTGCCTAAGTCCTAATTCTGCAGACATTTTTTTTCATGTTTTTGATCCTCACAATTATTGAAATAATCAGATGAATATTGAACTAAAGAGAATATTCACCATCACTTTTCTAAAGAAGGGTCTTTCTTACAGGTAGATGTAGTTAACTTTTGTTTAAATCCATGCAAATTCCTTGTATGAGTGTCCAGGTGGTTTTGAAAGTACTCCTCTAATTTTATCAGCAAGAATTAAGACCTGTATGACACACTGAAATACACATTTATAAAAGGAAGAGTGATTTTGCAGTAACTAAATTAAATTCAATTAGTTTTAGTTGCTTCTGCTCCTGTGTTGTCTTCCAGTTCTGTTTTTAATGAAGCTTAATGCAGGTTTTTATTAATATCGTATTTTCACTTAGAACTTGCCTTGCCTTGCCTGCTGCTTTCATTACTAATGTATCTGGCAGCGTCAGTCCCTGTTGGAGTCCATATGCTCAGGGGAGTAGTCAGCTGTTCCAACAGTATTTGTTTTTTCTGTTCCTATGATACTGTACATTTGGGAGCCCTTTACTTGCAAGATACATAGTACGCATATCTTGTTTAAAAAGAAAAGTTGCTGTAGCTCCTATGCTCTTTATTTTACTTTTTTATAGAGCTTGATTTCTAATGATTACTGGTTTACAGTATTTTATGTATTTCAGAGAGCTGCTGTATGTTCGGAGGTTGTCACCTGTAGAAAGTGTATATAAAACTAATCCTTATGTCTGAGCTTGGAAGCCATATATTAACACAAGCCAAGAAGGTCAAACTCCAATTTTTCCATCACTAACCTGCTGGAAAAACAATGCATATCCTATTGAATTAGTGCAGCAGAACTGATAGAAATATTATTTACTTGTGCAGCAACTTGAAGTAGGTCTTAAATTACTCAAGTTTAGAGAAAAAAATAGAGGCAGCTACTAAGAAAGTGCTTTAATGTACACCGTGCAAGAACCATATATGAAAAATAACATTTTAGATGGTTGTTTTGTGAGAAGACAAGTAACTTTTAAAATTACTTTATGCAAATATTTATTCCTTTTTTAAATATTTCAATCTTCAGTTTGTGGATGTTAATGTTTTAGACTCTATACACACAGAACAAAGAATATATCAGTGGATGCAACAGTGTGTATATCCTGAAGAGATGGATGGCATTAATCCAATATGGCTTAATCATCCTATGGAAAGTGCTTTGAATTTGACATTTTGTTCATTTATACATATTGTTTATTTCTTTAATTATTGTTTTTGTTGAAACACTAAGATGCAGGCAGCTTAGTATATACAGCTTAGTTTCAGCACTGCATTAAGTGCAGATATCATGATGATGAGAAAACTTTTGTCTCCCAAAGTGCTAACTAATCATTACTAATTAATTAGCGATGCACAAATTAATAATAACAATGAGAATGGGGAAGGCCTAGAAGAGTCCAAATTTCTGTGCCTAAATTCTGTATCTAAGAATTGTCATGTGCACTGAACACTTTCCATCCTTGGTACAGAGTACCAGCAACAGCACGAAGAAAACGAAGTGTACGATTTTACAGGTATACTGTGTGCACAGGTAGGAGTTACGGCTGTGCTGACATTAACTCGGTATTCCTGATGAAGTGCAACACTTCCAGGTACTGTTCTGAGAATGTATTTTCAACAGCTTGTATGTTCTTGTAAGACTTACTAAATTATTAGAACTTAAGTTGTTGCATAATTTTCACTTGAATTTTCATATTCTGCATGTACCAGACTTGTACAAGCCTGTTGAATGTGTTTGACTTTGGATCAGGACAGTTCTAGACTCCCAAGACTAGAAGTTTCCCACATATTCCTTTGGTTTTGTTTAAGTTCTATATAATATTTCACAGTTAAGTATTTTACAAAAATCCATAACCTGTAGTAACTGTCAGTGATTACAGTACACAGCAGATTCACACATTTTATCTAGCTGGACTCTGCCCCTTGACTTTGATCACACAATCTCAACATCTTTGATTTTATGGAATCTGTTTATTAGTTTAAAATGTTCACTAGAGATCACCATGAAACAAAATACTTTTGTCCCAACTGTGCATCAAGAGTATTCCATTACTTTGTTTATGTAGAAGATATTTGCATTATGCTTCCATCTTAAACTCTCCTATTAAATTAGTAGTTTTTTAATTTGTTTTTCTTTTATAGTTTATCCCCTAGGTTGGATGAAATACTCTTTAAAACCTTCAGAAGACTACTTGGAAAAGATACCTGTTTTCAGGAAACTACCACTGGCCTGGTAAGATATCAAAACTTTTAAACCTTTGGAGTGCCTTGTGCTTCATCCCTAGAAGGGAAAGGGCCACTCTCTGATGTGATTTTTCACTTTTGAGCAAGCTGTTTCTCTCTGAGTTGTCAGTTCTGCCCAAACACCAGAGTATCTTCTCAGCTTAGAGTTGGGAATTCCTGCTGTCAAGCCCAGCTGAGAAGGTTAGGACTGAGCCTTAATTGCTGCTGCTGTTAAAGATCCAAGGCCTGTAGTCCCACAGATGAAAGGTCTTGTGCTCTTGATTGCTGAGACTGGGTCCTCCCTCCTCAAAAGAGGTGTTAAATACAATCCCAGTACTAAAGACAGCATAAATAGACCTAAGCCCAGGATCTAAGTTTTTCTCTGGCCCACAAAATTTTGAACAAAACTGATTTAATGGCTTGCTTTCATCATAGTTCTGTAGTCAGCCATTGAGAGAGGTAAGCTAAAGGTGTGTCAAGAGTATTTGCTTATAATTGATCTTATAATTGTCTCTGTGATAGTTAAGATGTCAGCACTGATGACTAAGTAGCCACTTTCATGCAGTAGTCTATGCATGAAGAATTCTCAACTTCTGTTTCCAGGTTGCAATTTCTCTAAAGCATGTCAAAAGATAGCTGATGGAATCCAAGATTTCTGAAACAGAGAGTTTTATATAAATTTTGAATAAAAGAGCAGTATTTGAAGACCATGAGTTATGTTTGTGTCTTAACATGTAATATGTTACAACCATGACCTGTCATCACTGGTCGTTCAAGAATTACATTATAAATTTGCGCTCAATGAATGTTTGACAGCATTTGTGTTTTATGAGAAATGTTGTCATCTTTAGATTTAAACAAGAATCAGATGTAGTAAAGAAGCATGGTTATTACCAAACAACACAAATACATTAGCAATTTCAATGTACTTTAAAATATATGGTTTTGTCTTTAATTGTGCTGTTATTGTGCTTGCTCATGAGTTGTGGGTGATAACATGTGATTATCATCTGCCTACTTGATCACATGCACATTTGTGATGCTTGCAAGAGAAAACATTATCTGGCTGGTAACTGTCATATTATGCAGAGTTTAGGAGACTGTTTCCCAGACAACAGAATAGTCATATTGCATCCATGAACTGTACACCATTGTGCATCTTCACTGAACTCAAACACCCAGTGGCAGCTGCTGCTCCCACTAATGACACAGACAAGATGGAACTGTATAGTCATAATCAAATCAAACTCCCTGAGCTATGGAAGTCAAGGAAATTGCACAATTTAATAAAAAAATTGTTTTAAAATAATTAAAATTCATGGTTCTAATGAGTCATCCAGCACATATATTGTTACAAATTTTGAGTCAGTTTTTAAACTGAAATCATTCAGTCACCAAAAGCCATTTAAGGACTCTGTACCTCCTGCTTAAGAGTTCTGCTGCAAACCATAAATAAAGCACACTCATGTAGTGTGGTATGAATATGTTAAACAAACCACCACAGACAGCAGGAGGAAGACCTAACCTTAGAGTAGCCAGTATGCTAATGATGAGGCAATGAGAGGGCCAGCTGGGTGTGCTTGTGTGCTCACTGAGTTTTTACATTTTGTATGTTGCGAGGTGGGAGAGAAAGCTGATAAGAAAAACAATTATTTGCATTCATCTTATATAAACAATATTAGAGACTGGTTAGTGTAAACATTGTTAGACAGTATGTTTCACAACTGCAGTAGGTGTATCACATGCTTGATAAGGAAGGTACTTGGCCAGTTTTGCATATGAGGCAATAGTACTCTGAAGGTGTGCAGCTTTAGGTATCTTAGGACATTTTCTGGCAGTAGAATAAAATAAAAGGGATCTGAAAATCAAATGTTGGCTCCAGGGCTAGTTCCAGATTATTCTATTAAATGCATTTTTTTTTAATATACCCTAACTTAAACTAAATCTTCTAAAGTAAAGATAATGTCTGGGTTTGAATTTTCTTCTTTTTTGGGGAGGGCGGTTGCGGAGAGGGAATGTTGGTTGGGTGGTTTGGTTTGGTTTTCCAGGTTGTGGTGGTTATTTAGGGAAGGGAGAGACATTAAATGCTAGGTAACAAAAACTCAATCTCTCTGATGTTCTCAGCTTCAACTAGCTCTAATTTTTACCCCTTCTAGGTTTCCGGATGCAAATTTACAGGCGTAGACAGCAAAGTCCTGTGATTTGTGTATGCAACTCTTTGTGTAGATAGTGAGCAAAGCAAACGTGTTAGTGTATAAAAATTGACAAAGGAAGTGTGTGTGACTTACTTCTAAGCTTGGCCTTTTCTGTAGGGCAGGCACCTATCCAAAGTTCAACCTGTTGTTGTAGGCAATAAAAAGTTGACAGAGAGATCTGCAGCCTTGAGAGAAAGACATGCTGTTGTTCTGTCTGTTTGCTGTCACTGCCACGGAGAGATCCATTGACTCTCAGCAAAACATGACCAAACCACAGTTGCTTAAACTGTCCAATGTTGAAGTAATTTATGCAACCTGGTAAGTCAAGTTGATGAGTTAGTAATTTGACTGGTTTTATTGAGTAAGTAGAAGCACCAGTATGGAGAGAAGTCCTTCCCACAAAAAAAAAAAAAATCTCAGATGGCTTTCAAAAGATCATGTATTACTTTAAAACTTAGAAACTACTTGGGGAGACAGACTGCTTTAAATGTGCCTGAGAAGGAAATGAGCAGCATTTTGAAACAGGAAATAGATTTGTAATAGTATTGTTAAGAAATTACACCCTTTTTTTTTCTTCAGCTCCCTGTACCACCGTACAAGAGAACATCAGCCTTTTTTGTCTTTGGCCTTTGTACAATAGCTATGCATGCATACAAATATATGAAACATTTAAGTGGTAGAAAAATAATATATATTAAGGAATTCCAGGAAGAATCCTTTTATGCAATCAGTATTGGAAAACAAATTCTGGATCTGCATAAAAGCCTGTGGGAAAGAGTACCTTACTGGTTTTAGTCAGAAGAAGGAAGTATATGTCCCCTTTTTATGATACAGGAAATAGAATATGGCATCTGAGGATGAATAATTCTGACTATACACTCTGCCTTTTGTGTCATCTTTTTTTCCCCAGAAAACAAGAAAAGCTGCCGGAGACAAACTTCTATGTTGTGCTTTGCACTCACTGCATTTCATCACTGCAATAAGATGTACGTGAGCAATAGCACATACATCAAATTGTCCGAGTCTGGGTTCAGTATTGCCTCATTATCAATTGACTTGTTCGTCCTTTATTTCCATTCCACAGGTTTACATGTTATTTAATTTTCTGCATAAAAACACATTCTGGCCAGGCAAACAGATGTTTTGAATCAGAGTGTCACAGGATTCCTGCTGCCTATATTCCACTTGTCCTTGTGATGAAGACAAATGTGGAAGGTGATGATCCAACAATGCTGCAAGATTGTTGTTTATATACCGGTTATCTGAAAACTCCTGGGTTTTTTTCAGTCCTTTGGGAAGGCGCTGGCAGAAGCAATACATTTTTGGATGCATGTGTTTTTTATTCATTGCAGGCTACCTATGTCAGAGATCACATTGCCAATAACAGTTCTTTTTATCCTTTCACTAGCAGGGCATCAGGTACATGCTGGATGGGTAGTATGCAGTGTAAAATACTGTGGTGAGTATGTGCAGGGCCACTTAGGTGGTACTTTTAGAAATGGTTTAAACTAGTCTAAGCTCATACTGTTGTCAAACTATATGTGGCCATATGTTCCTGTCTCACTATTTGCTGCTGCTGCAGTCACACAGCTGAGCAGCCAGTAAAACAGCAGTAAACTGGCCCAGGAGTAAGTCAGTAAGTTTATGTTTTTGCCAAACTAACCAGGCTTAACTAGAGGACATAGAAGGGACTTTTTTATTATTATTTGGGGATGTTTCATTGCTTTTATGTTGATTTTTCATTAATATTTTTGAAATATAGGGAAAAAAAAAGTATTGATTCTATCTTTCAAATTTGTTCCCCCTAGGGAATTTCTGTCTGGAGCACATTTTAGGTTGGAAGCAGTGGAATGATTTATTTCTGCAGAAAAATACGCTCTAGATTTAGGGGTGGACAGTCCTTTGAAAGTAATTGCTGCTGGGACGCATAATCAGAGTAGGGATCTTGGCCCTTCTCACATGGCAGAGCTCAGAGGTGTGGAAACCTGGCAGTGGGTTCGCTTATGAGACGGTAAATCCGAGTGCTTTCTCTCTGATGAAATAATTTTGTCTTCGAGTGGAGAACCTCATGGAAATCTAGCCCCCTCTTGTGGTTTTTCCAAACAGAAGGTATGAATCGATTCGAACTTAGTTCTGAATAAAAACAGATATACCTGCATCTTTTCTCTGAAAGTTGATATGGTTACTGGTATTAGTCCAGAATATAAAATTATAATCTTTAATTTTTTTTATTTGCTTTTCACGTGCAACTTCACAGCCATTTTCACCAGAACAGAGGGGAAAGGGATTTGTTGGCTATTTCTGTAATCTGACTTTTCTTCAAATTGAGGAATAAAGAGTCCTAAATACTGAAGGACAGAGAAAAAGACTCTCCTGATTGACTGAGAAAGTACAGAAACAAATACAGGCATTTGGTTGTCTTACACTGATCTGTGGTTTATTTTGGGTTGAACCAAAATGGATGATACTAACAAATACCATGTCAGTGTTTGTTAGTGGATGAAGAGCAAATGCACTGACCTCCTAACACTGTTGAATGTGTGAACCCAAGCTGTGATTCCAGTAGGCATTCCAGGGCGTCCACACCACTGGCTTACCCAGCCCTAACCACTTGTTTTTCACCTCAGGCCTCATTTGCAATACCAGCATGGTCATTAGATGATTCTTCAGTTCCATTCATGGTTCACTGTGCGCAAAACAGAAATTCAGCTGCACTGTTCCCTTACAGCACTTCTCCTGGCCATATTAACTGCTGTTCCAGAGCAACACGAACAGCAGCTCAAGAATAGGCGTCACTGACCTCAGAAGGCACCTGCTCCAGCCAGCTTAACCAGCTTTGGCAGAAGTTGAGAAATCACCTGTATAGAGCCTAGTCTGACACTGCAGATACCTTGACTGAGGCAGGTAGCTTTAAGATAGTATAGAGCTCACCATCCATTCCCTCTGCCCTGGGTCAAATGACGAGTTCAGACCTCAGCTGCAGCAAGGAATGTGAGACTATATCAGTTATGAGGAAGGAAAGTTAAAGGTTGTGGAGTGGGAGACCAGCTTGCTGAAGCAGTGAGAAGCATCTGTAAGGACTCAACATCAGCAGTGGAACTGCTAATGCCATGCAGAGGGAAAAACTGGTAAGAATGCTGGTTATTTAGATAAAACCACATTTTCAGTACAGAAGAGGAAATATTTTTATTCCATCTGTGTTTCTCTGAAGAGAGAATGCTCCATCCCTGGTAGTGTTCAAGGCCAGACTGGACAAGAGCCTTGGGTGACATGGTCCCATGGGCAGGGCCCCCTTGCACTACACCGTGCTGCCCAAGGCTCTGTCCAACCTGGCCTTGAAATCTGCCAGGGATGGAGCATTCACTTCTTTGGGCAACCCGTTCCAGTGCCTCACCACCCTCACAGTAAAGAATTTCTTCCTTATATCTGACCTCCTCTGGACCTCCTCCAATAGCTCCATGTCCTTCTTGTGCTGAGGATACCAGAACTGCACACAGTGCTCCAAGTGGGGTCCCACGAGAGCAGAGGGGAAAAGATAATAGAATCTTCTAGTATTTAATTCTTGGTCATAAAAATGGACACAATATTTTCTAGATGCAACATGATCAACGTAAAGAATTCTAATATTTAAGATGTGCAACTTTTTCCTCTGCAGTTATAAATAAAAATTTTATTTTCCTAAAGTCTGGTTTTATTTTAAAAGTCAGGTTTATAAGTAGTTTGGCCCTTGGTATCACTCAAATACAGAAACTCACTTAAATAAAACTTCCATTAAAATAAACCAAATTTTATCTGAGCAAGAACTTTTGAGATCTAGCTCCTAATCTGCACTATATGTTGGCATGTTTCCTTCTTGGAGACATCATTTTGCTTTGCTTCCAGCAGTTAACATTTCTTTTACAGATAAAAAACAAAACCCTGATGAGAGACTACATATAGCCTAAGGGATAAGGGATGGGTGTCTGCTGAATTGCCAGTGTCTATTGGAGGGTCACCATCTTCCACAACTATGTATTGCATTCTGAGACCTTGCAAGATGCTTAGCATTTTTAACATCCTTTGCAAAATTCTCCAGTTGCATAAATCACTCAGTGGGTATTAAGACTAAAATGGATTTAGAACTGTCCTGCAGTCTTCCAGAAATAACTTTGTACAAGATGATGGATGACTAGGATGTTCACAATGTTTACGGATAGTCCTGTGAGGTGGAAAAGTATTTCCATAAAATAAGATCATAGGTATCTCCAGCAAACACTTACTCTCTTAATCCTCGCTTAAATATCTGCTGCTGACTGCATCTGGTAGTTTATCATTAAATAGTATCTTCTCTGTATAATGGCTTCTGTATTTGATGTTCAGTGCGAACAGGAATGCACAGGAATATTCCTGGAATCTGAACTTTTCCACAGACTGGGCAGGATTTCTGGCATGGCAGAAAGATTATAGAAATTTCACTGTGTGGAGTAACCTGTTTCTGGGAAATTTCCATTTCTACCTTTTCCAGTGAGGTTATTGTTGGGTAGTTATGAGTACATACCAGTCACTCACTGTTTGAGAGTGGTGAGTGTGCAAGGCTGTCCTGCTGTCTCCCTGTTTGAAAAACATACAATTTCTACACTACTCGAGGTACTTTCAATACTGTTATCTTGAGAATTTTGAAAGAAAATGTTTGATGATGAGCCACAAAATGCATATGAGTTTGGTTTGTAGCTGTAGCTGGTTTCCCACTGCTTTATTGGTCTTGTAAATCACTTCTGTTTTATTCCAAGAATGAGTAAAATGGCTCACAACAGTTAGATGAAACCCTTCCATTCTGGAATAGCCTGCCTACATTCCATTTTGGAACAGCCTGCACGTTACAGAACATGCTTCTTAACATCCAAAAGAGCGAAGAGGCTGTTTTATAAGTGTTGGTTATAAAATAACTTCCAGGCAGCACACTTACAAAACAAGTTGGCTAAGAACTCCAGTAAGCTGCCCCGGGCGGGGCACTGCTGACCTCGATCTGAGCCCTTTCTCTTCGTCCAGCACAGCCCCGTTATACCACTGATGCTCGCCATGACCCCTGCGCCCTCTGAAACCACCACGTGCATAACGGCTCATCCTGAAAACAGCCCACGGTACCCGCGGCTCTTGGTAGTCCGAGTTAGCATAAAAGGTGCCTTAATTCCCACTTTAACCAACTACACCTTGCAGAACCTAACGGGCTGTGTTTATGAAACGGGCGTCTTGTAAAGCACTTGCATAATCTGGAGCGCTTTCAGCTGTGACTAGCACTCGGCTGGCGGCAGCCACGCAGCTGCACTCTATCCACACCTCAGCTCAGGGCGGGCAGAGCTCCAGAAACCCGGCACCTACCCCGAGCTGCACCCCCGGGCTCCCGTACCCTGACACCTCAGGAACGCCGGGAGCAGAGCACCTTTCGGCACCGCCCCACGCACGCGCAGTCAGGACAGCCGGGCCTCCCGGCGACCGCCTGACACCTGCGACCGAGAGCCCTCTGCGTGACTTTCACTCGCTACGTGGCTCCTGACGTCAAGGCGGCGCTGCGCGACGATTGGATGCCAGCGTTCCGCGCCCGAAGGTGGTGGTGTCTCGTTGCTGACTGCGCAGGCGCAGCAGCTGCTGGTGGAAGTGCCGGGCCCCGTGGGTACAGGGTTGACGGGGTGTGAGGAGATCGCGGTAGCGGTGCCCCGGGGTCCTTGCCCCCGTCGCTGCCCGGTACCCGCGGCCATGAAGATCTGGACCTCGGAGCATGTTTTCGAGTGAGTGAGAGGCGGGCGAAGGCATAAGGGGAGCAGTAGGGCTGGTTTCGGGGATGGCGGCCGCTCCTCGGGGAGGGGCAGGAGCTGAGGGCTCTTCCCGGCCTGCAAGCCGTCTGTCCCGGCCCGGTGCAGCGGCTCTGCTCCGGCGGTCGTGCTCGCTCGCATCTCTTGACCTTCCCCCTGCGTGTCCTTGCGCCCCGGGGTCACTCGCCGCGGGGAACCGCTCGCCGGTGGCGGGGCACAACTCTGAGGCATGTGGCTGCGGTGGGCAGAGCACCAAGCCTGCTGCCAGCTCCGGGGGCGTCCTCCGGGTGGCTGGGGCGCAGTTAAGCTACTAGAACGCGGGCACCCCTGCCGAGTTGGTGGGGGCCTGCCATTAGCCCGGGGCTTCTGGGGAGGCGTAACCGGTAAGGCTGTGGAAGCTGCTTCCCATTGAACCGGGAGGCGTATCTACTGGGTCTGCCGTGGTGAAGGTCGGCTTTGTGCTGCCCTTGCGTCCGGGTGTAAGACTGACCGAAGTGTTAGGAGTCTGTTCATGTTACTGGGGCTCCAGTGCCCCAAAACACCTCTGCCGAAAAATAATCCGAAGAAATTACTTGTTGGAGTAAAGTAACAGCTTAATAAATTGCTCTAGTATTCCTGAAGCCTCATAAAAGTTGCACTCCTTCAGCATTATGTCACAGGGAAAACATTCATATCGAATTAGAAGCCACAAGGTAGTTGAGCTTAGAAGATGAATCAGGTGTGTTGTATGTGATCTGTGTACCTCTGCCCAACCTGCAAAATGGGTGTTTCCCTTTAGGGTAGGGTATTTGCAGGGTTGAGAACTGGAAATTGAACTGCTTTAAAAAAAGAACTTGACTGATGTGCTTATTTTTACTACAAATTCCCTTAAAAAAAAAAAAAAAAGGTGTACAACTCTGTCTTGATTCTGGTTTGGCAGCCACCCCTGGGAAACTGTGACAACGGCCGCCATGCAGAAATACCCAAATCCCATGAACCCCAGTGTGGTTGGTGTCGACGTGCTGGACAGACATGTTGATCCTAGTGGAAAGCTGCACAGCTACCGGCTCCTCAGTACAGAATGGGGAATACCTTCCATTGTGAAATCGGTACGTGTCTTGTCGCAGAGCTTGGAAAGTATGCCAGAGGGTGAGGGAAGCTTGTGAGTCAGGTGTTGTAATAGATGTGTATCATTTCATAACTGTAATGGTTTGAAAAGATAAGCATTTATGTATCTGCTGAGGAAAGCTCAGCAGCAGTAGACATAGGGACTTCCTCATAGCAAAATAATGCCCAAGCCTTAGATTGCTTCCATCTTGAAAATGGTATCTACCTCAGCTGAATAATTTTTTTAAGCTAACCACTAATTCTGATGTCTCAGTATCTGTTCAATACTTCTATCTTTAAAGGCACTAAAAAATAGCAGCTGGTTTGCGTAATTAATGCTCTATATGTTTGCTGCCTTCTAGCTTATTGGCACATGCAGAACAAAGACCTATGTTCAGGAGCACTCTGTTGTTGACCCGGTGAAAAAAACAATGGAGCTTAAATCCAGCAATGTAAGTAGCTGTGAAAGAGACTGCAGATTATAATACCTTGTAAATTGGAAATTAATCTTGAAAATGACTGAAAATTGCATTAGAACAATACAAGTTAAAGGTTTATGTAATGTGTTCATAGTGCACCAGTTCTGCTTTGCAGAAAGGTTCTACTGGCTTTTTGGAGCTTGTCAGGACAGAAGCATCTGAACATGCTGATGAGCAGGACAGGAGTACTTTTGGGGGGAGAGAAGCATCAAGAAAAGGAACTTCTAAAAGCCATTTGGTGTACACTGTCACTGTTCCCTAATTTTGCTCTTTGTACTGCCCAATCCCACTGTTGAAATGTTGTTATAAATGGGGTAGTTACACAGGTAAATGTCACAGAAACTTAAGGAAAGGGAACCAGATCAGCAACTGCTGAACTTGGATTTTTCAACATAGAGAAATCTCAACCCTAATATTTGCAGGAAAAGTACAATGTTTAATCTTACATAGAAGCATAGTTTTGAATTTGCAGGTTTATTTACTGCATTTGCTTAATATTTCTATCAAAGGGTAATCTTGTTTTGTGTTCTGCAGATTTCATTTACAAATCTAGTGTCAGTAGATGAGAGGCTTGTCTATAAACCACACCCGCATGACCCTTACAAGTAAGTACTTCTGTGTTCTGGTGTTGCCCAGAAGTAGTACAGAGTCTGACTTTGAAAATTTCCATGGTTTCTCTTGAACACCTTGTCTCTAAAAGAATTAAATGGCCTGCCATTCTCTCTGGTGACACTGCTTCTGCAGAGCACTGGTGGGATATGCAGTGTCACACAATGACGGAGCCCAGTTCAGATCAGCTCTTTGGGTGTTGTCTTGTGTCCTGTCAGTACCTTGAAGTTTGTATTCTGCTTCAGTTACGGTGCCCTATTCCTCATCTCCTTATCTACCTGAACATAAATCTGCACTAGAAGGTACATCTGTCTCCCTGTAGTGTATAATTTTTGAGGTTTGGGTTTTGGTGTTTAGTTTGTTGGTTGTTTGGGGGTTTTTTGGAGGCAAAATTAAGAGCTTTCTGAGTCTGTATTGCAGGAATTACTGATAATTCTGAAGGATCTTTCCAAGGATTCTAACATAAGAGGGTTTTTTTTCTTTCTTGGTCAGAAGTGTTAAATCCCTGTTGTTGAAGGGGATGTTTTAATACTATTTTCCCAATATACCTTCACTCCAAATCTGCTGGTTTCACTCTTCCCACTGCTAAAGATGCATGAAGGGACACATCTACTTAGTGGAGACTCATGGATTTTATTTTATGAATAGAAGCATAAATCATAGAATGAGTTGGAAGGGACCTTAAAGCTCATCTAGTTACAACCCCCTGCCGTGGTCAGGGACACCTTCCATTAGACCAGGTTGCTCCAAGCGCCTGTGTCCAGCCTGGCCTTGAACACTGCCAGAGATGGGGCAGCCACAGCTTCTCTGGGCAACCTGTTCCAAGGCCTCACCACCATCACAGGGAAAAGCTTCTTTCTAATACCTAAATCTACCATCTAATAAAGCATTTGTACACTCTGGAAATGGGTTATGTTTCTGGGGAAGTTCTGTGTTACACAGCAAAGCTGATAAGAGAATGTTTGTTGGGAAGGAGTGAGTTTCTTTCCGCAATGCATTATTTTTTAAGCTACTCAGAATAATTGTTTCTTGCTCTGTTTCAGAACCATGTTGACACAAGAAGCAATAATATCAGTAAAAGGTGTAAGTCTCAGCAGTTACTTAGAAGGGCTAATGGCAAACACAATTTCTTCCAATGCTAATAAAGTAAGTATGATCCTTGTGTGTAATGTGTGACCACTGGCTAAAGGACAAAGGGGAAAAAATTCTGTTTTACTTTTTGGCTTTGACAGCAGCCTTGGGAAGGGCCCACACAGTTCTGCTGTCTGTACTGTAGACACTTAATGCTCATCTTGCTGAACTTCCTCCTTTTTTTTTTTCCTCTTGTGAATTACTGGCAAAGCTCCCTGACTCTTCACTGGGAAAAAAAATCTCCACTCAACAAGTCTGGCACTTTCATGCTTTTGCTGCCCTCCTGATGGCATCCATTAGTTTTTTGTTATTGAAAAAGACAGAGTTGAAGTAGTTGTGAGGGAGTAATGAAGTGGTGTTCTAGTTGAGGGTTCTCTAGGAATCCAAAGATGTCTTGAGTTCTGCCTCAAGAATGACAAAACAATCTGGATAAAAACTTTTGTGGCTCATAATGTGAGCAGTGCTCACATAAGGAGTTTTTTTCATGGAATGTAAGGCAGGATGTGTTCCTGCAGTACTCCAGTTATTGAAGTGAAAAGTACCACAGAGGCCTGTATTTCTGTACCTTTCCTTTGGTTTTCAACTATTGTGTCTAGTCATTTTCAGCAAGACAGGGTGTAACCTGTTTATTTACTAAGATTTATACACTGATAAATTTTTCTTTAACTGTAGGGCCGTGAAGCATTGGAATGGGTAATTAATAGGCTGAATGCAGAGATTGAAGAGTTTGCAGCTTCAGCAAGAGGAACCATGAGGAGTTCAATGGCAGCAGCAGCATTTGTAGAGAAATGACAGTAAATATACCTGTATTACTAAGGAGGTTTAACAATCTGAAGCTTCTCTCCAAGCCTAAATACATGTATCCTTTGTTATTTAAAGGCATACCTGTGTATTAGGCAGGTTTAAAATTTAATTTGTAGAAAAACTGCATTCTTACTAAGGAGATTGATGGCAAAGCCCAATTAATATATTGGTTCAGCTGAACCAGATTTTGGTTACAGATGAAGAAGTAATTTCAAGTGTAGTTCCTTATATGAACACTAACTTGTAATGTTCTCAGATATGAAATAGCCTCGTTTAGTGATGAGGCTGCGTGTGGTGGAAGAGACTGCATGTTAGGTTAACTTCTGTGAAATTTTTATGTGTGCGTATAACTTATGGACTACCTCTTTTGGGACCAAGCCCAAAATTAAGCAGAATGGTTTGTTCCATCATTGTTCTCTTTGTTAATTCTCTATAGTTGTGTGATACAACTTGGTTTAATAGAAAGTTTATTACTTGATGCTTGAAATACGGAAGAATGTACAAAATATCTTTTGAGAAGCTTTTTAACTTGACTGGTTGAGCTACCATGGTACTCAAATTGTTTTGCAGTCAATATGGGTAAAACATACAAAGTGTCTCTTATCTGTTAAGATCTAAATTCTATTCTAAAGTGCGACATTAGTGACCTGGGTGTGCCATAACTGAAAATAAAATCCAATTTGAAACTCCTGTAGTAAGTATCTCCCTTTCTAAAAGCCTGCTAACTACAGAGATACAATATGCATAAAATCTTGCAAGCTGCTAGGATGTCTAAGAATAGTAAGTATTCATTTCAGAATTTCAAAGAAACACTTAAAGATCTAAAAAATCTTTGTAAATTTGGCTAAAAAGATACCTAAACATAAAAGTAAGTACTATTAATGAATTTTAACAGTATACTTGTTAATTTGGTCATGCTCCAAAAATAACCTTACATCAACTGAATATTGTGTTGTCCTTTAAAGTGGTTTTTAAGTTCCAGAAGTTCCTTTACCTTCTGAACTAATTTGCTCATGATACAAGGCTTTTTAAATGAAAACTTTGAGAATATAGTGTTCTACAGTTTGTGTTTTTTTTTCTTGGTACTCGTTGTAGATTCTTGGTACTGTCACCAGTCATGAGCTGTGGGAGCGTAAAGGTCAGACCCTGACATCCTCACATAGTACACCAGCCTGCTAGTAGTCCTCTTGACTCCAGCAGGGGCCGTGAGGATTCTTCAGTGTGAGGGGAAAATGGAAGGACGCAGCCCTGAACGAGTTGATGCTTGTAGTTTGGTGCCAGAGGCTGTTCCTGGAATTTTGATTCTAAGCTTGCAAGTGATTTCAAGACTCTCTTAGTCTTTAAAAACTGTAATGTCACCTATCCAGTATATTTTATGTTGCATGCCATTTCTGTTATCAGAATTCTCTATTGAATAGTGTCTGCTATATAGATGAACCAGTGATTATTTTAAGTTGTAAACACACAAGAACATTCTTCTGTAAGATTTGTGCAGGGGGAAGGAAACAGGTGTGAGTGTGTGTGTAGAAATATAACTTTTTTAAAATATAACTATTCTAAATATTTTTCTAAAAAGAAATGGTTTGAGACTCTTACTAAATTGAAATCACTAAGCTTTGCCATGCTTTTATAGGAGATTATTACAACTGAAATAGCATTTTAATTTAAAAGGTATACGTGAAACTTCTGCAAAACTGTACCATCATTTCTGATAAAAATACAATGCTTGAACCTCATCTGAAATGTTTATTTAGCCATTAGCCCTACTTGGTAGTTTTCCTGATTTTTCTGCACTAAGGACTGCATAGTATGAACTCACAGTTTGCCTTTGCACTGAACAAAAAAAACAACTGTTTAATCTTGGCAATCATTCAACATCTTGAAAGATCATTGTTTTATTCTATGTTATTTATATGCCTGCATTATCACTCTGCCAGATATGTGGCGGTTTTTAAATAAAACTTTATCTGAATTCTGGCTAGCTCTGAAACTTTGTTTTTTATAACTACTAGACAAGTGCCCTAAGATGAGGGGGGTGAAGGTGAATAAATACGCTGGAGTTAGTAGCTGCTTTTTGAAATTCATATCCTAAAAAGCACATTTATAGCTCCTGTGCTGTTTTTTACTTCTTAGTAGCTCTGCTTTTCTGCAAATCTGACACATTAACCAGTGACCAGACTGCAGTTTGCTAGATCCTGTGGAATGACTGTCAGTCTGCTTGGACTGAGATTGGTAATGCTCACTATCGTTAGGAGCAGAAGAGAACAAAATGTTTTGGTCTGTATAGTCATGTGAGGGCCCAGTGTGTTCACCTCCAAGTCTCACAGTAAGAGATTTCACCTAAAGTAGCTTTGCTTGACAGGGAGTGGACAACTGTGTGCAGCAGTTACAATGTATATGGAAAGGGAAGTAGATGCCTGCCCTGGGCTCAGCTGGCATAGGTATATATGCGTGTAGATATGCGGGTGGTTTCTTTGCTGGCCACTTCAGCAAGTCGTGTGTTACCTGTGAATCAATGTCACAGTGCTCTGCAGAGCTGTGGCATGGCTGACAATGCTCTGACGAACGTAGGATGTCACACATGAATTACACTGGCATTGCAAAAAGTGCATCCTGAGGTAGTGTGGAGAAACTGGGTTCTGGTGGTTAAAAGGAATGGAGGAGGTGGGTAAGAGAAAGGAGCTATGGCTGAAGGGACAAAACTTAAAAGGACTAGGAAGACAGAAAACGGGGGAGGGAGGGACAGAGGTGGAACAATGTGAACAGATTGGTGGTAAAGTCTCTGGTGGATTTGCTACCTGCTGCAGCTTGACTAAATGGATTAATGCTTCAACTTGCCAGCTTTTAAATCACTTAAATTTTGAACTTGCGCAAATAACTTTGCTGAGAAATGGAACAAAAGTGAGAAATTGAGAAGTCTTATATATTCTCCAGGCCATTTAGCTTTTAGAGCCAAAGCTAAATGGCTTGGAGAATATTTAAGATGTCACCATTAAATCTTTTGTTCCCACTGCTCACATTTGAAGTTTTCAGTAATCGTTTGGGTAACTTTCTCATGTTCCTGCCAGGAGGAGGAACATATCACAAGTTTCCAAATAATTGTTTTAAAGCAAGTTGTATCTAGAAATGCTATTACAATTGATCTAAAATCAGAAGTTTAGATTGCAGTAGCTGGAAGTTTGAAGTCTTGGCAAGCTTAATGCCCTCTTTTTTTGTGACTGAACACTAGCATCACCTGCTGGTTCTGCTGGAAACACTGGGCTCTCCAATTGTTAAATGCTTGTATGGATGTTGCCACATGATTATAGAAAGGGTCTTAAATCTTTATCTAAAAGTTGAGAAAAGAAATGCAAAAATTACTTTTCCTCAGGCTTGCTATAAGAATTGGCCATACCAGTGCTGGGATTTTGATGTTAACTTAGTAAATTACACTTCTTGATTTAAACAGGTTCAAGATGTCTCAAGCTGCAGTATAATGTTTAACTTGTTTTATAGTAACTGCAAGGCATTCTAGAAACGTGTCTATTGGGTTTAAAATTTTTTTGATGTGTGTAGGTGTCTGGTTTCCATGTATCCATCTGCACTAAAACGTGTTGAAGACTTGTGTATGTGCACCTAGCAAAGTCTGCTTACTACTTGTGTTCTGCAAGGTACTGCTTTTGACAGTCTGAAATGATGAAAGCTGCTACTGTGGAAGAAAAAAATCCTGAATTTACTGTGATGCTGAAACAACTTGTGTCTGTATGAACACTAAAATAACACCACTGTCTTCAGTCAGCAGTAAAAACTAAGTACTTTTAAAAAGGCTTAATTTACCTGAGAAATCTTTCTTCTTGCTGACAGTGGCTGTCAGCACCTACCCAGTGACAGCAGTTAACTATAAATGTAAACCAGTTTTTTGTTTTGGAAAACAGAGAAAATACTTTAACCACATTTCCTACAGTTGCTGATCTTTCTGTTGCAGTCTACACTTGCAGTTAAACTATACAGTCTAGTGTATTTCCAATAAATGTTATGTGCAGTAAACCTCAGCACCCATTGTTTGTCAAAGCCCTGTGGCAGACAGTTCAGAGGAAAGATAAGCATCCTGCTGAGGTTCATGTTTATAGAAGAACTGAAGAGTTCTGATAAAGAGAGCTTGTGTGAAAGCACCGAGTGGTTTTAGCAACCTTCTGTTTCTCAAAGTGAAACATATTCTTTCTCTTGCACTAAACATGGTAGTTTCTCAAGTAATTTGGTAGCTTTGTATGTTGCCATAGAACTGTGTTATTCTAAAAGTTGAGGGTACATGTTACAGCTAAGCTTAACTAACTGCTTACCTTCAATTAAAGGAAACAGCCCTATGTGTGTCTGCCTGCCTCCTTCGTCCTGGCTGTGCCATTCTCCTTCTTCCCCAGCACTGAAGGTAGTGGTCTTCACACCCCTTATTGAGCCAGAAAATGAATAGGAGTAGAGGTATCATCTTTAGCAGCCAGCAGCAAGGTGAGAGGCACTGTAAGAGTAGAAATGGAGGATCTCCTTATCTGTAGGAAGCTATCAGGTGGGCTGAAATTATGTTTTCTCTGCAATGTGTATTACAATGATCTCATGTTGCATCTACTAGAAAGTGTTTACAGCATTGAATAATGTAATTAAACAGTAAAAATTACAGTTCTGTAAAACAGTAACATTGGTAAGTTAAGGTCTTCTCAGGCACATACAAAGTTCAGCACAAGGTGGCTTTTTTACATTTTTTTTTTGTTCTCTAGAAAAGTTTGGCAGTACTTGAATCAAAAAGTTTAAAGACTGAAATAGTTTATATATTATCAAACTGAATATATCAACTAGAATATAATAAAATGAACAACATATGTAGCAAATATTTTCCTAATCATGTACCCAATCCTTTTTACATCAAATTAAATCAGACAGTTGCCCCTGCTGTGAACTTTAATATTCCTGGAGCCTGTTCAACTTTGTGGGCACCCTGGTAAGGAATCTGGTTCATATTATGACATGTAGCATCCTTTGGATGAGTTCTTCTTAATAGTTTTTTGGGGACTAAGTAGATATTATTTACCTATGAGATAACTGTGCTGGTTTATCTAGATTTAAACTTACTTACATATAGCAGCTGCAGCACAATTTAGTAGGCATGTTGTGAAGCTGGGACTAAGGAAGTGTGTACCAGAACCTACACTTGAAATTTCTTTTCATTTTACACTTGTGTCATGCTTCCAATGATCTAACTGAAGTACTAGGAGCACATAGGCTGATGCTCTGTACAGTTTTACTTTCTCTATAATTGCCAGGTTTGAGAGACATTTCAGCAAGCTATGCCATTTCCTTGCTTTTCCTGTGAAAGAACAGAAAGAACAAAGCAGGCTGCTACTGCACAGGTGATATTTTTCCGTATCTGCAGAGTGAGATGCACTAATGGCCCTTATTTACCAAGATTCCTAAGTCTCCCTTGGCTTTCAAAGAAGCTTAAGCACCTGTGAGACTTACAAATTTCTGAAAACAGGCTCCAGCTGTTGGTGTCACCTGGGGGGGTTAAAACCTTTACTCAATATTATCATCAGCTGTGGACAATGTTTTACATTGTTATGCTGTTTTGTCAGAACAACATTCATAAAGCTAACAAAAGTTATTAAACACATTAAGATAGTACATAATGCACATGATTCTTGAAACATGAGCCTACCTGAGTTCTGCTCTGCAGATACTGGGTCCCTCCAGGGACTATTTTATGCTAGATTTTGTAGAATGGACAGCTGAGAACTTGGATGACACTGCAAAATTATTGTTACTTTTAATCCAGGTGTTCAAGAGTTAGAAATGAATGTCTTCATCTGCTTCATCAATGAACCTTGAAAATGTTGTCCTGTAATAAGAAACATCACAGAACTGCAACTTATTAAGATTAGAGGTAATTTCAGCATGTTTTCTGCTGGTGCTCTGTGCAGTGTTGTACTTAGACGAGAGGAGATTTAACAGGAGATGACCCTTATTGTCATCAGCACAGCATGTTTTCCAGTAGCTGTGGATCAGATTAGGGTCATCAGCAGAGAGAACAGCAGAGCTTTACCAGCACAGCCCAATATGGCTTACACAGGCAGAGAAAGGAGATAAAGCCACAGCTATCAAAGGTAGGAAGCATTACTACTGACCTGTACTTTTTATACAATAGTGACTGTAGTTCCATGTTTCTTGACAGTGTTGTTACATAGGAAAATAGGCAATAACTTTGCACATTTTAAATTAAGGCAGAAGAAATACAGGGAAGAGATGATGGAATTTACACTCTGTTGGAAATCATGTTGATGCTGGCTTTTTCTTCTATTGCCATATGCCTTTTATATAATTTGTTGTTCTCCTTAACAATGCACTTGAGAAACTTAAGATTGAAGTCAGTCACAAAATGATAGTGTTAGACAGCAAGGGATATTTTTAAGGGGTTACTTATTTTCATTGTTTTAAGAATATAGGGTAGTAAGCAGACTTGTTTCATCACAAATTATACATGTTAAGAAAAATCAGTCTTTGCCTTTTGATCTATAAACACTGTACTCTTGATAGAATTACAGTCATGTTGCATGAGCTCTAAAATTACAGATGCATTATGAATAAATATTAGTTGTATTCAGGAATTTGGGGTTTCATCATTGGTACATAAGTAGCTTTTTTTCAGCCTGGTAGATTTTGTGTTATGCTAAATCCCCATAGTTTTAGTATGTGCATAGGAAGACACTATTTCTGTCAGACAGGCAGACACCTGCTTCAGTTAAGAGGTGACCTCAGTGGGAGTTCCACCCATGGTGATTATGTTAAATCCATTATATATGCATCTGGACATCAGTTGTGTAATAACATGGGCAAAACTTGGGTGCATTCACCTAAGAAGCTGCAGCCTCCTGTATCTTTCAAGTGTATCTTTGACTTTCTGGCTTCATAAAATACTGTTGTAATGGCTTTCTGAAAAATTTCTGTGTGTATTGCTGTGCCTACGTCTGGAAAGGCAACAGCAGGTTTCAGCTACTGTGCTCCATAGCACAGTCTTGAAACGAAAGAAGGCAGCTGTAGGATCAGCCTCTTGATCTACTCATACTATAATTAGATGCACCTTTATGAACTGAAATATAAGCTGTTCTGTTCCCTTTAGATGTCTGCCTTCTATCAGAACCTCTCAAGGATATTTTCATTAAATCATTCAAACCACAAATAAAAATAATCTGTTGGTACAGGTTCTATGTCCAGAAGTACAAAATAGAAGTATTAAGACCTCTTTTTCTCTGAAAAACAAGTAGAATTGATGTTGCTGAAATGTGTATTTTATAATCACAGAATCAGTTTAACATAGCTTCCCAAAAGACATCTTGCACATGCTGCAGAGAAAAATACTGGTTTATTTGCCATTTTTGTTAGAATCATCAGGAATAGTCACTGTATGATTCTGTACTTCTGTACTGAAGTCTGTGAGCTCTTATTACTAGGGGGTTTCTGTACCAAAAGAGAAACTGCTAAGAGACATAAGGATGAAGATTGTATGCTTAGTTATTTTCAAAAGTAGTATTATTTAGGTTCATTATGTCTTTTTGGCTTGTTTTAGCATGTTATTAGAGATCTTTAGTTTAAAATACTTCTGATTTAACATCAGTCACGTTGTGGATTTATTTGGCTTTTCAGTGTCATCTCTTCAATCTACCTGGACCTACTTGGTCTCAATTTTTTGGCCTCCCTGGACCCCTCCAGCATCAAGACTTCAGCCTCCTTGGAACTCTTTAAAATCCCCTTTTCAGATTCTTTGGATTTATCCAGTCTGAGCTCTTCATCCTCTGTGGACTTCTCCAGTCTCACTTCATCTTCTCTGGACCTTTCAAGTCTCACATCTTCAGCCTCTTCAGACTTCTCTAGTACCTCCTCTTCAGTCTCCTTAGAGATCTCCAGTCTCACCTCTTCAGATTCCTGGGAGCACTCTAGTTTCACCTCTTCAGTTTCATTGGACTTATCAAGTCTCACTTCATCAGGATCTTTGGATCACTCTGGTGACAGTTCTTTAGCCTCCTTAGACCTCTCAAGTCTCACCTCTTCACCCTCCCCAGATTTCTCCAGTCCTACTTCTTCACCCTCTCTAGACCTCTCCAGTGTCAGTTCTTCATCCTCCCCAGATATTTCCAGTCACAACTCCTCAGCTTCCTTGGACTCCTATACAATCCCTCCACCCTCACTAGGTGTCTCAGAGCACACCTCTTCAAGTTCTTCAGACTCACTAGATCTCTCAAATTTTAACTATTTCATGTTTCAAAGCTCCTCCGAATTATTTGCATCAACCTCTGAGGATGTTTCTAATCTCGTTCCTACACCCTTTCTGGATGTTTCCGATCTCACCTTTCAGGATGCTTCTTCCCTCACTTCGTCAGTTTCTTTGGACATTTCTACTCTCACATCTTTAGTTCCCCCAGACCTATCCACTCCCACATTTCTGAATGTGGCTAATTGTACCGCTTCAGCTTCTCTTGATCTCTGCATCTAACCCTCTTGGCATATCCCTTCTCACTGCAACCTCCCAGTATTACCTCCGTTATGTGCTCTTTCCTAAATTCTGTCTCTCAAAGTTCTTATCTGAGGAAAATTTAGGGCTTTACAAAGATATCCTAGCATCTAAACAGAACTGGGCATGAAAACAGGTCATACAGATCTACAATGGTGCCTTGTTCACAGTTGCATAAATATCAAAATGTGTTCTGGAATTTTTGTAGAGCACAATTTCTGTCACTGATTTCATTTCCATTCTGTCTCAGCATGGTACCTCTCCCAGAGGTTTAATGTTTTTAATTCATGCTGAATAGCAGCCTTCCAGTATCTGAAGGGGGGCTATAGGGATGCTGGGAATGGACTATTCATTAGGGACTGTAGTGATAGGACAAGGGGTAATGAGTTAAACGGGAAGTTTAGATTGGATGTAAGAAAGAAATTCTTTACTGTTAGGGTGGTGAGGCACTGGAATGGGTTGCCCAGGGAAGCTGTGAATGCTCCATCCCTGGCAGTGTTCAAGGCCAGGTTGGACAGAGCCTTGGGTGATGTGGTTTAGTGGGAGCTGTCCCTGCCCATGGCAGGGGGGTTGGAACTGGATGATCTTAAGGTCCTTTCCAACCCTAACTATTCTATGATTCTATGAATTTTTATCTGTCAAGACCACGAAACAGCGAATAGAGCTACATGTGCAAACAGTTACATCCAAGTTGTATGTCTTCCATTACGGATTTAAACCTGAGATCATTGCACAGAATTGCAGGCAGAGGCATTTCACATGGAGGTACAGAGAGAGATGTGGTGGGAAAAGAAAATGGGGGGAAAAGAGCAGGTAAAATAAGGAGTAGGGAGAGGAACCAGAGAAGGTGTGGGGCAGGAACAGAGGGACACATAGGTGGAAGAAAGGTATCCAACTCTGCTAGCATAACTTTTTTCTGTCAAAGTATATTTGTGGCCTGGGCTGCCCATGAGGGTTAAAAAAATCTTATTGATAACTATTTTACCTATTAAAACATTGAACATTAGCATTAAAATAGCATATGTCTCTAACATGCACTTTATAAATAAATGGAAATACTGCAGTTATTTGTGTTGTATGCAGTGTGGAGCACCGTGATGAGTGGTGTTCCTCAGGAGCTGGTATTGCCACTGGTGCTCTGCCACCCACAAGGACCTTGACAGGCTTGTAAGGTGGGAACCTCATGAAATTCAGCAAGGTCCTGCACCTGGATTGGGGCAATCCCCCAAGCACAAAGACAGGCTGGGTGGAGAATTGATTGAGAGCAGGACTTAGGGGTGCTGGTTGATGAGAAGCTCCCCATGACCCATGAGTGTGTGCTGGGCTGCACCCCAGAGGGTGGGCAGACATACAACAGCTGCTGTGCTCTGGGGAGAACCCCCCTGCAGTCCTAATCCAGCTCTGGGGCAACAGCACAAGAGGGACATGGAGCTGTTGGATCCAGGCCAGAGGAGGCCATGGAGATGCTGCGAGGGCTGCAGCATTTCAGGTGTATGCACAAAAAGTCCCATGCAAAGGCATCATGTCTGACAGGACAAACCTCTGAACATAGCACAGGTTGGCCACACACAGACCAGAACTCCCAACTGAGAAGTCTGTTTGTAACTCACTGTCTTTACATGCTTGCAAAAATATTTTCTTCTTTAGTCTTAACTAGAAAACCTAAGACCTTATGGCACAGAAGGGTAGTAAGTTTTTTAGCTGGAAAAATACATACTTTTAACCACGTGCTTGTGTTCTTAAGATTAGGGGTACTTAGGAATGAGTTAATACGTAACGTAAATGCTATGTTAGCCTCATCGAGGAGCCGGGTTCTAATTTCTGCTCTCTAGTTAACTAATGTGTGCTGTGTTCCTGGCGAATTACCTGCTCTGAAACACGAGAACCTCACACACCCGCACGGTTTTGAAAGACAAGACCCAGCTGACCACGTCTGAAAGCGAAGCTGAGACCTTCCGCAACCGGGAAGAGCCCGAACCTTTCCCAAACGGTTTCTATCGCGGAACACACCCCGGTGCTGACGGAGAGCATCCCGGGGGGCGGTGAGGGCCGTGCCGCGGGCGGGGCCCCTCAGGAGGAAGGGCGGGGACTCATTGCTCAGCCTTCTGATTGGTAGATGCCGGAGGAGAGCGTTTCTGACTGGAGAAGCGACTGAGTAGATGCCGTTGGTCAGGTTCCCTGAGGTAACTTGGATTCCGATTGGCGGAAGGATCACTCCTGGTTGTTGATTGGCTAGAGAGCAGGGCTGCAGCCTTTCCCCTTCCGGCGAGCGCTGACCTTGCCCGGGAGCGGAGCGCAGGGGCGGGTTGCGGTGTGTCTGAGCTGCAGCCTGCAGCAATGGTGGCGTACTGGCGGCAGGCCGGGCTCAGGTACCCGCTCGCGGCCGCCGGGCTTCTCTCATGACTTCCTTCCTCGCGGGGTAGGGGGGAAGATTCGGGAGGGGTTTGGTTCTCACCGTCGTTTTCTGTCCCCGTTTCTCTCCTGTTTTAGTTATATCCGGTTTTCCCAGATCTGCGCCCAAGTTGTGAGGGCGGCGATGAAGCCTCAGTACAAAGCGGAGGCAGAAAGGGCGGCAGTGGCCACGGTGAAGACCGTGAAGCCCAAGAAGGAGTAAGCTGTAAGTCAGGTGAGCGGGCCGGGTGCTGCACTGCAGCTCCTGTGCAGGTGTCCCAGTGTGGGCTGCTTTCATGGCGGTAACTGCGTGGTTCATCTCATGCTGTATGTGAAAGATCAGCTCTGATCTCCGTGTATGAAACCCGGGCGGACTGATGGCTCTCGTAACACTGACGTGTGGGGGTGTCTGCAGCCAGGCAGTGTATTGGAAAGGAAACTGCTTCATCTCATTACTTAGCAAAGTGAGATGTTCTGTTCACCAGCACCTGCTCAGAACGACTTTGGTTTGGTCAAAGTTGTTAGAGGATTAGCACAGAACTGCTGGGTTTCTGTAGTGACACTTGGATGTTTCCTGTCTCTTCACTAAGCCAACAGTTAACCTTCCTGAACTGCTGCTTCTTCGAACCAGCAGTTATTTGTATAAGGGTTATCTACTACATGTGAAAGATAGATGCTTTACCTTTATTTGTGACACTGCATACATCATGAGCAGCTGAAGTCTCTTAACTAGAACAGCTTCTGTTATTTTTGGTCTAAGATTAAATATTACTGCCCTTTGTTTGAAGCATACCTTGTGCATCTTCTTGAATGTAATAACTTGTATTTTAAATCTGTTATAGGAACTGATGTGTGGTGAATACTCCAGCACCAAATGGCAAAGCTGTGGACAAGCTCAAGACTCTGCAGTGTAATGTCATCACATTAATTGTAAAACTTGCCTCTATATACACATCAGCATGCTAATAAATGTAATGTCTGTTAAACAAATGGGTGTGTGGGAAGTAGTATTCATCTTAAAGCAAAGTGGTCCATTTTGCAGAGACATTCATCTTTTGCTTGTGTTAGAATAATGTTCTTATTGCAGTCTGCTATTTAGTAGCAACATATGTTTAAGGCACATCTCTTGTTGGATTTCAGGGCAATATTTCAAGTACATAAATAAGAGATTTAATCCTTGTTTAAAATGTTTCTGCCTACTTCAATGATTATCACTTCAGAAAAAAAGTGCTATTTGCTAAAATCTATGTCAACAGGGAATATAGGCATATAACTTCAGTAATTAAAAATACCTCTGCTGGTTCCCTGCTGGAGGTGGTATGCTGTTGGCTTTAAAATTCTCTGTCATCATGGTGTTTAAATTCCATTTGTGCAGAGAGCAAAACAAACTTGGTGAAAATCAGTTTGGTGTAGCTAAAGGCTATGGCTAAACCCTCAGCATAAGAAGGATGTGGAGCTGCTGGAAGAAGTCCAGAGGAGGCCATGGAGATGCTGCAAGGGTGGAGCAGCTCTGCTCTGGAGCCAGGCTGAGAGAGCTGGGCTGGTTCAGCCTGGAGAAGAGAAGGCTCCTGAAGGGGAGACCTGAGAGCAGCTCCGGTGCCTAAAGGGGCTACAGGAAACCTGGAGAGGGGCTTTGGACAAGGGCCTGTAGGGACAGGACAAGGTGAATGGCTTTAAACTGCCAGAGGGGAGACTTAGATGAGCTCTTAGGCAGAAGCTTTTCCCTGTGAGGGTGCTGAGGCGCTGGCAGAGGGTGCCCAGAGAAGCTGTGGCTGCCCCATTCCTGGCAGTGTTCAAGGCCAGGTTGGCTGGGGCTTGCAGCAACCCACTCTAGTGCAAGGTGTCCCTGCCTGTGGGACTGCTGTTGTCTCAAACAGGAGGAATTATGTTCTTAATAGTACAATAAACTCTTTTAAGAGTATAAAAAACACCCAACTCAAATTTCCTCATGTTACAAGAATAAACTGATTTTTGCCTATCAAATGTTTCAAGTATTAATGTATTTTATGGAATGATACATAATTTTTATTTTAAAGAATATTTTAAATACATTGTAAAGTAGATGGCTGTGAATGGCAAGAAACTTTTTCTCAGAAGATATGCATTTGGTTCAGTAATTGCTATTGAACTTAGGCCTAACTAGCTGCAAACCATTCTTTCCATTTTGTAGTACTGATAGGAAGAAAATTTACAGTAGTTTAGTTAGTACATGAGAAAAGAAACAAACCAGACCAAGACATTTACACAGTGTCCATAACTGTACGCTGATAATAAGTCAATCTAGTTTGAAATAGAAACAAACCACACAAGGATAAAGAATACAAGCTCTACAATAATATAAGCGTGTAATGTGATAGAACTATTAAAGTACTTTTAAAAAAGTGAGAATATGCATAATCGGTCTTTTGCCCTGTGTTGTTCCCTTTCTTCTCCTGCAACTTAAGGAACTGCACTTTGCGGAGCTACATCAGTCTGTGGAGCGTGTAATAAGAGAGACAATGCCGCCTTTGCAGGCCTTACAGGTGTGTGCATGGTCCTGAAACAGAAACAAGGTCATAAACAAAACAGGGACTGTTTACCTGAGAATAAATACATTTGATGAGGTGATAGCATATTTTGCTGTTGCTTATGATCCTGGTATATATTTATACACAAGCATAGAGACTATATTACATTCAGTATCAGGCAATAATCTTCAAAAGGTGAATACATTTACAAGAAAGGCTGTTAGGAGACAACTTGTCTTCACAGTGGATCTTTTTCGAGAGCAAGTTAGTGTCAACAGTTGTTTAGGATAGTGAAGCACAGCTGCCCTTAATTTCAAAAACACTGTATTGTAATATTGGAGATATTTTGGCCAGACAAAGAGAATTCTTCAGAAAGGTATTATTTTTGGTCTGCAGGTGATGGTTATTGCTTTTATTTTCATGAGTGTCAACAGGCTTATTTGGAAAATGTTTTGATATTGTCATTGTTTTTACTGTGCTTCCTTTTCGGGGCTGGCTTCTGCTTCTACCTCTTCATATTCCTCAACATCTGCAGTGGCATCCTGGTACTGTTGGTACTCGGACACAAGGTCGTTAGTATTACCTTCTGCTTCTGAAAACTCCATCTCATCCATGCCTTCACCTGTGTACCAATGGAGAAATGCTTTTCTTCTGAACATAGCTGAGAACTGTTCCGAAACCCTGATGAAGAGCTCCTGAATGGCTGTGTTATTTCCAATAAAGGTAGCCGCCATCTTCAGGCCTCGTGGTGGTATGTCACACACAGCCACTTTGACATTATTAGGGATCCACTCCACAAAGTAGGAACTATTCTTGGTCTGGACAGCCAGCAACTGCTCATCCACTTCCTTGGTAGACATTCTGCCTCTGAAGATGCACGCCACTGTCAAGTAACGTCCACGACGAGGATCGCAGGCTGCCATCATGTTGCGTGCATCAAACATTTGTTGAGTAAGCTCTGGCACCGAGAGGGCTCGGTACTGTTGGCTGCCTCGAGCTGTCAGAGGAGCAAAGCCTGGCATAAAGAAATGCAGGCGAGGAAAGGGCACCATGTTAACAGCCAGCTTCCTCAGATCTGCATTCAGCTGACCAGGAAAACGGAGTGAAGTTGTGACACCGCTCATCGTTAGGGACACTAAATGGTTGAGGTCACCATAGGTGGGATTGGTGAGCTTTAAAGTTCTAAAACATATATCATATAGAGCTTCATTGTCAATGCAAAAGGTTTCATCTGTATTCTCTATTAGTTGGTGGATGGAGAGGATGGCATTATATGGCTCTACGACTGTGTCGGATACTTTGGGTGAAGGAACAACACTGAAAGTGTTCATAATCCTGTCAGGATATTCTTCTCTGATTTTGTTGATGAGGAGCGTGCCCATACCTGAGCCTGTGCCACCACCAAGCGAATGGATAAGCTGGAATCCCTGAAGGCAATCACAGCTCTCACACTCATTCCTGACCACATCCATGACGTTTTCAATCAGTTCAGCACCTTCTGTGTAGTGGCCCTTAGCCCAGTTGTTCCCAGCACCCGAATTACCTGTGAACAGAAAGAACAGCCACAAAGTTGGGATTTAAAAGGCCATTCTGGGACAGCTGACTCCAGTGACTTTGCTGACAGCAGGCTGTACATACCATGAATAAAATTGTCAGGTCGAAAGAGTGGACCTATTTTGCTAGACCGTACACTGTCCATCGTACCAGGTTCCAGGTCCACCAAGATAGAACGGGGCACATATTTATGGGCTAGCACAAAAGAAAACAAATGTGAACAATTATTGTTAAAAGCCAAAGAGACAAGCTTATAACCTGCTTTGAAAACTCCAATCCCCCTACAGTGATTTGGGGATGTATCTTTCAATTACTTATTTTAAACTCCATGTTGGCTCTGAAAATTGCTCTGCCAGCACCTAAACAGTGCCGAGCACTTACAGTAAGCCTCATTGAAGTAGACGTTAATTCGCTCAAGCTGCAGTGATGCGCCCCCATAGTAGTTTCCAGCGATGTCAATCCCATGTTCATCACTTATCACCTCCCAGAACTGGAAAAGGAAACAGGTTCAACACATTTACAAAGATTTACTCTTTCTTCAGTACAATGTGCTCAGCACCAGATCTGCTGTGCTCATGCCTGACTGCACACACAGTGAGAATTTTGTCTGAAATGGGGGATGTTTTGCCATTTACTCATTAGATCAGAGTGAGGATCCTCATCTTCCCCCTCCACAAATAAATTCAAGGCAACAGTTTAGTATGCTGCTTAGCTATTACCCATGTACTAATAGGTGGAGGCCCTCAATTTTGCCCCTTTATAGTAAAGAAAAATGGATATTACTTTAAATAACACAGGTACTAGTTGGTATAAGCTTGAAAAAGCTGGAACGGTGGACTGGGGAGATGCACAAGTGTCATGGCAAAGCTGGCTCGGCCAAATTTGTATGCTAGCAATGCTTTCCACAGACAGATGTTGGTCCTAATTGTCCTATCTTGACATTCACCTGGATGTCTTGTACTTGGGCTCTTATCTAGGCAGCAGCCACAGCAGTGTTAATGTGACACACCCACCCATTTGTAATGACAAGGCTGGTTTAATGTTAAAGGTCTCCTGGGTTAGCATCCAGTCTTGTTTTGGGTGTACAAATACACTCCTGCCAGCACATGCATGCTGCAGTGGTGTGTGCATGTGTGCTTTTCTTACAGGGGCTATTACACGTAAGTGATTTCCAGGTCAAAGCCAACACTACCACACTGGCTGCATTCTAACTGTCTCAGTCTAACGTGACATTCCCTGGCCATCCACAGCTTTATGCTCCAATAAAAGGAATTAAGGTGAGATTTGTGGGAGAAAGAAATGGAGGAAGAGTACAACAGAACAAACCTTCAGCTAACGTGTGTCTTCAAAGACCTACTGGCCCCAAATTAACCCAGATACCCTTTGGTTTTTGACAGCTTGTCAATTAAAAAGAGGGATATCATGCAGCAAAAAGCAGTGAGGTTTGGTTGGGTTTTTTCTCCAAGTACACAAACTCAGCCATGAGTGAACAAGCATGCCAGTGTTTGAACTACACAAAAGTACTCCAAATGACATCACAAAAAGAGCCTCGCACAGGTGGTCAGTTAGGCAGGAATTCTTCACTGCAGTTTCTGCCACTCTCAGAAAGACCTTGTTGGTCACTGGTAGCACAGCTCATTCTGCTGGTTACTACAGTCCCATATGAATGATCACAGTGTGGCAGAGTTACTGCTGTATGGCTAAACTAAAGCACTATCATCACAACTTTGCAGGCCTGGACTCACTTGTTCTCTCACTTGTCCCAGTATTTTGCAGACTAGATCAGTGCCCCTGGAAGTACGAGTCTCAGCAGGAATTCACTTACAATCACCATGGCATAGTTACTGCAGATGTTTCACTCTTTGACAGTCTTGGCCTTTGCATGAGGAGCAAACCCATCTTAAGACTTTCATATCAAAATGTTCACATTCACTGCTAATGTGCCACGCATCTTACCACTGAGGTAGCAAACTGTTCCCCCTGAAAGTCCCCATCCAGTAACAACATTTGACCTACTACCACCGAGAGCCCTTGCTACTAATGACCAACACCAAAAAGAGACCTTACCTTAGATCCAATTTGGTTCCCACACTGGCCAATCTGAAGATGCACAATTTCACGCATTTTGTGTAGCTTAGACCCTTGGTGGCTACAACCCGACAGGTTTTGTGGTTGCAGTCCCCAGCACAAGCCCTCTCTGCTGCTCTATCAGCTACACCCAGCGCAGTCCGCCCAAAGGGGCCCTTTTATAGTAGTGGGACTGTCACGCAGCCAGCAAGGGGAGTAGCCAGCATCTCAGGCTGCTACCAGCAGGCAAAGTGCCTATTTACTGCATGTGTACAGGGTACAAGAGCACAGGTACATGACTGAGTGGCTTGGAAAATTGTCACACGCCCTCCCCCCCCCCCCCTTAAAACATTCTAGTTCTCTGAGCAGCAAACAGTGTGGTTCATTAATATCTGTGTACACTGCATTTGTAGTTCATTCTTTTATACGCAATATATATACAAAAACATATGCATATGTAGAGGTTGTAGCTAAAAATAAGTGACCTTAATTTATTAAGTACATGTGCTTCTGCCCCATAATTGACATTTTAACATTGTATGAGTCATACAGGACAAGATCCCTAATAAAACCAACACCAACTTTTGGGCAGTAGCCCCCTATAATCACCACATTCAACACATTGCTAGGCAAGCTCACAGTTCATTAATAAAGCGTTATTCCCAGTGCCTAACTGCATAAAGGATGGGTGAAGGATCAGTAACTAAAAAAAACCCTTGTAAAACTGCACTCTCAATGATGTACATTCCTTAAACATTTAATAAGAATCCAGCAACTTCAGTCAATCTAAAATCTGACTCATCTTCTTATTAACTTACACAGATGTTCTCTCTCTCTGAGCCACCCCAAACCCTTTTTCTCTCTTCCTTTCCTGACATTAAGAAATACAGCATTTTTTATCTTTCGTATTTTCTTATATGTGAGATGTAGTATTTCAGAATTTGCCCAGAAAATGTTAGAGGTGGAAATGCAGTTCTACTGAAATTAACTGTTATGTTCATTGCATTAAAGGGAATTATGTGAGGCTGAGCAAAACATGACACAGTCATGTTGCCGGCTGATAAACAGGACTAATATCACTGAGCAACAGAAACCCGGAATGGACTGACTTCTGGAAGCTTATAGCAGTTTTATTACATGTTAGACAGCTGTCAGTGCTTTCCTTTTAAGGACAGGAAAAGGAACTATAATTAGGAAAGCACCTTAAGTTATTTTGCATTAAAAGATGACAGTGGAAGGACTTGACTCATTGACAGTATGGGTTGCTAGAGATAAGGAATCTCTGAGCTTCCACATTGCTCCAAAAGAAAAATCAGCCTATTCCAGACTTCCCTACCACAGCTGACTTCCACTTTCTTCACCAGGCAACAGAGGAACAGGCAACTGCTCCTAAGACAAAGTTTAGCACCAGAAGTGCACTTCACAAAAGTAGCTAGCAAACATTCTGCCATCCTCTGCCAATAGGTTGGGAGCTATCTTCAGCAGGGAGCCAGAAAAGCAAGACATTAATTTCAAGTCAAATTAGTTGGTTTCCTTAAAACACAGCAGTGTTTGCATTTATAAAATCCAGAATTCTCTAAACAGTTTAGTTTACTCAGGAAAAGAAGCAGTGATGTTCCATTGCCACCCTGTAGATATTTCCTACAGTGGCAACGGATATCCTCTAGAGTTCAATGAGACAAAATTCTGGAAAGGTTATTTGGACGTTTACTTTGAAAGCAAGTTTTATCTTACTCATGCACATTCATATTTGTTTGCACCACCTATGCTTAGCTAAAAGTGCAGTTCTGAGTTGTATATCCAATCGTTGCATTTTGACACTAAATAAATACCACATAAAATATGCAATGCATCGATTTACAGTAGCCACAACTTATGAAGAAGATGCTAATTCACTGTCCAAAAAAAACTGGCAAATAATTTCAGCAATAACTGTTCTCACTGAGAGCATGTCACAAGCAAAACAAACGAAAAAGGAGAAGTAAAAGAAATGTGCAATCACATAACATTGTTTTTAGTCTTGCTAAAAATAGCTCCTTGGAATCATGTGCCTCCTCTGCAGCACTTCCTTACAGAGTCTTAGAAATGATGGTACATGACAAAGCACCTGAGGGACTTTGAAGCAGAAGTGGGTTTGTGTCTCTCCCTCTCCTCCCCAGCCGTGTCCCTGTTGAACCGTTTGTCGCTCTTTACACCAAACCTGGTACATTAGATGCCTGATTCTCAGTAGATTTGGGTTCAGGCCTGTCCTCAGCTCTGAGAAACCTCAAGCCTGTTAACTGCCCAGTGTGGTTCCCCGGCACAGCCATGGGACATGTGCTGGTGCAGATTAGCCATGTGAGCGTCACCAGAGAGAGGGGACAGTGTGGCAGGGCTGGCGTCGGGGGACTTTTGGCATTGCGGTGATTAGGAGCAGCCTGACACTGGGCACAGCCTGGCCTGCAGGGTCTGTTATCAGCTGCCCACTGCTTCCATTGCCTTCAAAGAGAGCCCTAGATACTAAAGCCCTGACTACAGGAGTAAGCCAAGACCACAAAAGGCCAGTTGGGTTTGTTTTTTTTTTTTTGTTACTGGAGTTTTTTGTTTCTCTTGTTCTTGCTTGTTTTTGGTTTTGTTTTTGCTTAATGCCACCACAGTACCCACTAGCAACAAATACACACGTGCAGGGAGGATACGTGATGCTTTGTTTTTAATATGGCTTGCTTGGGAGGATATGGCTTTTCACAGTAGTGGAGAAAACTGTTGGGAAGAAAGCCTATTTGAGATGAGCCTGGCTCCAGGCCACCACATAATTTGATCTATG